>NC_042620.1:138701691-139319661 GCF_901001135.1 Rhinatrema bivittatum
ATGCAATTGGTTGATGGGCATGCTGATATGAGTTGTTTTCTATCTTATTTATCTCTCTCTCTCTCTATATATATATATATATCTCTATATATCTCGATATATAGAGATATATAGAGATATATAGATTCACATAGATTCACAAAATACCATAAACCTTCCTCCCACATTCAATATTAAAGGAATTTTGAAACTCCTATTTTCAAAGTTTTAGATTTTTTATTTTACATTACTAAATTTATGAAACATACATCACATAGTTAAAAAATTGTAAGCATATCAAATTTCTTATCGCAGTTTATACATAAGGCAAATTGTACATAACACAAATAAACCACTCACCTATTCATACCATTTTTATTTTATTTAACACTTTTATATACCGAAGTTTGTATGGACATCACATTGGTTTACATAGAACGGATAGAGAGGAGGAAATGGAAAAGATCAGTGTAGAAAGTTACATTATAACAAATAACCGATATGGCAACGAGTAGAGGTTATAGGATAGTGGAAGAAGGATAGGCAAAGAGGGGGTAAAGTAGTAGAAACAATGTAACTGGATTAAAAATACTAGAATCAATTCAGAGAGGGATTATGTACAGGGGCGGTGGGTCGTGTGTTGGTAGGAGGGGGTGGCGAGGTGTTACATGAATGCCTGTTTAAAGAGCCAGGTCTTTAGTTTCTTTTTGAAGATCTGGGTGCAGGGCTCAAGTCGTATGTCAGGGGGCATAGAGTTCCAGTGATAGGACCAGCAATGGATAATGCTCTCTTTGAAGATGAGGTGTGTGAGTTTAGCAGGGGGAATGAATAGGGTGCTGATGTAGGCTGATCTGGTGAGTCTGGTGGGGGTATGGAAATATAGAGTTGTTTAGCCAATGTATGTTTGGGTTGTGGAGGGTTATTCTGAAGGAGATGGGGAGCCAATGGAGGTCTCTTAGGATGGGAGTGATGTGATCGCATTTTCGGGAGTTAGTGAGAATACGGGCTGTGGCATTTTGAAGCATCTGCAGAGGTTTGAGAGAAGCAGCAGGGAGGCCAAGTAGGAGTGTGTTGCAGTAATCGAGTTTGGAGAAGATTACTGCTTGGAGGGCAGTGCGGAAATCGTTAAGGTGAAGGAGAGGTTGGAGTTTTTTGAGGACATGAAGTTTGTAATAATCTTTCATAGTGGTGCTAATACATTTTCTGAAGTTGAGACTGCAGTCTAGGGTGACGCCGAGGCTTCTTACCTGATGGAGTAAATATATGGGGGGGGGGGGACGGGGGGACGGGATGGTGGGAGGACTGGAGGGTTGGTTTTGAGTGAAGAGGAGTAGTTCAGTTTTTGAGGTGTTCTGTGCAAGGTTTAAATTTGATAGGAGATGATTAATAGAGGAAAGGCAGTTATGCCAGGTTTGGTGGGATTTGGTGATGGAGACAGTGATGGGAATGAGAATTTGGATGTCATCTGCATAAATGTAGTGGATGAGACCAAGTTCAGATACAAGGCGGCAGAGGGGCAACATGTATATATTGAAAAGGGTAGAAGACAAGGAGGAGCCTTGGGGGACACCACGGGTTAGTTTGATGTGGAGGGATTCGTTGTTACCGAGTTTTACTTTGTAGGTTCTATTGTCAAGGTAAGATATAAACCAATTTAGAGCGGTGCCAGTAAAACCAATTTCAGATTGTCTGCTAAGGAGGATATTGTAGCTAATGGTATCGAATGCTGAGGAAATGTCGAGTAAGGCAAGGATGTATGATTGGCCGTTGTCAAGACCTTTGATAATGGTGTCAGAGAGGGAGAGGACAAGGGTTTTGGTGTTAAGGTATTTCCAGAACCCAAATTGTGAGGGGGAGAGAATGCTATGTTTCTCGAGGTGTTCAGAAAGCTGGGTGTTTACCTTTTTCAAAAGTTTTGCAAGGAAAAGGAGATTAGAAATGGGTCTGAAGTTGGCAGGTTCTGATGGATTTAGGTTGGGTTTTTTTTTTAGAATGGGTTTGACTATGGCCTGTTTCAGGATGTCTGGGACAGTTCCGTGGGTGAGGGAGGAGTTGTGGGCTAAGAACCCCTTGCGCCTGTCAGTCACCGCCGCCCGCCCCCCCCCCCCCCCCCCCCCCGTGGGAAAAAGAAGTTGGAGGGGAGTAAGAGGGCCGCGCCTCTCAACAGTGCAGGCAGGCCAGTCAAGGGAGAGAGAAGTGCTGTCGGCGAAGCACTGTGACAAGCCCTTTAAAATTGGGCTCACCTGGTTGGCGTCCCTCTTTCCGGTGAAAACTAACACCAGCGGGGCTTGAGCCGGACCTCGCCTACCCAGCCGACACTGCATCGTTATGGGGTAAGAACCCCTTGTGCCGGTTAGTCACCGCTTCCCCCCCACCTCCCCCCGCAGGAAAAAGAAGTTGGAGGGGAGTGAGAAGACTGCGCCTCCCAACAGTGCAGGCAGGCCAATCAAGGGAGAGAGAAGTGCTGACGGCGAAGCACTGCGACAAGCCCTTTAAAATCGGGCTCACCTGGTCGGCGCTGCACGCCGGGCGTTGCGTGCACGAAGGAACGCGAACAAAGGGGCAGGCCCCTTTGTGCGCCACTTTGTGCAACCGTGAAGAGTGAGCTCGATCCTCGAGATATAGTCCTTAAACCCAGAAGCTCTGGCTCATTCTACAAATTTCATATTCCCACTCGTGAACTCGTTCAGATCATCAACAACTAGCAATACAACCTATCGCAACCCAAACAGACAAAAACAAAACAAAATGAACACAACTACTCCTCAAAAGAAAATCTACTTCCCTGAAGACTACAGAAATATGAGGAAAAAAAAAAGTGAGTTCAACCGAGCAAACATCACATATGGGAATTTGAAGACCTATACCAAGTGCGTTTCCCTAGCTTTCATACTCCTAAGTGCACAATCTATAGTAAAAAAAAAAATATATATAAATATGCCCATCACAGATAATAAACGAGACTTCATTGCAATTACTGAAACCTGGATAAAAAACACTTATCAATCAAATTGACGACCCAACATACAATACCATATCGATCCCCAGACCCAAAATAAAAGGCGGACTGCTCATGTTGATATGCAAAAACACCTTACAGTTGAAACTAATCTCATCCAAGATCGCAACCCTGTTTGAAATTGCACATTTTGACTCACCAAATTTACAAATAAGTCTAGTATACTGTCCACCCACCTCACTAGATCGAAACTGCTCTCCAGTAATCGAATTCTTCATAGCTAACCTAACGCTCAGTAAGCCACTCATCATAATGGGAGATCTCAACCAGCACACGGACATTCTTCCCCTCACACACACACAAAAAACAATCATGGACGCACTAACTGCAATGGGGCTTTAATAAATCGTCGAGGGACCAACGCACAAAGCAGGACACACGCTTGACCTAATTTTTATCAACAATATATGGAAGACACAACAAATCAAAATAACTGAAATCCCATGGGCAGACCACTCCCTCATCCAATCTTCCCTCATCTACAACATAATACCTACCAAAAACGTTAACACGATCTTTCACATACCGCCCCCCCCTTTGATAGTGAAACTCTAAAACAAAAGCTACAAGAAGAACTTAAGAATATCGACTTTACAAATGCGGAAACAGCCACAAACTCTTGTATCAACATTACTAAAGATGTAGCAGACAAATTAAACCCCACCATCATAAAGACATTTAAAAAAATCCTAAACACCAAAACCCATGGTACAATGTGATGATAATTGCAACCAAAAGAGAACTCAGGAATAAAGAACAAGGCTGGCGCAAGAACAAAGCCGATCCACTACTCAATGCCTACCGAACACACCTAGCAAATTACAAAAAACTAATACATAACACAAAAAAGAATTCTACTAAAAAAAAAAAAAAAAGTAAATACCACAATAATCCAAAAATGCTGTTCAACATTGTACAAACTCACCAAACCTTCAAACGAACTAAGAACACCTTCCAATAACACTAGCAAAGACTTCGCAGATTTTTTTCACCAATAAAATCAAACATCTGATAAACAACTTCACCACAACGCAATAAACTGCAACAATACACCCAAACTCCTAAATCACAGCAAAAAATCACATCAACATGGACGAGCTTTGATGCAGCATCCTTGCTTGAAATCCAGAACATAATCAAAAAGATGAATCCAGCAAATCATCCCATCGATAGCATCCCCACTCGAACAATGAAACTGATTGCTGACTCAAACAAAACAATAACAAAAATAATAAACCTTTCCCTAACCAAAGGGAAATACCCTGACAACTTAAAATCATCATCATAAAACCATTAAAAAAAAACCAACCTAGACCCTGAGAATATTCAAAATTACTGACCAATATCAAATTTACCTTTCATGGCAAAAATCTTAGAAAAAAGTGTCCAAACAACTATCCGACTACTTGGACACACACAACATTCTTCACCACTCTCAATTCGGATTCAGAAAAAACTTAAGCACAGAATCCCTTAGGGATGTGAATCGTGTCCTCGATCGTCTTAACGATCGATTTCGGCTGGGAGGGGGAGGGAATCGTATTGTTGCCGTTTGGGGGGGTAAAATATCGTGAAAAATCGTTAAAAATCGTTAAAAAATCGAAAAATCGAAAAATCGAAAAACCGGCACATTAAAACCCCCTAAAACCCACCCCCAAGGCGCCGGAACCCTCGCTGAACGACCTCCTGCAGTCGATCTCCTGCCGGCGCCATTTTCCGTACGAAAACGATTCGCGGCGGGAAATCGCTCCCTGACCCCCGCTGGACCTCCAGGAACTTTTGGCCAGCTTGTGGGGGGCCTCCTGACCCCCACGAGACTTGCCAAAAGTCCAGCGGGGGTCCGGAAGGACCTCCTGCCGTCCAATCTTTTTCGTCTATGGCCGCCGCCATTTTTCGGCGCCATTTTGGAAAATGGCGCCGGCCGAAGACGACAAGATGCAGGAGCAGGAGCCCGTTCCGGACCGCTGCCGTTCCGGACCGCCGCTGGACCCGCAGGTTATTTAAGTTATTTGGGGGGGGTTCGGGAGGGTGGGGGATTTAATTTAAAGGGTCGGGGGTGGGTTTTAGGGGGTTTTAGTGTGCCGGCTCACGATTCTAACGATTTATAACGATAAATCGTTAGAATCTGTATTGTATTGTGTTCCATAACGGTTTAAGACGATATTAAAATTATCGGACGATAATTTTAATCGTCCTAAAACGATTCACATCCCTAGAATCCCTATTGCTTGCACTAAATGACACAGTGCTCAGAGGTTTCGACAAAGCACAAAACTACCTATTAATCCTCCTGGACCTATCAGCGGCCTTAGACACTGTTAACCATGATACACTAATTGAAAGACTAGCTGAAATAAGAATAATGGGTAACACACTTAAATGGTTCTCTTCATACCTAATACAGAGAAGCTTCAGAGTAATGTACAACAACTCCCTCTCAAATATAGTGAACCTCAACACAGGAGTACCACAAGGATCCTCCTTATCAGCTACACTCTTCAATATTTATCTTCTTCCAACTTGTCATACATTTGAACGCCTTGGACTGGCACATTTCTTATACGCTGACGACATACAAATACTGGTCCCTATACAGAAAACTCTACAAGATGCATATGACAGAACTTCTATCTACCTTACAGAAATAAAAAAGCAACTAAACGAAATGAAACTAATAATAAACATAGACAAAACGGAAATAGTCATTCTAGACAAAAGGAACAACGCCCTCATGAAACCACTCATAACAGATAACCAAAAGACTGTAATAACACCGGTCATCCATACAAGAAATCTAGGTATCACCATTGACAAGGAACTATCATTCAAAACGCACATTTTTTATTTTTATTTAATTTTATATACCGGCAACCGTTTGCACATCGTGCCGGTTTACAGATAACTTACAACAATGGATATATAGGCAAAGCCTTTACAAGGAACAGTGTCTAACATGCGCTCAGAAACAGAGCAAGTAACTAGCAAACTTGTGGAGGGAGGGGTAGGGGTGGTCGAGACGGGGGAGGGGGGCGGGGGGAGGGTGAGCACAAGTACAAAAGGAGTAATATGTACAAGGGTCGAGAGATTATTGATATATACATAGGTTATATTATTGACAAATACATAGGTTATATACAAAATTGTATAAGCATGTAGTAAATCAGTATTTGAGGTGAGAAGATGGGTACGGTAGAGCTATGTGTCGTATGTTATGTGCTAGAGGTTAGGTGTGGGGTTTGTAAGTCCTTATAGGGTGTGGGAGTAGGTCCAGTGGAGAGGGTGTTAGTACGGGAAGGTGGTAGGGTTAAGGTGTTAGTAGGTAAAGATGATGATTGGGGGTATGCTTGGAGGAAGAGCCAGGTTTTGAGTTTCTTTTTGAAGGTGGGTGTGGAGGTTTCAATGCGTAGGTCAAGAGGCATGGAGTTCCAGAGGGAAGGGCCTGCGAGGGAGAGGGCTCTGTTGGTGGTGGAGATGAGTCTGGTGGATTTTGTGGAGGGAGGGATAAGGGTTCCACGGAGAGAGGAGCGGGTAGGTCTTGTGGAGGTACGAAGGGTGAAGGGTGGGTTTAGCCAGTTGTAGTGTTCGTTAATTATACTTTTGTGGATGAGGGTAAGTGTTTTGTATAAAATTCGTGAGTGGATAGGAAGCCAGTGGAGGTTAAAGAGGGTGGGAGTGATGTGGTCTTTCTTTTTGGCATTGGTGAGGATGCGTGCAGTAGCGTTTTGAAGGAGTTGTAGAGGCTTGATGTAGGTAGCAGGGAGTCCCAGTAGGAGTGCGTTACAGTAATCAATTTTTGAGAAAATTATAGATTGGAGTACTGTGCGGAAGTCAGAGAAGTAGAGGAGGGGTTGAGTTTTTTGAGGGTTTGTAGTTTAAAGTAGCAGCTGCTAAGGATGGATTTGATATATGGTTTGAAGGTTAGTTGGTTGTCAAGTATGACACCTAGGTTTCTTGTATCGGAGAGAAAGTTAGAGGGTTGGAGGGTGGAGGGGGAGGGTGTGGGGGTATGTCTAGAGGAGATGAGGAGGAGCTCAGTTTTTTTGCGGGTTGAGGGCTAGGTGCATGTCGGTGAGGAGTTGGTTATGGAGGCGAGAATAGTGTTCCATTTTTGGAGAGCAGTGAGAGCAGAATTAGTGAAAGGAATGAGGATCTGCACATCATCTGCGTAGATGAAGTGTGTAATCCCAAGGTTGGAGAGGAGGTTTGTAAGGGGGAGCATGTATATGTTGAACAAGGTGGAAGAGATGGAGGATCCTTGGGGGACGCCACAGTTGAGATTAATAGGGGGGGAGGTGAAGTTGTCGGTGAGGACTGTGTAGGTGCGGTTTTGGAGGAAGGATTTTATCCAGGAGAGAGCCGTACCTGAAATGCCTATACCGATGAGTGTGTTGATGAGGATGTTGTGATCTACAGTGTCAAAGGCAGCGGATATATCTAGCATAGCGATGAGATAGGAGTTGCCAGCATCCAATCCTTTGATGATGGTGTCGGTAAGGGGAGAGGAGTAGGGATTCAGTGCTGAGGAGCTTTCGGAAGCCATATTGTGTGGGTGGGAGTATGTTGGATTGTTCTAGGTAGTCGGAGAGACGGGAGTTTACTAGTTTTTCAATGATTTTGGAGAGGAAGGGGAGGTTGGAGATGGGACGGAGATTGGAAAGGTTGGAGGGGTCAAGGGAGGGTTTTTTTAAGATGGGTTTGACCACGGCTTGTTTCAGGGAGATAGGTACTAGGCCGTGTTCCAGGGAGCAGTTAACGATTTTGGAGAGTGAAGAGGCTATAGTTTTGGGAATAGTGAGGAGTAGTTTAGTGGGGATGGTTTCTGAAGGGTGGGAGGAGGGTCTCATCTTCTTTAAAATGTTTTCTATTTCTAGAGATGAGGGTTCAAAAGAGGAGAGGGTGGTGGGTGTGGGTGTGAGAGGGTTGGGGGGGGGTGATGTAACTGGTGAGGAGGGAGTTTTTGGTGTTAGGGGTAAATTTAGCGGTGATGTTGGAAATTTTGTCCTTAAAGAACATGGCAATTTCGTTGCATCGAGTTTGTGTGGAGGGGACTTGGGCTGTGGACACGTTGGGTTTGGTAAGATTTGAAACTAGAGTGAATAGTGCTTTAGGGTTGAATTGGAGGTGGTGAATTTTCTTGGCATAGTATTCTTTTTTTGTTGTTTGAATGGCGTTTCTATAAGCATGCATGAGTTGGTAATAGATGGTTTTTGTGGCGGTAGTGGGATATTTGTGCCAGTGTCTTTCTGCTGCTCTAAGCTGGATTTTTTGGGTTTTGAGTGTCTGGGTGTACCAAGGTTTTTTGGATGATTTGGTTTGTGTGATTGTTTTGTGAATGATTGGGCATAGATTGTTGGCAATTTTCTGTGTTGTTTCTGTCCAGGAGGATATAGCCCGGTCTGCTGTCTCCAGGTCAAGTTGATTTGGGATGTTGGAGCAGGCGGTAGTGAGGGTATCTATCGAACAGGTTTTACGGTATTGGAAGGATTTAGGCTGGGAAGGAGAGGAGGTCGGTGAGGTTTGTAGAGAGAGGGTAGTGTTAATGATGGAGTGGTCAGACCAGGGGACAGGGAGGCATGTGGGGGAGCGGATGACGTTGATGAGTGCGTTGGTGAAAATGAGGTCAAGGGTATGACCTGCTTTGTGGGTAGGGGAGTGAATAAGTTGGGTAAAGCCCATGGCGTCTAACGATGAAATGAAAGCTTCGCATGATGGGGATTGTGGGGTGGAGTCGACATGCAGGTTAAAGTCGCCAAGGAGAATCGTGGGGATGTCGGGAGAGAGGGAGATGGTGAGGAATTCAATAAGGGGGGAGGGGTCTTTTTCTAGTAGACCAGGTGGGGTATATATAAGGCAGATTTGTAGTGATTGCGACTTGAAAAGGCCTACTTCGTATTGGTTGGGAATATTGCAGGTATGTGAGGTGAGCTTGAGTTCTTTTTTTGCTAGGAGGAGTAAGCCCCCTCCTCTTTTCTTTTTTCGTGGGATGGAGAAAATGTCGTAGGTTTCAGAGGGTAGTTGGTTGATGAGGGGGGTGTCGCAGGGTTTGAACTAGGTTTCAGTTACTGCAAAGATTTCTGGTTTGGAGTCAGTTAGAATATCATGGAAAAGGTGTGTTTTTTGTTTTAGGGATTGGGCGTTAATGAGTAGCAGAGAAATGAGAGAAATGGTGAGGGCTTGCGAGGTGGGAGATATGGGAATAGAGGTCAGCCGCCTTTTTTGAGGGTTATGATGGTTGTAGGGGGGGAAGGTTAGTTTAAGGGGGTGTCCGGGCGGGTAATTGGGGGGACAGCAGTAAGTGTGTGGGGGCATTATTGTACGGGGGGCTAGTGGAGGTGTATTAGGGAGAGTGACAGGTTGTGAGGTGCAGGCACCGTAGTGCGGTTAGACAGATTAAAGCAATGGTAGCAGATCAATGACAGGTTGTGAGATGCAGGCACCGTAGTGCGGTTAGACAGATTAAAGCAATGGTAGCAGATCAATGTAGGAGCATGCACTGTGAGTACAGATGAACAGATTAATGTGGTTTAACAAGGTAAGAATTTGACCGGATTAATGCAATTTGAACAGATGAAAAGCAATATCACATTTCAAAGCAATCGATTGGAGTAATGCAGTGTAACAAAGTACTTACAGTTAGACATAGTAGGCAGGCATTGGGATGCGGTAGGTTAGGAAATGCAGATACTGTACATTAAGTTGCCATATAGTCCAGACGGGGACACACTTACATCTGATAAGCTTGCTGTGAAAGGTCTTTGGTCTGTCTTTGGTGAAGGTGTTCACTTGGAACAGATTATTGTCTCCAGGTGATAGGCAGCGGCTTCTGTCAGGGAGTTCTTGGCTGTGGTGAGACTTCTGGGCACAATTTGGGAGCAGAAGTGGGGTGGAGCTCGGGCTTAGCACGGGGCGACACGAAGGGGCGAAACAAAGGGGCAGGCCCCTTTGTCGCGCTCCTTCGTGCGCGCGACGCCCGGCGCGCGACGCCAGGGAGCGTGTCGATTTAACAAACCGGGCCGGTCGCACCTCTGACGTCACCGCCGCGACGTATTCTGTGGGCGGTTCGGGGCCTGCTGGCAGCGAGGACTCGTGGATCGGGTCGGGGCCGGCGAGAGGCGAGGGTTCGCAGGTCCAATCGAGGACGGCTGGAGGCGGAGGATCGCGGCCTTTCAGGTAGGTCGGCAGTTGGAGAGAAGGCCGGCGATCGGCGAGGGAGCCCGATCGGGGTGAGCGGAACAAGAGGCCTTACCCCGGCGGGCTTCAGCGCCGATTGCGCAGGCCAAGTTCACCGCTGGAGCCTCGTGGAATGAAGAGGAGGATGAAGAGCAGAGCGGCGATTTAAAAACTGCGCCGGTCGCACCTCTGACGTCACCGCCGCGACGTATTCTGTGGGCGGTTCGGGGCCTGCTGGCAGCGAGGACTCGTGGATCGGGTCGGGGCCGGCGAGATACCATAAATTACCTACACTCAAACGTCTTAAACTTTTCCTCATGCAAGATCATTTTAGAACAGTTCTACATCTACTCATTTTCTCTAACTTAGATTACTGCAACACCCTTCTTCTTGGTCTACCAATCTCTACTATACGTCCACTTCAAATATTGTAGAACGCAGCTGCAAGAATTCTGTCTGGCTGGAGCAAAAAAACAGGAGCACATCACACCAATACTAAGCTCTTTACATTGGCTTCTGATAAAATACCAAATAGTATACAAAGTAATGACAACACTACATAAAATTATCATGGGACAACAAAGCAACTGGCTAAGCAAATATATTGTAACTCACAATCCAAAATGAAACTTACGATCAAAGATCAAAGGCCTTCTAAAAATCCCTCATGCAAGAATCATGCGACTAAAATCAACAAGTGAAAGAGCCATATCCATCGCTAGCCCAAATCTATGAAATTCACTACCAACTGGATTAAGAACACAACCAAGCATTAAAATTTTCAAAAAAGAATTAAAAACCTGGCTATTCACAAGAGCATACGCAGAATCACTCAAACAGCACACAATACAAAAAGTGCAACACAATGCAAAAAAGGAGAAATCACCAACCAAGTAACAGCGTGTAAGAAACCTTCCTGCAGAAAGTAACACGTCGAAGTGTGCAAGAGTTCGGTATATGTAATAAGTTGTTATCAAAATGAACTATTATGAACTTTTAGATATAAACGATGTAAATAATTTCTCTACAATTAACGTCTCTATAATGATGATACTGTAAGTTGCTGCATGTCTATGTAAACTGTTATGATGGCAAAACCGAATGACGGTATACAAAACACCTTAAATGATGTCAGATGGGGTTTGGCTAGGGTAAAGGGTATTGGGCGGAATGTGATCAACAGGGTGGGCTGCGGGTTTTATTTTCTTAATGAGGGTTTCAGAGGCAGAGATGGTGTCGAAGGAGTTGATGATGGTGTGAGGATTTATATGGGGGGGGGGAAGATGCATTATGATGGAGATTTTATATATTATGTATAATAAAAGCTTATCTATTAGAGCAAATTACATGGTAATGTTTAAATACATCTGGCAAGTAGCAGATATATTTAAACATTCATAAAGTACCATTCAATAGCTTATAAATGTACATCTATAAGAGTCCAGAAAATTCCTGCTCTGCTAATCTCATACATTCAAAGCATCTCTATGCATACATGATTAAATATTGATATAACAAAAAACACAAGTTCTAATTACGGCCCATTAGTATTGAACAAATCCAAGAACACTGTAAATTTTAAATGTTCCTGGAAATCCGGAGTTATTGCTGTTCCAACAGAAAATTGTTGCTGCCTCAGCAGTTGCCAGGTCTTTGAAAGTTTCCTTATTATCTTTACAGTATTTATAAAGTTTGGAGAGACCAAACAAAAAATAGGTATTCAATCACAACAAGGTGTTGAATAATACAGCTAGTAAATTTACAGATTTTCTCAAACACTGTTATGGATATCTTAAACAAAATACCTCATACTTTAATAGAACTACACATTTTGTTTAGTCATTAATTGTTTGTATTACATATTAAACACTCACATTTTCTTTCACAAACCACTTAGTTTATATAAAAATGTCCATATGGCAACTAAAAAAGTTTTAATAAAATTTATAAATGTCTCCAGCGCACTGAGTACAGTGTCCCAAATCCAAATGCTGAGCACACAATCACCAGTTTGTATTTGAATTACAAATGTGCCACTTGTAGCTTCATTCCCACATTATAAATGTGCTGAGCTTAGCTTCTATCCATTAAAGCTGCCACATTTAGTGTCCCGTTGTCAGCAACACTCCAGTTCACACTCCATGCCTGCACCATGATGTAATCAAGAAGTCTAGTCCTACCTGCCCCCAGAACCCAAGGGCTCAAACTCTGGAGGAGGGGGCTGATTAAGTAGAAGACCAGCTCCATTCCGTCCCTCAGTCCTGTCGTCCTACGGGAGTGCCCTCTGACTTAGGCTTACTGTCCTGTGACACGCTTATTTTTCCTATTTTCTTTCTAGTTTTGTATTTTTCTTAGTTTGCCTGTCTATTTTCTTATGCTTTGATTTGCATATTTAACTTTTTTACACTTTTGCCTTTATTTTCCCTGTTCTACTTTCTCATTCTCTCTGGTCTGTTTGCCCATTTTCCTCTCCTGCCTCACCACTTTTCCCTGGGCAGGCAACAGGAGTGATCTTTCTCCCTGCGTAGGGATACTGCAGGAACTCCTCCCCAGCTGATGCTTGAGGATGGCAACTCTCTCCCTGGATTGTGGAACACTACCGTGGCCCCTCCCATGTCCAATTCTGTTGTAGAGTAAGCAGCTGTCTGCCAGGGCCTGCTACAGCTAGCTGCTCCCTCTCTACAGCCCACTGAAAGAGATGAATGGTTAAGCAGTGATATGTTTACAATGATGTGCCAGCTTTTTTTGCTGCCCTGTGTGAACAATTGCTGTGCTGCCACCCCCCCTCCCCCATTCATTCGCTATCCCAGGACCACCCAAAAAACACCCAGCTCCCCTCAGCGATACAGACTTTAAACCTGACACACCCCATCCCTCCTGTACCAATAACTGCTGCAAGGGTATTAGGTGCCTTGTGAAAGGCTATAAAGTTCTCCTAACACCCCCCTGCCCCAATCCACACACAGAGTTATGCATTTACATTTTACATGAAAATTATCAAAGAACAGTATTCTGAAATAAAAATATCACTTACATTATATTTACATGCACTGCTGTGAAGCGAGTGGTGAATTAATTAAATGATGATTTTCTCTGAGGTTATATGTTAAATATAGGATATAAGAGGTAATATAGATACATATACCTTCATTGTGTTCTTTTACCGTGAAGCCAACCAGACACTTGGAACCCATATGCTATTAGGCCGTTTGTGATGTATATTGGGTATGTACTTGACCCTCCGAAAGCCCTAAAACATTAATATATTTCTTCTTAGGAGAATGCCTCACCTCAGTCACACATGCAGAACATAGACCCTCACCAAATACAGAATAGAGCAGTGATGGCTAACCTATGACACGCGTGTCAGAGGTGACATGCCGAGACGTTTTTGCTGACACGCGCAGCGTTTCAAGGACTATCGCGAATTTTTTTTTTTATCGGCTGCGCCGAGCCTTTTCTTTTTCAGCTGCACCGACCCTTTAAAATTTGTTTTTTTTTAGCATCCCCTACCCTCCGGACCACTCCGCCAATGCCCCCGGGCGCAGGGAGGCTCATGCAGCGCAGCGATGAGGCTCAGGACAAAGATCGCATTTAAACATGCTGATGCTCCTCCTCCTTCCTGCCTGTGCGTCCCCGGAAGTAAATGTTGCCGGAGCCGCGTGGGCAGGAAGGAGGTGAAGCATCAGCGCGTGCAGAAGAGGAGCAGCACTTGTGTTTACGGGCTGCTGCGAATTCCAAGTCGCAGCAGTCCAGTAGCAGGGCCGCCGTGGCCCGAGAAGATCAGGGCCGCTGCAGAGCCCATCCTGCGGCGACCCGCGGAGAGGAGGCCCAGAGGTGCGAGAGAGGCTGAGGGTCTGTAGAGTGTGCGTGTTTGAGATGAGCTGAGAGACTGTGTGTGGGAGTGAAGACCTGAATGTTTGCAGAGACAGCATGTGAGAGCCTCTGTGTGTTTGTGTGAGAGAGAGAGAGAGAGCATGTGCCAGTGAGAGCCTGTGTGTATGAATGATTGTATGAGAGAGCATGTGCCAGTGAGAGCCTGTGTATGACTGATTGTATGAGAGAGCATGTGCCAGTGAGAGCCTGTGTGTATGGATGATTGTATGAGAGAGAGCATGTGCCAGTGAGAGCCTGTGTGTATGAATGATTGTATGAGAGAGAGCATGTGCCAGTGAGAGCCTGTGTGTATGAATGATTGTATGAGCGAGAGCATGTGCCAGTGAGAGCCTGTGTGTATGAATGATTGTATGAGAGAGCATGTGCCAGTGAGAGCCTGTGTGTGTGAGAGAGAGAAATGCATGTGAGAATGAGAACCTGACTGTGTTTGAGGGAAGAAAATGGAGAGAAAAGAAACAGAAAAAGACAAAAGGAATTGGCAAAAAAATAAGAAAGGGAAGGTGGAAAAAAAAGCCTGTGACCAACCAATTAGAAAACTAAGATCAGACAGCAAAGGCAAAAAAAAAAATAAAAATTACTTTTTAGTGATTGGCACATGTAATCTTTGGGAATGTGCAAGAATAGCACTTTCTCTATGGATCTCACAATGTACGAGTTCAGCATGGAGAAAGTGGAAGCCCACGGGGCCTGCACAGAGGAGGCAGCAGAATGGGCTTCAGTGTCAGTAGCAGCAATCGGCACCTCCCCAATAGCCATGTGGCAGCAGTGACAGTGGCAGCAAAGGAATGAGAGAGGTTCCGAGATTGCTGGCAAAAGAGAGGGGGGTCTGCCTTTAGTGTGTGCATGTGTATGAATGGGACTCTGCCTGGGGGTGTATGTGTGTGAATGCATGGGTGCCTGCCTTGGGGGTCTGTGTGTGTGTGAGAATGAATGTGTGCATGCCTGGGGGATGGGGAAGGGAGTGGTGTGAAAATGAATGGGAGCCAATAAAAGAAACCGACTGACAGATGAAGTTTGTAACGCTTGCTTGGGCTTGAAGTGTACGAAATACCAACCTTCAATTGAAGATTTAGCCAATGAAATTCAGCAACAAAAAAGTCACTAAGCAGGTAAGGTAAAGAATTATTTGTTTTTGCTTTATTAATAAATACAGTACATATTAAAATTATAACTTTTTGTTATTGATTAGAGCTACAAATATCACAAAATTATGGATTTTTCTAGAAGTGACACACCACCCGAGTTATGCTCGGTTTTTTTTATGAATTTTGACACACTGAGCTCAAAAGGTTGGCCATCACTGGAATAGAGTAACCATAAAGTAGAAATACAAATGCTCAGACAAAAACTGAACTGGAAACCGCAAGAAGCCAGACTCTCTATGCAGTGCAAAAATGAAAAAAAAAGAACCATCGCCATTCCTCAAACATTTAAAATCAAGAAATAAAATTAGGGGTAGATTTTCAATCACGGCGCATTCGTGTACTTTTGCTGGCGCATCAGGCGCAAGCAAAAGTACACGGGATTTTAGTAGATACGCGTGTAGTCGCTAAAATCCTGGATCGGCGCACGCAAGGCTATCGATTACGTATAGCCGGTGCGCGCCGAGCCGCGCAGCCTACCCCCGTTCCCTCCAAGGCCGCTCCGAAATCGGAGCGGCCTTGGAGGGAATCCTCTAACGCCCTCCCCTCACCTTCCCCTCCCTTCCTCTACCTAACCCACCCCCCCGGCCCTGTCTAAAACCCCCCCTTACCTTTGTCGGTGGATTTACGCCTCCCGGAGGGAGACGTAAATCCCCGCGCGCCAGCGGGCCCCTAGCGCGCCGGGACGCGACCTGGGGGCGGGTACGGAGGGCGCGGCCACGCCCCCGGACCGCCCCGGGCCGTAACCACGCCCCCGGGCCCGCCCCAAAACGCTGCCGACACGCCCTGAAAACGGCGCTGCGCTCGGCCCCGCCCCCGACACGCCCCCCTCCGAAAACCCCGGGACTTATGCAAAAAAGTTTAACTCTCTACGATTGCATATTCATTTTTAGATGAAATTCTCTAGATACTGCTAACTTGTAGCAGAGCCTTTTTGGACTCAAAGCTTTTTAACTGTTCTGGTAGAAAAAAAACATAATTATCTCTATTATATTTTATGCTGCATTTACAAGGGAACCTTAGCAAAAAGGTCGCTCCCAAGGCTAAGGATTCCTGGTGCAAGGCCAAAAAGCCTTTCCTTTTCAGTTGTATGTCTTTAGTCAAATCAGGAAAAATCCTAATTTTCTGACCCATAAATGTAATATTGGATTTTTTTAAAGTAGGCCCTCATAACATCACTCAGATCTTTCTCATTAAAAAAAGATATCAACAAGGTGGCTCTTTCCACTATTTCATAATTTGATGATTCAAGAAAACCAGTCAAATTCTCTAAATTAGTCGGTGCAGCTTGCATTTATGCTTTAGATCGAGTAGGCAAAAAATAGAATTTATCCATATGGGCAACAGATTCTGACGTATAATCCAGTACTTCAAGGAAATATCTTCTAGCGGTAGAAGTTTAGCACTCGTAGGTTTAGATGTCTTAGAGCATTTTCAATAAATTCTACCTTTCTGTTTAAAGCCCCACAGTCTTGAATAATGGTAGACTGCACTGCTTTGACATGGTATATTTCACTTTTCATACTTTTGAATTTTTCCAATGTTTCCTGATGATATGTATCACTGTTCTTATTTATTATATCCATTTAAGAACATAAGAAATTGCCATGCTGGGTCAGACCAAGGGTCCATCAAGCCCAGCATCCTGTTTCCAACAGAGGCCAAAACCAGGCCACAAGAACCTGGCAATTACCCAAACACTAAGAAGATCCCATGCTACTGATGCAATTAATAGCAGTTGCTATTCCCTGAGTAAACTTGATTAATAGCTGTTAATGGACTTCTCTTCCAAGAACTTATCCAAACCTTTTTTGAACCCAGCTACACTAACTGCACGAACCACATCCTCTGGCAACAAATTCCAGAGCTTTATTATGCGTTGAGTGTGAAAGAATTTTCTCCTATTAGTCTTAAATGTGCTACTTGCTAACTTCATGGAATGCCCCCTAGTCCTTCTATTATTAAAAAGTGTAAATAACCAGTCACATCTACTCGTTCACGACTTCTCATGATTTTAAGACCTCTATCATATCCCCCCTCAGCCATCTCTTCTCCAAGCTGAACAGCCCTAACCCCTTCAGCCTTTCCTCATAGGGGAGCTGTTCCATCCCCTTTATCATTTTGGTTGCCCTTCTCTGTACCTTCTCCATCGCAACTATATCTTTTTTGAGATGCGGCAACCAGAATTGTACACAGTATTCAAGGTGCGATCTCACCATGGAGCGATAGTGTTAATTTTCAATGAACAGTCCGAGAGTGTTTTAACCATTGCTAATGTGAGGTCCCAGAGGGAATCCAGAGTGATCAAAGAGGGTTTCTGCGATGCCAAAGTTACTCCGGGAGTGGATGGGGGATCACATTCAGGCCTCTCACCACCTCTAATTGCCTGGTCTTCCGCCTCTTCTAGATCCAAAACTCCGGAGATGCTCCCACCGTTCCTCAAGGAGCTCAGCGCGGGGTCAGACTCCGATGCAGCTCCCTCCGCCTCTAAAGCCTGGGCTCCAGCTTCGAAAGTCCAGCCAGAGCGCGGCGTTGAGGCCTCCCGCGCAGCGGAGGTGGTTGGTCATCTAGAGGGCTGAGAGAGACTTCCTCCGTCCCGACTGCTGGATCTCTCGTCCCAAGTTTCACAATCGTACCGGCACACTGTAGAATTGTTTTTTTGCCGACGGGGATCGTGGGGCTTGAGGAGTAGGTCCTCACTCTCCCTTTCCTTTTCGGAGGCATTAGTAATAAAAGGAAAAGTTTTCAGGAAATCTCAGGAGCGAGCAAAATAGTGCAGCCATTCAGGTCGCCATTTTGGCTCCTCCACCATACAAGTTTATTTTAAATGTGCCAAACACCTGAAAAATAAAACTAAAAAGAATTTTAAAAATTCATGCTCTCTATACCTGGGAACTTTGATTTCCAGTCATCCCGATATTGTCATGGATTAGTGGAAGAGGGATTCACAAACTTTCTCCTCTTTCTTATATACACACACACATACAAGCTCATACACACACATGCTCTTTCTCACACAAACCCGCAGCTTTTCTTTGGTTGGGATCTACCAGCAGCATCAGGCCCTGAACTTCATGTCAGCTGTTGGAAGTTTGTAATCCACCTACAGCACCCATTTTCTCTCTCACCCCCGCACACACACACACTAACATTTCCCATTCATGCACATGCCCACAATCTTGGAGCCTCTCTCATTCCTCTGCTGCCCCTCTCACTGCTACCGCTTGGCTACTGAGAAGGCGCCTGTTGCTGCAGCTGGCACTGAAGCCTGTTCTGCTGCCCCTATGTACAAGCCCCATGGTATTAAAAATTTGCAGGGCTTCCAGTTCCTCCATGCTGATCTCATGTGAGATTGGCATAGAGTGCTACTCTTGCACATTCCCAAAGATAACATATGCAAATCACTAAAAATTCAAAAATTCAGGGCCTTACCTCTTGGCCTTCTCTTTGCAGGATGGGCTCCGTGGCAGTCCTGATCATCTCGGGCCACTGCAATGTGGGATCCGCAGCAGCCCTGCTACGGGCCTCCTTGTCTCAGGCCACCACGAGGTGGGATGTGTGGCGGCCCTGCTACAATTTCTATTGCTCCTCTTTCTTCCTGCCAGCATGGCTCCGGCAACGTTTTTATTCCAGGGCTGCGCAGGCAGGAATTAGGAGGGGCACCTTGACATGAATTTCTCTTAGGGCAGTGGTGGGATGAGCTGTACCACGGCCCTGCTGATCAAAGTAACATGCTCCCCCCAGTGTGAAACTGCTTCCTGCTTTTTCTGCCATCGGTGGATCAGGTCCACCGATGGCAGAAAAAGTGAAAATGTTCCATCACCAGTAAGATCAGTTCTCACAGGACAAGCAGGATGGTAGACCTCACAAATGGGTGACATCACAGGATGGAATCCAATCACGGAACTCTTCTGTCAAAGTTTCCAGCATGGCACTAACCCTGCAGTCAGCAGGGGTCCCTCTTCAGTCTTCTTTTTTCCGCGCAGCAGTAGCCACGTGGCTAAGGAGCTCTGCAGAGATTCCTGACAGGAATATTCCTCACGTAATTACTAAAATTTCATTTACCCCACAGGGGTCCCTCCTTCAACTTTTTCAAGCTGCGGTACTCCAGTAAGTTTTTTACCCGTTTTCCGTCGATTACCGTCGAGTTTGGCCCTTGCAGCCTACTGGCAAACCGCGACTGAATTTTTTCAAGGCCATGGCGTCGGGGTTCCGCTGGTGCCCGGACTGTAATCGAACCATGTCCATCACAGACCCTCACAAAGTCTGTGTAATGTGTCTCGGATGTGAACACGATGTCCTAACCTGCACCAAATGTGCCCTTATGACACCAAAAGGTCGCAAGGCTAGAATGGAGAAGATGGAACTTCTCTTCTGTGCTCAAACCCAGATGCCGTCGATTGCATCGATGTCGTCAGAATTGGCACCGTCAACTTCGCGCCAGCATCGACCTCCGGCAGGTGACCGTCCGGCATCGATGACTTCTTGGCCTTTGACACCATCTACTCCCCCTCCGGACTGGTATCGAAATTCTCGGACCATCGAGGGAGCGAAATCATTGACCTCGCCATCATCCAAGAAGCCCCGTCCAGAAAAGGCACCGACCTTTTCGGCGACCGGGTCACCGAGGCAACCCTTACCAGACAGGGTATCAGGAGCCGCGACTCCGCCTTTAACGGTGGTCCCTCCGGCTATGCCTCTGCCTCCTTCTTCTGTTCCAGAGCCGGGGCTGCTTGCTCCAGGTCTCCAAGAAGAACTAGACCGGATAGTTCAGGAGGCCATTGAGAAGGCGATGCATCGACTCCAGGTTCCTCTGGCACAGACACCGGTACAGATTGCGGAACCGACCACTGACCCGATTCCAGCAGCGTTGGCACCGCTGCTCTCGAGGATGGAAGCGCTTATGGTCGTTTTTCCACCGATGGACCCCGGGTCACCGATGGCTCAGTGCCTTCCCCGCTTGCTTTGTCATCGGGAGGAGAAACACCGTTCCGCATCCCTCCATCGGGAGTTCTGCCGATGCCTCAGCTGTCAATAACAATACGTCCGGAGCCACCGATCAACCCATCGGTGCCGACGCGTCCAACGGCACCACCGAGCCATCCATCGATGCCTGCACAGGTGCCTCCGATGCCCTCATCGGTGCCTCCCATTATTCCTTCGAGTCCTTCGGAACCTCAACCAGGACCTTCGGTAATCCCACCGCCCCGTCCTTCTCTAGTCCCTAGAGGATCAGGGTTCGGATCCCTATGACACCTGGACTGATGATTCTTCACCAGACACCGATGATTTGCCTTCACCACCTTCACCTATTGAAAGCAGAAAGCGTTCTCCTCCAGAGGATCTTTCCTTTATAAATTTTGTGAAGGAGATGTCTGAATTGGTTCCCTTCCAATTACACACTGAACAAGATGACAGACATCAAATGATGGAGCTCTTACAATTCCTGGATGCTCCCAAGGAAATAATCTCCATCCCTATCCTCCAGGTTCTTCTGGATCTCCTCAAAAAGAACTGGGAACATCCTGACTCTGTGGCTACAGTCCACAGGAAAGCTGACACCACCTATCTCGTTCAGTCAGCGCCAGGCTTTCGCAAACCTCAATTGGATCACCAATCTGTGGTTATCTAATCTGCCCAGAAAAGAGCAAGGAGATCAAAACCTCACACTTCCTTTCCCCCAGGCAAGGAACAGAAATTTCTAGATGCCATTGGTCGCCGTGTCTTCCAGGGATCAATGCTCATCTCCAGAATTGCCGCATATCAGCTCTACATGACCCAATATAATAGTCTTATTTAAGCAGATACAAGACTTAACAGACTCCCTG
The DNA here is from genome assembly GCF_901001135.1 of Rhinatrema bivittatum. NCBI lineage: Eukaryota > Metazoa > Chordata > Amphibia > Gymnophiona > Rhinatrematidae > Rhinatrema > Rhinatrema bivittatum. The sequence continues at coordinate 138,722,727 of NC_042620.1, forward strand.
CCTTAGCAATTTCAAGAGCAACTTCAAACCCTAGTAAACAAGGGTTTTGAGGCAGGCAAGCATGAGATCAGATCATCTTACGATATCTTTGACACTGCTACCAGGGTACCTGCAACTGCTATCTCGGCAAGACGATGGGCCTGGCTCAAGTCTTCCGACCTTCGCCCTGAGGTACAAGACAGATTATCCAACCTGCCCTGTGTAGAAGATAATTTGTTTGGCGAGCAGATTCAACGAACGGTGGCGGAACTCAAGGACCATCATGAAATCGTAAGACAGCTCTCTCTGATACCTTCTGAATACTCTTCAAAACAGCCCTTCAGAAAGGACTCTAAGAAGTCATTCTTCTGCCCGAAGAAGTCCTACTCGCCACCAACTAGAACCCATTCTACGAGACCGTTTCAAAAAGCCCAGTCTCGTCAGACACGAAACCGCAAGCAGCTCCTCAGCGGGGCCCTGCTTCTGGTTTTTGACTCCTGCATAGAGAGCAGCAGCCGGCTTCCATTGCTCCACATACCAGTGGGAGTGCCATTTCAACAACAGGAGGCACTCAGATCACCTCAGACCAGTGGGTCCTAGCGATAATTGCTCAAGTTTATCGTCTGAACTTTCTCTCCATTCCACCGGACTCCCCACCTCTACTGAAATGGAGAACATCCGATCACTACATCCTCCTTCAGTCCAAGGCAATAGAACCAGTGCCCTATTCTCAGCAAGGCCTAGGGTTCTATTCCTGGTACTTTCTAATCCCCAAAAAATTGGGAGGCGTTCGTCCAATTTTGGATCTACGTGCCCTCAAGAAGTACCTCCAGCGAGAGAAGTTCAAAATGGTAACCTTGGCCTCTCTTCTTCCTCTTCTACAAAGAGGAGACTCGCTCTGCTCTCTAGACCTCCAGGACGCATACACTCATATCGTGATAATTCCATCTCATCGCAAATACCTGAGGTTTCTAGTAGGCCCCAAGTACTATCGGTACCGAGTGCTTCCCTTCGGCCTTGCATCTGCACCACGAGTCTTCACAAAATTCCTCGTCGTAGTTGCAGCCTTCCTCAGGACTCAAGGTGTTCACGTATACCCCTAATCTAGACGATTGGTTAATCAGGGCTCCCACTCAGCAAGCTGCTCTGTCGTCCCTACATCTTACTTTACACACTCTAATTTCACTCTGATTTCTCGTCAACTACGACAAATCCTACTTAGTCCCATCTCAAACCTTATCGTTCATTGGGGCAGACTTTGGACACCGTACAGGCAAAGGCTTTTCTGCCTCGACAGCGAGCTCTCACTCTCGTGTCTCTTGCACGCAAGCTGAGGTCTCAGCACTCCACGACTGCAGACCACTTTCTCATCCTGCTGGGACACATGGTGTCCTCAGTTCAGGTCACCCCAATGGCCCGCTTGGCCATGAGAGTCATGCAGTGGACTCTAAGGTCACAATGGACTCAATCCATTCAGCCCCTGTCGACCATTGTCCACGTAACTGACTCATTCCGTCAGTTTCTCGCCTGGTGGAGAAATCAGGTCAATCTCCTTCAGGGCTTGCCCTTCCAGGCTCCAGACCCTCAAATAACTCTCACCACTGATGCTTCCAACCTCGGCTGGGGAGCCCACGTGGCCGATCTGCAGACACAAGGATCTTGGTCTCCAGAGGAAGCCAAACACCAAATAAATTTGCTGGAGCTGCGAGGAATTAGATATGCTCTCAGGGTATTTCAGGATCGCCTCTCCAATCAAGTCATCCTGATCCAGACGGACAACCAGGTGGCCATGTGGTACATCAACAAACAAGGAGGGACGGGCTCCTACCTTCTGTGTCAGGAAGCTGCGCAGAAAAGGATGGAAGCCCTCTCCCACTTGATGTACCTCAGGACCACCTACTTACCAGGAGTGGACAATGTGTTGATAGACAAGCTGAGTCGCACCTTTCAACCGCACGAGTGGTCTCTCAACCCCTCAGTAGCGAACTCGATCTTCCAACAATGGGGTTATCCTCAAATAGACCTCTTTGCGTCACCTCAAAATCGCAAAGTAGATAACTTCTGTTCTCTCACTCGCAGCCAACACTATCAGCCACAAGACGCATTCTCCCTATCATGGGCAACCGGTCTCCTATATGCATTCCTTCCACTTCTCTCAAAGATTCTCCTGAAGTTACGTCAGGACAAGGGAACCATGATCCTGATAGCACCCCACTGGCCGCGCCAAGTGTGGTTTCCAATACTTCAGGATCTCTCCATTCGCAGGCGCATTCCCTTGGGAAAGGACCCGCTTCTAATCACTCAAAACGACGGGTGCCTACGCCACCCCAATCTTCAAACCTTGTCCCTGACGGCATGGATGTTGAAAGGTTAATCCTTCAGCCACTTAACCTTTCTGAACCAGTTTCCCATGTCCTGATTGCTTCACGGAAGCCTTCCACGAGGAAATCGTATTCTTACAAATGGACCAGGTTCACGTCATGGTGCTCTTCTTAATCCCTTGACCCCTTTACCTGTCCAATCACGAAGTTTCTAGACTATCTCTGGCACTTGTCAGTCAGGTCTAAAAACTTCCTCCATCAGGATGCATTCATTAGAAATATGACGTCAGTCCTCAGATTAGCATAGTAGGTGGAACGAGAGTATAGAGTAGAATTTAAGAGGGTTCCGGATGTGTAATACCTAAAAAACGCCGGGACGCCATTGTGATTGTGAAGTTCAATATGAATGAAATGCATGAAAAAAATGTGAGTACACAAAGCTACTTGGTCAGCTAGCGGAATAACTATAGTCCAGGTTTATTAGTATTATCTTTGAAATTTAAGCGGTAATTTTATTGAAAATATGGTGTGTTTAGACGCAGATTTAACCACCCTTGATAAAGGACTGAAGATTTTCCACAGCAGTCTGAAACACGGTCCAGTGTTGGACTGAAATGACCAAATGATTAAATATAAGGCAGAGTTGAAATATGCGAAAGCAACTACGATGATGCCTATTATGAAGGTCATTACAATATGAGTGTTTATTGATGTTCTACCACTGCATTGGATTATTTGAGGTGAAGGTAAACTGGTATCTGTTTAAAGGCAATCATTAGGTGACCAATGTAGGGAACTTAGCACCTTTTATAGATACCATTTGCTCCTACTTGTGAAAACTTATGAACAATACAAAAATGAAAAAGGGAGAACAAGTTGTGAGCTGTAACTATATGTCTTATGGAAATAAATAATACAAATGTATAATTTCAGCTTGCTGCTAACATCATCCCAACATGAATAGCCTAAGTAGGCCAGTGCTGTGTTTGTGTTAGGGAGTGAGATTGTGATTGTGTTGTCTGTCTGAGGCTGCATAGGGATGTGTGTGTGTGTGTGTGTAGGGGAATGATAACAGTTGAGTAGTTGGGGATTGTTTGTGAGTGATGCCATATGAAAAAATGAAATTTAAATTGCATTAAATTTCTGAACATGTTCTTAAAAACAAATTAGCTTAGTATTTTGTTCTTCTCCTTGAATCTTGTATTTATTTTGATTGTTCTCTGTGTTGCAACAATAGATATTTAAATTGAAACAACAGGGTTAGGTCATCTCATAGCTGCGTGTTGCATTTTTCATATTTTTACTGCTGTTTCAAAACAAATTTGAGCCATTGCTATGTTACAAACTGAGAGACCTTTTAAACAGAATGTGTGCTATCATCATGCATTGGTTTGCTCCTTGGAGGAAAAAGTTTATCAATGCAATTCTGTTTTCCAATTTAAAACATAATTTTAAAACTCTGTGAGTTATCAAATTATCATAAATAATATTTCAAAGAAAAAGCATGGTGAATCTTAAATTCATGGAAATGAGAACTCCTGTTATTTTGCAATTTAAAAGGACAATCTGAGAGGATGTGTAATCTGGAATTGATAGCCTGAGGTTAATAGCCATAAGCTGCATCATTGGTTTTTAATACACTGGCCCTGCATTTATCCTTATTGTAAACTAATGCCTTGTTTGTTATTACTATAACATCTCAAACGATCTCCAAGTTCACAGAACTGAGTAATATTGAATTGTATTTGGTATAGGTTGAGTGCATTCATGCCAAACTGACTGTATGGTGTTTAGGTAAAGTAGTGTTACAGATAACTATGAATTAGCAAGAATGTGTGTATAGGGGAAGGGGATGGTATAAATAGGATTGAGAAGATGACAGTGTATTTTTGTTCAGATTTCCAAAATAAAAAAAAACTTCAGTTGTATGTCATCCTATTCACCATATTGTTTTAACACAAGTGCTCAATCTTCATTTGTACATAATGGCCATAAACCAGCACTAGGAGGGCCTGATTACTAACAGGCCGATACAGTAAGGAGCGGTAGGAGGAGGTGCGTTAGTGCCGGGCGCACCCGTGTTTGCCGCACGCACAGTCCAGATCACCTACCGCTCGATACTGTATTAAAACTGCATGCAAATACTAGCCGCGTCCAACGCGCATCCATGAAGCGCAATTCATTTTACTGTATAGGCGCTTATACAGCGCCTATACAGTATCCTGGGTGCACTGGTACCTGTCATTTCAAATGACATTTGAAATGACAGGTACCAGGAAGTGGATACAGGAGAAGGGCTGACTGACCCCCTAACTCCTCCCCCTCCAGGACTCCTTGCTCTCGCCAGGCCATCCTGCCCTGGCCGCGTCCATCTCCCGCGCTGACAGCTCCGGTGCAGCCCCAGTCCTCTCTCCCCCTCCTCCCTGCGGCGGCGAGAGCGGCTTCAGCAGCCTGGGGCAGATTGGGCGCTCCCCATGGCTCCCTATTCTCTAAAAGGTAATGCATGCACGCCGTGACCTCGGACGTCGCACGCCGTGACCTGAGCGCCCGGCTGGACGTCCGAGGTCACGGCGTGCATTCATTACCTTTTAGAGAATAGGGAGCCATGGGGAGCACCCGGGCTGCTGAAGCCGCTCTCGCCGCCGGCTGTCCACGGGAGGAGGGGAGAGAGGACTGGGGCTGCTCCGGAGCTGTCAGCGCGGGAGATGGATGCGGCCAGGGCAGGTGAGCGGGGGCTGGCGGAAAGTTTGCTCGGTCTTGTCCCGGGAAGTTAGGGGGTCAGGCAGTGAAGCGGGGCTGGCTAGGGCTGCTCCGTGGCCTGTGAAATTTCATCTCGGCTTGCCTGACGCTCCACACTAACGCAGGGGTAGGGGTAGGCGGTAAATTAGGTTAAACGTGCGGCAAAATTGCAGGTTTAAAAAGCGATAATCGGGCCGCACGTTACTGTATGGGAGGGAATAGCTAATCCGATCGTTTACATCTCATATACATGCCGCGGGCGGAAAGGGTTACCCGTTGATTTAAAGAGGCAGTAAGGATGGGTTAAAGGGTGTAGTGAATTGCGGGTTGGACTAACGCGGCCAAATTGTGAGTAGAAAGCGGGTTTGAAGCAGGGTAACTGTAGCCGCACTTTACTGTATTGGCCTGTAAGCTTGTTTTACAGAGCAGAGACAAAATGGGAGAGAGCCTTAGTTAATCATGTCTTAAATCCATGAAATGAAGCAGAGTTTTCCCAGTAAAAATTAATTTTGAAGAAGCTTTTCAGCTTCAACCATTCAAAAAGTAAGTCAAGTTTTAAATGTTCCCTGATATTGTATAAAACAACATATAGGACTTAATGCACTGAAATGAAGAAATTATTAGTGTAAAAGTTATGTTCTCTGTGTGTTGAAGCTAGATATATGGTAAATAATGACTGCTATCCTCTCTGGTAGTATACCAAGCTCCCATGGAACTTTTCAGTGGCTGTGTTCTCTGGTAGTGACATCCACATAAACTCTGTGAAGAGCCAGGTACAAAGCATCCAGGAACACATAGAATATTTTTATTTTAAAATGCTCTCTGTTTGAAGGTGGATAAAATAGTAGTACAGATGTCGAGGGGCATTTGAGCTGCATTGTTTTTTCTGTTTCATTTTACAATTAGTTTTAAAATGTTTTAGGAGACAATTTTCAAATTGTCCACCATGTTTCAAAGTGACAGTACACTTTCATTTTTGCTTTGAAACTTACTGAGGCTGTGAAGTAGATACAGTTATTGGACATGCTTTTTCTGCAGGTAGGTATTTGATTTCTTAAAGTGTACACCTGAAGATTTGAAAATGTCACCTACATCTTTTATCTTCCGGTGACCTAAACCAGGAGGTTCTCAACCCAGTCCTCAGGTCAAGCATAGCCAATCAAGTTTTCAGGATATCCACAAGGAATGGTGAATAAAACGGAAAATGTCATAATGCCTCTGTATCGCTCCATGGTGAGACCGCACCTTGAATACTGTGTACAATTCTGGTCGCCGCATCTCAAAAAAGATATAATTGCGATGGAGAAGGTACAGAGAAGGGCTACCAAAATAAGGGGAATGGAACAACTCCCCTATGAGGAAAGACTAAAGAGGTTAGGACTTTTCAGCTTGGAGAAGAGACGACTGAGGTGGGATATGATAGAGGTGTTTAAAATCATGAGAGGTCTAGAACGGGTAGATGTGAATCGGTTATTTACTCTTTCGGATAGTAGAAAGACTAGGGGGCACTCCATGAAGTTAGCATGGGGCACATTTAAAACTAATCTCAAAAAGTTCTTTTTTACTCAACGCACAATTAAACTCCGGAATTTGTTGCCAGAGGATGTGGTTAGTGCAGTTAGTGTAGCTGTGTTTAAAAAAGTATTGGATAAGTTCTTGGAGGAGAAGTCCATTACCTGCTATTAATTTCACCTAGAGAATAGCCACTGCCATTAGCATAGTTTTTGGGTACTTGCCAGGTTCTTATGGCCTGGATTGGCCACTGTTGGAAACAGGATGCTGGGCTTGATGGACCCTTGGTCTGACCCAGTATGGCATTTTCTTATGTTCTTATGCATGCACTACCTCTATTGTATGCAAACTATTTCCTGCATCTTCACTGTGGATATCTTGAAAACTTGATTGACTAGGTGAGTTGAGACCCACTGGCCTAAACATACTTTTACCCACATTGAGGTATTCCGATGGGTAACATGCATGTTTTTAGCTGCATTCAGGTACAGTAGCTTTCAGACAGCTAATTAATGTTGCTGAAATAACTGTTACCTGCATAAATCAGTTTGAAAATTGTCTTCATTCATCCACTAACATCACTAAAATCTATCCCTTTCTAAGCATGTTTCCAAAATATTTATTCACTCTTATTTCACTCTTAAATTACTTCACCTTGATTGTGGACCTCTCATGGAACCATCTTTTTTCACTGCAGTCTATTCAAAATTTAGCTGCATGATTTATCTTCCTTCAACATTGCTAAGACTATTTAAAGCCCTGTTCTCAAGTTACTACATTGATTTTCCATCTGTTTCTGCATACAGTTCTATAGGGTAAAAGCCAGTGGCCCTAAACAGGATGTGCATCATGAACTTTTGAGGCTTATTAATATGCACACAACTGAATAAAAAGGTGCAGGCCTAGAGCAATGCAGACATGGACTTTGCATTGTGATGATTTTGGCAATTTTATATGAGACTGTTTTTCACACAGAGGAGAAAAGTCTTTGTGAGTTTCTTCATATCAGAGAGGTGTCATCACCTCCCAAATGAAAGGAGAACCTTGGACCAGAACTGAGAACATGTCCTTGGTAAAACTGTGTATCTAATCTGATACCAGTTATGAAACTGGTATTGTTCTAATACTTGTTTTGCTGATGGATTCTAATGAACATATGAGAATATTCCTATGCATTGGGACCTAGAAGATGATGTGCATCCCACCAATCCTGTGCCTATAGGAGATGGCAATATCCAATCCGGCTCAATGTTGGGCTCTTATGGAAATAAATATTCAATGAGGTTTGACTCTGGGGGAAAAAAAAGAGACTTGGGAGTTATCCAGATGGACTTTTTGATTTGGATGTTAGATACTATCCAAAAGAGCCTTTGCTAAGGTTTTCTTCTCCCTGGCTTTTCTTCATGGACTCCAGAAAGCTTGGTTTGAGATCCATGCTGCCAGAACTGACACTGCAGATAACTATAACTGTGACTTGTAAGCTAATACTGAGTTCTCCTCAGTAATGTGAATGTAATTGTTTGCCAGTTATTCCCATTGAAGAACTTTTGGTCAATGAGTAAATTTTTACCCCATTTCTGCCATCATATCTCACGAAAATGTCTGAGACTTTTTGAATTTTATGTCATCCACTAAAAAAGATTTCATTGGATTAATCCCTTGGTGTCTGGGGGAGTCTTGTGCATATCCTTGTTTCTTTGAGGACAGCTGTGCAGACTTCACCATCTTGCTCTCTGCATATGATGTATAATTATGCTATGCCCATACTTTGGTGTTATAGTGGGTTGGGGGTGGTGAAGAGTTGGGGGTTTATTGCTTGTGTTTTTTTATTTGCTCTTTAGCATTTCAGTGTTTCATCTATATTACTTTTGATTGTACTATGTTATGAAAATTACTAAAGATATTTAAACATAATCCCTTGGTGTCGAGACAGCGTCCTGTAACAGAAGTGGCTCTGGACTTGTGCATTACTACAGAGGGTCAGAATACTGGCTTAAGTTACCTTAATTGGGCTAATCTATTTTGGCTATTGCATGATTCTTAAGTGCTAAATTGAGTTTAAAGATAACATTTATTCTCTGCTTATCTTATGACAGTGCTTGCTCTGTCAAACTAAAACTGAACAAACCAAAAAGAAAAATTGTACTGTATTACTCTTATTTTACCTTATGTTGCTAATAAATTGACTACCTCATAAAAATTGATTTGCTCTCTAAAACTAATGAATTCGTATCACAAGGTTATTGGTTAAATATGATAATCTACTGTAAGATTATCTATACTAGATCTTCCTGCAGTTCAAGTTTTGTTTACTTGGCTGCAAATACATTCACTTTGTAGCTCTATTACCTATCTTCTCACTCACTATACCCTTCCTCATGAACATTGTTCATTGGTTAATACACTCATCTGTGTTCTTCTCCTCACCATCTTCTATACTTTCCACCTTGTTGTGCTGTATGCTTGGAGTAGACTTTTTGAATTGGTGCATTATGCTCCCTCTCTGGCTGTATTCAAATTCAGTCTAAAAGCGCACCTTTTTTGAGCCTGCTTTCAATACCACTTCTTTACAATAAATATATTTCCTATAGACTTCTGTTTGTCATGTATGTTTATATTTGGACTGGAAGCCGCATGGACTATCTTTTATATAAACCTATACTGCACTGCGTATTTCTAGTAGCAATTTATGATTATTTATAACATTTTAACATTACAATTCAAGCAAATACATCTTGAATATCTCACAGAAAAGCAGTTGTTTTTCACACTTATAGCAAATTCCTACCTCAAAAAATATTAGGCTTACAACGTAACTTATGTTCAGCCCACAAATGGTTCCAAGGTACTCTATTCCAAAACATTTTATTTCTAAACAAACACTAATTCTCAGCTAACCTAGGGATATACTTCTATATATCGAGAGATCACTTCTCATCCTTAAGCTGTATTTATGTCGGTTTTGGTGTGGAACTGGTGGAGGATTTCATTTTATTATCAATAAATTGAGTTACTTGTTCTGGTTGTAGAAAAACATAGGTGTTGCCCTCATATTTTATAAAACATTTACATGGGTACTTCAGTATGAAATACATTCCTATCTGGAGTATTTGAGGTTTTAATAACAGAAATTGCTTTCTATGTTTCTGAGTTCCTGGTGCAATGTCTGGGAATAATTGTACTTTACAGCCCAAAGATTCCTTTGTTCTATTCGCAAAGAATTTTTTAAAGATCCAATTTTTATCAGATTCTAACATGAACAATATTATTAATGTTGATATCTCAACTGATTCTAAATCTGTTTGCTCAAGTAATTCTGACACATTCAGAAATTTATCCTGGAGGGGTTGGTTTTGTTGTAATTCATATAATTGTAGATTTCCAATATCTCTTACCTCCAATGATTTTTTTCATTGGAGGTAGATAAAATATCTTTAATATTGGCAACGTTGCCTCTGGGATAACTAGAATTTCCATTAAGTACCTCCTCCATAAATACAACGGTATAGCAGTAGACAACCTTGGAAAGTTTATACATCGTATATTTTTTATTTTAGCAGCATTTTCCAATTTTTCTATTTTGGATTGTAATATCAAATTTTCCTGCACCTGACTAATATTTCCCACTTCTTCTTTAACTTTAATTCATTCTTCACTTTCTTATTTTCAATTTCTTTTAATTCCACATTACTCTTAGTTGTACCAACAATATCTGCTATTACAAGCAATTGATCTCCCACATTCTTATTTACTTCATTTATAGCATCCCATATAAATTCAAGGGAAAATGTCTGTGGTTTAACTAATGGTTTATACTGAATTATAGAAGGACCCTCTTCTCTTACCACATAAACCACATTTACAGCTCCGACAGAAGTTTGACCAACTCCCAAGATGACTCCATTGGCCGAGAATCTTTCCAGTTGTACGCCTTGCCCCAAGGGAGATCTTTCCCCTGCCCCTTTGGCTGGTCTCAGTTCTCCTGGAGTTGGCTGGAATTTCTCAGTGGGGTTAGTCGGAGGGGATCTCTCTACAGGGGAGAGTGATGTTATAAGTTCATGAGTGCATGAGGTCTCTTCTTCCCCCCCCCCCCCCCCAAACGCTCAGCGAACCTGCATTCCCTAATTGTATCCCTCGCTGCACATGCATATCCATAGGTCCTACCGTAGAGACTGGATTGATTACGTCTGAGGCCTGACGTTCTCTCATCCTTCTTTTACGTGCAGAATGGGGCATTTAAAGGAAAATGTATTCATGGAAGAAATGATAAATTGTTGTAGCAGTTAACTGAAAGTAAAATTTATTGTCCTTGCTAACTATCATCTTAAACAGTAATGACACTTTAGCAGTGATTTGAATGTGTGTAGCAGAGAGAGAAACATCAAAGATGATGCCAAGGGAACCAGTTGGATGAGAGCACCATCCACAGAGATAGAATAAGGAGGGGAAAATGAAAAGCTTTGTCTTGGCCATGTTAAGTTTTAAGGTGGTGGTGGAATATCCAGGTGGTGAAGTCAGACAGGTTGAAATTTGGGACTGAATTCTTGGTGAAATTTCTCGTGTAGAGAGATAGCTCTGGGATGTATCAACATAAAAGTGGTACTGAAAGCAGTGGGAAGAGGTTAGATCACTGAGGGAAAAAGTGCAGAGAGGCAGAGCCCTTTGGTGCTGACTTCTTCATCTGCTTTGAGAAGGGATGGTCTAGAAGGGGCCCTGTATGACTTTCGTGGTGGTCTTTGCATCTTTCTGGCACCACAAGCTACTGTGCCACAGTTGACCCCTGACCTGAGGTGAATCTGAAAGCTGGTGCCATGGGTGAGTGGAGTCTTCCCTGGCTTATGGGATTGAGAGGGGGGACCAACGACACTTTGCCTGTTTGAATTAGAAAGTGTGCATATCTACAGAAATAAGTGCTAAATGGAGAAGTTCACAACTGAGCCAGTTACTTGAAAATATTTTGTATTTACTTTATAAAACTGAGCACAAGAAATCCTTGGATTCTGATTTCTTTCATATATATTATATCGAGGCAATAATCTTGGGACGAGTAGAAGACCATTGGATGGCTGATGATCCTTTGGGCTTCAATTGTGGTTAACATATGACAATATAAATCAACAAGAATCAAAGGCATGGCCTAGCCAGTGTGGAGGAATGACATCTTAGCTGTGTTTAGGACTTCTTTTTCAACATTCTTCGATACTCTTAGATGGGGAGAGACACCTATCCCAGATCTGATGTGCTCAGCATTTATTTATTTCAAGATATATAGTCCTTCATCTTTACCAAGATCTATTCATAGTGGATTACAAATAAACGACATATCAACAAAGAAACACAGTGATTAAAATTACACATCACAATTAAAAGCTTCATAAAATAACATCTTCAACGCTTTTCTAAAACACTTGCTGCCCGATGCAATACAGTGCACTCAGCCAAGCGCACTGTTTAACCTGTGTTGGTTGTGGATTTTGGACGCGTGTCCCCACCCCCCTTATTCTAATAAGGGAATTAGCATGTTCAAAATACATGTCCAACCTCCCCCCCTGTGAAACTAATAGCGCTCATCATATGCAAATGCATGTTGATGAGGCTATTAGCTATTCTCCCCCTATTCAAAAAAAAAAAAAAGTGAGCCCGAGATGCACATTTTTATCCTCAGAAATTAATGCCTGCCCAGAGCAGGCACTAATTTCTGAGCAGCCCAAAAAGTGTACAGAAAAGCAGAAAATAAAGCTTTTCTGTACTTCCTCTGACTTAATATTGTGGCCGTATTAAGTTGGAGAAACAAAGGCCAAGAATGTAAAAAAAAAAAAAAAAAAAGTGTGCCAGCGGTCAAGTTAGGAAAAGGGACACTCAATTAACGAGCATCCATTTTCCTAACCCATGGCTGTGCACAGGTTAGGAAAATTGAATGCCTAACCCACCTACAGCCACCTCTTGGGTGCCCATTGCCAAGGAGGCACTAGGGGTCCACATTTATCCCCAGTGTTTCCTTAGCATCACAACCCCTCATTTATATATTTGATCGCGTGCCCAGGAGACGTGGCTGGGTGCATGTTAGGAAAGCGGGTGCTCAACACTTGAGTGCCTGTTTTCCGTGCTGATTTATTGCATCGGCCTGTTGTAGTGTGTTTCATGCTGCAAACCTATAGGAAGGCTGTTACAGAGGGTGAGGGCTATCTGAAAAAATGCATGCTTCCTCATACACAGTAGCAGAACAGCCTTAACTGCTGGGATGGCCATAGCAGCCCCTTGTGGTCCAGAAACCTGAGTGTATACACTTACATATGCAGATAATTTCCCTCCTGAAACTCTGCATTTGTGTCAATAGATCTTTCTCCTGTTGGGTTCCGATTAACATTCCCATGCTACCAGTAACAGCAGCTACTCCCTTCCAGCCATAGTAAGGTTGACCAGTCTCTTAATCCGTATTTAGTTTGCTATCTTACAAAAGTTCCAAGTGGCAAAACTATTTCACACAATATTTTTTGTGCACTTTTTTATTTACAAAGCTGCATGTGTTCATCAAGCTCACACATTGATTCTTCAAGCAAGAGCATGCTTCTTCAAAAGCTGGTCGTAATTCACTTTCTCTAAAGCAAACAGTTACCCATTTTCCCACTTAGGGCTATAAGACTTGGGTTTAGAATTAACAGGAAAAACACTTTGCTGCTGTTAATACTGCTCCTAAGTAAATCTCTACCGTAGTTCAGACATATCCAGCAGAATTCCTTCATTGGCTAGTTTTTCCCTTTTCACAAGGGCTCAGTTAGTTAAAACTACACATTTCCTTCCCTCTGATATTCTTCCTAAGCAATGCCCCAGCTACAGTATATAAGATCTTTGGCTGGCGGGTCTCTCTTCTCACTCAGTTATAATAGCTCAGTCTCACATTCATGGCCTTCCTTCAATTAAATTAGGGGTTTTTTTTGTTTTTTTTTTTACTTCTGTGAAGCCTGAACCCTTAATTGGTCAATGTTAGGTTTAAGACTGGACTTAAATCACCTTGTTGGATGGTCAAACAGGGTTACCTTTCCATTGGCATTTACTTAGAACCTGCATGTTTATGAACTGGCAGCTTTGCTTCCCCAGGAAATTAGATCCCACCTGTGCCCTTACATCAGCTGTGTGTTCTTCAGCACAGTAAACTAACAAAGCACTCCACAAGTTGCAGCCCTACTCATTCCAAAGTTCTGTAAAAACTGGTCTGGCTTCTGAAAGTAGTATCCATAAAAGTGTCTCTCTTACATATCCTTTTCCTCAATGCAAAGGCAGTCTAAGGTTAAAAAAAATATGTACTTAGTTTAACTGCATAGCCTGGACTTTCCTACATCTGGGACTTCCTCCATAGTCAGCACATCCCGGGCTGTACACTGCTTCCTTGTCTCTTCCCAGACTCTCTTTCTGCAGCAGCAGCCTATCCCTTTATACAGTTGAGTAGAATGCTGATGCTGTGCTGCTGATTCCATCTGAAGCTGACACTTGTCTAATGGCTCTCTGCCAACAACTAGGCAGCAAAGACCATGGGAAATGTAGTTTCCTGCATGCCCATCTTGTTTTCTGCCTTCTTAATGGTATAACCAGTCCTTGTCTCATATTGTGCTATCCAAATTTTTGTGCAGGTACTAGGGCAAACACTGATGAATCACCACTATATATCTATATAAAACAAAACTTTTAATCTAACTTCTATATTCAATTGATTTACATTACAAATCTTTATGTAGTATTATCTTTCACAACAGAGGTCAAAAAGTTGCCATGTTCCACCATTAAAATCAATTATTTTAAAATGAATACAATTAAATCATGTAATTTGTGATTTGTTATATGCTAGAGCAGTGGTTCTCAACCGTTTTTTGGCCTGACAAATGGTTCTCATATGCGTGACACACTGAACATGTGACCATCACGGGGCTAAGTGTAAACATGCACTCTCCATCCACAGGACTCCCCTCAACCCTCAGCAATGAGTGCAGAGCAGATCTAGGGCATAACCCGTACAACTCACCATACAAAAAAAAGATATTCTGGTTCTGATGACATCTCAGTAAAAGCAAAACAAACTCCCTTTACTACCAGGCACAATAGCCTTCCTTATGAAAAGACAGTAATTTACCACTAATGCATATCCTATTGAGAAAACACATCAAATAAGATTGATACAAATGCCTACATGCTAGTAAAACACCTCACTTTGGTCACACACCCAGAACTGACCTTCACCAAGTACAGAAAAAACACAAATTATAAATATGGAGACAGAAACTGGAACGGAAAACCAAAAAAGCCACTCTGCATACAGTGCGAACCTGGAGAAATGGAAAGAGAAATATAGCACCTAACAGACTCAGGATTTGCAATAATGCACACAAACTAACCTGCACAAAGTTACACCTGTATTACGGAACACACGCAAACAGTAACAACCCTATCTAAGAAATACAACTATTAAACCAGGCCCTAAACACTAAAACATTTCCTATTGGGAAAACAGAATAAGCCAAGCTGCTACAGAGCCCCACACAGAAATCATTGTAAAGTTATAACAAAAATGTTACAAAGCAACTGCTGAACAGAATAATATTCAATTAAATACTCATAAAAATTATTAAAACATGTCCAAATATCAATAAAATATTTCAAAACAGCAGACATCGCATAATACCCAATAATTAAAATGGCAGTCAATCAAGAAAAATAAATTTAAAAAGCCACCTTTACTTACCTTCTCCAGCAACTCTCCTACTCCTTTCCCTTCCAGGCCAATAGCACTAACCAGAAGCAGCAAGGGCTGCTGAAGCTCTGTCCTCAATCTTCTTCCTTAGCACCCACAACCAGTCACTCACAACACACACACCCCCAAATAGACCCCACGACCAGTCTCGGTCTCTTTCACACCAGTCATCTTCCTGACCAGTTTCTCTCTCTCACACAGAAACACATCACCTCCCTGACCAGTCTCGCTCTCTCAATCACACTCATGTTCTCTTATATACAAGCTCTCAATCACACACAAAAGCTCTTACACCCATTCACACCAGCTCTCACCCAGGCTTCCATTCACACCCCTACACACAAGCTCTCACCCAAGCACCCATTCACACCCAATGACACAAGCTCTCACCCAAGTACCCATTCACACCCTCCGACACAAGCTCTCACCCAAGCACCCATTCGCACCCACAGACACAAGCTCTCACCCAAGCACCCATTCACACCCACAGACACAAGCTCTCACCCAAGTACCCATTCACACCCTCCGACACAAGCTCTCCCCCAGGCACCCATTCACACCCTCGGACACAAGCTCTCCCCCAGGCACCCATTCACACCCTCAGACACAAGCTCTCACCCAGGCACCCATTCACACCCACAGACACAAGCTCTCACCCAGGCACCCATTCACACCCACAGACACAAGCTCTCACCCAGATATCCATTCACACCCACAGACACAAGCTCTCACCCAGGCACCCATTCACACCCTCAGACACAAGCTCTCACCCAGGCACCCATTCACACCCTCAGACACAAGCTCTCACCCAGGCACCCATTCACACCCACAGACACAAGCTCTCACCCAGACATCCATTCACACCCTCAGACACAAGCTCTCACCCAGACATCCATTCACACCCACAGACACAAGCTCTCACCCAGGCACCCATTCACACCCTCAGACACAAGCTCTCACCCAGGCATCCATTCACACCCAGGCACCCATTCACACCCACAGACACAAGCTCTCACCCAGGCACCCATTCACACCCACAGACACAAGCTCTCACCCAGACATCCATTCACACCCTCAGACACAAGCTCTCACCCAGACATCCATTCACACCCTCAGACACAAGCTCTCAACCAGGCACCCATTCACACCCTCAGACACAAGCTCTCACCCAGGCACCCATTCACACCCTCAGAGACAAGCTCTCCCCCAGGCACCCATTCACACCCACAGACACAAGCTCTCACCCAGACATCCATTCACACCCTCAGACACAAGCTTTCACCCAGGCATCCATTCACACCCTCAGACACAAGCTTTCACCCAAGCATCCAATCACACCCATAGACACAAGCTCTCACCCAGGCACCCATTCACACCCACAGACACAAGCTCTCACCCAGACATCCATTCACACCCTCAGACACAAGCTCTCACCCAGACATCCATTCACACCCTCAGACACAAGCTCTCAACCAGGCACCCATTCACACCCTCAGACACAAGCTCTCACCCAGGCACCCATTCACACCCTCAGAGACAAGCTCTCCCCCAGGCACCCATTCACACCCACAGACACAAGCTCTCACCCAGACATCCATTCACACCCTCAGACACAAGCTTTCACCCAGGCATCCATTCACACCCTCAGACACAAGCTCTCACCCAGACATCCATTCACACCCTCAGACACAAGCTTTCACCCAGGCATTCATTCACACCCTCAGACACAAGCTCTCACCCAGGCATTCATTCACACCCTCAGACACAAGCTCTCACCCAGGCCCCCATTCACACACAAGCTCTCACCCAGACATCCATTCACACCCACAGACACAAGCTTTCACCCAGGCATTCATTCACACCCTCAGACACAAGCTCTCACCCAGGCACCCATTCACACCCACAGACACAAGCTCTCACCCAGACATCCATTCACACCCTCAGACACAAGCTTTCACCCAGGCATCCATTCACACCCTCAGACACAAGCTTTCACCCAGGCACCCATTCACACCCACAGACACAAGCTCTCACCCAGGCACCCATTCACACCCTCAGACACAAGCTCTCCCCCAGGCACCCATTCACACCCACAGACACAAGCTCTCACCCAGACATCCATTCACACCCTCAGACACAAGCTTTCACCCAGGCATCCATTCACACCCTCAGACACAAGCTCTCACCCAGACATCCATTCACACCCTCAGACACAAGCTTTCACCCAGGCATTCATTCACACCCTCAGACACAAGCTCTCACCCAGGCATTCATTCACACCCTCAGACACAAGCTCTCACCCAGGCCCCCATTCACACACAAGCTCTCACCCAGACATCCATTCACACCCACAGACACAAGCTTTCACCCAGGCATTCATTCACACCCTCAGACACAAGCTCTCACCCAGGCACCCATTCACACCCACAGACACAAGCTCTCACCCAGACATCCATTCACACCCTCAGACACAAGCTTTCACCCAGGCATCCATTCACACCCTCAGACACAAGCTTTCACCCAGGCACCCATTCACACCCACAGACACAAGCTCTCACCCAGGCACCCATTCACACCCTCAGACACAAGCTCTCACCCAGGCATTCATTCACACCCTCAGACACAAGCTCTCACCCAGGCATTCATTCACACCCTCAGACACAAGCTCTCACCCAGGCCCCCATTCACACACAGACACACCAGCTCTCACCAAAAATAACTTCTTCCTTCATTGCAGGGATAGGCTCCGGTTCCGCCGTGGCTTTAATCCGGCGGGCCTTCTTTTTTCAGCGCCACGGGGATGGGTGCCTCAGTCAGAGGTCGGGTTTCCTCTTCGTCGCTACGGGGCTGGGCTCCCGTAGCGGCCTTGCACCATCGGGGTTGGGTTTTCTCTTCACCGCTACGGGGCTGGGCTCCCGTAGCGGCCTTGCACCGTTGGGGTTGGGTTTTCTCTTCACCGCTACGGGGATGGGCTCCCGTAGCGGCCTTGCACCGCTGGGTTTGGGTTTTTCTCTTCACCGCTACGGGGATGGGCTCCCGTAGCGGCCCTTGCACCGTCGGGGTCTGGTTTCTCTTCACCGCTACGGGGCTGGGCTCCCGTAGCGGCCTTGCACCATCGGGGTTGGGTTTTCTCTTCACCGCTACGGGGATGGGCTCCCGTAGCGGCCTTGCACCGTCGGAGTCGGGTTTTCTCTTCACCGCTACGGGGCTGGGCTCCCGTAGCGGCCTTGCTCCGTCGGGGTCGGGTTTTCTCTTCACCGCTACGGGGCTGGGCTCCCGTAGCAGCCTTGCACCGTCGGGGTCGGGTTTTCTCTTCACCGCTACGGGGATGGGCTCCCGTAGCGGCCTTGCACCGTCGGGGTCGGGTTTTCTCTTCACCGCTACGGGGCTGGGCTCCCGTAGCGGCCTTGCACCGTCGGGGTCGGGTTTTCTCTTCACCGCTACGGGGATGGGCTCCCGTAGCGGCCTTGCACCGTCGGGGTCGGGTTTTCTCTTCACCGCTACGGGGCTGGGCTCCCGTAGCGGCCTTGTACCATCGGGGTCGGGTTTTCTCTTCACCGCTACGGGGATGGGCTCCCGTCGCGGCCCTTGCACCGTCGGGGTCGGGTTTTCTCTTCACCGCTACGGGGATGGGCTCCCGTAGCGGCCTTGCACCGTCGGGGTCGGGTTTTCTCTTCACCGCTACGGGGCTGGGCTCCCGTAGCGGCCTTGCACCGTCGGGGTTGGGTTTTCTCTTCACCGCTACGGGGATGGGCTCCCGTAGCGGCCTTGCACCGTCGGGGTCGGGTTTTCTCTTCACCGCTACGGGGATGGGCTCCCGTAGCGGCCTTGCTTCGTCGGGGTTCTACATTGCTATTCCTCCCACTCTAATCCCGGGCTATGCCATGCCTGCCTCACCGGCCAATCAAAGGCTTCCTCCCTTCTTCCTACTACCACTGGCAGGTGGCAGGGAGGAGGCTTCCGATTGGCCTGCGCGGGGGAAGGAAAAATGAAGGAGGTTTCCCATTGGGCAGTGGGGGTAGGAAGAAAGGAAGCTTTCAATTGGACCGCGGGGGCTGGAAAAAGGGAGAAGGAAAGTACAATGGGGCAGTGGGACACCGGGAGACGCGACACACCTGGCGGTGTTTGGCGACACAGTAGTGTGTCGCGACACACCGGTTGAGAAGCGCTGTGCTAGAGAGTTATAGACCCATCTCGAATTATTCTGTAACTCTGCTTTTGCCTTCCAGGGATTTGACCACAACTTCCTATAGGAAATCAGAGGTCTCACTAATACTTGATTAGCATACAACTCAAAAGATCCTCAAATTCATTTAGTTTTTTTTTTTTTTTTAAACCAAAAAAGGTGTTTCTTGTTCTAAGGGTATGTAACTTAGACAGATGTGAGCTTTTGAAAAGGTGGTAGATTCATGGAAGAGCTTCTCAGTGGTGATCGGGCAAAAAAGCTCTGCTGGATATCAAGAAATCATGGGATAAGATAAGCGCAGAGGAATCTTGGTCACAATGAAGCGATGGGAAAGTTGGAAATAACTGTTCTTCAGTATTTCAACAGAAACGAAATTGGGAAGGCTAAATGGGCCTTATTGTCCCACTTTGTTACTTTGAACTTAAACCAGGATTTTAAACTAGTTCAGGTTTGATAGAAAATGCATAATTCCTTGAAATTCAATGTGGATCTGTATATTCACAGCTTCCTTGGTGGATTTCTTGTGGGCTGTTTATTAGATATCTATGGCCTACATTAGATTTCTATGAACTTGTGCTAAATGTAAGGAGATAAAGTAGGTGTCAGGGCAGTAGGGATCAATCTCACTGCCCCGTGTATTCAAGGCCAGGGGATCTTGCATTGGAGCCATAGGCACTCTGTTTTGTCAAGAATCCTGTAGAAAATGCTAAGTGAAGCAAAGTTAGGGAGACCCACCTTCAGAGGCTCCCGATTGGACCAGCATTAGGTCTAGCCCAAATTAAGGGCTGTATGTTAGGATCTCTAGCCTGACACTCCTTTGCTGGTCCAACAGCCCACACAGAATTTTCATTGATTTCCTCTTGCCTGGCTTGTTCCTGTTCCAGTCCTGATCCTCAACTACTCTCTGGGTTACTACTCCAGTCCTGGTACTTGGTTCCTTCTTTCTGTCTCTAAGTGGAGTGGGCTGTGACAGGGTGAACCACCCAAACAAGGCAAGGTAAAGACTGAGCAATCCTGAGATACCAAAGAAAGTTCACAAAAAGTTAGTGCCTATTTTTTTTTTTTTTTTTGTGGAGCCAGATATGCCATTTCAAGATGAACCATTCAAGAAAGACATATTGTGGGCTCCTTTCTGGTATCTGTAGTTCTATATAAACGCAAGACCCATGCAGAACCCTGCAACAAGCTGAAGGCTTGATTAGGCCTCTGATACAACAGTCACCTATGAAAAGACCAAGAATAAATGGCCATGGTCATATATGACTTCATTCTGGCGATAGAATTTACAGTATGAACTCTAGCCCATGGCTATGGACTGCACCTTTGCAGCAGTTTCTAAGACACTTCTGGGTTGTGCCCACTGCAATGTCCAAGACTCCACTCCAGCTTGCGCCTGCCACAATCTCAAAGATTTCACTCCTGCAGATGGAAGTGGTGGTAATGATGGTGATTCCATGGAGTCAAGTAGAGTACAGATTTATGCACTCTGGAACATCTATGGATAGAAATTCAATTCTGCATTTTTCTAACTGGAAAATTTTCTTCAGCCTTGCAGATTCTGAATATGAAGTTACTTGCATCCAATGCTAGCATAACTCAACACAGTAAATAATCCACCTTACAATTGCATCATCAGCATGCCACATTCGTTGACTGAAACTTGTTCTTATTAGTAATGATCTTACATAACTCATTTGTGGGTTTTATTTTTTGTTCACTATTTTGAAGTGAGCGGAGCATATTGCTAAAAATGTTTAGATCATTCAAAATACCTTTTTGAACTTTTTCATTTGGAAATATAATAGATCTATCTGTGGATAAAATTGTTCTCATCACTGGATGCCCTTGTGCGTTTGGATTGACGAAGAAAAAGCAATTGACAGGGTCGATTGGGTAACAGAGTGAGCTTGTGTCGTATGCCAGCGCACGTTAACAATCAAAGGTAGGCCACAGTGCCATATTGTTAATTGCAATAGGCTTGGATGGAACGTGGGTAAGGTGATGGCTTGGTGAATGTAGAAAACTGGACATTATCGTTAGTAGAAATTTCAGGCAATTGCGCAAGGTCACCTTGCTGTGATGAAATGAAGTGAAGACTGTAGTGAAGTAGTAGTTGAAATTAGAGATGTGAATCGGAACTGAAATCGGATCCGATTCTGGTTCCGATTCACATCTCTAGTTGAAATGCACTTGGTCATCTTGTAGGGGTTAAATCTACTAGGAAAAGCACCTTCTATGAGAGGTAGCGAAGGTGACAAGTGTGCAGAGGTGCAATGGAAGAAAGCCTTAGCCGTTCGAAATCCATGCTAATGTGCCACGGCACTGGTGGTTTGGGAAAGGTGGATGTAGGTGTCATAGTCCCTCCATGAATACGTATAGCAAAGAATAATAGGAAAGAGGTCCTTGCTCTAGATGAATGTGAGAAGCTGTAATGGTGCTTACAGGAACTCGTAGCGAGGAGTCGCAATGCTCTTGCTGCATCGTAGATGGAGGTAGGATAGAAGTTGGTCAGGTGGGAAGAAGCGCAGTGGGACAACCTGCCTGGTACTTGAATGAGATGGAGAGTTGTCCTGAGGATAGGAGAAAAAAAACGTAGATAAGCGAGCTCGGTAGTCTCCATGTTATAAGGTGAACGGAGGCATGGAAAGGATGTTCCCTTGTCCTAGAGAAGAAGCTATGAGCTGTATCCAGGAGAACTGGTTGCGAATCAAAAGCCATGGCAGGGAACTGTGCCATGGGCGCCTTGTATAGGTTGGCGCGATGAACAGATGCGCTAGGTTTTTTTTTTTTTTTTTAACATATCCACTTTATGGCAAAGGCGCCTGGGCTACAATGCATCTCTGGAGTGTTCGAGAGATGAGTAGTATCAGAGGGAATGCAGGAATGTGCGTTGTGATCAATTGATGAGAAAGGTGCTTGACGTTTGAGTGAGCTCAGAGAAATCGAATAACGTTCTCCATCTTTCTGTTGCACAATGTTGGGAGAAATTCACTATAGTGAGACATCATAGTGAGAGTATGTCTTGAGCTACCTTTGTAGTTAGTTCCCCTGTGTGGGAGCAAATTTGATGTTGAGTGTATCTGGTCTGGAATCGTCAATTTCGGGCAGATAATTATTTATTTATTTATTTATTTATTTATTTAGGATTTTTATATACCGACCTTCTCAATACAAATATCAAATCAGGTCGGTTTACACAGAACAAAACTGTCGCGGTTGAGGCGTTACAATAAACAGAGTTTCTGAACATAAGAACATAATTATTAAATATTAATTAGACAACAATAACTCGTCAAAATAAAATGAATAAATGTAGGGAATAGTTAAAAAAAGAGGGTAGGCTAAATAGGGATAAACAGGTAACAGAGAACAGTATTGAAGTGAATTGAATTGAAATGAAATTGAAGTGAGATGGATATTTGAGCATGATCCAGACCCTGAAATGTCTCTTCGTAGAGGTTCCAGGAGTCAGATACACTTCCATTGAAAAAAAAAAAAAAAAAAGAAGGAAGTCTGATTCGGTGGTAATCAGGACTGTCCTTCCCTTGTATGGAATTCTGAAAGTTATGAGCAGTGTGTGTGTTTGTACGAAGCCGAGAAAGCTTGCATCTGAGATTCGTTCAGATGCTGTGGGGAGTATTTGATGTCACAGGGAAGGTAGGGGGAGCCCGTTGAAAAGTCAGCGGAAGTAGCCACCATTGGGAGTCCATCCCCCTCCCCTTTTTTTTAAAGAGTTCAAGTAATGTGAGTGGTCAATGAATGTAGAAAAGTGGAGTTCATTGGTGTCTGAGGCCGCATTATAGGTGGCAGATATGCAGGCAAATATGTGGAACTATGTAGGTGGCTGCCTTACGTGTCCCAGAAATTGACATGGTCTGGCGAGTGGTCACTGTAGTACTGTGAAGTAGAGTTGTAGAACATGTTGAGAGAGTTAATGCTCTCTGGTGAGGTGGAAAAACCTTGTCGTGAACTTTGAGATGTAGGATCCTAGAATTGAAGTTTGAATAGACTGCAATGTTGACTCCCTTTTTTTTTTTTTTTTTTTTTTTTAAAAGGAGTCATAGTTTGTCTAGGCAAGAACCACTGCATAGTCTGCCCCTTGGTAGCATTGAAATGGATGGCACCAGGAAACTATTGTGTAGATAGGGAAAAAATCTTACTGTCGCTGACCAGGAATGGTGTGGTAATCTCAGATCTCAGCATTTGGTGAAATCTTTGTGGGAAAGCAAGGCCGTATGTGAGAATATGGTATGGTCACCTGCCTGTCAAAAACGAGGCAGCATCAGGTACCCCAGTACCCAGCCTATGCCTGTGGGAAAGGTAGTATGATCTCCGGGATGATGGACTGAAGAATGGTTCTGAGAAAAGCAATTCGTATCCATTAGTAGTATTAGTTGAATGAAGTGGAAGATTCTGTCTCCTACTAAAGCTGGTGGAAACATGGAGCCTTTGAAATTGTTTAAAGGTCTTTTGGAGTATGACAAAAGGGTTCAGGACCCCCATCGCTTACCCTGCGAATTGGGAAGGTTTAGATAGAGAGGCGTCTAGAAAAATGCTCTGGATAGATCTGCGGACAGAGAAATGAGCTCTACTTTGTTTCCATAGGTGAGAGAGGTTTTGTGCACCTTATGTTGCCAGGTGGAATTGAATCCGGGCTGCATTGGTTCAGGGTCTATTGTTCTGACCGCTAGTCCAGACTCTTAATTCCTTTGTTCCCGCTTAACAGTAAAAAAGGGGCGGGAATAGAACTATGCTCGCTCGCAAGGAAGGTCAGTGATTAGGAGTAATAGACTTAGTGTAGGGAAGTCTCTATATCATGTGGTGCTCAAGACTGTGACATATAAATTATGTGATTTTCTATTGGCAATGCAGGTGTGAGGATTGGCATGCCATTCTATCGAAATGATGAGATACTTCCCTTGTCAGGTGCATATGGGATGAAGGCTAGTACTTGGTACGTTCGTGATCCTGAGGGGGATTGCTAGGTCATGCTGGGGTGTCGGAAAAACTTGGAGGATTTGTATCCTGTAGCATAATTACAGATTTTATAAGTCAGAACCCGAGACTGTGGTGCCACTCTTCCCTGCAAAGGAGAGACTGGACATAGTAGGTGAGCAGGGTCTGAGAAGAATCTTATGGGAAGAAACGTGAAGGCCCTGTTGGTTGAGACAGTACCGTAATTGAGTTATTAAAAAAAAATTTTTTTTTTAAAAAGGTCCCTGAGTTCTGAACCCTGGTGGTGATGGAGGAAGAAGGACACATTTTCTTCCTCTTTTTTTTTTTTCTTTTTACCCAGGGTCAGAAGGGTTTACGAGCACGTATGTCCCGATATTGATCCCTGCAACAAGAAGGATGGTGTGGCGGCATGTGCGTCCGGCATCCCCCCTTAGGGCTGACCGACCCACTGGAGAATCCTGCATTGGTGCATCGCGGAATCGTTGAGCAGGCGGCGGACGCATGCGTGCATCGGCGCGAATTGCTGCAGTTGAATGTACCTGGATGTGATGGTGCACCCTGGCATGTGCTGGCCCGTGACTCAGGATGATGGTGGACGCGTCGGTGGACACATCAGTCCTGATGCGCCTTGGCTCACGCATCAGCTTCACGGCGCTCTGGCACACGCGTTTGTGCCCCTGCGCCTCAGTGGTGTTCTAGCTTACCAGCGCACATTACAGCACGGTCGCGCATGCGTCTGTGTTAATTTGTGGCAGTGTGCCCTGGCCTGTTGGCACACGCTGGGTCATCCGTGTAGGAGTTGGGGGTGTGGTATTCCACCCGGCGCCTTGGCGCTCGCAGTGGCGCTTCTACGTTTAGGTGCATGCAGCGGCGCTTCGCTCGTACCGGCACATCGGCGCATGCGCCTGGCGCTCTGGCTCTTCGGCGCCCACGCCTGGCGCTCTGGCTCTTCGGTTCATGCACCGGCGCTTCAGCGCACGCACTGGTGCTCCACCTCTCCGGCGCAAGGCAGTACTACTGCGCACGGAGCAGCGCGTCAGTACTACGGTGCACGGCGGCGCACACGTTGGTGGTGTCGCGCCGTTGAGCCTTTGATGTTAGTTCACCGTGTCAATGCATCGGCGATGATCTGGACGCCATCGACTGAGAATTAGACTGAGTGTGGTGTTGCTCCCGGAGCTCTCCTTAGTACCGGCCCAGCCCAACCTGGTAGGTCCATTAGGAGGCTCGATTGTGCAGCAGTTGGGAGGAGGGAACACCTCCGTTATGTCACCGGTGAAGTATGGGGTGCTGGATTTGGCGGGGTTTTTTTTTTCTTTTTTTAAGTCAGGAGGCTGACATATGCCTTAGCCTCCAGTAGTAGCTCACTATTAATCTTCTTTTTCCCCTCTCCCAACCTCTACTCTGTGCCAGCCCGTGGAAACTGGGGGTTAACCAAGGAGGTTTGTTTGAAGTAAGTGTCGACCAGGAGGGGGAGGGAGAGCCCAGGGATGTTGGGAACTATCTCATGTAGGCAGGCTGCTGGGTGTATCTATTTTGACAAATATCTTCTTCTTGTTTCCTTTCTTCTTAGATAAATATATAAAAAGGTTTACCATTCTTTCTAAGTTGAAGAGGAGGAGAATAGAGCGCTCCGTGCACACTGTCACGCGGAAAATTTTAGATTAGGAGCCTGAGGTAGTCCTGACAGGACACAGGAGGGAGGGAGTACCTAGCTAAAAGTCTTTAATAGACTTTGAGAGCTCTGCCACCTAGTGGCACGGAGGACATACCCATACAGCATAGCTAATTCAGCTGCTTATCTACGTGAAAATATTTCCTGACATTGGTTCTGAGTCATCCTTCTGGAGTTTCATTTCATGACTTCTAGTTCTATTGGTTTCTTTCCAACGGAAAAGGTTTGATTGAGCATCATTAAAAGCTTTCAGGTATCTGAAGGTCTCTTTCGTATCTCCCCCGCACCTCCTCTCTTCCAGGGTATACATATTTTATCATTGAGTCTCTCCTCATAAGTCTTCCAATGCTAACCCCTCACTAATTTGGTAGCTCTTCTTTGGACCACCTCTATCCTGTCTTTATCCTTTTTCAGATATGGGCACCAGCACAGAATGCAGTACTCCAGGTGAGGCCTCACCAAGGACATGTACAAGGGCATTATCACCTCTTTTCTTACTGGCTAATCCTCTCGCTGTGCAGCCCAGCATTCTTCTGGCTTTAGCTATCCCCTTGTCACATTGCTTTGCTGCCTTCAGATCATCAGACACTCACACCAAAGTCATTCTCCCAGTCCGTGCACAATAGTCTTTCACCGCCCATCACGTTCGGCTCTTTTGGATTGCTGCACCCCAGATGCATGACTCTGCACTTCTTGGCATTGAATCCCAGCTGCAAATCTTCAACCACTATTCAAGCTTTCTTAAATTACTTTTCATTCCCTCTACTCCTTCAGGCGTGTCCACTCTGTTGCAGATATTAGTATCATCTGCAATTATACAAACTTTAACTTCTATCCCTTCCACCAGGACGCTCACAAATAATAGGGAATATATTAAGATTCCAATGGTTTAGCATTCTAGTTTCTACCTTGAGCTTAATTAATGGAGCATACCTGAGGGTTTTTTTTCTCCTTGCAGAGGTTTACCTAAGGACTTCTTGTCTAGATAGCTGTGACTAGATTATTAATTCAAGTTCTAAGGCAGAAGTCTGTATAGGCTTTCCAAACACATAATTACATTCATTGCTCCACACAGACCGTGCTTAAACAATTATATGTCAAGGCAAAAGGGAGGAAAAAAT
This sequence comes from Rhinatrema bivittatum, assembly GCF_901001135.1. Lineage (NCBI taxonomy): Eukaryota > Metazoa > Chordata > Amphibia > Gymnophiona > Rhinatrematidae > Rhinatrema > Rhinatrema bivittatum. The sequence continues at coordinate 138,749,959 of NC_042620.1, forward strand.
GGTGTGGTCTGACACATTTTTGGAAGAAAACAGCAAGGAGTGTATTAATTCCTATGCATGCTCTTGAAAGCATATTTAGAGGGTTTTTTTTTAAATTTCAGAGCAGAGCATAAGTGTTGCTAGCATCTTGTATTTTCTTGGTTAAAGACTGCACTACTTGTAGATTGCAGAAATATTAAAAGCAGATGTGATCCTTTGGCCAAATATCTGAATGGAAAAATCCATTTTCTGGATATGTTTTCCAAGGAGAGAGCTGACATGAGATTCCAGTTATAGAAGCCAGGGTAAATTTGGTCTTGCATGCCTTGACTGTTGTGGTTCCCGATCGCGTCCCTACGCGATCCGACCCCCCTACCTTCATCAGCGGCCCGGTTCCGATCCCCTCGAGGCGCGGGTCACAGCGCTCCGGTCGCGGGATGAAAATGGCACCTTCCCCAGCAGCAGCAGCGGCAGTCGGAGGGAGAGCTCCGCCCCTTGTAGGGGCTGAGGCGAGAAGGAGGGGCCGTCCCCGGAAGATGACGTCAGCATAGGCGGGGGATTTAAAGGCGACTCAGTGGGCTGCTGATCGCCTTTCAATAGGTTTCCTGCCGTGCTTGTGACCTGTGCTGTGCTTTGGACCTGACTCTGCTTTGCCTGCTGCCTGCCTAGACCCGGACCGGATTGGACTCTGCTTTGCCTTCTGCCTGCCTAGACCCGGACCGGATTGGACTCTGCTTTGCCTTCTGCCTGCCTAGACCCGGATCGGATTGGACTTTGCCTTGCCTGCTGCCTGCCTAGACCCGGACCGGATTGGACTCTGCTTTGCCTTCTGCCTGCCTAGACCCGGACCGGATTGGACTCTGCTTTGCCTTCTGCCTGCCTAGACCCGGATCGGATTGGACTTTGCCTTGCCTGCTGCCTGCCTAGACCCGGACCGGATTGGACTCTGCTTTGCCTTCTGCCTGCCTAGACCCGGACCGGATTGGACTCTGCTTTGCCTTCTGCCTGCCTAGACCCGGATCGGATTGGACTTCGCCTTGCCTGCTGCCTACCTAGACCCGGACCGGATTGGACTTTGCCTCGACTGCTGCCTACCTAGACCCGGACCGGATTGGACTCTGCATTGCCTGCTGCCTGCCCAGACCCGGACCGGACTGGACTTTGCTTTGCCTGTTGCCTGCCTAGACCCGGACCGGATTGGACTTTGCCTCGCCTGCTGCCTGCCTAGACCCGGACCGGATTGGACTGTGCTTATCTGCTGCTTGCCTAGATCCGGGTTGGATTGGGACTCTCCTGCCGGGCACTGTTCCGTGGTCAGGTTGGGACGTTATCTCCCGGCGGGATTCTTCTCCGGCGATACTGAGCAGTTCTTCTGGAGTCCGCCTTCCGGTGACGAAGGGCACCAGATTCCCCAGGTGGGTGACTTCGTTCCGGGCCAAGGGTCCACAGATAACAGATTGAAAGGCCATGGACCCGGTGGACTTGTCCGGTCTTCAGGCAATTCCTGGACTCGCTCAACAACTAATGCAGCAGCGACAACATCAACAACAGCAGCAACTAAGTCTGGAGGCTTTAACGGCAACCGTAGACAGACTAGTCCGACGGCTAGAGGCTCCCCAGGGAGCGGTAGCGGCAGCACCACCAACTCCACCACCCAGTGCCTCAGCATCTGTCTCTCATTTACCAGCACCACCTCGGTTCTCAGGAGAGGCTACAAAATGTCGAGGATTTCTCAATCAATGTTTTATTCGTTTCTCCTTGCAAGAGATCCAGTTCCCCAACGATCGAACAAAGACGTCTTTCATCATCTCTTTACTAGACGGGAAGGCCATGGCGTGGGCATCACCCATCTGGGAGAGAGGAGATGCGATACTAAACGACTTGACTAGGTTCGTATCTACCTTCCGACAAGTGTTCGACGAACCCGGAAGACTTTCAACCTCGTCTTCAGAACTCCTTAATTTGCGTCAAGGAACAGGAACTTTGGCTGACTTTGCAATCACTTTCCGCACCTTAGCCTCTGAATTAGGATGGCAATCGGACTGCCTCCGAGGCATTTTCCTGGAGGGACTGTCGCCACGTATAAAAGATGAACTGGCGGGACGCGACCTTCCTGAGGACTTGGACGCACTGATTGATTTGGCGGGTCGTATTGATCGTAGGATTTTACAACGGGCCAAAGAGGCCAGACCTCCTCGACGACTGGCACCCTTGGCTCCTCACTTCTCGCGTCCCTTGGTGCCTTCCACCGCCACGGAGAGTTCTACTACCGCCAATGAAGAACCCATGCAGCTCGGAAGGAGTCGGCTAACGCCTGAAGAAAAACAACGCCGGAGGAGAATGGGTCTCTGTTTATACTGCGGTAACAAGGGCCATCTTCTCGCTCAATGTCCCGAGCGTCCGGGAAACTTCCGATCCTAGGTATCTCGGAGGAGCAGACCCTAGGGGGAGATCCAGCTCCTCAGTTCGTGGTTCCTGTTACCATACGCGGAGGACATGGGACATTTACTACACAAGCATTGGTTGATTCCGGAGCAGGAGGGAATTTTATTTTGGGTAAACTAGTTCATCAACTTCAGATTCCCACACAGCCCTGTAAAGTTCCACTATTTATCTCCTCCATCCAAGGGGAGAATTTGCCGGGACAAGTTTCCTGTATGACCACCCCCATTGTGCTCCACACTGGCATTCTACACACAGAAGAGATATCTTTCTTTATTTTAGGAAAAGCAGTCCATCCCGTGGTCTTAGGACTACCCTGGCTTCAAAAACACTCTCCCATCATGGATTGGAGGACTCTGCAGATTGCAGCCTGGGGTCCAGAATGTCAAGGGTCCTGCATTCACTGGTCACCCCACCCAGGTTTACCGTTAACCACTACCAAGATTGGATTACCGCATCACTACTCCGAATTCATGGACGTCTTTTCCAAAGAGAATGCCGAGATTCTTCCCTGCCACCGAAGATTCGACTGTGCGATCAATTTATTACCTAATGCTATCCCACCTAGAGGGAGGACTTATCCGCTTTCAGCACCGGAGTCCCAAGCTATGGCTGAATATATTGAAGATAATCTGGCACGGGGGTTTATTCGACCCTCTACATCTCCTGCTGGGGCAGGATTCTTTTTCGTTAAGAAGAAGGACGGGTCTCTAAGACCATGCATAGATTACAGAGGACTTAATGCTATAACTCGCAAGGATCGTTATCCGTTACCCTTGATACCCGAGTTACTGGATCAACTGCATGGAGCCCAGATATTTTCAAAACTCGATCTACGCGGTGCCTATAACCTGGTTCGAATCAAGCCAGGTGATGAGTGGAAGACCGCTTTCAATACCCGCAACGGCCATTATGAATACCTTGTAATGCCTTTCGGCCTGTGTAACGCACCTGCGGTTTTCCAAAACCTGATGAACGAGGTGTTTCGGGACATGTTGTATAAACAAGTGATCATTTATCTGGACGACATTCTCATTTTTTCTAAAGACTTGGATACACATCGCAGAGATGTTAAGCTGGTTCTTCAGCGATTAAGAGAGAATCACCTGTTTGCCAAATTGGAGAAATGTCTCTTCGACCAACAGTCCATTCCTTTCCTGGGATTTATTGTATCCACCACTGGTTTTCTGATGGATCCGGAGAAGGTGGCCTGTATTCAAGATTGGCCACAGCCCAAGGGACTGCGGGCCATACAGCGGTTCCTGGGGTTTTCCAATTTCTATCGAAATTTTATACCTCATTATTCCCACATTGTGGCACCCATTACCGCGTTAACCAAGAAAGGAGCTGACACCAAACGGTGGCCTCAAGAGGCACTACAAGCATTTCAAAAATTGAAAATGGCCTTCTTGGAAAAACCTTGCCTGCACCATCCGGATCCGAATCGTCCGTTTATCGTAGAGGTGGATGCCTCCGATGTAGCGGTCGGTGCTGTCCTAAGTCAACACTCTACCCGAGGAACATTACTGCCCTGCTCCTTCTTCTCTCGGAAGTTTTCTCCAGCGGAGAAGAATTATGGAATAGGAGATAAGGAATTGCTGGCCATCAAGATGGCCTTCGACGCATGGAGACAGTGGTTGGAGGGTGCCCAACACACCATCACGGTCTATACCGACCATAAAAACTTAGAATATCTTAATAAGGCTCAACGCCTCAATCCTCGCCAGGCACGATGGTCACTGTTTTTCTCCCGTTTTGATTTTGTCCTCCGTTTTCGTCCCGCTGCCAAGAATGGACGGGCTGATGCTCTCTCCCGATCTTTTGAGGTGGAGGATCTTCCTGAAACTCTCAATCATGTCATTGATCCCGCCAAACTGCTACTGGCAGTCACCAGCACAGCACCCTCCGGGAAGACGGTGGTTCCCCTCCGACTTCGCCCCAAGGTACTATCTTGGGCTCACGACTCCCTTACGGCTGGTCACCCCGGCCGTCAACGCACCTGGGAATTGTTAGCACGGTATTACTGGTGGCCCCAAATGAAGGAGGATGTACGGGCTTATGTTTCCTCCTGTCCTAAATGTGCTCAGCAGAAGCCGTTGCCAGGTCGGCCCTGGGGACTTCTCCAGCCCCTTTCCCCTCCTCTCGAACCTTGGACTCACATTTCCACGGACTTTGTGGTCGATTTACCTCCTTCTGGAGGGCATCAGGTTATTTGGGTCGTGGTAGACCGCTTTTCCAAAATGGCTCACTTTACTCCGTTACCCAAATTGCCCTCTGCTCCCGAATTGGCGGATCTCTTTGCATCTCATATCTTCCGTCTTCATGGACTTCCGCTCCACATCGCTTCGGACAGGGGTCCGCAGTTTACGGCCCGATTCTGGGGCGCGCTTTGCACGAAGTTCGGTATCCATCTGGACTTTACCACCGCGTTTCATCCTCAGGCGAACGGTCAGGCTGAACGTGTCAATAGAGGTTTGAAATTGTTCTTACGCCTCTTTGTTAACCATCGTCAGGATGATTGGGCCGGTCTCCTGTCGTGGGCCGAATTTTCCCACAACTCTCATGTAAATTCCGCTACTGGAGAGTCTCCTTTCCTGATTGTTTTTGGGAAACAACCTAGGCCTCCTCTTCCACTCCCGGTTCCGGTGGCTTCTCCTGCTGCTCAACTTTCCGCTCAGCGGCTTCACGATCTGTGGGAGGCCACTAATCGGCACCTTCTCAAGGCAGCCGCCGCTGCCAAACGGATGGCGGATAAGCATCGCCGGCCTGCTCCACAGTTCCTATCTGGGGACAGGGTTTGGCTCTCTACTCGTCATCTACGCCTCCGGGTCCCGTCCATGCGACTTGCTCCCCGATTCATCGGTCCCTTCCTTGTCCGGGACCGCCTGGGTCCTGTTACCTACCGCCTTCGGCTTCCTCGGACTCTCCGGATCCACGATTCCTTTCATGTTTCCCTTCTGAAGCCTGTACTTACCTCCCCGTTTCATGCGACTCCTCGCCAGGATTCCGCTGTCGAGTCTGCGGAGGACGCCATCTACCAGGTTCGGGAGGTCCTCGATTGTCGTCGCCTTCATCGGAGATGGGAGTATCTTCTTGCCTGGGAGGGGTTCGGCCCGGAGGAGAACTCCTGGGAACCGCGGGCCAATATACTGGATAAGACTTTGCTTCTTCGCTTTCATCTCGCCCATCCGGAGAAACCTGGTCCCTCCAGGAGGGGGCGTAAGACGGGGGGTACTGTTGTGGTTCCCGATCGCGTCCCTACGCGATCCGACCCCCCTACCTTCATCAGCGGCCCGGTTCCGATCCCCTCGAGGCGCGGGTCACAGCGCTCCGGTCGCGGGATGAAAATGGCACCTTCCCCAGCAGCAGCAGCGGCAGTCGGAGGGAGAGCTCCGCCCCTTGTAGGGGCTGAGGCGAGAAGGAGGGGCCGTCCCCGGAAGATGACGTCAGCATAGGCGGGGGATTTAAAGGCGACTCAGTGGGCTGCTGATCGCCTTTCAATAGGTTTCCTGCCGTGCTTGTGACCTGTGCTGTGCTTTGGACCTGACTCTGCTTTGCCTGCTGCCTGCCTAGACCCGGACCGGATTGGACTCTGCTTTGCCTTCTGCCTGCCTAGACCCGGACCGGATTGGACTCTGCTTTGCCTTCTGCCTGCCTAGACCCGGATCGGATTGGACTTTGCCTTGCCTGCTGCCTGCCTAGACCCGGACCGGATTGGACTCTGCTTTGCCTTCTGCCTGCCTAGACCCGGACCGGATTGGACTCTGCTTTGCCTTCTGCCTGCCTAGACCCGGATCGGATTGGACTTTGCCTTGCCTGCTGCCTGCCTAGACCCGGACCGGATTGGACTCTGCTTTGCCTTCTGCCTGCCTAGACCCGGACCGGATTGGACTCTGCTTTGCCTTCTGCCTGCCTAGACCCGGATCGGATTGGACTTCGCCTTGCCTGCTGCCTACCTAGACCCGGACCGGATTGGACTTTGCCTCGACTGCTGCCTACCTAGACCCGGACCGGATTGGACTCTGCATTGCCTGCTGCCTGCCCAGACCCGGACCGGACTGGACTTTGCTTTGCCTGTTGCCTGCCTAGACCCGGACCGGATTGGACTTTGCCTCGCCTGCTGCCTGCCTAGACCCGGACCGGATTGGACTGTGCTTATCTGCTGCTTGCCTAGATCCGGGTTGGATTGGGACTCTCCTGCCGGGCACTGTTCCGTGGTCAGGTTGGGACGTTATCTCCCGGCGGGATTCTTCTCCGGCGATACTGAGCAGTTCTTCTGGAGTCCGCCTTCCGGTGACGAAGGGCACCAGATTCCCCAGGTGGGTGACTTCGTTCCGGGCCAAGGGTCCACAGATAACATTGACAATGCTTAATTAAACTTGTTGCTAGATAGAAACAACTTGTGGTATCTCCAATATTGTTTGATTTTATTTTTAAATCATTGTTGGACTTTGAAAAGGGACAAGGAAGAATATAAATAAGCAAATGGAAATGGTTGGGTTGAAGATTTCTGGTTCTGTGATTTGGTCTGATACCTTTTATGAGAGTCTTAACTAGAAAACAAAACAAAATCCTAGAATAAAGCCATTTTTTCTTTTTGGGGTTAGCATATTAATAAGGCATTTTGATATCTTAATATCTGATATGAAGTACTGCTGCTAATTAATAATACACTATAGTAACAGACCCCTCCCCAGTAAATCTGCTGTAGTAAGTTAGTGGATAAGACACATCACTTCAAATTAACATTCACCATCTGCAGTGCTTACTAAAAACAAAGCAGAAAAAACCAAACTAGTCATGCATAAATGAATCACAGAGAAATAAGGTAGGAGTAAGTTGAACATAATGCAATGTTGCCTTTTAAAGCAGAAAACTGAAAGTGCATTTGAAGATTTTACCTATTAGTCAATTGACATATCTATAAACTAATATTAAATAACGTTTATCTCTACTAGCAATTTTCAATATTACTTTTTCAGAAACATATAACAAAGAACAGTGCAGAAGAAGACATAAGTTGAAAACTGTTGTGACGGGGAGTGTTTGAAAACATTGAAAAGCAAGTGCTAATCATATTCCACAGTAAGATATCTACATTATCAAGGTAAGATTTTTGATTGAAAATGTCAATTATTGATACTATGCTGTTTTACTTCATTGTTTTCTGTAATATTGCATTGTTGAAGAATTATAATTTTGTGTAAAGCACAGTAGATTTAATTCATTCATGTAAAGTTAGGGCTTTAATGTATATTAAAATTATGCTGCACATGAACTGTAAGAGACGTTACAAATCTTTATTGACAAAATTTTCACCAAATCACAATAAAAATGTGTCTTAAAACTCACTCATTCACACATTCACACCATTAAAATTAAACACAACAGTGGTGGTACAATCTCAAAATGATTTTTCAAAACACAACAGAGCACATGTGTATAGTCCCTGTGGCTTGTTATGCCACTTACAATCCTATAAATGTTATATTTAACTGTCTATCAAGACAATATTTCAATTCCTTCACTACACAGTCTAACTGTAATTTCCATGCTATTATATTGATCATATATCATCATTACACATGTGCTTCTGCTGTTCAAACTCACTTGGGTTTATGTGCTCTTAACACTTTCATCTTCGTTTTCTCTTCTATTCCTCCACTGTGTGTCTCTTCCTTCACAGAAGCTAGGTGCAGTACTCGCCTTTTAATCACAACATAACCCCTACAAGAGGCCCTTGTTTTTCTGTTACCAGCTTCATCAGGGGGATATTTCACCATCTGGGAAAACAACTCATAATTTCTCACCATAAATGTGAACCCTAAACCATGAATATAAAGACACACTATCCATGCAACCTTCTTACACTTACCAAACATTTTTCAGATTTATTGCTTTAAACGGACCCTCCACATTATCCCGAAGGTTGATCAGCCTATAATCTTCTTTTCCAATGAAATTCATATGCTTCAAAATGACACAAGCAAAATCCCAATGGATAATTAGCCTTCTCTTGGCCTTTTTCACATATACATCCCACAGCGGCGCACCCCGGGAGATACCTATAACTGTAACACAAATTTGCCGTCCATTACTAAACCTTATACCCTCTGATAAACTCCCACCTGTTACTCTCACCTGTTACACGACTATTATCCCAATACAACCGAACCCATTTCTAACATGACTCACTGTTACTCAATCTGTAAATCACTTTCCAACTTCAATGCTATAGTGCTTCTATGTCCAGCGAATAGACAAACGGAACCGCGCTTCTCCAAGAACTTTTTCTGTCTGTGCTCACCACAGGTGCATCAGTATTGAGTTTGTTTAAGTATTTTTAATAATTTGTAGAGTTTGTCCTAAAATCCGATCTAAATAGATTGTTTGGAATGGAAACACTCATTGATGTTTTGGTAGTTAACCGGACTAAGAGTCACTGGTTGATCATAATCATACCAGTAATAGAGTTTTGACACACTCTAGATATTAATGTCCAAATAATCATATCGCACATCACTTACTGTACTTATTTTAATACCTTTCTAAACTGGAGTTATAGTAATGAGCCTAACAAGGTTTGCAGTTATAGACACTTGTCTACATCATAGTATAATATTCTGACCATATGTGTGTAAATATCCACATACAGTTCCTGTTTTTTTAAAAATATTTATCCTTATTTTCTTCTGTTTTCAGCTCATATTAGCAACTGCAAAATTGCAGGATCCCACAATAGTAACAGGGTAGCAATTTGCAACATTAGTCATTGTTTTGATTGGAAGTTTTTGTAATACTTTGCCAAGGATTTATAGTATCAAGACTAGAAATATGTGTTGCAACTGTGGGCTCTTTTTGCACAGTAATATAATATTTGAAATAAAATATTTAACTATCCATAGAAACATAGAAACATAGAAATGACGGCAGAAGAAGACCAAATGGCCCATCTAGTCTGCCCAGTAAGCTTCACACATATTTTCTCTCATACTTATCTGTTTCTCTTAGCTCTTGGTTCTATTTCCCTTCCACCCCCACCTTTAATGTAGAGAGCAGTGATGGAGCTGCATCCAAGTGAAATATCTAGCTTGATTCGTTAGGGGTAGTAGGGGTAGTAGCCGCCGCAATAAGCAAGCTGCACCCATGCTTATTTGTTTTACCCAGACTATGTTATTAGCCCTTATTGGTTGTTTTTCTTCTCCCATGCCGTTGAAGCAGAGAGCCATGCTGGATGTGCATCGAAAGTGAAGTATCAGGCACATTTTGTTTGGGGTAGTAACCGCCGTAACAAGCCAGCTACTCCCGCTTTGTGAGTGCGAACCCTCTTTTCTTCTCCCCTGCCGGTGAATCAGAGAACTTTGCTGTATATGCATTGAAAGTGAAGTATCAGGCTTATTTGATTTGGGGTAGTAACCGCCGTAACAAGCCAGCTACTCCCCTCTTTGTGAGTGTGAATCCTTTTTTCCACATTTCCTCTTGCTGTTGAAGCTTAGAACGATGTTGGAGTCACAGTAAGCCTGTGTATGTTTATTTAATAAGGGTATTGACTCCAGGCAGTAGCCATCATTCTGGCGAGTCACCCACTCTTCATTGGCAGCCTCTTGACTTTATGGATCCACAGTGTTTATCCCACGCCCCTTTGAAGTCCTTCACAGTTCTGGTCTTCACCACATCCTCCGGAAGGGCATTCCAGGCATCCACCACCCTCTCCGTGAAGAAATACTTCCTGACATTGGTTCTGAATCTTCCTCCCTGGAGCTTCAAATCGTGACCCCTGGTTCTGCTGATTTTTTTCCTTCGGAAAAGGTTTGTCGTTGTCTTTTGATCATTAACACCTTTCAAGTATCTGAAAGTCTGTATCATATCACCTCTGCTCCTCCTTTCCTCCAGGGTGTACATATTTAGATTCTTCAATCTCTCCTCGTACGTCATCCGATGAAGATCCTCCACCTTCCTGGTCGCCCTTCTCTGTACCGCCTCCATCTTGTCTTTGTCTTTTTGAAGGTACGGTCTCCAGAACTGAACACAGTACTCCAGGTGAGGCCTCACCAAGGACCTGTACAAGGGAATAATCACTTCCCTTTTCTTACTCGATATTCCTCTCTCTATGCAGCCCAGCATTCTTCTGGCTTTAGCTATTGCCTTGTCGCATTGTTTCGCCGACTTCAGATCATTAGACACCATCACCCCAAGGTCCCTCTCCTGCTCCGTGCACATCAGCCTTTCCCCCCCCATCGAATACAGTTCATTCGGATTTCCACTCCCCATATGCATGACTTTGCACTTCTTGGCATTGAATCTCAGCTGCCATATCTTCGACCACTCTTCCAGTTTCCTTAGATCCCGTCTCATTCTCTCCACTCCTTCCGGCGTGTCCGCTCTGTTGCAGATCTTAGTGTCATCTGCAAAAAGACAAACCTTACCTTCTATCCCGTCCGCAATGTCGCTCACAAAGATATTGAACAGGACCGGTCCCAACACCGATCCTTGCGGTACACCACTTAAAACCGCTCTCTCTTCAGAGAAGGTTCCATTTACCATCACACATTGTCTTCTGTCCGTCAACCAATTTGCAATCCAGGTCACCACCTCGGCACTCACTCCCAAGCTTCTCATTTTATTCACCAGTCTCCTGTGCGGAACCGTATCAAAAGCTTTGCTGAAATCCAAGTATATGATATCGAGTGCTCTTCCTCTATCCAATTCCTTGGTTACCCAGTCAAAAAAGTCAATCAGATTTGTCTGACAGGATCTTCCTCTGGTGAATCCATGCTGCCTCTGGTCCATCAATTCTCCGGACTGTAGATAGTTCACTATTCTCTCTTTCAACAGTGACTCCATTACTTTTCCCACCACTGAAGTGAGGCTAACTGGTCTGTAGTTACCAGCCTCCTCTCTGTTCCCACTCTTGTGAAGAGGGACCACCACCGCTCTTCTCCAATCACTCGGCACCACTCCTGTTTCTAGGGATCTATTGAACAGGTCGCACAGCGGTCCCGCCAGCACATCTCTGAGCTCCCTCAGTATCCTTGGATGAATCCCATCAGGCCCCATGGCTTTGTCCACTTTCAGATTCTTTAGCTCTTCCCATACATTATCTACTGTAAATGGATTTTCCTCTGTTCCGCTTCCCTCCAGTTTCTTGTTGTGTAGAGATGGTCCTTCTCCAGGGTCTTCTTTAGTGAACACAGAGCTGAAGTATTCGTTTAATATTTCTGCCATTTCTTCGTCTCCCTCCACACATTGATCATTTCCACCTTTCAATTTCACTATACCACTTTGGACTTTTCTCTTTTCGCTGATGTATCTGAAAAATGTTTTGTCACCATATTTTATCTCCTTGGCAATCCTCTCTTCTGCTTGACTTTTTGCCAACTTGATTAATTTCTTAGTCTCCCTCAGTTGAATCAGATATTCTTCTTTGTGCTCCTCCCTTTGGGATCTTTTGTATTTCTTGTATGCAGTTCTTTTAGCTTTAATTTTGTCAGCCACCTCCTTTGAGAACCAGATAGGTTTCATTTTTCTTTTGCTTTTCTTTACATTTCTAACATATAGAGCAGTTGCCTTGGCGATTGCTCCTTTTAGATTGGTCCACTGTTGATCCACATCTCTCTCATTTTCCCATCCATTTAGTTCTTCCTCTAGGTACTTCCCCATTTCCTCAAAGTCTGTGTTTTTGAACTGTAAAACTCGGGTCTTTGTGGTTCTTTTCCCTATTCTTTTAGTGATATTAAACCATACTGTTTGATGATCACTGGTGCTGAGGTGGGTGCCCACCTTGACATCAGAGACGATTTCTCCATTATTGAGCACTAAGTCGAGAATAGTTCCTTCTCTCGTGGGTTCCAATACCATTTGTTTGAACAAAGATACTTGCATGGCATCCAGTATTGCTCTACTGTTTTTAGATTCTGCAGATGGGATTTTCCAGTCTACATCTGGCATATTAAAGTCACCAATGATCACCACTTCCCCTTTCTTACCTATCTTATGGATGTCTTCAACCAGATCTCTGTCCAGCTCTTCCTTTTGGTTTGGAGGCCTGTAAACCACTCCAATATAAATGGATGCTCCATCATCTGTTTTTAGGTCGACCCATAGTGCTTCTTCCTTGCCCCAACTACCTTGCAGCTCAGATGCTTGGATATTATTTCTGACATAAAGAGCCACACCTCCCCCTTTTCTATCCACTCTGTCCTTCCTTAACAAGTTATAGCCTGGTATTGCCGTATCCCAATCATGAGATTCTGTGAACCATGTCTCTGTGATAGCAACGATGTCCAATTCTGCCTCTGTCATTAGGGCCTGCAGATCTGGGATTTTATTTCCCAAACTATGAGCATTTGTAGTCATAGCTTTCCAGGTACTCTCTTTACGGTTATTGCTTTTCCTGTACTCCTTATGAGACTTTAGTTGAGATTTGTTATTCACTTTACTCGTTCCTTTTGCAGTTGTGCCATTGATGACAGAGTTATCCATCTCAATGTTTTTCTCTAGAATTTCTTCAGTTAATATAGGGAGGGCTTTATGTTCTTGTTGCATATGATACTGTGTGTGTCTCCTTGTTACAGGTCTAATTCTACCAGAGCCCACTGTGATCCTGTTTTTTAATGATTTACTTGATGAACTGATTGAGTGGGAGGGTATACTTGTTGGCTTCCCATCTGTCAAGAATGGGTGACTGTGGGACACATGTGTTATCCTACCTGAGTCTACTGTATTTCTTTTTCTTGACTCCTGGTTATTCTTTGGTGTTGGGGAATTATTTTCTGAGTAATGCAATATGGGTGTAATCCTTTTAATTGAAGCTAATTGAGCTTTAACCTCAGTCAGCTCCGTTTTCAAAGAAGAGAGCTGTGCACAGATCGGGCAAGCTCCAAGTCTCCAGATGCTTTCCCTCAGAATAAAGGCTCTACAACAGTTGCATTGGATAGTTCTCATATTGGTTAAGTTTGGGATTGGTATGTCCTTATCTGTTAACTTACTAATTGATCTTGTTGCTAATGCTAATTTAGACAGTCTATATTAGTAATCTAATCCCAGGGGTGGGTGGGTAGAGGGGATAGGGTGGGAGGGAAACAAACAGTTGAACCTGGGACAAGCAGGACACTTTCTGGAATTTTATTAGTCCTTTAGCTATTAAAGGACCCCCTCAGCACTTCTGTGCCAATATTAACCAGATTATTAAAGAACAGCTATACAATAATAGAAAAGCAGGTATACTGGATCTTAAAAATAACAGTTTGCAAGCAACAATTACAATTATTGTATAATAACAGACCTAGAGAAAGGTATAAAACACAGAAGTTCTACTGCTCAGAGAGCCCAGATTTTAGTGCAGCACAAAGCTTATTATAAAGTGCTTCTGGAACTTATTGTTTTCCTTTTAAACCTATTCACAAACACATTTTTGTTTCTAATGGCTAGAAACAAGTCCAACTTATTTTTGAAAAAGTGTTGTTGCCCAAAATCTGATACTAGATTATTCTAGAGCTCTGTTATCTTTATTCTACAGAAATTATTTCCTAAATTTTTATTTCAGGAAAAATAAAATTGGAGGGACCACTACAAATGAACTCCAAAATTCAAGCTGGTCTTTTCAAAGACTTGAAGCTGCAAATATACTTTGTATTAAAAATCTACAACTTGCTGCTTTGCTATATGTTTTTGATTTTTTTTTACTGTTTGAATGACCAGAATGATTCTTCATCTTGCAGATCACCTCAAATTCTTTTGGAGCCAGAGTTTCAGAACTGTCTCTAGGACAGTGATTTTCAAACTATGGGCGGGGTGGATTGGAAAGCATGTGTGTGTTGGGGGGGGGGGGGGGGGGCTGAAGATGTTTGATTTGACCAAGTAGATTTATCAGTACTTTTTTTTTTTTTTATTTAGTAGGGGAGTGGGGAGGGAATAGAGGAAAGGAAGTAATTGTCTAATAGTCCTCCACAGAAGAGAAGAGAGATGTCACTTAAAATATTTGAGAACATTGATTTAGAGAATGCCTTCAGATTTTGAAGTCAATGTACCCTTGATTAGTAGTCACATATGACCTGTTGACTTTTGTACCTAAATCAGCAGTTGTCACCATTCATCACTCACTAAGCCATTTTAGCGCTGTCAGGAGATGCTATCTTCCTTTGGCCTTAAAATGACATTTCTATTTACTTTACTATGATTTAAAATTCAGTGTTATAAAAGTGCCTAACTTATGACCCTGGGGAGCTATATGTTGATGCCTAAATTCAAATTAAACATTAATATTCTTACTTGTAGGGTTCTGTTTGACATGAATACAGTTTTTTTCCATATTTTATTTTTTTACAATTATTCCAAAGTTATTTTTAGTCAGTTTCACATACAATAAATGTGCCCATGAAAGTTTGGTGGTATTCCTTGAAGTCTATTTCAAAATTAATTAATGAAATAGTGACAAGCAGTATCTTGTATGCCATATGAGGCCTTATATAAGGGTATTATCACCTTTTCCTTAGATAACACAAATTTTGTTTTGTATGCATATATGTGGCACACATATATAGAGAACCTTAAAATAGGGTACTATATTTTCTGGTGTATAAGATATAGTTTTTTTGTGGTATTCGTCACTGTGTCTTATACAACGGTGCAACTAATTTGCAGTGCTTTCAATGTCAGTGTCTTTTTCTCTCTCTCTCTCCTTACCAACTCGCTCCTCCATGCGGCCTTACTAACAGCCGCTTGTACACCATGCAGCCCACTAACATTTGGCGTGCCCCTAGGACGCCTCCCACTAACATCCAGAATACTCGGCACTCACCTACTTACACCTCATCCTCTCTCAGCCCATCACCTTGATCACCCATGTCTTATCTAACGATGTGACTTATCTACTGAATTTTCCCTTTTTTTCCGGCGATAGCAGGGCTGAATTAGCCATGCTGTCTGGGAAGTGTCTCTATCCCGAGTAGGCGGAATTTTCCCCTAGCTGAACACAGAGTTTTTGACTCTGTGCGTCTGCGCGGTAGTGTTCCTGCGTGGTTCCCTCACCTCTTCAGTTTCTTTTTTTCCGCGAGCCGTTCGCACGCGGGGTTTTTTTCTCCTAGCAAATTTTTCCTGACTGGATTTTTCTTCGCCAAATTTTTTCGCATTTTTCACAAGATTTCTCATCCCAGATGGCTCCGAAGCCCTCTGGGTTCAAATATTGTCAGTGTGGTAAAATTGTCCATTACTGCTGGACATAATTATTGCTACATCTGTTTAGGCCCGGACCACAATCAGAAATTGTCTGGACTGCGGGAGGATGTCTCCGCGGGTCCAGCGACACCGGGCCGTGAGGATGGAGAAGGCTTCGCACGGTCACTTCGGCCCCACCGTCCTCAATGCATTCTTTGCCGGGACCGGCGAAGTTTGGTAAGGCCCATCCAAAACGGGTGTCATCGCTGGGACCAGCAGGACTCTGAAGAGCCGCTAAAAGTTCCAGGCCAGGGTCTCACACACCCTCAAGGCCTCGTTCAAAAGCTGGGGATCCATCAGAGGAACTTCAGCGCAAAGATCCAGTGAGTGTGTCGTCGGAACCTGCGCCGTCAGCGTCGTTAAAAAGAAAACACGACGCTTCAAAACGAGATGAAGCACGAATGAAGCATGGAGCATTTGTTATATGGCTCTTCGCCGTGATGAAGCATCCTCGACGCGTCATATGGCGCTCGGAGCATCTACGGCGCATAGAGCATATACGGAGCATGGCCAATCACACGGCGCACCTACGGAGCACAGGTCATTGCTTGACGCTCCTAGGATGCAGGTGCAATCACCAGATCACAGTGGATCTGGCAAACATCGCCATAAATTGCATCAAACAGGTTCTTCCAAACAAATAGAAAGATCTAGAAGTTCATCAAGAATCTCCATAACTTCTGACATAGATATTGAAGGTTTCTCTGCATCTGAATCTTTATCATCAGGTCATACTCCCTCCTAGTGACAGTTCTTTGGCCAGTCTCTCATCTGTTTCTAGAGAGAAGAGACTCTCTCCTTCCTTGCAAATTCCATTAACAAAACTTATTTGTTCTTATGTTCTTCACCGATTATACCTCCTCAGGGTCAACACAAAGGGAAATCGCCTGAGGACATCTTGCTTGCGGCAATTCCAACAAAAGCCTCAAAGCAAAGATTACACATCCCTCCACAAGGTACTTTGGCGGCATCTACTATGACGAAAATCTCAGATATTCTCAGCTCCTTTTTCCAAGAACTGGAAAAAACAAAAGAATTACCACCACAGCATTCTCCAGATGGTTCTCCTGCCTCGCCTTCAGGTGTAGAACCTTTGGAACCGGTCAAAGAACATACACCAACTCAACCAATTAGTCCAGGTTCTCCGGAATCAGTTCACTCTGTGAATTCTTCAACAGGAATGTCATCTGATCCTCAGGAAGGCCTACCTGAACCTTATTCTCCTCCGGAGGACTTGACCTATGCAAAATTCATTGAGAAAATAGGCAGTCTTCTCCAGGTAGAAACAGGAAGAGTACCTGATCCCAGAGCTGAAATGCTTGGAATCTTAAAAATATTTGAATCTCCTCCCAAGCCCACTGCTCTACCTCCTCACTCTGTAATGGAAAATCTACTATTCAAGATCTGGAAAACTCCTTTCTCAACATTGGCTACTTGAAGGAAAATTGATATTAAGTACAAGATGCGTAATTCATCAGTTTACGAGTCTGCCCAACTTCCCCCACCAATCGATTGTGATGGAATCAGCCTTATCCAAAGCTAAACGTAATAAATTGCATTCGAACAACACCGGGCAGAGAGAATAAATGCCTGGATGACTTTGGGAAGAAGATTTATCACTCCTCCATGCTCACAAACAGAATACATCATCATCAGTTCTACACTACGCAATACCTCTTCAAATCACTCCAAAAGCTGCATCCACTATGTCTATCAGAGGATAATACACCTCCCCAATCTTTCTTGGATATTGAAGAAGGTCTCAGACGTTTACTACGCTCTATTTACGAATCATTTGAATCTTTGGCAAGAGCGTCCACTTCGGCTATAGCAGCCAGACGTATGGCTTGGCTCAGAGCCAGCGCAATTCGCCCTGATGTACATGAGAAGCTAGCCGATATCCCATGCACAGGGGACAATCTCTTTGGAGATAAATTTGGAGACATAGTTTCTCATTTGAAAGAACAAAGTGCAGCTGTACTTTCTCTCACCACTCCCGCAGAGTCTCAAAAATCTCAACATTGATTTTATCCTTACCGTCGCCGGTGTTACTCGAGACCATACAATAGGCCACAATACAGGCCTCAACTGTATGTCCCACCAAGAAACACAGTTCCACCAAGTTCTAGGGGTCATGCCAGACAACAAAGACAAGTAAAGCAAACCCCGGCTCCTCAACAAAAACAAGCTTCCTCTTTTGAAATTAATTCAGCCACCACCACTACCAGTGTTCATAGGAGGACACTTTCAATTTTTTCTCCACAATTGGGAATCCATCACATCGAATCGGTGGGTACTCAACATTATACAAAACGGTTACTCTCTAAATTTTCAATCTACTCCTTCTCTTCTTCATATTCCTCTGAAGAGGATGATACAGTCCCAGTCCACATCCCTCACAGCGGAATTGAACAACCTACAAGTTCAACAATCTATACAGCTCATCCCGCTTCATCAACATCACCAAGGATTTTATTCCCAATATTTCCTCATTCCAAAGAAGTCAGGAGGCCTACGACCCATTCTAGATCTGACTATTCAAACACATATTGAGAGAGAAATTCAAAATGACTTCTCTAAAAAATATCCTACCACTGATTCAGCACAACGATTGGCTATGTTCCATCGACCTGAAGGATGCATATTTCCATATACCAATTCACCCGTCTTCTTGGCATTACCTGTGTTTCCAAGTTCGGAATATACATTACCAATACATGATTCTCCCATTTGGCCTATCTTCAGCCCCAAGGGTATTCACCAAATGTCTAGCAGTGGTGGTGGCTCACCTAAGGAAACTTTCGATCCAAATTTTTCCTTAACTATGGACAACTGGTTAATAGTAGCATCGGATCAGTTTACACTGAGAGATCATACATTACGCACAATCAAATGACTTCAGAGGTTGGGATTTCTTATCAATTTCAAGAAGTCTCACCTACAACCTACTCAACTACTTTAGTTCATTGGCGCTCTCATAAATATGGTGGAACAGGTGGCAGAGCATACAATCATTGGCGCACAACCTGCTTCACAGAAACCGGACATCTGCACGCCAGGTTCTCCAACTTCTGGGTCATATGACAGCAGCGATCTATGTGGTTCCTCACCCCAGACTTCACATGCGCTGCTTACAGTGGGGTTTAAAGACTCTGTGGTTTCAATTCATACAGCCACTCAGCACCAGAATTCGAATTACGAACACAATGAAAGAGGACATTTGATGGTGGCTCCTTCCCTAAAAACTTTCCTCGGGTGCTCCATTCCGTTTACCACCTTATCAGATAACTCTGACCACAGATGCCTCCAATAAGGGTTGGGGGGCATATCTGGGCGAACTGAAAACTCGAGGTCTCTGGACCCCTCAGGAATCTATATACCAGATCAATCTCCTGGAACTACGAGCCATTTGGATGGTACTTCAAACGTTCTTGGATCAGATAAGGGGATTAAGCCTCATGGTATATACAGACAATCAGGTAGCCATGTTTTACATAAACAAGGAAGGAGGGTCTGGTTCCTGGACTCTATGCCAGGAAGCAACACAAATTCTACATTGGACAATAAAAGCCCAAGTATCAATTCAAGCAATGTATCTCCCAGGTCTGGACAATGTCCACACGAATGGACCTTAAATCCAGAGGTGGCACAAAACATCTTTAAACGGTAGGGGTTTCCCAGAATAGACCTCTTTGCCATGGAAGCAAACAGACAAGTCCAAACCTTTTGCTCAATTTACCCAAGCAATTAAAGGATTGCTCCAGATGCCTTTCTCATTCTATGGGCACCAGGCTTGACGTACGCCTATCCACTCATCCCATTCATATCTCAAACGATTCAGAAATGCATCCAAGACGTATTAGACATGATTTTAATAGCCCAGGCATGGCCGAGACAGCCCTGGTACGCGTACCTTGTGAAACATTCCATTCATCCACCTATAACACTACAAAATCTTCCACATCTTCTGACACAGGAAGGGGGCTCATTACTTCACCCAATGAATCAATCCCTTCATCTCACAGCATGGAGATTGAAAGGCAAATACTAACTCCCTTAGGTTTATCTTCTCAACTAGAGGATATTCTTATTGCGTCACGTAAACCTTCAACCAGACGTAACTACAATGGAAAGTGGCAGCGGTACTTGGACTGGTGTGCTCCAAAGAAAATAGACCCTTTCTCATCCACTGCCACTCAATTATTACCCTTTCCACCTCACATGCCCGAATCGGCCCACAAGGACCATACACAAAGGGTCCCTCCATGTGCCCTCCTTAAAGAAAGCACACCTCATATCCACGAGGGACCGGGCGCTCTCCATTGCTGGCCCCATGCACTGGAATTCATTTCCGACCCATCTCAGGCTAGAACCTTGTATTATAAAATTCAGATCCCAACTAAAAACTTGGCTATTTAAACAAGCCTTTCCCCAAAGCCCTTAATTTCCCCCTTGAATTGTAATGTTATATTGCTTTGAATTGATACTATTTTGTCCTAGGTTGTCAAGTTTTGCCTGTTGAATTATTCCTGAGCTTTCTTTGCTTCCCTATTGGTTTGGTGTATCCCCTATCTACTCCCCTGTGTATTGTAATTTCCTCCTTACAGTTCTATGTGAACCGATATGATGTTTTGACTAATATCGGTATAAAAGACCCTTTAAATAAATAAATAAACAAATAAATCTGCACACACTCTACAAAGCAGGATTAGCCACCACTTCGGTGCGAGTTCATATCAGTGCTATAGCAGCTTTTCATGAACCTTTTAATAACCTTCCAATGTCTAACCATCCGTTGATTTCTAGATTCATAAAGGGAATGATCTGACTTCGTCCACCGGTGACTAAACCCCCAATTCCATGGGATTTAAATGTAGTACTAGAACAACTAATGCTCCCACCTTTCGAACCATTAGACTCTAGCCACATCAAATATATGACATGGAAAACAGTCTTTCTCATTGCCATCACTTCTGCAGAGAGAGTCAGCGAACTACAAGCCTTGGTTCACTATTCCCCTTATCTAGAATTCTACCATGACAAGGTGACCCTTCGTCCTCACCCTTCCTTTCTGTCTAAGATGGTAACATGTTTTCATCTTAATCAAAAGACAAAGTAGAATGAAATTTGAATGCTGTGCAGATTACAGATATGATCAAAAAAATCAATTTTTAAATATTTAAAGAATACCGCATCAGCAAGCCAGACAACGGCAGTGAAATACACTTGCCGTCCGGACTACTCGTCACTTGCGGTTAGATGTTATAAAGTGTGTTTTTTTTAAAATGTAGAACAGTCTTAGAATGTCAGCTAGTCCCCAAGAATTAAATACCCCAACAGCGGCCGGTGTTTCGCGATACAAAGATCGCTTCTTCAGGAGTGCTTCATAAATTGCTGAAAAGGGTGCTGGCAAACAAGAAATCAAAAATTCAAGTAATTGAAAAATTTCCAAAATAGGTTTACTTAACTTAAAGCGGCACAACCACACGACCCTTTTATGTGGACTTGTCCGTCTCAAACACTGTTGTAATCAGAATGGGACAGCAGGAACCTTGAGAACGCCGTGTCTTTAAAAAAGCCCGCGCTTCTTGTGTGTGATGACGTCAGGACGGTATTGACGTCACTGACGTTACTGACGAATCATTGCCATGGTGACATATAAACTAGCTGAAAACAATGATGAACTACGAGAACATTTAGAGAAACACTTGGAGTTCTAAAGACGAATTCAAACCATCAGGTTCCACACAACCAAGTCGATGAATCCAACGTTGTTCTGCACGCAGAAGCCGAACATTAAAGTCCCCGCCTCTCCAATTAGGAGAGAGTTGTTCAAGCACGCAAACTCTAAGATCGTCAAAAGTATGTTGAAATCGAGAGCAGTGAGCAGAGAGCGGAGCTGTCAACCAGCCTGTAAAAATACATGACCGGTGCTCTATCAAACGAGTCTTCAGTGCCCATTGGGTTTTGCCAACATACAGGAGATGACTGGGGCATTGTATGATATAAATGACCCCTGTAGAACGGCAATCTGTGAAATGCCTCAAAACAAAAGTGAAATCTTTTCTGATAGTGAATGGCTGATGTGTCGATCATAACATGACACACTGTGCATGTGCCACAAGAAGTGTGAGCTCCTGTCACGTCGGCTAAATGGGGTACCGTCGAATCGGAGTGAACCAAAAGATCTTTCATATTGGAGCTCTGGGTGAAAGCAAATCTGGGAATATCCTTAAATTCATTGTATAGTTGCAACATGTGCCAATTATGATGTACAATACGTTTCATTGTCTGTGACATGGTGGAAAACGGCAACACATAAGTCAGAGTATCTATAGATTCCATCGGACGAGGTAAAAAGAGCCACTCTCTATTAGTAAAACGTGCTCGTGTAAATGCTCGTTTTACACATCGCGGGGGGTAGCCTCTTTTAATGAAACGATCTGTCAACAGACCTGCTTGATGACAAAATTCTTCTGTAGAAGTGCATAACTTTCTCAATCTAAAGAACTGACTGACCGGAAGATTAATCTTTAGAGACCGAGGATGCGCACTGGTATAGTGTAAAAATGTATTGGATGCCACTGGTTTTCTGTAGATGGTAGTGTCAAAACCAAAAGGTCTTTTCAAAATCTTGATATCCAAAAAATGAATAGTGGTGGTATGAGATTCCAAAGTGAAATGCAAATGGGAATTCCGTCTATTGAGCCAAGTGAGAAAATCTTGAACCTACAGTGAATAACCTTTCCATAAAAGCAGTATATCATCGATATACCTTTTCCAAGTGTGAATGTGTTGAATGAAAGGATTATTCTGATGTATCCAATTGTCTTCAAAGACAGCCATATAAAGATTGGCCAAATCTGGTGCCATGGTTGCACCCATGGCAGTGCCGCAAATCTGCTGATAAGTGCCTTCAAAGGCAAGTGTATTTCACTAGCGTTGTCTGGCTTGCTGATGCGGTATTCTTTAAATATTTAAAAATTGATTTTTTTTTATCATATCTGTAGTCTGCACAGCATTCAAATTTCATTCTACTTTGTCTTTTTCTGTTTTGTGTTTTGATTGATAAGACAAGTGCCGCAGTTCTTTGTTGCATTGTTTCATCTTAATCAAACCATAACTCTACCTATTTTTATGCCAAAGCCACACAATAACGAGCGTGAAAAACTTTTACATACGGACTGTAAAAGAACGTTAGCTTACTATAAGAAAAGGACTCAGTCAACTTCGAGGCCATCTCAACTGTTTCTTTCCTTTAACCCGAATGATCCTGGCCAACCAGTCTCAAAAAGGACCATAGCCAGTTGGTTATCACAATGCATACATTTTTGCTACAATAAACGTTCCATTAAACTACTCTCAAAACCTCAGGCGCACCAAATCCGCACCTACGCAGCATCAGTTGCCCACTTGAACAAAGTTCCCTTGATTGATATCTGCAAAGTGGCAACATGGTCGTCCATTCATACCTTCACATCACATTATTGCCTCCAACAGCAAACGACCTCTGATGCGGCACTAGGCACAGCAGTCTTATCATTAAAATGAACATGAGACTCTTTACCACTTCAGGGGTTGATGTCCAAACAATGAATATACAAGGACACAACCCGGGAGCTTGGGACTCCCAGACAGCATGGCTAATTCAGCCCTGCTATGGATGGGGGAAAAAGCAAGTTTGCTTACTGTAAACGGTGTTTCCATAGATAGCAGGACGAATTAGCCATGTGTTCCCTCCCTCCTCCCTAGACAGTCACACAGAAACACATACCTTCTTGACTTACCTCTCGTTTAGCTACAAAGAAACTGAAGAGATGAGGGAACCACGCGGGAACACTACCGCGCAGATGCAGAGAGTCAAAAACTCTGTGTTTAGCTAGGGGAAAACTCCGCCTACTCGGGATTGTGACGCTTCCCAGACAGCATGGCTAATTCATCCTGCTATATATGGAAACACCGTTTACGGTAAGCAAACTTACTTATTTATTTGAGTGTTTTATATACTGTCGTTTTCATGTGAGAATCACTAGATCACAACGATTTACAGATTTAACACTCACAGACAAAGGGTGAGTTATTAAAGTAGGCTTACAAACAAGTAAACATTCAAGCATTCCAAATCTAAGGGTATACTTATAGAGGGGATGAGAGAAAAGGGAAGAGAGCAGGACATAGTTATCAGAATGAGGGGGAATTGGTTATATCACTCAGAGTAGGCATTATAAAAAAGCCAAGTTTTCAGTTCTTTCTTAAATTTCTTCGTGTCAGTTATTATTTGCAGATTCTCTGCCATTGAGTTCCATAGCGTTGGGCCTGCAATTGATAACGCTTTGTTTCTCATTTGTGTTAGATGTACACTTTTTATGGTTGGGATTTCTAGCAGGCCTTTATGAGATCTAAGTGCTCGAGTGTGAATATGTGGTTTGAATGATATTCCTATCAAATCATTGTTTGGATTCATGTTGTATTTTATTGTCAGTACTTTGTGTGTGTATGTGTTGCTTTTTATTGCTTTTTAACAAATTGCAAAGCATAATATATTTCTACAAAAATAGAAACAAAATATAAAATAATAAACACATTAGAAATAAAATATTAATATTCAGACCACAAATCTTTCTGCTGTGGGGGAGTACCACTAAAGGAGCCGACACAAATTAAATTTAAGAAATGGCTTATGTGCATTTTACCCTATTACTTTAGCCTAAGTAATAGAACTCTCAATGGGTAAAGAGGTAGGCAGCAACCTTTTACGAGAATCCAAAAACAATTTAAGTTCAGGGACAAAAAACCATAAGTATCATAGTTACCTTTATAAATGTAAGTTTATCTTAACTGAAAGGAAGTGCCTAGAGATTGGGTCTCCTGACGTAAAGCCAGAAAGCCCTTTCTCCTCTCTTGGGTGGTCTGGAAAGATTTGGATGTACTGGCCCATGAAATTAGCTCCCATATGCTGATAATTGAGCATAAATAAATGAAACCAGCAAAGTTGCTCTTTCAAAGATCTCTGTAGTAGAAGACTCCAGGAAATCAGTTAAGTTCCCTAAATCCAGTTGATGTTGTGCCTCATTCTCTCTTGTATGTGAAAACGGAAGAAAATACACCTTATTAAATGAAGAAATATTATCTAGGGGAATATATAATATTTCAGTCATATACCTCTGAAGAGTGACTTGTGGCTGTTCACCAATTATCCTAAGAAAGTTCAAAAACCTTAAATTCAGATGTCTTAGATGATTTTCAACGAATTCAACTTTCCTGTTTAAAGCCATATATTCCTGGACTATAGATGACTGTAGGTTCTGAACAACTTTCACTTGATCTTCTAGGTTTTGAATCCTATTAGAATGTTCCGTAAGCTGGGAGCTATGTTCCTGTGTCAAGGCATCCAATTTTGAAGAAATCTGGGATATTTGTGAAGAGCAACCTTGAATGGCTAGGCCCAGCTGAGCCATCAATTCCAAGAGAGAGTCTAAATTCACCACAGCAGGCTTGGAGAGTGAAGATAATAAAGGCAAATGCTCCAGAGTCATAACAGATGCCATAGAGGTTGAAACATTCAATGTAAGCATCAAGGTGGACTCACCTCCATTGGAAGAAACAAACTATAAAGCAGCTGCAGGCGCTAGCACAGCCTCACTCCCTGCCATCGATATTTCTTCTTCGGCCACACCATCCATGGTTATTCCCTCTATAGATTGCCCCAAGTTATCCGGTCCCGGGTCTGCTAGTACCAATTCTGGAGGAGGACACAAGGATAATGCTTGTGATGTTAGGACTGGAGGGCTCAGAGAAATCTCCCCAGACAAGACAGAGGCTCCTCTTCTGGACCCATCAGAGGGAACTGCAGCCCCCATCAATGGGTAAACTGCAGCGAGTTCAGGGATGGTACGCTGCTCCGAAGGGGGGGGGGGGTGCTGAGGGAAACACTCGCACTATCCCCTTGCATTTAGGAGACATATTTAGATAATCTCCAGTAGAAAGAAGAAAATATTCAAGGCGAATCGAACAGACGCTACTCACAGGCCGCCATCTTGACTCCTTCCCAACCCTACTTTGTATATTCTTGATTGTGCAGGTAGCCAATGCAATGCTATCGGGGTTGGGATGATGTGTTGAATTTTCTTTTTCCGGTTAGTAGTTTGGCTGCAGCATTTTGTAGTTTTTGTAGTGGTTTAAGGTGAGTAGCTAGGAGTCCTAGAAATAGAGAATTGCTGTAGTCTAAGTTGGAGAATATTAGAAATTGTAAGACGGTTCTGAAGTCAGTTGTGCTTAGGAGAGGTTTGTCGCTCGGGATTTGTAGTTTGTGGAAACTAGTTTTTTGTCGATTTGGACACCAAGATTTCTTACCTGAGTTGCCGGAGTTAGTTGGCAGTTACCAAGATCAATGCTGGGAGGAATAGATTTTGGAGGGTTTCGGCTCAACCAAATTAGTTTGGTTTTTTTGGGGGGTTCATTGATAGTTTCAATTGTGCAAGTTTTTCTTTTATGGTAATCCTATATCCAAAAATGCGAAGCTGCTGTTAGAGGGATATAGAATTGTAGATCGTCAGCATATAGGCATGTTGGAAGCCTTTTTTTGTCTCTTTGGTGGAACTATATCTGGAGCAGAATTCAATGCCTCCTTGCAGTTTATTTGGATATTTATACATGCTATAAGTGTATAACCCTAAAGAGAGTTTAGAAGTGGTGTGAATGAGGAATGATTGACTGGGGCAGGTGATAAGTATATGTGTGTGGTGTTGTGCCAATTTTATCTTTTGAATAGTTTTGATATTGTTTGCCACTGTATAATAAAGCTTGCAACATTAAGTATTTTTCAAATAATTTAAACCAGTGCTGCTACTTACCCTATTTTAGAGTTCTCTGGATATACCATTTTAGGTACCCACATATCATTTTTTTTAAAGCCTGGCTATATATAATGTACATCTATGCAAGATATTCAAAAGGAGATATAAAATAACACGTTCCATTGTTTAGAATATTATGAGAAATTTTATGGAATCTACCTTGAAATTTAATTCAATATAATTTATAATTCTTAACTTTCTTAATTATTGGATCACTAGTGCAAGCATTTTCACTGATTTCCATAAATCTACAAATTGAAACACAGGACTGTTTAGTTTGGAGAAGAGAAGGTGGATATGATAGAGGTCTACAAAATCATGAAGATTTGAACAAGTTAATGTAAATCAGTTATTTACTCTCTCACGGCTCGATACAGTAAAGTGGGGCCGCGGTTACCCTGCTCCTAACCCGTTTCTACTCACTTTCCGGCCGCGTTAGCCCTTCCTGCGATACACTATCCCCTTTAACCCATCCTCACCGCCTCTTTAAATCACAGGGTAACCCCTTCCGCACGCGGCATGTATATTAGATGTAAACCATCGAATTAGCTATCCACTCCCATACAGTAACGCGCGTCCCGACTATTGCTATTTTACCCTGCCGTTTTGCCGCGCGTTTAACCTGCTCATTTACCGCCTACCCTTACCCCTGCGTTAGAGGCAGGGGTAAGGGTAGACAGCAAACTTTCCCCCAAAAAGAAACCTAAAAACATAAAATCCCCTCCTCCCAAAGCTACTCGACATGTTAACAACTTACTTTTTGTTGCTTTCAGCCCCTTCAACCTTCTCTGCCGTACTCTGGAGGGGGCAGCCAGCGGCGAAACTGGCTTGCAGCGGTGCGCCCCCCCCCCCCCCCCCCCCGCAGGTCCCGGTTCTCCTGGCTCTCAACGATGTTCCCGCAGGTACTCCAGCTCGACTTCTGGCTGACAGCTACCCCCCCCCTCCCCATTGGCATGAGCGCCCAAATAGCCAATGAAAGCCCGCCCGTTCCTGTGCTTTCATTGGCTTGAGCGCCCGTCAATTTGGACGCTCAAGCCAATGAAAGCACAGGGACGGGCGGCCGTGACGTCACGCCCGCCCGTCCCTGTGCTTTCATTGGCTTGTGCGCCCGTCAATTTGGACGCTCAAGCCAATGAAAGCACAGGGACGGGCAGGCATGACGTCTTTTTTTTTTTTTTTTTTCCCCTTGGCTGCACCCGCGCTCTTCTTTTAATTTCTTGGCCGCTGGTGACGTGAGTGCTGGAGGCAGCCCGCTGTCTCCTTTTATTTCCTGCTGCCGCCTATCTGAGGTCCAGTTGTGGGCTGTGGTCTCCTTTCCCTTTCTTTGGCTGGCACCGGCCTGGGCTACGGAAGGAACCCCTCCGGAGGACGGCAGAGAGGACAGCAGAGAGGACGGCAGAGAAGGCTGAAAGGGCTGAAAAACAACAAAAGGTAAGTTGGCACATGTCGAGCCGCTTCGGGAGGAGGGGATTTTAGGTTTTTAGGTTTTCATGGGTTAAAGTTGGGATCTACTTCCTGGTGCCTGTCATTTCAAATGTCATTTGAAATGACAGGTACCAGCGCACCCAGGATACTGTATAGGCGCTGTATTAAGCGCCTATACAGTAAAATGGGTTGCACGGGCCTAACGCTTCGCCTAACGCTTCTTGGACGCTGCTTACATTTGCATGAAATTATAGTACAGGATCGAGCGGTAGGTGAGCCGGACTGTGCGTGCGGCAACCGCGGGTGCGCCCGCCACTAACGCAGCTCTTCCTACCTGCCCTTACTGGATCGACCTGTCAGATAGAAGAACTAGGGTGCATTCCATGAAGTTAGCAAGTAGTTCATTTAAAACAAATTGAAGAAAATTCTTTTTCACTCAGCACATAGTTTAAGCTCTGGAATTCGTTGCCAGAGGATGCTGTTACAACAGTTAGTGTAACTGGGTTTAAAAAAAGGTTTGGATAAGTTCCTAGTGGAAAAATCCATAAACTGCTATTAATTAATAAGCAATAGTAGCTTGAGATTTATTTAATGTTTGGGTACTTGCCAGGTATTTGTGACTTGGATTGACCACTGTTGGAAAAAGGATACTGGGCTTGATGGACCCTTGGTCTGACCCAGTATGGCATATCTTATGTTCTTATGTAAGTAGAAACTTATTTAGATTAAAGTTGTCTTATAACTAATGATATGCAACTGTGTGACTGTTGCTTTGACAAACACATCTTCATGATTTTCATTCTAATATCACCAAAAAAACCCTGTACATATCTGTCCTTATTTTACCAACTTTGACATTGTTCCCTAAAAACTAAACTCCTACTCCTGGTAACTCAATGTTTTACACAAGTATTAATGTGCAATGTTAAGACGCAAATCAAGATGATAAAGCATGCATGCTACAATACATAAGAATGATAGAACACAAATTCAACTATACCGCCCTTAGTTTTTTGCGTAAATGCATGTGTGAGTATTCTGCGCATTTTAACACTTTTTTAGCTTTTTTCCTATACTAATGAGCAATAATCTCTTTTGCATACTTTTGCATTTAAATATTTTGTAAGCTAGTTTTTATGCATAGAAACATAGAAATGACTGCAGAAGACGACCAAATGGCCTTCCGGTCTGCCCAGCAAGCTTTCATACTTTTTTTTTTTTTTCCTCATACTTGTTACTCTTCGCCCTTATTAGTAATGTTTTGGTTCGAGTTACCTTCCACCCCACCATTGATGTAGAGAGCAGTGCTGGAGCTGCATCTAAGTGAAATATCTAGCTTAATTGGTTAGGGGTAGTAACTGCCGCAATAAGCAAGCTACTCCCACGCTTATTTGTTTACCCAGACTGTGCCATTCAGTCCTTGTTGGTTGATGTCTGAATATAAATGCTCTTTTCTTTATTCCCCCCTGCCGTTGAAGCAGTGAGTTGCGCTGGATATATATTCCAAGTGAAGTATCAGAATTATTTGGTTTGGGGTAGTAACCGCCGCAACAAGCAAGCTAATCCCCCCCGCTTTTTTGTGAATGCAAATCCTTTTTTTCCACATTTCCTCTTCCCATTGAAGCATAGAACAATGTTGGAGTCGCATTAACAGTGAGCATGTTTATTGAATAAGGGTATTTATTTCCAGGTAGTAACTGTCATTCCCGCAAGCCACCCCCATGCTTCTTCTCTTCTCTTCATTCACATCCTCTAGACTTTATGGATGCATTAAGTGTTGCTAATGTGCATTAGGATATTGGCCCCTAAGTAAATTGCACATGTTAGAGACACAAATGTTTTAAAACTGATCTTTATGAATCAGGTAGATATGAATCGGTTATTTACTCTTTCAGATAATAGAAAGACTAGGGGGCACTCCATGAAGTTAGCATGTGGCACATTTAAAACTAATCGGAGAAAGTTATTTTTCACTCAACGCAAAATTAAACTCTGGAATTTGTTGCCAGAGGATGTGGTTAGTGCAGTTAGTATAGCTGTGTTTAAAAAAGGATTGGATAAGTTATTGGAGGAGAAGTCCATTACCTGCTATTAAATTCACTTAGAGAATAGCCACTGCCATTAGCAGTGGTAACATGGAATAGACTTAGTTTTTGGGTACTTGCCAGGTTCTTATAGCCTGGATTGGCCACTGTTGGAAACAAGATGCTGGGCTTGATGGACCCTTGGTCTGACCCAGTATGGCATGTCTTTTATTCTTTAAAAAAAAAATAAAAATTCGTAACTTTCTGCCTGGAATTTGTATTGCTGTTTTCATAATAATCTGGATTTTGCTGCTTATAAATTTCTATGAGCTGATACAAGGGCAATGTTAACATAATTCTTTGAAAACAAATACCTTTGTTTTCCATTAGATACAAAGATGACTGCTAATGTTCATTGAGAGGGCAATTTTCAAAGCCATTTGTTTGGGTAAATTGTATTTGCTCAAAATTTTCCTCACTTAGGCCTGGATTTTGTAACTTCGCAGGCCTTTCTGAATTGCGCGGTACCGGGGGGCGGGCCTGCGAAAGCTGGCAGCGATCACACCTCCATGGTGCGATCGCTGCTGGCTTTCGCACCCAATAGCACCACCGTGAAAGGTGGTGCTATTGGGTGCTACTGGTGGCAATAAGGAATCTTACCTTTCGCCGTCATCGAGATAGTCTCGGAGTCTGCCCCGACACCGCCCAGACGACTCCTCTTCTGGTGCGGACTCCACCCCGATCTAGGTATCGCACTCGAAAAGGGACTTTTTGCGTGTGATCACTTTAGAAAATGACCCCTTTAGTCTGGCAAAATAACATGGGCTTCCACAGGGGCTGCTGTAATAAGACCCTTGCTATTTTTCTGAATTTTTTTTTTTTTTTTAGTGCGTATGGCAAAAAGGTGGCCCCATGGCATGTAATAATATAATGGCATGCAAATGAGAAGTGCAAAATACCCCCATGCAAGAGCAAATACCTGTGCAAATACCCACACAAGCCCCGATGCAGAAAGTCGGGATTGCCCGGATGCAGCGAGATGACACTGGGATTTTTTAATATATAAAAATATGCGGTCTAAGCAGCAGCATGTCGAGTCCCAGAGCAGTTGCTGCAGTCTCACTGGCTGCCCGCTCTGGCTCCCAATTCACATAACCTGTTTCCATGCTACCCGGCCCCTTTCACACAACCCCACCAGGTCCCACAAACACTGGGTCATCCTTATTTTGGGCCAATTTCTGCCAGCAGCATTGGGCACGTTTTTTCCTGCCACTTACAAGCCTCGTGGACTTGGGGCAAAACCAGAGCACTGCAGCAGGTAAATATTATGTTTATCTTTCACCCTATCTACAATTTACCTTCAACATTACACACCAAAAGAAACCTATCCTGAAATCCATGGCTTAACTGATTCTGCTGCATCTGCGTATTTGATTTCACTGTTGGACATGTATTCTCCCTCAGAAACCAGGCATTTACCCATGCAGAAGAGTACGCATTGCTGTATTAAACTCTGAAATTTATTGCCAGGGGATGTGGTTAGTGCAGTTAGTGTAGCTGTCCATTACCTGCTATTAATCAAGATGACTTAGAAAATAGCCATTGCTATTACTAGCATCAGTAGCATGGGATAGACTTAGTTTTTGGTACTTGCCAGGTTCTTAGGCCTGGATTAGCCATTGTTGGAAACAGGATGCTGGGCTTGATGGGACCCTTGGTCTGACCCAGTATGGCACGAGTCCCGGCCAAAACAAGGTTGAGGACCACTGCTCCAAAACACTAGTTTATCTAGATTGGCAGTGGTAATAGTAGTTCAAAGTTATCTGGATAAATGCCAACTTTTGACTAAGTAAAATGCCTTTGAATATCACCTTATTTTGAATAAATAGAAATCACGTTGGGAGCAATATTCACCAATTTGCATGTGTATTCTATGGATGCATTTTTTTGGCTTATCCCTGCACTTAACACTGCACTTGATCTCTAGCTGAAAAAATTAAAACTTTATAACACCCACTATATTAGTGTGTTTGAAAGAAAGAAATTAAGTACATGTTAATCCCCTTTATCTGCATTTATTGTTATATATATTTGTTACATTTTAAAATCTTACTAATTTTTCTATACCACTAAATCTGGGCATGTGATGTACTGTAAGATAAATTAAAACATTTACAACATTTTATAAATGTTCCCAGATGGATCATAAGTGTACATCATTACCTTCTTCATTCTTTTTATAGTGTGTTAATAGCTGTGCTAAATTGTAGTTGAGTTTATTGGTGGCATAAAATATTTTCTAATTGGTTAATCAAAATAAAAAGTTAATTATGTACAGTATCTCAAATATTTAGTGCTAATACATGCAGTACTGTTATTTTGTATTTTATACCCTCTGTTAGTGCTGCTTATGTGAGGGAGTTTTGATAAGATTGCATCACCAAAAACATTCCCCCTCAGTGAAATGATGCAGTACACTTTGCACAGGCCTTGTCTCTCTCATGCTGTGTCCCATTATGGTGCAGAAGCTTCTTCGAGTTCCTCTCTCGTAATGATGCAGTGGGGTACCCTACATGGAGAAGTGTTTGAAGCCCAAAACAGCAGTGATATGATTGCTGTGCTTCTTAGACAGCATAGAGCAGCAATTAAAACCCTAAGAGACATCTGGGGACAGGTTGGAAGGTGATGTTACCTATGGGAATTTGTTTGCACATCTAACCAAAGTGAACAACTTGCTTGTATGCGGACTGGATAGGCCATTTTAGTCTTTATCTGCTATCATTTAATATGTTAGTGTTCCCATGGGGATCAGACTGTGCTGGCTTACTTTGGATAGGAGGTGA
This sequence comes from Rhinatrema bivittatum, assembly GCF_901001135.1. NCBI lineage: Eukaryota > Metazoa > Chordata > Amphibia > Gymnophiona > Rhinatrematidae > Rhinatrema > Rhinatrema bivittatum. The sequence goes on from NC_042620.1 coordinate 138,782,743, forward strand.
TGAACCCAGTCACATTGCAACAGTCTGAGATTGTTTTGATATGACAGATTACATTGTTCTAACCTGTGAAGGCAGAGCGTAGTAGCACCAGAGGGAGATGAGCCATGTCACTGTAGCTGGTATGAGAACTGATCATTGGAGGGGTGAAATCTGCTGATCCTGCTAGGCTTGAGGCAAGACGAGGGATAGAAATGACTCTAAGATTAGGACAATGCCTGCTCTGCTGCCGATGATTTGAATAGAGGAAGACGTAGAAGATATTCTGTGCTCCCTCTTAACACCACTGATTGTACCCTGAGGAGAAGAAAAAAGCTGCTCGCAATAATGAAATGGGAGAAGACTGTTGCAGATGATCTGAGATCTGGGTTGCACATGGAGGAAGGTTATAGCAGAGAGGCTGGGGGATATTGAATGGACATGATAGCCAGTATACTGCTGACCTTAGGTACTAGAGACAAGGGGGGGGGGGGTTTGAGCATGGAGCATGTTAAGGGACTACAATGTAGTGAGGTGGACTGGAGCAGTAGAAGGGGTTATGTGAAGAATACAAACATGAGAGGGCTGGAGCAACTGAGAAGGCAGAGGGGAAGATATAGAGACTCTGGTGAGATTGGACAGTGAAAGATGTTGTAATAGAGGGATGAAGAAGGGACTGGAGTTGAAGAAAACAATCAAGAAGTGTTACACCATTTATTTTTTCAATTGCTGGCCATTGCTGCTTCATATGTAACTTTGTCTTGTATTTCCTTTTAGTAATTTATAAGTGCTACAGTAGTATACTTCACCCATCAAGTGGTCAAGAATGATATTAATTACAATCTCATTAGACAATGTTCCCATGTTTGTTTTCATTTTTCTTCTTTTCCTCAAAAATCGACACAGTATAATTTGATTCCATCTACTAATTTCTGTATGTTTTTGTTATAAGTGGGTGTGATTTAAAGCATATCAATTCCTTTGATCTGAGAGTGCTGCTTTTGGCTTGGTTGTTTTTTTTTTAAATTTCAAATCGGATCACATCACAGGGAAATTGAATCGTGAATCACTATCACCCTAGAGACAGATTGTGTATGGGGTTTGCAAATTTCTTTTTCCTGGGCCCACACAGTTGTCTTACATTATGGGGAGAATTGTGTGTAGCCAAAGAAAAATCCTTTCTGAGTCTTAACAAAAGTGAAGACCCTATGGGGTTAAGAAGGAAATCCTTCAGTTTTCAATTTAACCCCTGTAGTACTCTCTCCTGGAGTTAGATTATCATCCCCTTTTGGACTCGTTTCTACTTCTTGGGGGTTTAAATGTACTTCCTAAGCAGAAATTCCACATCAATGAAAATAAAGTATTTTGGGAATCCCTGTTGCATCATTTAATTGCTTTATACCTAATTGTTGTTTAGTGCTTTTAGCAGAGGTTATCTGATATTTCTCAGTTGACCAGCAGGCAAGAATTAGCTGTTACGCATGGGTCATGTCATCTGATGGTGCTACATGGACCCAATTTTTAGAGCTCAGTAAAGACTTTGCCTCATGAGTCCCTCAGTCTTTCTTTATTTGAACTGCTTCACAAACATGCCGTAGTCTCTCTTAAATTTTTTTCAGCTTTTGACCTGATGCCTTTTTTTTTTTTTTTTAACCAGATTTATTGTTTTTCTACGTTTTTGCTAGCACTTTGGCAGCCCCTTAAACAACTTTTAAGTTCTATCTGTAAATAAAAAGGAGCAATGAGTATAGAAAAGTCTAAGGCCAAGAAACATGGGGTTAGTGGCTTCAGGGCCTGTATCTGTGGGAACCGGATGTCTGCCACTGTTATGCATGCAGTCTGCTATTGCTGCCTAGGTCCAGACTAAGACTTTTCTAGCCATTATAGCTGTGGTTGTATGTCCTCCATGGTACAGCAATACCATGCCTAGAAGACGGAAGGTCTTCAGAAAATGCTAGTGGGTAAGAACCCAAATCCTAAACATGAGGATGGGGCAGTGGAACTGCTCCTCCACAACTACTGACAAGATGTCATCAGATTCTCAACATAGAAAGTCAAAATAGGATTCTTCCCCTTCTCAATCCAACAAGCACAGGAGAGCTCCCCTTCCCCCATTGCCTTAGGTCAGGGGTTGATTATGGCACAGAAGCCTACAGTGCCAGATGAGGCACCAAGAAGAGTGCCCAAATGATGTGAAGGATCCCCAATCTCAGAGCCAGATAGATGGTTGGTGCTCTCTGTGCAGGTTTCCACAAGAGTGGATTCTTCATTGATGCTGGGAGATAGACTCAGCATGGAGGATTCTCATGGCAATGAGTCACTTGTTCTTCCAGGACCTTGTGCTATCTAAGGTGCCATTAGTATCCCCAGTATAAATCTTACATTCTAAAGCACACTTGACACACTCTGTGTGGCATACTAGGGTACTTTCGGGCATATTGGAGCAGAGTGCTTTACCACATAAGCTCTGCAGCTGAAGCTAGGTTGCATCAGGAGGTACAGCTGGAGCTGTCTATGGTCCAAAGTGCTCTTCAATGGGAAGTGTCAACGCAGCCAGTGAGAAGTGCTTCAGAGCTAGCTGCTGTTATGGCAGAGATAATGTCTATGATGCAGAATTCCTTCATGGCAGTACAGAATGCCTTTAGGAATGATGATCTGATCTGAGTTTCTGATGCCCATGTCTCATCTCCAATTCCTGTATAGAGAGCCCCTAACCCATGGGACCCAGCTGTTGAATGTAGTGAAGAATTGCTATTCCTCCTTCATCCCTGTAGACTAGAAATGGAAATTAGACCCTCTCCTGTCCAAGATGCAGGAAATCTTCTCTGAGTGGGGCTGCCCACAGTGTCTCACCAGCATGTGCCTTTCCAAGTGTTTCTAGAAATGGGAGTAAGTTTTCACCATAAGGTGTATACTCCTCTTCCAGACAAGTCCAAGTCAGAAAGGAATGAAGTGGATTTTGCTTGATTTGTTTCCCCTGCAGACCAATGTAAGTCTCCTTAATCCCTCTCATCCTCTTCAGGATCATGGCTCAGTATTATGTGGTCGGCAGAGGAGGAAGACTGTATGGGGCTTCTTTCTGATTTGCTACCAGACTTGCCCCATTATACTTCTTCTCCGAAGATCTCTGCTACTCCAGGTTCTTGGATAAACAAGGTATATCAGTGTCAGGAAAGAAAAGGATCATAGGATAGATGACTTTGGTTTTAATCAGTTTCTTCAGCCTCCATCATATTCCACAACCTTTCTGGTTCACAGGCTCCTTAAGGGACCTCCAGATAAAGATGTGGCAGATGACTTTGTGCCTGCTGATGGCCTGAAAACTGGTTTTAAAATACAGGGTCTAGCTGCCCTAGGTTTTGGATCCATATTTGTTTTTGTAATCACTCCAACATGATTTCAGGGAGGGACCCAAAGTTGTTGGATGTGTTCAGAGAGAAAGTGTTTTGGGGGATCCATGTTAAGTGATTGGATTGCAGCTCATCAGCTCTGCATGGTGCACTATCTCCATGAGTGTGTGTGCAAAAGTTAAAGCCGCTGATGGATTCAACAGACCCTGAACAGACAGATTACAGCTAAGCAGTGGAGGAATGTGAGAAGCATTCCATTTGCAACACATCCAGGATCTTGGCCACCTTAGTGGCCTCCGAGCAGATGTGCACGGACATCTTGTAGATGTGCTCTGTATAGGGGTTATTTTATTTGATCACAAAATTCAAGAGATGAAAGCAGTGATTGAAGAGCATCAATGCACCTTGCAAACATTGTCAGCTGTGGAAGGGACCAATCAGCTGTCATCCAACAAAGTATTTTTTATAAACATTCATACTTCCAGCAGCATCATTCTGTTCATTGCAGCACCAGTTTCTTCCTGCTCTTCAATGGCTACCCATTAGAAGTTGACAGAGGGGAAAAGCATTAGCCATAGGCTCAGCAGCAGAGGCAACCTAAGCTGAAAACCAGTGTTTGGCTTTATTTATGTATTTGTTTGGTTTTATATACCTGTTTCTCACAGGACAAGCAGGATGGTAGTGTCCTCACATATGGGTGACATCACAGGATGGAGCCCAATCACGGAACACTTTTGTCAAAGTTTCTAGAACGTTGACTGGCCCCTACTGGGCATGCCCAGCTTGGCACTAACCCTGCAGCCAGCAGGGGTCCCCCTTCAGTCTTCTTTTTTCCGAGCAGCAGTAGCCATGCGGTTAAGGAGCTCCACAGAGATTCCTGACAGGAATTTTCCTCACGGAATTACCAAAACATTTCATACCCCACAGAGGTCACTCCTTTGAATTTTTGACTCCGCGGTACTCCGGTAAGTTTTTACCCGTTTTCGGTTGATTCCCGTCTAGTTTGGCCCTCGCGGCCTACTGGCCATCGACCGTACTGCGGCTCGAATTTTTCATGGCCATGGCGTCGGGGTTCCGTCGGTGCCCAGACTGCAATCGCACCATGTCCATTACAGACCCTCATAAGGTCTGGGTAATGTGTCTCGGATGTGAGCACGATGTCCTGACCTGCACCAAATGTGTCCTAATGACACCAAAAGGTCGCAAGGCCAGAATGGAGAAGATGGAACTTTTTCTATGCTCAAACCCCGATGCCGTCAATTGCATCAACGTCGTCAGAACCGGCACTGTCAACTTTGCTCCAGTATAGACTACCGGCTGGTGACCGTCCGGCATCGACGACTTCTCGGCCTTCAACCACCTCTGCTCCCCCTCAGGACCGAGGGGATCGTAGAGAAAAACATCGCCACCGACATTGGAAGTCTCGGACCATCGAGGGAGTGAAATCATTGACCTCGCCATTGTCTGAGCCGCCATCGAAGAAACCCCATCCAGAAAAGGCACCGACCTTTTCGGCGACCAGGTCACTGAGGCAACCCTCACCCGAAAGGGGATTGAGAGCCGCGACTCCGCCTTTAACGGTGGTCCCTCCGGCTATGCCTCTGTCTCCTTCTGTTCTGGAGATGGGGTTGCTTGCTCCAGGTCTCCAAGAAGAACTGGACTGGCTGGTTCAGGAGGCCATCGACAAGGTGATGCATCGACTCCAAGTTCCTCTGGCACTGGTATCGGTCATGGAACCGACCACCGATCCGATTCCAGCAGCGTTGGCAACGCTGCTCTCGAGGATGGAAGCGCTCATTGCTGCTTTTCCACCGATGGATCCCAGGTCACCGGTGGCTCTGGTGCCCTCTCCGCTTACCTTGTCATCGGGAGGAGAAACACCGTACCGTATCCCTCCATCGGGAGTCCTACCGATGCCGATACGTCTATCGATGCTGATGCATCCGGCACCACCGATCCATTCATCGATACCCTCTATGCCTGCACCAGTGCCTTCGATGCCTTCATCGGTGCCTCCAATTATTCCTTCGGTTCCTTCGGAGCCTAGACCAGGACCTTCAGGGATTCCACCATCCCGTCCCCCTAGGGCTCCTAGAGGGGCAGATGCTGATCCCTACGATACCTGGACAGATGATTCTTCACCAGACACCGATGACCTGCATTCACCACCTTCTCCCGCCGGAAGCGTTCTCCTCCAGAGGATCTTTCCTTCATAAACTTTGTGAAGGAGATGTCTGAATTGGTTCCTTTCCAATTACAGACCGAACACGATGACAGGCATCAAATGATGGAGCTGTTGCAATTCCTGGATGCCCCCAAGGAAATAACCTCCATCCCTATTCACCAAGTTCTTCTTGATCTCCTCAAAAAGAACTGGGAACACCCTGGGTCTGTTGCTCCAGTCAACAGGAAGGCTGACACCACTTATTTGGTACAGTCAGCCCCAGGTTTTCAAAAATCTCAATTGGATCACCAATCTGTCGTTGTGGAATCTGCACAGAAGAGGGCAAAAAGATCAAAACCTCACACTTCTTTTCCCCTAAGCAAGGAGCAAAAATTTCTAGATGCCATTGGTCGCTGGGTCTTCCAGGGCTCAATGCTCATTTCTCGAATCACCTCTTATCAGTTCTATATGACCCAATACAACAGGGTCTTATTTAAGCAGATACAAGACTTAACAGACTCCTTGCCTCAACAATTTCAAGATCAGCTCCAACCCCTAGTAAACAAGGGTTTTGAGGCAGGCAAGCATGAGAAGATCATCTTACGATATCTTTGACACTACAACCAGGATATCTGCTGCTGCTATCTCAGCGAGAAGATGGGCTTGGCTCAAGTCTTCGGACCTTCGCCCTGAAGTGCAGGACTGACTGTCTGACCTGCCCTGTGTAGGAGACAATCTGTTCGGTGAACAGATTCAACGAATGGTGGCGGAACTCAAGCACCATCATGAGACCCTGAGACAGCTCTCTCTGATGCCTTCTGAGTATGCTTCTAAACAGCCATTCAGGAAGGATACTAAAAAGTCATTCTTCCGTCCAAAGAAGTCCTATCCACCACCGTCTAGAACTCGTTCCACGAGACCCTTCCAAATGGCCCAGTCTCGTCAGATACGAAAACAGAAGCCACAAGCAGCTCCTCAGCTGGGCCCTGCTTCCGGTTTTTGACTCCTGCATAGAGAGCAGCAGCCAGCTTCCACTGCCCCAGATACCAGTGGTAGGTCGATTTGTGCCATTTCCTCAACAAGTGGCACACAGTCACCTCAGACCAGTGGGTCTTTGCCATAATCTCTCAAGGTTATCACCTGAACTTTCTCTTCATCCCACCGGACTCCCCACCTCTGCTGACATGGGGAACATCCGACCACTCACCACTCCTGGAACAGGAGGTCTTCCTCCTCCAGTCAGAGCAATAGAACCAGTGCCCTATTCCCAACAAGACCTAGGATTCTATTCCCGGACTTTCTAATCCCCCAAAAAATCAGGCGGCGTTCATCCAATTCTGGACCTACGTGCCCTCAACAAGTACCTCTACTGAGAAAAGTTCAAGATGGTGACCTTGGGTTCTCTCCTTCCTCTTCTGCAAAGAGGAGACAGGCTCTGCTCTCTCCATCTCCAGAACGCATACACTCATATTGCGATAACTCCATCTCATCGCAAATACCTGAGATTTCTGGTACACCCCAAGCACTATCAATACAGCATGCTTCCATTTGGCCTCGCGTCTGCACCACGAGTCTTCACAAAATGTCGTAGTAGTTGCAGCCTTCGTCAGGACTCAAGCTGTTCACGTCTACTCCTATCTAGACGATTGGTTGATCAGGGCTCCCACTCAGCAAACTGCTCTGTCGTCCCTACATCTTACCTTACACACTCTGATTTCGCTAGGATTTCTCGTCAACTATGACAAATCCTACTTAGTCCCATCTCAAACCTTATAATTCATAGGGGCAGACGTGGAAACCTTGCAGGCAAAAGCTTTTTTACCTCGACAACGAGCTCTTACTCTCATCTCTCTCGCATACCAGCTGCAGTCTCAGCACTCCACGACTGCACGCCACTTTCTCATCCTACTGGGACACATGGCGTCCTCAGTTCAGGTCACCCCAATGGCCCACCTAGCCATGGGAGTCATGCAGTGGACTCTAAGGTCACAATGGACTCAATGCATTCAGCCCCTGTTGGCCATTGTCCACGACACAGACTCACTCAGTCAGTCTCTAGCCTGGTGGAAAAATCAGATCAATCTCCTCCAAGGCTTGCCCTTCCAGGCTCCAGACTCTCAAATAACTCTCATCACCGATGCTTCAAACTTCGGCTGGGGAGCCCATGTGGCCGATCTGCAGACACAAGGATCTTGGTCTCCAGAGGAAGCCAAACAAAATAAATTTCCTGGAGCTTCGAGCAATCAGATATGCTCTCAGGGTATTTCAGGATCGTTTCTCCAACCAAATCATCCTGATTCAGACGGACAACCAGGTGGCCATGTGGTACATCAACAAACAGGGAGGGACGGGCTCCTACCTACTATGTCAGGAAGCTGCGCAGATATGGGCGGAGGCCCTCTCCCACTCAATGTACCTCAGGGCCACCTACTTGCTGGGAGTGGACAATGTGTTAGCAGACAAGCTAAGTTGTGCCTTTCGACCGCACGAGTGGTCTCTCAACCCCTCAGTGGCGGATTCGATCTTCCAACAATGGGGTTACCCTCACATAGATCTCTTTGTGACATGTCAAAACCGCAATGTAGAGAACTTTTGCTCTCCCACTCGCAGCCAACACTCACAACCAAGAGATTTATTTATTTATTTATTTTTAAATTTTTATATACCGACATTCTTACATCCGATGTAAATCATACCGGTTTACATTAAACAGAATAGCAGGAAATAAATTTCCATAGTCTAATACAATGAACATTTCTAATTAAAATTGTTAACAAGCGAAAAGAAAAGGTAAAGGGCGCGACAAAGGGGAGAGCCTCTTTGTCGCGCCCCTACGGCACGCGGCGCCTGATGGTGAGGCGCTCTTCAACCGTCGCCGGGGCTCCCAGTGACGTCAGGGGGGGGGGCGTGGTCACACATTACATCGCAGTCATTCATTTCACTCACCTCCTGCTGTTCGTTCCGTATCTTTTTCCCCCCTGCCATTCAGTTTGGTGTTCAGTTCTCGCGGGGGCCCAGGGTGGAGGGTGGCCTCCCCGCTTGCCGGCGCCTGATGGTGAGGCGCTCTTCAACCGTCGCCGGGGCTCCCAGTGATGTCAGGGGGGGGCGTGGTCACACATCGCATCACAGTCATTCATTTCCCTCACCTCCTGCTGTTCGTTCCGTATCTTTTTTCCCCCCTGCCATTCAGTTTGGTGTTCAGTTCTCGCGGGGGCCCAGGATGGAGGGTGGCCTCCCCGCTCGCCGGCGCCCGATGGTGAGGTGCTCGTCAACCGTCGTTGATGCGTTCTCCCTCTCAAGGGCGACCGGTCTCCTATATGCATTCCCTCCACTTCCACTTCTCTCGAAGACTCTCGTCAAGTTACTTCGGGACAAGGGAAGCATCCTGATAGCACCTTACTGGCCATGCCAAGTGTGGTTTCCAATACTTCAGGATCTCTCCATTCACAGGCACATTCCCTTGGGAAAGGACCCGCTTCTGATTACACAAAACGACGGGTGCCTGCGCCACCCCAATCTTCAAGCCTTGTCCCTGATGGCATGGATGTTGAAAGGTTAATCCTTCAGCCACTTAACCTTTCTGAATCAGTTTCCCGTGTCCTGATTGCTTCACGGAAGCCTTCCATGAGAAAATCTTATTCTTACAAATGGAACAGGTTTCAGTCATGGTGCTCTTCTCAATCCCTTGACCCCTTTACCTGTCCAGCCTCGAAGTTTCTGGACTATCTCTGGCACTTGTTAGAGTCAGGTCTAAAAACTTCCTCCATCAGAATTCATGTTAGTGCGGTGGCCGCCTTCCATAAAGGTGTTGGGGGTGTTCCCATATCAGTACAACCCCTTGTAACATGATTTCTGAAGGGCTTGTTTCACCTCAAGCCTCCACTACAGCCTCCGGCCCCTTCTTGGGACCTCAACCTACTTTTGGGTCAGCTCATGAAACCACCATTCAAGCCTCTCCAATCCTGTGAACTTCGCTATCTCACATGGAAAGTGATTTTCCTTTTGGCAATCACTTTGGCTCGCAGAATTAGTGAGTTACAGGCTCTAGTTACCTATCTGCCTTACACTAAACTTCTGCAGGACTGGGCAGTACTCTGCACTCACCCTAAGTTCCTGCCTAAGGTAGTATCGGATTTTCATCTCAATCAATCCATTATACTACCTACCTTTTTTCCCAGGCCCCATTCCAATCCAGGAGAGTAGGCACTGCATACCCTTGATTGCAAACATGCTCTAGCGTTCTACCTAGACTGTACAGCTGCCCACAGGAAAAGCACTCAATTGTTTGTCTCTTTCCATTCCATCAAATTGGGGTAGCCTGTGGGTAAGCAGACTCTCCTCTCCTGGTTAGCGGACTGCATATCCTTTTGCTATCAGCAAGCAGGCATTCCACTTCAAGACCGTGTTAAAGCACACTCTGTGAGGGCCATGGCGACTTCAGTAGCACACCTACGATCGGTGCCGCTTCCTGACATTTGCAGGGCTGCCACCTGGAGTTCTTTCCATACCTTTATAGCCCACTATTGCTTGGACAAAGCCGGAAGACAAGATTTCATCTTCGGCCAATCTGTCCTGCGCAAACTATTTACAACTTGACGTACCAACACCCTTCCGTCTGCCCGGTAGGGTTCAGGATGCCCTCGGTCAAAATTCACCCCAGTCATAGTGCCGTGCACACTCGGACATCCTCAGCTCGGTACTCACCCATATGTGAGGACTGCCATCCTGCATGTCCTGTGAGAAAGCAAATGTTGCTTACCTGTAACAGATGTTCTCACAGGACAGCAGGATATTAGTCCTCACGAAACCCGCCCACCCTGCGCTTTTGGGTTCGTTACGTTTATTATTTTATTTTTTGGCACTTCCTGTAGCTTTTTAAACAAGACTAAAGGGGGGGGGGGGACCCCTGCTATCTGCAGGGTTAATCCCATGCTGGGCATGCCCAGTAGGGGCCAGTCAAAGTTCTAGAAACTTTGACAAAAGTGTTCCGTGATTGGGCTCCATCCTGGATGTCACCCATATGTGAGGACTAACATCCTGCTGTCCTGTGAGAACACCTGTTACAGGTAAGCAACATTTGCTGTTCTGAATCAATCATATCTGTTTACATCAATAAATATTACAACTTAAATACATTATAAAACACAAAATAAAATGCATCAACCTAAAATACCTTATAACATAGAGTCAATAAAGTAGTCTAATATACAGTAAGATTACAAAATGAAGCCTAAAATTTTATAATAAAAAATGGAATAAACGCCAGTTTGAGATCTTTAAAATATGTTTTAAATCTGTCTTCTTTCTCCAGCTGCTAGCTTGGACAGTTATTACACTCATCTTCTTCTCCTAATGCTTGTCTGAACAGCCCTGTTTTCAGTTTTTTTTTTTTTTTTAAAGTTGAAAAAATGGGTTCCAATCTTTACTCTATTGGCATCCCTCCCCTCGCCCTCCCCCTCCTCTCCCCCCCCTTCCTCCCCCTTAAATCTTCTGCTCCATTGGTTCCTTTTGTAATGCCTTTGTACTGTTTTTATTTTGTTCAGTTCTGTCTTTTTATTCTTTTGGTTAGTAATATTATATTACATTGTTTATAAAGTTATTTTGTTATACTGCTATATTGTTTTGCTGTATCTCATCTGAGTTCTTTGTAAACCGGCATGATGTGCTTCACGAATGTCGGTAAATAAAAGTTAATAAATAAATAAAATAAAATCGGATTCCATAATTTGGCCCAGCTAGAGATAAAGCTCTCTCTTGTACCTTATTGAGTCTCGCCGTTTTCACGAGATGGTTAAAAGTCCCTTCTGCCCTGATTGGAGGTTTCTTAGCGGAACATGAATGTGTATTAATGCATTTAACCATTCTTCATTCTTATTATTTAGCGATTTATAGGTTATACACAGTGCTTTGTATTGTACTCTGTAAATTATGGGAAGCCAGTGAAGTCCTTTAAAATAGGTGTGAGATATCATATTTTTTAGTCCCAGTCAAAACTCTGGCAGCTGCATTTTGCAGTAATTGAAGAGGTCTAATGGATGACAGAGGCAAACCCAATAAAAGCATATTGCAATAATCCAGTTTGAAAAAATTAGAGATTGCAATACAGTTCTAAAATCACTAAAATGTAAAAGTGGTTTTAAATTTTTAAAAATATGTAATTTATGAAAACCACTTCTAACTGTGTTAAAGATAAATTTTTTTCATGTTGAGTTTTCTATCAATTATGACACCTAAATCTCTGGCATGGTCACTTACAATAAAATTTCGATCATCAACAGTAGAGGGAAGGGTTCACTCCTTCCTCGTGGAATGGCGCTGTATCACCAAGGAGTGATGGGTCCTGAGAATTGTGGCTTCTGTTTATGGTTCTTCTGCTCTTCTCCAAGCCATTTGGACATCACTCTTCAGCTCCAACCCTTCTCAATCTGCTCAACTGGAATTTGAGTCAGCCCTTTTGCAGAGGGTGATCAAGCCTGTCCCTCTTCAGGAGTGTGTTCAGGGTTTCTAGTCTAGATATTTCTTGATCCCCCAAGGAGTTTTGGGATGGGAGATTAAAACCTATTTTGGAATTGTGGAGACTGAACAAGTTGGCTATTCTGGAAAGGTTCAGTTTTATTCTACTTTTTGGCACTTCAAAGTGGAATACATTCAAGTACTATAGGTATTTCCCTATTCCCAGAGGGCTTACAATCATAGGGCTAGATTCATCAAACTATTGCATGCGATAGGAAGAGGGGCGTGTTTTATGGTAATAGCCTATTCGTTATCTTAGCACTTCACATAAGTAATACCACAATTATTGCATTTCCTACCTGCACCCAGTGGGAGGGGGGAGTGAGAGAGAGAGAGCTTGAGCATACCTATAAGGCCCTTGTAGTAGTTAGCTATTTATTTCTCTATAGGAGGCCCACCTAGTAACTCGAGGTGAGGTTTAGGTAGTAGTGTAGGGGTTAGGGCCACTTTGACATGCAGAGTGAGACGTACAAACAGAACAGTGCACTCTTGTGAAGATTTGATGTCCTTCGGAGTGAGGAAATTCACACAATGATGAGATTTGTACAATGTTCTCTCAACTTAGCTTGATGTTACCCAGGTAGAGAGTCCATCAATAGCTGCTTACTATGGTGTCACCCCCACAGGCTCTCTCGCGCTCAGGCCCTTCCCCCATCTCAGTTCCCTCCCCAGCCTAAAAATGCCCAAATCACAATTTACGAAAAAACTGCAATTTGCGTCATGGGCATATTGCACAGCTTAACGCTAATGAAAAAGGTGTATTTATTTTCGGTGTTAAAACTGTGCAATATTGTGTGTTATAGCTTCACGAAGTCAGTCCACTTTTACAAAAATCCCGCCCCCGACTCCTCCCCTTTTAAAAATTTGCATTGCACCATGTGTTATGGTGCTTTTCGCATGCGAAAATGTCATAACGCGAGTTGGAAAATAATCCCCTAAATTTGCACCTAAGGCAATGGAGGGTAAAGTGACTTGCCCAAGGTCACAAGGAGAGGCAATAGGGTTTGAACTCTGATTTCCTGGGTTCATAGTCCACTGCTGTAACCACTAGGCTGCTCCTCCACTCAAGATAAATTGCCTTCAAACTACTCTCCCCTTCATTCAACAAAGGGATTGGATGTGTGCTCTGCATCTGAAAGACTGTTATTCACACATCCCCATTCACCCTGCCCATTGGAAGTTGCTTGGTTTTATGATGAATGATGGACACTATCAATATAGGATGCTTCTGTTTGCTCTGTCTGAAGCTCCAAGTGTGTTCACAAAATGCCTTGCGGTGGTGGTGGTTGTGGTGGCACAACTTCATCATGGGTCTGCATGTTCATGTCCTGATGATTAGCTGGTAATGGGTCCATATCCATCAGGAGTTCTAGAGTCTCTCTGACGTAGACCAGACAGCTCCTCCAGCCCCTGGGTTTCCTGATAAAATTTGCCAAGTCAAACCTGTTTCCAACTCAAAGAATTCAGTTCATAGGAGCCTGGATAGTCTCAATACAGGAAAATGTGTATCCCCATTGAAAAAGCTTCATTGCTGATTGGCTTGGTAAGGTTTGTCCATCACTGCCACTATTTATCATTTTAAAAATGCTACTAGACACATATGGAAGACAATCTTGCTCCATAGAGCTTACAACCTAGTCAAGATAAACCAGAATCTTTAATTACTATATTTATTATAAAGAAGTACTTAGGATTTCAAAACAGCTTCAAAAAGATGAGTTTATAAACTGGATTTGAATATGGCCAGAAAGGGACCATGGCACGGTATCTTGGGAATTCTGTTCCAGGCATATGGCATAACAGAGTAGAAAGCGCAGTCTGGAGTTGAGGTGGAAGAGAAGGGCACAGTTGATAGTAACTTGTTGGATAAATGGAGTTCAAGAGGAAGGGTTTAGGATAAGTAATGAAGTGCTGCATAGTGAATGTATTTATAGGTGAGTAACAGAAGCTTGAATTGTATGCAAAAGTGAACGGAGCAAATGTGGTGACTTGAGAAGATTAGTTGCATAGGTATAGTGACACTGAAAGAAAGATAAATTGTGCAGTTGAATTTTGAATAGATTGCAGTGGAGAAAGACAGTTTAGCAGGAGGTCAGCTAAAAGCAAGTTGTAGTAGCCTAAGCAGGATTGATAAGACTGTATATGAGCATTTTGATAGCATGCTCAGAAAAGAAGGGATGGATTTTAGCAATCTTACAAAGGAAGAACCAGCAATCTTGAGCAGTTTTTGGATGTTAATAGAGGACAAAGAGGCAACAAAGATGGCCCCAAAATTAATAGCAAGGAGAATCGGGAGACAGAGTGCTATCTGCAGAGACAGATAATGTTTTGGGAAAGTGGTTTTTTTTTTTTTTTTGGGGGGGGGAGGGGTAGAAGACAAGTTCTGTCTTGGCCATATTGGGGTTAATATTTAAAGCTATTTAGATGGAATTTTTGTAAGTTATCTTTTAAATGAATAGTATTGAATATTCCTCTTTCTTATCTGGCTAAAAGTTAGCAAGATACATCTTTGTGGCTAAGAATTAGCCAAATAAGCAAGGGGAGTGTTGGGTTGGGGCAGAGTTAGGTGAATAACTTAACTAGCTAACTCAAATATTAAGAGTTAGACAGATCAGTATTTTTCCTAAATCTAGATGTGCCTGAGAGCAGGTCTAAAGTTATCTGTGTCTGTCTGTCAGTTCCCTTTGGGAATTTCTGACTCATCACACAGGAGGGAGAAAAGCTCTATGATTCAAACCTGCTATCACTGGCCTTTATGGCATGGATGTCAACTTCTTAATCTCCTTGCTCCTTCAAAGAGAGGTGGAAGATATTCTGATTTCATCCAGGAAACCTTCAACTAGAAGATCCTATGGGTTCAAATGGAAGAGTTCTCTTCTATGTGTAGATCTAGTCCGCTGAATCCATTCTCCTGTGACCTAATACTTGCTTTGGTACCTATTCTGCTTCTTGTCCTCAGGCCTGAACACCTTTTCCATCAAAGTTCATCGCAGTGCCATTGCAGCATACTACCAGTAGGTGGGAAGGGGTGCTCTCGCCACCTCTTGGTATTGAAATTCATGAAAGGCCTGTGGCATTCCAAGTCTCCGACCAGTAGACTTCCAGTGCTCTGCGACTTCAGTGTGATCCTAGCTAAGCCTTGAAACCTCTTTTGACTTAGTTTCTTTCCTAGAATGTGTTTCTTGTGGCTACCGCTACAGCACACATTCACTATATCTGCAATTTTAGCAAAATAGAGTAGTTCTACAGACTCGCCCTGTTTCTTCTGAAAGTGAAGTTTGCATTATACATTAATCAAACTGTTGTGCTACCTATAGTCTTTCTGAGGTCTCATGTACAGGAAAGAGAGCAAGCTTGTTGCTCCTTGGACTGCGAGAGCCCCAGTATATTTCCTAAAGAGGACTTAACCTCACCTTCAAGCTTCTCAACTGTGTGTATCCTTTGGATGTATTTGATTAAGAATAGCAGTTACCAAACAAACTCTATCCAATTGGCTAGCATCTGTATTGTGCACTGTTATGTACTAGCTGGCTTACAGACTACAAACTGTCAAGGCTCATCAAGTGAGGGCCATGGCGACTGTAGCTGCTCATCTTAGAGCCACCTCCTTGAAGACATTTTGATAAATTGCTACTTGGTCATCTATGCTCACTATTGTCTGGACAGCATATCCCAAAGAGACAGCTTTGGGCAAGCAGTTCTTTGCAGCCTGTTTATCCAGTGGTACACTCTTCATTTGGTGGGGCCAAGTTGTTTTTAAGTGTAGGTGCTTCTGTAGTTTAGCCCTCAGCTTGGAACTTCCTACATGTAATGGCTAATTCATGCCTACTTGTTGGAGTCAGTAAGTTATATATAACAGGACGAATTAGCCATTCTTAATACCTGCCCACCTCCCTAGAGAGTTGACTACCTTGCTAAAGCTAGAGAATGAGAGGCTTATGAAGGCAGTACATGCACTCAGCAACTCCCATGCATGCTCTTTAAAGTTTTTGAATTCTGAGCTTGGGTCCTTGTTGGCATCATCGGATGTCATTTAAACTTAATTCATTCTGCTGTCTATGTAAAACCTTGCTTATAGGTTGGCAAATTTGCTTTCCTTTCGTAAATCAGTTTAATGTTTTAGCAAAGATTTTTTTTTTTAACTGAGTAATTTGTAACTGCTTTGTTAATCAAAATCCATTTTCCTTTTCAAAACTGGTAAGGCTAGTTCATGCTATACTGACAAGATCTTTTGCTTCAAAATAAACTAAAAAGTTACACAGACTGAGAAGGGAAATAAAGAAAACCTTAAAAAAAAAAAAAGAAATGTTTAGAAGAAAATAGTTTAAATTCATGTTTTAGTGGTAGTATGCAAGTTTATTCACATTAGAAGGAAATGATTGGAGAAAAAGTGAAGATTAAAACATAGTGGGCACTGGATTCAACAAAATTCTATTTATTGAGGAGATAGTATTCAAATTTACTGGTACAACTGAAAATAAATAAAATTGTGGGACCCGATGGAGTACATCCCAAAATACTGAATGAGCTAAAGTAGGTGCTGACAATTTTTTTATTAATATCTCTCTTAAACATATTTAAATCAGAGTTGCTAAAAAACTAAACAAAACCTTTGTTTTCAGTTTTTCTATTACCTTTTCCCCAAACGTTAGTGTTTCATAATGAAAAAAATGGGAGAAAATCAGTGGCAATAAAGAAGTCATTGATAAATTCCCAGGAAAATAAAATAAAAATTGAAAATGGTCCCTACAGATACACTACTACTGCACAAGGATGGGAACAATGAAGTTGAAAATTATAGATCTCTTAGCTGAAGATAAGAGGTTGACAATATAATGGAAACATTTCTGAAGGATAGAATAATGCAGTACGTTGAAATCAGTGGGTTATAGGATCATAGACAACCTGGTTTTACAAGGAAAAATTGCCAAACAAACTTGATTGATTTAAGCACCATGCTGAGTAAGCCCAATGGTCCATCATGTGTGCTTTCACTTTGAAAATTGCTGCAAAGACCACAGATAAAATGTACTTGCAGATTTTGTCCCAGTATGGGCAGTTTGGATTATCTTTTAAAAGGGATAATTTTCAATGTCCGCATTTGGCCACATTTTTAAAATTAGGAAATATAAGTTAAATGGGTTTTTCAGAGGTATGGGAGAAGAATGTGAGCAATAGAGGAGTAAAAAAAAATTGTATAACAAGACCATATTAGATTTAAACCACAAAAATTAAAGAAGGTATTGATGTTCAAAACACATGGTTACAAAAGAGGGCATAAAAAGTTAACATAGAAAACCATTTTTAAACTACTTCACCAAGAAATCTATTTAAAAAAAAAAAAAGCTAGGTATGTCTATATTTTAGCATCAAATGCCTCTTTCAGGGAAAACTAAAAAATATAACCCTCCCCAAATCTCTTTGCTGAGAGCCTCCAATAAAGAATCATCCAAGGTGACTTTGAAGTAGATAAAATGTCCAAAAGTGGAGACGTATAAGCCCATTGCTCAAAAAAAATCCCATAAATTGCTTTGATGTCATAAAAGTACGGTCATCATATTAAGCCGAAGATATTTGCCATAGCCTGTGCATTTGTAAACAGTGAGACCTCATATATTGTGGCGGGCTTGTTATGCAATTGCCCCCGGACGCCACTATCAGAGTTATGCGGTGATAAATTCACCGAGTATAGCTGCAGCCAAGTAGCAGAACCAGTAGGCAGTGTTTGGGAATCTATTGGCATAGCGCGGCCCCTGAAGAAGGTTCACAGAAACACGAGCCGTGTTGGGCCAACGCCAGTGTTATATCCCTACTGCATACTTCGCTACGATAAGTGTTTTTTCACTGCCTTTAATATTGAGTAAACTGACATAAGTTGTCATTACTAAAACTTACTAATTTGACAGAGACCCCAATGATTAGAATTTTCAGACAGTGCATCTGTGAATTTATCACCGCATAACTCTGATAGTGGCGTCCGGGGGCAATTGCATAACAAGCCCGCCACAATATATGAGGTCTCACTGTTTACAAATGCACAGGCTATGGCAAATATCTTCGGCTTAATATGATGGTATTTAGAAATATAGCATTATAAGATTACATCACAATTTGTACAGTTTCGATTAAAAAAATAAAAGTACGGTCAGCATATCACATAGGCTATATTAAATTGGAGTGGCATTGCGCTCAAATATACGTGAAGAGAGCCAAACTTTATTATCTGGCAGGCATTTCCAACATGTTAACCTGTCTTCAATTTCAGAGTTGTCTAACAAAGAACTCAAGGAAAGAAGACAATGTTACAGTTCCTGTCTGAACGTTTGCAAGGTAAGACACATTTGGCAGCATTGTCAGTCTGCAAACATTGTTAACATGACTGGAAGTGCTTATGAGACAGATTTCATTCTCCTCATATATCCATGTTAATTCTTTATTAAATTTTCAGACAAATATCCAAGAGAATTTGATTACAAATATCAGATGATCTCTGACATCAATTATATACCAAGGAAAATGAAACCAAAACAAAAAACAGAGAGCTGAATCACAGCTCACATAAGGAAGAGAGATTTTAACACAAATTATTACAAAAAATAAGCCATAATATCAAATTGGACCAGCATTACTACCCTTAAGGGGTAGAATTACCATGAGTGACCATCCTGTTAGCCAGGTAATTATCCAGCTGAACTACATAAAAAAACCCCCAACATATGTTACTCTGATATTTAAGCATGCACTTACGTGGAATTTTCAAGTGAAAGATTCCGCCTATATCCATAAATTTTTGTTGCCAGAAACAATTTATGGCGATATTAAGTTTCTCACAGGACAAGCAGGATGTTAGTTCTCACATATGGGTGACATCAGTGGACGGAGCCCTGTTACGGAAAACTTTTCTGTCAAAGTTTCTATAAAGCTTTGACTGACATTGGCACACTGAGTGCACTGAGCATGCTCAGCCTGCAATTATCCCTGTGACCACGGTGTCTCCCCTCAGTCTTCTTTTTATCGCTCTGCAGTAAGCATATCGGTTGGGAGCTCTGTGAAAAATTCTCACAATTTTTCCACACGGAAACACTTAAACTTTTACTTCACAAACGTTTTTTCCCTGCACGGGTCTCCCTTCACGTACATTTAATAGACGCTCAGTGAGTACTATGCCCTGTTTTTCGGTTGATTCCTGTCACCTCACTACGGTTTCTCCGGCCTACCAACCGAATTGCGGCCTTCCCTCTCCCTATGTTTTCACAGTTAGCCCCACATAGCCTGCTAGTGTCCTCCTGTGACCCTCTGCCTGGTTATTAGTGCTAGTGGGATAGGGGCTTCCATGGTTACCGTTGCCGCCAGGGCCTCTGTTGAATTCATACCTCGGTACCTTCGTGCAGTCAATGCCCCCATCGCTACCGTCTGTACCCCCATCCAGGCCATCCTTCCTTTTTCGATGCCATCGACACCCCTCCCCCATGGTCTGTCTGCCATCAATCTCCGCATCGATTCTTTCAGTGCCATCAATGTTTTCATCCATGGTGCTGATTTTTCCATTGATGTCATCGATGCCCGGGTGGATGCCATTGTTGCCCACGTCGTTTCCATCGATGCAGCCGTCTATTCCGGCATCAATTTCCCGATGCCATCTATGTCTATTCGATTCCTCGATGCCACATCATTTCCATCGATACCTAGGCCGATGCTGTCGGTGCCTCCGTCACTGTTATCGTTGCTCTGCCCGGGCCATTGATGTTTTTTCATCTATATTTTTGACGATACCCTTGAGGCCGCTTCTATGCCACCATCAATACTGACATAGCACCTCCATGCAATGCCCTAGCCTAAACACAGTGCTCCATGCTTTGGGTTCTTAACTAAAGCCCTGTATCAGCCTATGACACTACATCGTGCCAGGAGCAGCGCAGGCATGCTGACAGTCCATCATTCGCCATCCAAGACAGCGAGGGCATCCACCTCTGCGCTGGGGAAAGACCGGGCCGAGCACCATGGCACTTATTGTCACCGGCACGGTGACCGTCCGCCACAGACGCCATCCAGGACATCGTTGCTATCCTACTCAGTGCTGAAGAATGCCCGGGTCGAGCAACATCGCTACTGCCACCGCCACTGTTCCACACAGTGCTGGCAGTCCTCGGTGCTGCAGAATGACCGGACCGAGTTCAGAGAAATTCTGCACTGGCGTCACGATTCATCGAGCCGCTGCAAAGAGGGCCGGGTTCATGAGTCATAATGGCTCCCCCTGTACCAAAGGCATTCCCCACTGACACCGGTGCGGGGTTCTGACCCTCCACAAATTACTGTGGTAGCGCCAGACACGCTCAGCTTGTCTCCTCTGTACCTACCATACCAGGTTACAGAGTTGAGTCGGACATTTATGTCCTTCAGGCTGTCCCTCGATGCCTCCTGAAATCCACGGAGCCATCGATCTTCACCGGCTCGTCCTTCTGCGATCCATGACAGGTGGTAAGTACTCTAATCCCGCTTTAGCGACAATCCCATTGAGACCTGTTCTCTAAATTGGGCCATATGGTTTGAAAGGTTCTAGGTCGTCTTGTCTTCCAAGAACCGTATTAGTGTCGCATATCGCTATTGACAGCTATGTAGGACACAATACCAAGAGAACCTCTACCAATCATTTGGGATTGCATCAGGACATCCTCCCATTGTCAGCAACGGGACTCTGTACTGATTAATACTCTGGCTTTTGGTTCCTAATTAAGGACCGAAATCCCAGATGCATTTGCTGATCTGCTAAACACAAGATCCAGCAAACACTGCCTCAATTGCAAATCCACCTCGAGGCCTGGTGACAGGTCTCGACGTTTTCTTGTACAGCACACAGAAATGCGGGTAAGACTTTTACCGCTCCCGCTCCCGTGGGAGATTACATGATATCCAGATAACATCAGCCCCGCCAGTTGGACACCACCTGGTCTCTCAACTTGCCGGATATCAGAGCGGCCACCCCACTTGGTACCAAGGAGCAGGGTACAGTCCCCCGGACGCTACAAAGTGCAGGGGGGTGGGTGGGGGAGTTTTAATCTCACTATTCTTTCTTTCAACAGAAAGTAGTTACTCTCCGCCCATCCTGGACCTCAGAAATATCAACTTTCTTCAGCAGGGACAGGTAAATGGTGTCTCTCGTCACCATACTTCCATACCGCAGTAAGTAGGTTGCCTCTCTCCTCTAATCTTTCTATGTGCTTCATGGTGAGTCGTCAGTATTACAATCCCAAGCTCTGCTGGTTCCTCCAGCTTTGGCAACTTGGGTATTTCATTAAATCACTAGCAGTGACTGCTGTTTCTCTACAGAGTAAAACATCATTCATGCTTTTCTTTGCATGGACAGCTGCATAACAGTCAATCCAAGCAAGGAGCTCTTTCTTCTTCACGACTAACTATAAATCTACTACCTGGGATTGCTGTTAACTAGCATAAATCCCATATAGAACACTTCTGGACACCACAGTCACAACGAACTTCCTGTCCAACAACCGTGCAGACATTCTGACAAATTCCTATATGTCTCTGCGCGCATACAACATAACCTCAGCCCCTCAATTCTTTCTTTGCTGGGCCACGGGATTCTTTCGCCATGCACTTTACTCATAGGTCCAGATTTGCTATGAGTAAGATTCAGTGAAATTTCAATTATCAGTGGATCTAAGCTGTTCAACCACTTTCATCCCTGATCCATATTTCAGATTTAGAACCAAAACCTAGGCTGGTCCTGCTCATGCTTGCATTTACTCAGGGTTGCAGAGTTCGAACTAACATCTTCTCAACCCAATATGCGTCTATTCCGTTCCATGCAGAGTTTCACATCAACTTGCTGGAGCTTCGAGCCATGAGTTATGCCTTTATGCCTTACGATACTGCCTCTGCAACAAACCTTTGTGCATACAGACAGACAGCATAGTGACAATTTGGTATTTCCAACACATAAGCATGCACAACCTCTTAGCTGCTCTGCTAAGAAGCTGCGCAGATCTACCCTCGGCCCTTGCTTACTCCGTGCATCCCTGGGCCACTTATCTAACAGACTTACTGAACGCACTAGCAGACCTTCTCCATATAGGTTTCCATCCTCTTGGATGGTCTCGGACTACATGTGTAGCGAGAAAAATCTAGCGCTGAGGTCAACCGACCTTGTCCTCTTACGTCTGAATCGAACCATACGGTGGACAGATTCTGCTCCCTACACATGTCTCGAATGCGTTCCCATGGACGCCTTTGCTGCAACAAAGGCCTCTTATATGTGTCTCTTTCGATGCCTCTCATAGCCAGCACTCTTATTATGCTGCACCGGGACAGGGTTCACTGTTTCTCAGACCCACATCCTGGCCGAGACTGGTATGCTTTCCCATACTTCTCAATCTATCACACCAGTAACCAATTCGCCTTCTCACAGGTCAGTCTCATATCATGGACTCACTGATGTTCTCAGGTACTGGTAGCGTCACAAAAACCTTCCACACACAAATCTTACCATTCAAAATGGCATGATTTACCACATGGCGCATACAAAAGGGTATTACCCCCTTTTTTTTCTACACCACTCTTTTTTCTTACTTCCTCGGATTCTGCTCCCCAGACATCCTCCACATGGGTACACCTTGGTTCCAATTGGCGTACCACTTGGGAGTGGGGATACCCGATTAACGATTCAACCCCTTCTGAGTCAGCTTACCATGGGTTATCCACTGATTAAGCCGCCTCTATTTTTACTGGTTACGGAATGGGGCCTATATTTAGTGCTTATAAGACTCATACATTCCCTGTTCAAGCCTTTCCAT
The DNA here is from genome assembly GCF_901001135.1 of Rhinatrema bivittatum. NCBI lineage: Eukaryota > Metazoa > Chordata > Amphibia > Gymnophiona > Rhinatrematidae > Rhinatrema > Rhinatrema bivittatum. The sequence continues at coordinate 138,805,557 of NC_042620.1, forward strand.
TCCTCTCACTTAACAGTCTGGCATGGGAAATTCTTTCCCTCGTAGTCATCACTTCTGCCAACAGGGTCAGTGAGTTCCACACCTTGTTACATACTCACCCGACCCTGCGTTCCTTCGTGACTGAGTGGTCTTACGTATTCAACTTCATATTCTTCTTAAGGTAGACGCAGCATCTCATCTTACTCAAAATATACTCTGCCCACTTTTTCCCAACACCTCTCTCTCACCAGGGTGAGAGGGTTTTCCACTCCTTGGACTGTAAAAGTGTACTTGCATTCTATCTAGATCGCACTACACTCCATAGGAATTACACCAACTCTTTCTTTCTGTGGCAAAAGCCAAGCTGCGAGTTCAGTGGGCAAATAGACCTTTTCCTCCTACTTGACGGTCTGTATCTCTTTTTCCTAACAACAAGCAGGCATTTCACTACAACACAGTGTGTAACCACACTCTGTTAGGGCTGTACCAGCCTCAATAGCTCACCTTCAGCTGGTGCCACTTGTACATATTTGTAAGGCTGCGACCTGGAGCTCTCTCCATACCTTCGCAGCCCATTATTGCTTAGATAGGACTGGCTGGCATGCTTCCATGTTTGGCCAGTCTGTCTATTCATCTTCTTTTTGGTTTAACTACCCAACATCCTTCCACCAACCCGTTAAGGGTTTCAAGATGCCCTCCTTACCAAATTCCACCCCCATTGTTGCGCCTTTTGCATGTCTTTGGATGCATTTGGTGCACTCTCGGGCATCCTCAGCTCGGTACTCACCCATATGTGAGGATTACCATCCTGTTTGTCCTTTGAGAAAGCAAATGTTGCTTACCTGTAACAGGTGTTCTCACAGGACAGCAGGATGTTAGTCCTCACGAAACCCACCCGCCACCCCGCGGAGTTGGGTCTACATATGTTTTATTATTTTAGTTTTGCTTGGGCTTTTTGCTATAAGACGAGACTGAGGGGGAGACACCTGTGGTCACAGGGATAATTGCAGGCTGAGCATGCTCAGTGCACCAGTGTCAGTCAAAGCTTTACAGAAACTTTGACAGAAAAGTTTTCCGTAACAGGGCTCAATCCACTGATGTCACCCATATGTGAGGACTAACATCCTGCTGTCCTGTGAGAACACCTGTTACAAGTAAGCAACATTTGCTATCCCTCATTACGTCTGGAGAAAATAGAGATTTTTTTGACCATAAAAGAGAGGTTCTTTTAAATGAAAGAAGAGTTTCAACACCAATTGCTTGTCAGATTCCTTTAATTCTACTAGGAGGATGGCCCGAACTTTAATAAGAAAATCTGATTTCTCAAAAAAACTTGTAAGATCAAATGTATCTTCTTTAGGGTTATTTTCCACCACATCAGAACTTGTAAGGCAAATAATGAACTTTAACAATTGAAGGAACAGTCTCCTTGGAAAAGCCTGAGATTCACAAGAAATCTCCCAAGCATCATCAAAGGAGAAACATATGAACACCTAGGAAAATTCAACAACCTTAAATAGCATCTTTTAACAATATTTCCAAGATTCTCCAACCTTCTTTGTAAATTAAGATTCTCTCTCATCATAAATGTATTTTGCTCAGTCACAGAGATCATCTTAATTTCTAAAGAAGAAAATTTCTCAGCATGCTCTTGAAACTTCTGAGACTGCTCATTAAGCTGCATGGGCATGTTTCTCATGGAACCCATCATAAGGAATCCAGCGTTCTCCTAGGACAAGCAGGATGGTAATCCTCACATGTGGGTGACGACATCAGATGGAGCCCTGCACGGAAAACTTTTGTCAAAGTTTCTAGAAGCTTTGAGTAGCAGACTGAGCATGCCCAGCCTGCTACTATCTGCGGGTCCATGCAAAATCCCCCTTCAGTCTCTTCTTTTCCACAGTGCAGTTGCCTCGCGGTTTGTGGAGCTCTCCATTTTCTTATTCTTTCCTAGTCAGTTTCGGGGTTTTTCCCGATTTCCTCATCTGGTCCCCCTTCGAGGTTGGTGCCTCCTCGGTCGGTAGGTTATCCTTATTGTTTTTTCCGCATTTGTGGTCGATTGCCGACTCATCGCCTTATGGTGACTGCCGATCATTGACCGCATGCCGGGTGTTTTTTCATAAAGAAAATAAATACATGTCATGTATTGATGAAAGTAGAGTTTACCTTCATACGATAGGACCCCGGAGGGGTTCTACTGTCGTGTCTATGAGCCAGCAATTGGCTTCTAATCATTAGGTAACTCTACGAAATGGTTTAAATTTTGTTATAGTCCACGAATATTGCACTTATCTCCTGTTGACTCAGTCTGTCTCGAGCTGCCCGACACCACGGTGTTTCGGAGCGGAGGCTCCTTCTTCAAGGGCGGGACGTTGTAGCGAGAGACTGCTAAGGCTCTGTGGAATGCTGTATAACATAAAAAACATACCATTACATCCATCCTGAATATTAGTGACTTCTGAATGTCACTGAATGCGGTCACCATGCATCCGGGCTGATACATACTTGCTATCGCGGCAATATCAATGGAGTGGACTGGACGTTAGTTGTGCGGTCAAGAATGCTCCGCTGAAAAGAATGTATACGAAGAATACTTAATAGTCCTTTTCATTATTAGAAGCGGTGCTTCCTCCGGTTTAAAGTGAACGGTACTTACTGTGTTTTTGACGGCTGGTTCTTAAGCGACTCCTTTTACTAACGCGGGAAACGGCTCTATAATCGCCATTTTTAAAGGGGTTTTTTAAAGGGTGTTTTTTCATGGCATCGACCGGTTTTCGTCAATGCCCTCTGCCCACTGACCATGTCCATCATGGGTCAGCATGAGGTTTGCAGCCTCTGCCTGGGGGCCTCGCACAACGTTCGTGGGTGTTGTCTGTATGACCAGATGACCTCCCGAAGGCTGTTGGGTGTGCCTCGATAAGACAGAGAAACTTTTTGGAGCCCCCAAAGTCGGCTCCTTCTACTCCTCTGTTGACCCCATCAATGCTGAGAGGTCGAGGGGAACCACTTGACACTGTTCTTCTAGCCAGTACTTCCAAGGATCATGGGAACGGTCTGTATCCACGACATCTTCAAGGACCACCTCCTCCGGATGTGGGAACACCCCACTTCTATTTCCCTTGTCAACAGATACTACCAATTTGGTGCAGCAGGCCATAGGGTTTAAGAAGTGGCATCTCCCCCACCAGTCGATAGTCATGGAGTCCACCCTAAAAGCCCAGCGCTCCCGCATCCATGCCATGCCCCCCCCCCCCCTGGGATGAGAGCACAGGGAGCTTTATGCTTTGGGTAGAAAGGTCTTCCAAGGTGCCATGCTGGTTGTCCTCATCACTGCCTATCAGCTGTACATGACCCAGTATAACCGGAATCTCTAGAAGCAGGTCCAGGACTTCGCATTCAATGACAGCAAGAGGCACTCTTGGCTATTGTCCTACTGGGTCTAGAGGCTGGCAAACATGAACTGCGTTCCACCTATGATGTTTTTGAGACAGGGGCTGACGTAACCACGGTGGGCATCAGCGCCCAGAGAATGACATAGCTCAGAGCCTCCGACCTCCATCCTGAAGTCCAAGAAAGGCTAGCCGACCTCCCCTGCACAGATGAAAACTTCTTTGGAGATGAGTTCTGGGATGCGGTAGCACAATTGAAGGGCATCATGAGACCCTTCAACACCTTTCTGCCAGTGCCTCTTGTGCCCTGTTCTCTGTCAGGAAGCCCTCTGAGCTAGGATCCTGGAATCCCTTTTACAGGCAGAGGAAATTTATTTATTTATTTATTTATTTATTTAAATGCTTTTGATATACCGATACTCAAGACTGGTGTCTTATCGTACCGGTTTACATTGAAACAAGGGGTAACCAATTAACTATGAAAATAAAGTTACAAAGATCAAGGGGTTTACAGGATGGGAGAGTAGAGAGCGAAAGCACACGATTAGTATAATAAGTTATAAATAACTAAGTTTAAAATAACGGAGGAAATATCCTCTGGCCTCCAGGGCACACATGCCTTGCACTAGCTCCAGGGGCTGCCCTCGCCAACAGCGAGCACCTGGACCCCAGCAGGCGCCCCAGCAAGCCCCGGCCATTGGCTTTGGACTGGCAGTGAGGGAGCGGAAGACAGTTGACCGTACCCCTGGCACCGGATCCCCCAGTAGGAGGCAGGCTCCTTGGCTTTGCCCAATGCTGGGAAAAAATCATGTCTGACCGCTGGGTCCTTACTATCATCCATCGGGGTACCTTCTGAACTTCAATCAGCTCCCAGAGGCCTCTCCCCCATGTCCATTGTGGGGTTCTTCCGCCCAACAGATCATATTTCATACGGACCTCTCTGCCCTCCTCATAGCTGGTGCAGTGGAACCGGTCCCTCGTCATCAGCAGGGCCGAGGGTTCTATTCGAGGTATTTCCTCATTCCGAAAAGGAATGGTGGCATGCGCCCCATCCTCAACTTCAGGACGTTTTACAACTTTCTCACAAGAGAAAAGTTCAAGGTGGTCTCTCTGGGCATGTTGTTCCCACTCCTCAGAAAAGGATACTGGCTCTGTTCTCTTGATATCGGAGGCTTAAGCTCACATAACTTCTGTTACAATTTTGTGAACTTTAATACCTTTGCTTTAGTTTTCTATTTTACATCTGTTATGTGTTATTTCCTTTAATTCTTTCTATTACTTTCATTTTTCTCTTCCTCTTTTTTTCTTAGCTATATGGTGATTTATATCTCTTTCTTTTGTATTTGAAGGGCATAGCTGTGTTTGAGGATAGAAACATAAATGATTTTAGTATTCATTAGAAAGAGAACAGACATGCATTATCTGACAACCATTTTAAATTTAGTTTGTATAATTTGAAATTAAATTCAATGTAGCTGTCACTAGGGGATTTTTCATTCACATTAGCTGTCAAAAGTTTGCCATCTTTCATTTTGTCTTGAATATGGCACTGGGTGCCTCAACTTAATTTTTTTTTTTCTTGTTGGGGATGGTTGCGTTTGTCTTTTGAATGTTATGACAGTAACAGTGAACAGAGAGGTTCTTTTTATACATGCTTTATATCACTAAACTGCTCTTTTAAAAATAAAATGTTGAAGAGCTTTCTTAATAGCTACTATTTAGATGTAAATTTTGGAAGAATGCTGGAGAGGTTTTGTGTATGTGAAATAGAAAATACATTGTTGTTTTTCCTATTTTTCAGTTGCATTTATCAGCACATTATGGTTTCATTTTTCTATCTATAAATATCATTAACATTTTAACCTGAAGAGGAAAACATGGTTAAAATGTACCTAATGTATTTTTTTTATCAGTTTTTACTGTTGTAATTTTCTCAATGCTTTATACTGCTCTCATGCAGATCCCTCTGCAGACCATTAGGGTCACTCATTATTTTGTGATGTACTGGTATTGCGGCAGTATTATTTAAATTGGGGGAAGGAGAGGAGTGTGGATGGGATTTGGGCGGCGTTATCTCCCGGCAGTGCTGCAGGCGATGTTTTTCATATTATCGCTGGCAACATCGAAGGAATTAACTACACCTTTTCCCTTGGTGCTATGGGGGCGATAGTGTGCTGTGTGGCTGCACCGCCGTGATGTGGCTGGCTTCCCGCTATCGCCTCCCCACCCCTTTTTTTTTTTTTTTTGCAACGACATTATCATTCTGCCAGCGAATAAGCTCAAAGTTGTTACAAAATAGCACTAGCAAGGATCAGAGTAGGAAAAAAACAAAGGAGGGGTTACAGAAAGTGCGTGCAGGAGGCAAACATTAACAATAGCCAACAGGAACCAATTCAAGAAAACGAAAATAATATAGTATAGGGGGCACAAGAGTTAGAAACAAAACAGTAATAGTAATCAAAGGCTGAAAAACAGGGAAATGCAAAACATAGTAATTAGGATGGAAGAGCCAGTCAAGCATGCGCAGGAACCAAAGGCCTCTATAAATGGCCAGGTTTTCAGTTTTTTCTTGAGGGTCAGGAGATTTGATATCAGGCTGATGTTCAGTAGCAAGACGTTTCAGAGGAAGGGACGGACTATAGCAGGAGAAAGTTCTTTCTCGTGCTAGAGAGCTGCATTTCCTTGGTGTCAGGTACAACCAGGCAAGTGTTAGGAAAAGTGCGAAGAGACAAGTGGGAGTATATACAGAGAGTCTGTGCATAGGTGTTGGGTTTGTGGCATATTGTGGACTCTTGGTCGAAGGGGCGATGACTCCTCTCACGGGGAGGAGCCCTGTGGGCAACCACAACGATTGACTAGACTCTAGTAAGCAGACACTGAGGAAAGAAAGCTTTATTATACTGCTGTTGATGAGTTGAATCTTGGCTAAGGAACGGACAGTACTGTAGTTCAGCAATATCACAGAAAAGCTCAAACAATCTCTGTAGTTGATGGTGTCACCCAGATGTAGCAAAGGTCCGGTTGGGTTCCGCAGTGCGGGATAGACCATGAACCTGAAGGGTGGAATAAGGAGAGCTGGAGCATAGTGATACTCAGTGTAGCAGTGCTGATAACTTCCTTCGGTAGTAGAATGAAGAGAAGGACCAATGGACCGAGGTGCAGGATACCCTGAGCAGAATAGGCCCTTGAGGAGCGAGTACCTAGGTGCGCCAAGGGTTCCTGAAAGAAAGCAGACAGGACCCCTGAGGAGTGGGTGTCCTTAAGGTTAGACAGATTAACCCCGGAGGGTGAGTAGAAGCGAGAGGCCCCTGAGGAGCGGGTACTCGGAACTTCCGTAGGAGCGAGATACCCCGGAGGGTAGTGAGGAATCAAAGCAAGCAGCTTAGAAGCAGTCAGAGTAACAAAACCAAAGTCCTTGCTAACTTGTTGAATTGGAGCAGAGGTTTAAATACTCGGAAGTACTGAAGTCATGCGGTGGGGCCGCCCCCGAGGTTCCCGCCATGACGTATTCAAAAATGTAGGCAGTACGCGTGCCCTAGGAGGCCTCAGGAAGAAGCATGGCGGAGGGGGATGCCCATGCGGACTCAGACGCAGAGGGTTTTAGCAAAAAGCAGCAGAGGCAGCTATCCTTACAAGGGAGGAAGAAAAGGGTAAAAGGTGAGGCAGAGCGGTCGCAGCCATCTGCGACCGGACGCAACAATAGGTAGGAGAGAGCCAGGTCCTTGATGGCCTTATAGGACAGGAGCAGTAGTTTGAAAGTGATGTGAAAGGAGATACGAAGCCAGTGACAGAGTTTGAGAGAGGTGGCCTGATCAAATTTGCTGGCATTGAACAGGGACAGTGCAGCAACATTTTGAATAAGTTGTAGCTGTCAAATCATTTTATTTGGCAAGCCCATGTAAAGGGAGTCAAACTAGTGCAGGTGAGAGATTAAACAGGCATAGTCAGGACCTTTGAAGAGGGATCGAAGGTGGTTGAGCTGTCCTAAATGGGGAAAAAGGCTGATTATGTGACAGAATTTGAGCCCCGAAGGTGAAACTAGAGTCCAATATGACAGAAACTTCTTACTTGGTGACTAAAAGGTAGTATCAAGCCTTCAAGTATTATTCGGCAGTGGAGGTTAGAGTGGTCCAGTTTTACGATTCATAATACTTCTGTTTTTTTGGGGGCTAAGTTTTAGTTTATTGCAGTGAAGCCATCTTGCAATCTTCTTGAGGCAAATGTTTAGATGTCCAATTGCCTGGTCAGGATTAATGCCTAAGGGACACAATAGTTGGCTATCATCTATAGAGGTATGGAATGGGTTATGGTTTCTCTAATTATTTTGCCAAGCAGAGCCAAATAGATGTTGAACAAAGTAGGGGACAGAATGGAGGCTTGTGGTACACAGCAAGGGAGGGGAGGAAGGGGTGAGAGGAGGCCTGTCCCATAGAGAGGGTTTGGGTGTGGTCCTGGAGGAAGAATTTTAACCAGACTAGTGCAGTGCCTTAAATACTTACATCCAAAGGATGGGAGATAAGGAGATTATGATCCACCACACACACAAGCAATTCCAGTTGACTCTGTTGAGGCCAATGTATTAAGCATTATTCCCATAGACTCAAAACGGCAAAAATCCTTTTGTATATCAAGCCCGTGGGGTATGTAGTGCACCATTTGTGGTGATATAAACAATATTTGCCAAGTAGATTCATGCTGCGCAAGCTATGTATTTACTCATTTCAAAACTGGCTGCATCTAGTATAGCAAAGGAATTTTAGAAAAGATGCTTTTACAATTTTAAAAATTACCTAAGCAGTAAACTTCATGATTAAAAAATGGAGATTGAAATGATTCAAGTAAATTTGGATTTAAAATAATTTTCAGCAGAAAGTTATTCACCAATGTTGGGGAAAGAAAAAAAAATGCAAATGCATTTTATGTATATAAAAAAAGAGACTCCATAGATAATTTAATATTTTAGTTTAGACTTTGATTTAAATCATGTAAACCAGTATTGGGTTCATTTTAATATGCGAGTTCTTTTTAGATATGTAAAGTTGCTCTTCTGATATTACCAACTTCTGGATTTGGGAGGAGATGCTATATTGAGCATGCTTCAAATGTGATAACTCAAACTAAAAGCAAGGAGCTAAAAACAATTGAACACGCTTAAATTTCCACACTGCCTCATTCAAAACCACTGCTCTATAAAATTAAATGGGGAAAAAGAATATTATAATAATAATTATATATTATTTCTACTGCCAAAAAGCACTTTTGTATTTAGCAGAAGATAAGAATAAAATACTACATAGGACTTAGGAAAGTTCCACATCTCTGGTGAAGTCTGTGAAAGAACAAAAATAGGTTCCTGTGCATATTGCACATGTTAGCAGGAGTCACCAGAAGAAAGCAGCCTGTGTACTTTTAACAGTGAAAGCAGGAAGTAGATTTTGTGCTTTATTTCTCTGCTGGACTGAAGGGCACTATTGCAGTACTTTTCTACACCATCTTTTGGTTGAAAAATGTACCAGCTAGGACAAAATGGAATATCAATTAATACCTATAAACACACAAGAAAAAGCATTTTAAGTTGCGTATTCTAACTTCATAGATATTTATACTCTCATAATCTGCAGAATTCTATCCTGGGGTTCCTGACCACACACACACATTCTTAACCAGATGGACATCATGTCATTACAGAGAGCTTACAGATAGGTGTTGTATGCATGTGAAGGTGAGGTTGGAGTTCTATTCGTGTTTGAGAAATAGCTGCACCTAGGAGGGTTAATGCTTTAAGTAATCAGTTTTTAAGTGAGTCATTATTCAAAACTGGCCAGTTGAGTAACTTAGCCAGTTAGAACCTATCATTCTGTTATGATATATATTCAATGGCAAGGCTATGCCACTGAATATATTAGGGATGTGCAGAGCAAAATTTTATGTTCATATTTTTTATGTCCTAAAGGGGGTCCCACTTGCGGCCAATATGGACATAAAAAAAATCCAATGAGTTGGGTATATGTACATATGTGCAAAAAAAAAATTAAACCCCCTCACCCTCCTTAATCCCCCCCCCAGACTTACCACAACTCCCTGGTGATCGAGCGAGGAGTGAGGACGTCATTTCTGCAATCCTTGGCGAGAAGCATGTGACGTCGGTGGCACGTCGAGTGACGCGGCGTCACGTGATTCCCGGCTCGTTCGCGCCGGACGGCTCGTTCGGCCCAAAAAGAACTTTTGGCCAGCTTGGGGGGGTCAGGAGGCCCCCCCAAGCTGGCCAAAAGTTCTTTTTGGGCCGAACGAGCCGTCCGGCGCGAACGAGCCGGGAATCACGTGACGCCGGCGTCACTCGACGTGCCGCCGACGTCACATGCTTCTCGCCAAGGATTGCAGAAATGGCGTCCTCACTCCTCGCTCCATCACCAGGGAGTTGTGGTAAGTCGGGGGGGGGGGGATTAAGGAGGGTGAGGGGGTTTATATTTTTATTTTGGCTCAACAATCGCGATTTCCCACATATCGAACATATCTATGTTCGATATGTGGGAAATCCGATCGTTTATGTCGAATCAATTTTTTAAGTAAAAAAAAAATATGAGTTGCGTTTTACTAATGCGGTCAATCCGAATGCACACCCCTAGAATATATGCATATAATTGAGCACTTAGCTGCAGAAGTTTAACTGGCTAAGTTTAGACCTGCTTTATGGCACATCTAGCTCGAGGGTGCAACTTATGCAGCTAAGTCTGAATATCGGCAGTAAGCCACATAAGTTGTACAGCTAACTTGCTCCGCCTCTATCTGCTCACTACACGCCTACTTTTTATGTGGCTACCTTTTTAGCCATATAAGGGACGTGTATGTGTCTCTCTATGTGTGTGTGTGTGTGTGTGTGTGTGCATATATATACGCACACATACATGCACGCATATTCAGCGATTGCTACTTAACCACATAAGTCCCCCTTATCTGACTTAATAGCGCTGAAAGGTCTTAGATTCATTGAGGTCAATATTCAGTCTTGCCATTGTAGCAATACAATATGCATTTTTTTTAATATTCCAAAGATATTAATAAATATTTGCATGTTTCTATATGTAGAACATTCATACCCATATTAGATATATGCATATTGTATGTGTATAGTTCTGAGATCTGTAATCCCATCAATGTGTTTCTCTGTGTTTTTGGGTAGATTAGAGAAGGATTTTTATGCATGTAGAAAGTATGTGGACAGGAATTTGTGTCTACCGATGTGATATCTCTTTTTGAAATGAACGTCGGTATATAAAAATTGTAAATAAATAAATAAAAGAAATATATGTTAGTGAATGAGAATGTTAGAGGGAGGGAGTAAATGCAAGTGAAAGTAAACTTATAATGGGGTGTGAGATGGGGTTAAAATTAAAAATATATATTTAAAAAATTTTACCTGGCTGGTAAGGCAGTGCTGTTGGGGAGCTGTCCTGGTAGAGTGGTAGTGGTGGAGATCTTATTGAGTCCTCTGGGTTACATGTGGATGCAGAAGTGGAGGCAGCATTTGGATGTAGCATAAAGCTACAGAGTGGAGGCAACAAATTAAAGCAGCTTGGGATGCAGAAGGAAAAGGGGGCTGTGCAAGAGGCAGTGTTTGGCTGCAGGGAAGCAGCCACAGGAGCAAGACATGTAAAATGAACCAAAATAAATAAAAATAAGTTGAGGGCACCAGAATGAAGGTCAGGAGAACCTAATTTAATCCCGAATGGGGTTTTCAGAGATTAAAAGGGACAAAAATGTTGACATTTCTACACCAGTGTAAAATGGACAGAACCCCCCCCCCCCCCCGGCAAACAAAAAAAGCTGTTCTAAATAAGCTGAAATAAACATAGGGAACATTAGCAGATTATATTTAGAATTGTAAAAAAAAAACAACACCCAGATCTGAGACCAAGTAACATTTCATTTTTGTAGTAAAGAAGGGACAAATTAAAGGGTGAAAGTAACACAATCCACATGAAACTTTAAAAAAATGCTTGATTTGCATGTTTAGAGGAAAATATTTTTTTTAACTTTAATTAAATTTTCCAAATTACATTCAAGATACATCTTGAGTCGGGCAATGCAACTAAGGAACAAGTATTTTACCAAAAAAAAAAAAAAAAGCAAAGGAAACTAACAAAGAACAGCTGATACATTTAACTGAGCAACATCAATGGGAGAGATTTAAGAAGGAAAAAAGAAAATTTAAAGAACATATACAGTCAATTAAATTCAGACCCTAAATAACTCAATCAACTGTAACAATACTAGTTGGAGCTGACTTATTTTAAAGAAAACTTTCCAAATGTATAAGGTCAAGGAAGACATATTTAGCACCTGCATTTTTGATTAAACACTTGGCATGAGAATTTCAGCACAAAGGTCACCTATTGCCAAAACCTTTTTTGTTCAAATTTCTTTATTGAGGAGTTTCAAATTTACAATAAGATCAGAGAATGGGGAACCAAATTAAAAAAGACAAATACAGATACTGAAACATATACAGAAACAAACGCCACTGTGGGGGGAGGGAGGGAGTAATATCATAGTCACTCACTGAGAGGCTGAGTCCAAACAAGAAGTTAAGGATCATTGGTTAATTGAGGATAACAACAACAGACGAAAAATTGTTCTTCAATTGCCGTGATTGGTAGAACTAACAGAATCATTAAGCAATTTCTACACCTGACACCAATTAGCCAGCCGATGGTTTTTAATAGCCACTGCTTTCTCATATTTAGAGTACAAACACACATAATTCCACCAGTAATGCTCGTTAAGAAGCTCACTGTTCTTCCAGAAGAAGAGGATCAAATGGATGGGCACTGATATAAAAAAAACAAAAAACTATTTTACTCTCTGAAATCGAGAGACCTGACAAACAAACCGCACTCCGGAAAACAACAATCATAAATGATTGAATGGGAAAAATTAAAAATACATGATATAATTGCCCAAATTTGATCCCAAAATTGACATACAAAAGGGCAATCATAAAGCATAAGGGAGATGGTGGCCTTGGGAGCCGAGCAGGACCAACAGTTGTGGCTGGGAACTAGACCAGCACAAAACAACTTCCAAGGGGTCCAGATAGCTTTGTGAATCACAAAATAAGAAATTTGAGTGAGACTGGAAGATAGTGACACACATAACAAGGAAGTCCAGAAATGACTCCAGTTTACCCCAGTCAAGTCAACATTACAGTCGTTTTTCCAAATAGCATACAAGCTTGCATTAGTAAAGCAAGAGTGAAGATGAAACAGTTTATAGAATCTTGAGGCTAGGTGTCCTAACGGGCCGAACTCTTGATAGGTAGTTAATTAATGAGGAGTTTTACTGAACTTAAAATGGGAGAGATTAATAGGGCATATAGCCGCTCTTAGCTGAAACCATGAGAAAGATTGGGAGAGGGGAAGAGTGGTGAGTATCTAGAGTAGAAAAGGAAACCAGTGTACCCCTATGAAAAAGTTGCGAAAGGTACCAAATCCCTTTACTTCCCCATACTAACCAATTTATAGAGCGGATATCTAACTGGAGATCTGGGAGCTAGCTGAGAATAAACCCAAGGAGTTGCATTGGGCAATTTTAGGGAGTCTAGCTCTTTAAAGGCTATACGTGTTCCTACCAAAATAGGATGAGTGTGAAATTTTTTCGCAAGGGGCCACCCAATAACTACCTCCATGGGGTTCAATGCAGTCAAGTCTCGTTCAAATACCATCACCTGGGGAGGTCTGTTAGTTTTAACACATCAAAAAACCAATGATACGCTTGTTGTAAAATAGAAGCTCGATGATACATATAAAAATCAGGAAAATTTACTCCGCCTTGTGACTTACCTGCTTTTAATTTAGATATGTCTATATGTGGTGCTTTATAGTGCCAAAGAAACCAAATCAACATCCTTTCCAACTGTTTATAAAAATCAGGTGAGAAAAACATCTGAATGATGGAGAGGATAAAATTTATGTGTGGAGCAAGGACCAGTTTGCCCCACCAGGAGAGATACAAAGGTGACCATGATAACATTGTCTCCCTAATCTTCAGTAGGATGGAACTTTAATTATGAGCAATCATTTCTATTATATCAGTGTAAAATATTTCAGCCCCTTTGAGATATGGAAAGGATAAGCAGTAAGATCAACCAGAGAGCTCTGTAAGTTTAATGCTAGTAGTTCTGTTTTGTGCCTAGTTAATGCTATAGCCAGAGAATGAGGAGTATTGTGATATCTCAGAAAATAAATGAGGGAGAGAGGACTCTGGATTTGCTAAATAGAGCAACACATCTGCGCAAGCTGACAATTTGATGGTCTTGTTTCCAACATCAGTACCTTCTATAAGTGGATTAGTCCGAATAGCTTGTAACAGTGGTTCCAATGCCAAATTAAATAAAAGAGGAGGACATAGGTCAACCTTGCCTAGTGCCCTGTTGTAAAGTAAAAATCTGAGAACCTCTATTATTTAAATATAGAAAAGCCATCTGGTGACGATATAGTGATGCTATCCAAGAAATAGAATTAGGGCCGAATCCAAAAAGTTTCAGGATTTCAAATAGATAGGGCCATTCAACACTATCAAAGGCCTTCTCTGCATCTAGGGATAGTGCAATAATAGGAGAAGGGTATGATTTTGCTAGAATCTGTGCGTGAAGGAACCAACGTGCATTGTTGGAAATGAGACTATTTCTAATAAAGCCCGCTTGGTCAGGATGAATGAAATATGACATTAACCTGGCCAATCGGGAAGCCAAAATTTTATAGTCCGTATTAAGAAGAGAAATAGGGCGGTAATTTTAAACCAGTTGCGGATCTCTGCCTGGTTTTGGAAGGACCACGATGCAAGATTCTGAAAAGGATGAGAAATGATCCGGATAAGAAGTCACATCTGTGAAGTAGCTATGCAGTTTGAGTAAGCAATTTCTGAAAGATAGGGTAGAAATCCACTGGAAAGCCATCTGGTCCAGGTGCCTTACCTTTTTTTAGATCTGCTATTGCTGAAAAAATTTCAGAGGTCGAAATAACGCTATCAAGGATTTGAGATTGTTCCGGCATGAAGGAAGGAAGTCACAGTTGTGACAGAAAACTCTCAATAGTCGATGATGCTGAAGTGTTGGTTGACAAGTAGAGTTTCAAATAGAAATCTCGGAACTCTTGAATATCAGAATCTTTTAAGAGAATATCACCGGCGCGATTTTTGATAGCGGAAATGCGTTTCTTGTTCATACGTTTCTTCAGGTAAGCAGCTAAAAGATGACCACTCTTGTTATTTTCAGCATAATAATTGAGCTTTTTTGGAAAAAAGAAGCTTCCCAGCCTGATGACTTAGTAATTTGTTGTACTCAAAATGTGCTTTTAATAGAGATAAGTTAGATGAAGATGGATTTGTTATATGCAGTTTCTCCAGTTGACTGATGAGTGACTGTAGTCTGGCCATTTCCAATTTCTGGGCTTTTCATTTCCCAATATTGTAACAGATGATTTCACTGTGTATCGTTGCTTTGAAGGCCACCCAAGTAGAGTATGGGGAAACCTCTATAGTCTCATTGTTGGAAAAATACTCTTCGATTCATGCGCATATGTATTTGCAGAAGTCCTCATCTTCCAGAAGAGCTGGATTAAATCTTTAAAGTGGATCAGTTAGAGTCTCAGAAGGTACTGTGAAAGTAAGGGTGATAGCTGCATGATCCACATTTATTATAGGCTGAATATTTGTGCAGGAAAGATTTGGTGTTAGCAAATAAGATGTTAAAAAATAATCAATCCTCGAGTAGGTGGAATGAGGGGAAGAGAAAAAGGTATAATCCCTGTCTGTAGTGTGAAATAAGCACCAAGGGTCGATTAGATTCACTCTCTTGATAGGTTAAGAAGAGCTGTTTGTGACTTGGTTGCTGAGATCTTGATAGCTGATTATTTGTCCAATAAAGAGTCCAAAGGAAGATTGAAATCACCTCCTAAAATCACATGCACTGGATTAGCTGCTAGAATCCATTCTGTAAGACTGCAAAAAAAGGGTGGATCATTTGTATTGGGTGCATATAAATTAAAAATTAAAAAAGGAACAGATCTAATCAATACATTGGCTGCAACCCATCTGCCTTCATCATCCAAATGGGAATGAGTAATCTGTGCATCCAGCTTTTTATGAAATAGTATTGCTGTTCCATGTTTTTTATGGAATGCAGGACAGGCTCAAAACATGGTTGTTTAAACAAGCCTATCCAGACACCAACTAAACCGCAAGTCAATGACCTCCACAATCAGACGTTCCTAGAACTTTGTAAATAATTGCTCTCAATGTTAATTTTCCTATAGACTTTCCTCCTCCCAGTTCGAATCTCCCCTGTTTTATTGTAACTGCAGAGTTTTTTTTTCTTTTCACTTGCTACAATTTAATATATTCTCTTATGTATTTTTTCACCCCCTGTTAAATGTAAACCGGCATGATAAGATTTTATCTTTAATGCCGGTATAGAAAAGTGCTAAATAAAGAGATCTTCACCAACCCACATTTGCTTTAATTTTAATGACTCTTTAGCCGAAAGATGCGTCTCTTGCAGCAACGCTATGTCCAGGCTCAATGATAAGAGATAGCTTAAAATTTTCTTTTTTTTTTTTTTATTTAAAAAAAAAAAAAAAGAGTACTGGTTTTACTAGGGAACCTGACAGTATGCTGTAAACCTAATTCCACTCCTAGAGCTAATATGGAAAGCTCTAGTCTAGCGGGGGTCATAGAAACGCTGTAAAGTCAACTCTCAACACTGGTTAAAAAAAAAAAACCACACACTTCAACAGCAGATCCTCTAATTTCAGGCTGAATGTGATGAACTCCTGTAGTCTGCAGCCCCAGTCTTACCCAGCAAACCTGCAATCCTACCCATACCTGAATGGTTTAATGGCTGCTAAGGACTGTTTTGGGGATTTATGAATCAATATATATTACACTTCATTGTTTATCCCCAAGACAGTGGCAGTGTCATCACAATGGTGAGGCTGATATTAAGCTGCTTTATGAGGGAAACTTTGAATTAGGCCTTCCCACTCCTGAAGCACAAAGGCTCCTTACCAGGAAGTTGGGAAGTGTTTCTATAAGCGTTTCTTGTGCTTTTGATGATTTGCACCATATCCATGCTGCAGTGCTGGTTCTACTAACCAGATCGGTCATCATGCACATTTCCCGGTTCAGTCAATTACCAAAACCAAGTGGCATGAACTTGCTCAGTGGACCAGTTTTGAAAGGGGCTCAGAGATAAGACTCACTGGCGTGAATAGACTGTTCCACCCCCAGCAAAAAAAACAAGAAATTGATGCGTTTATAGACATACATATGGGTTGACAACCGTCTGAGCAGCAGCAGGAGTTGGGTCAGACCAAGGGTCCATCAAGCCCAGCATCCTGTCTCCAGCAGTGGCCAATCCAGGCCATAAGACCCGTGCAAGTACCCAAAAACTAAGTCTATCCCATGTTACTGTTGCTAGTAAAGCAGTGGCTATTTTCTAAGTCAGCTTAATTAATAGCAGGTAATGGACTTCTCCTTCAAGAACTTATCCAATCCTTTTTTATACACAGCTACACTAACGCACTAACCACATCCCCTGGCAACAAATTCCAGAGTTTAATTGTGCGCTGAGTGAAAAAGAACTTTCTCAGATTAGTTTTAAATGTGCCACATGCTAACTTCATGGAGTGCCCCCTAGTCCTTCTATTATCCGAAAGAGTAAATAACAGATTCACATTTACCTGTTCTAGACCTCTCATGATTTTAAACACCTCTATCATATCCCCCCTCAGCCATCTCTTCTCCAAGCTGAAAAGTCCTAACCTCTTTAGTCTTTCCTCATAGGGGAGCTGTTCTATTTCCCTTATCATTTTGATCATCCTTCTCTGTACTTCTCCATCACAACTATATCTTTTTCGAGATGCGGCGACCAGAATTGTACACAGAATTCAAGGTGCGGTCTCACCATAAAGCGATACAGAAGCATTATGATGTTTTCCGTTTTATTCACTATTCCCTTTCTAATAATTCCCAACATTCTGTTTTGGTTTTTTGATTGCCGCAGCACACTGAACTGATTTCAATGTGTTATCCACTATGACGCCTAGATTTTTCTTGGGTGGTAGCTCCTAATATGGAACCTAACATTGTGTAACTAGAGCATGGGTTATTTTTCCATATATGCATCACCTTGACCTTATCCACATTTAAATTTGATCTGCCATTTGGATGCTCAATTTTCCAGTCTTACAAGGTCTTCCTGCAATTTATCACAATCCGTTTGTGATTTAACTACTCTGAATAATTGCGTATCATCTGAAAATTTGATTACCTCTCTCGTTGTATTCCTTTCCAGATCATTTATAAATATATTGAAAAGTACGGGTCAATTAGCATGGGAAGTGGTCCATTGTTGATAGATTTGCTATGTTCTGTGGAAAGGTTGCAATTTGTCTCGTCTTAAGGCGGTAAGATATTCCATGTAATAAATCCATTTCAGTCTGTGTGACCCCTGAAAAAGAAGGGGCTCTAGTCTCTTCCCAGTACTTCGTGATTTCCCCGTGAATAGCGTGGGCTGTGGCCCTAAATGAAGTGTTGCTGCACCAGGGGTACCATAGCCACGGGGATATTCAATAGGGCCTCCCGTGGGTGCAGCGTTATTGTCATCTGTAGCAGTTCAGAGAGCCATTTCTCCATCTGTGTCTATAATTATCTGAAAGCCCTTTTTAAATATTGGGGTTACATTAGCCACCCTCCAGTCTTCAGGTACAATGGATGATTTTAATGATAGGTTACAAATTTTTACTAATAGGTATGAAATTTCATTTTTTAGTTCCTTCAGAATCCTGGGGTGTATACCATCCAAGCCAGGTGACTTACTACTCTTCAGTTTGTCAATCAGGCCTACCACATCTTCTAGGTTCACCGTGATTTGGTTCAGTCCATCTGAAAGCCTTCTCTGGAACGGGTTTCTCCCCAGAATCCTATTCAGTAAACACCGAAGCAAAGAAATCATTTAATCTTTCCGTGTTGGCCTTATCTTCTCTAAGTGCCCCTTTAACCTCTCGATCATCTAACAGTTCAACTGACTCCCTCACAGGCTTTCTGCTTCGGATATATTTTAAAAAGTTTTTGCTGTGAGTTTTTGCCTCTACAGCCAACTTCTTTTCAAATTCTCTCGTAGCTTGTCTTATCAATGTCTTTCATTTAACTTGCCAACGCCTTATGCATTATCCTATTTTCTTATGTTGGATTCTTCTTCCAGTTTTTGAATGAAGATCTTTTGGCTAAAATAGCTTCTTTCACCTCACCTTTTAACCATGTCCATAATTGTTTTGCCTTCCTTCTACCTTGCTTAATGTGTTGAATACATCTGAAAGGCCTTTTTCTGCTCCTTTGCTTAAGCGTGGAATGTAGAGCTGATTGATTTTATTATCTACTTTCACTTCCTGCTTTGCTTGGGGTTGCATCCCAATTTCATTGGCCACCTTCTGCCACCACTCATCTTGTAGTTTAAATGCCTGATGTATGACGGAATTTCTCATTTAGGATCTTTTTCCTCTCACTGTGAAATGTAGAACATCGTTATTATATAATCTTTTACTGCTTCTACACGACCCCAGCTTCCATATTTTAAGCCATGTATTGAAATGTTCTATCAGGTTTATCCTTTCTTTTCCTTTTCTGTGAACAGGTAATATTTCAGAAAAGGCAGTATTTACCATGGGTTTAATCTCCTTCCCCAGACACTGGAAATCTTTGTACTGCTTGGATACAGTTTCTAGTGAGATTGTTGGTCCCAGATAGATACCATTGATATTTGAGTCTTTACTTCTATGTTTGTATTTCTACCAGCTGAAGTTCCTGGAAGGCATTTAATTTTTGTCTCCTTTGAAAAGTGATTACAAATTAGGTCCACTAATGATTGAGTCTCCTATCAAAAGGAGCTTTCTTTTGTAGGTTTGATAATGTTCATTCCTGTTAAGCTCAGGCTTGTGAATCCTTGGGCCGACGGGAGGATGGAATACCTTAGGAGGAAGATCCGTAGGTTCTCCCGTCGGGTGGCGAGGCAGGAACAGATGTGACCTGCTGACCCTCTGCACTAGAGACAGAGGCGACTGTGGAGGCAGATGAAGAGTCGTGACGTCGAGGAAAGGAACTGTCTTCGCCACTGGAAGCCTGCGGTCCCCCCAGGAGGAGCCCGTAGGGACCCGGGCCACTGGGACTTAGGTGGGCCCTTGGAGACGATGGTCAAGAAGAAGTCCAAGGTCAAGTGCCAGAGGGTCGTCGCTTACCAGTCCGAGGTCACACACTGAGGGATCACCGCTTGCCAGTCCGAAGTCACACACCAGAGAATCACCGCTTGCCAGTCCGAAGTCAGGAACCAGGAATACCAAGACAAGACAGGAACAAGGATCCGAAGTAGAAGCACTCACCGAAGCAAGCAGACCTGACTAACCCAAAAGTTGCCAAGTCAAGGAATGAGCAGAGGAAGCCTCCTTTTATACTTCCTCTGCTCTGGATCATTGGCAGCAGCTGTGTGTAGATATAGGGATCAGGTCCCTTTAAATCTGACGAGGAGGCGCAGCCTCACGCCTAAAGATGGTGGCCATCTTGGATTTCCTCCGGGGAGGAAAGCCTGCAGAGTGCCATGAGGGAGGAGCGAGGACGGCTCCCCACCCAGCAGCCAGACCGGGAACCTGCGCCTGGGCAGTGGGTACCAGCCCAGGGTCATGACATAGGAGTTGCCGTGGCAGGTCGCTGCCGCGGATGAGGTAGGGGGCCGCACCCGTGGCCGTCCACAGGCGCGGAACACAACAATTCCAATCACATGCAATGGTACATGCAAAACAAATCCATTTGGAGACACTACCCCAAAGAAAGAAAGAGAGAGAGCTCACATAATCTGATTGGATTTTTTTTTATCCATTCATTAACTGCTCATACTTCCTTTTTGTACAGGGTAAGCAGACCAAATTTTTTTGTTGAATACAGTACTAATTCTGCAATATCTTGAGTTGTCTTGAGTTCATAAGTTGTTAAAGGGTGGTGGGTCTAAGTTGTAAATGCTGGTAATAATGTTTGATAAATGAGTCTCAAGGTGTGTGAATATGGTATAAATGTAGACTCCAGTTTCTTGTGGCAGTTGAGAGGTAGATTCTGCAGCAATTATTTGGTAAACTTGCATACATTTGAATTAGTTTGCATTTTAATACAATTTTTTTTGCATATTCAAATTTCCTTCCTTGTTTTGTATCTGAATAATTTGTCTTTAGAGTTTTATGAGTTAGGAATTTCATTTATCAATGTGCAAGGAGAAGAGGAGGGAGGAAATAGGTGGAGGAAGGAAGAATGGGAAGATTGGGTATGGGGAAAGGATGGAGAAGAGGGAAGGAAGGTTATTGGATCATTAGTGGATTCAGAGAGGAAGAGTGGGGAGAATCTGGAGAGAAGAGAAAAGTTTGCTTTCTCCGACTCTATCCTTACTCTCATATCCCTTCTCCCATTCTCCAACCTGTGTCCCCCTCTCTCCTCTCCCCACCCTGGTCGTTTTCTCTCTCCACACCCAATCCTTTCCTGTTCCCATCCCTTTCTTCCCCAACACCTGTTTCACATATCCCCTTTCCCCAGCCCCTCTATTCATACCACAGCCTCTTTCACAACCCCATCCCAGCTCCTTATTCATTGGGGATGTGCATTTATTTAAAACAAGTGCAAACATGACGGATAAGGCTAATTTGTTTCATTTGCTGGGCCCCTAACTGAATCAGGGATTCCCTGAATGTACCGTATTTTCCGGCGTATAAGACGACTTTTTAACCCAAGAAAATCTTCTCAAAAGTCGGGGGTCGTCTTATACGCCGGGCACACCTGCTCTCTGACCAGTTTCTCTCAATCACACACACATGCTCTCAATCAAATGCATTCTCGCACTTACACACAGGCAGGCTGCTTCTCTCTCTCTCACTTCCATTCCCCCCCCGAGCACAAATAGTAGCTGCAGCAGCCTCCTCCAGCCCCCGCAGGCCAAGAAAGAAGAAACCCATCGGCCGCGGGAGGCTCACGCTGCTGTCTCCTTTCCTGATTACCAGCTCCTTCGACTGCTCGGGGCCGTTCCTGCTATCGCCGCTGCAATTTTTTCATTCGGCACGGCTTTCTCCTTCCCGCGCACCGCACTGCCGTTGCCGCTGGGCTAAAAGCACGTTCAAGCCCAGCGGGAACGGCAGCGGTGCAAAAAAAAAAAAAAAAGCTGTGGCATCCGCGGCTGGCCTTGTCTTCTTCCCGCCCCCCCCCCCCCCCTTGAACCGGAACAGGAAGTGATGCGCGGGAAGGAGAAAGCCGTGCCGCGTGAAAAAATAGCAGCGGCGCAGCAGCATCGGCCCCCGAGCAGTCGAAGGAGCTGGTAATCCGGAAAGGAGACAGCAGCTGAGCCTCCCGCGGCCGATGGGTTTCTTCTTTCTTGGCCTGCGGGGGCTGGAGGAGGAAGCTGCTGCAGCTACTATTTGTGCTGGGGGGGGGGCGTGGAAGTGAGAGAGAGAGAGAAGCAGCCACCCTGCCTGTGTGTAAGTGAGAGAGAGAGAGAGAGAGAGAGAAGCAGCCAGCCTGTGTGTAAGTGAGAGAGAGAGAGAAGCAGCCAGCCTGTGTGTAAGTGAGAGAGAGAGAGAGAGAGAGAAGCAGCCACCCTGCCTGTGTGTAAGTGAGAGAGAGAGAGAGAGAAGCAGCCAGCCTGTGTGTAAGTGAGAGAGAGAGAGAAGCAGCCAGCCTGTGTGTGTGAGAGAGAGAGAGAAGCAGCCAGCCTGTGTGTAAGTGAGAGAGAGAGAGAAGCAGCCAGCCTGTGTGTAAGTGAGAGAGAGAGAGAGAAGCAGCCACCCTGCCTGTGTGTAAGTGAGAGAGAGAGAGAGAGAGAGAGAGAGAAGCAGCCACCCTGCCTGTGTGTAAGTGAGAGAGAGAGAGAGAAGCAGCCAGCCTGTGTGTAAGTGAGAGAGAGAGAGAGAAGCAGCCACCCTGCCTGTGTGTAAGTGAGAGAGAGAGAGAGAAGCAGCCACCCTGCCTGTGTGTAAGTGAGAGAGAGAGAGAGAGAGAGAAGCAGCCAGCCTGTGTGTAAGTGAGAGAGAGAGAGAGAGAGAGAGAGAAGCAGCCAGCCTGTGTGTAAGTGAGAGAATGCATTTGATTGAGAGCATGTGTGTGATTGAGAGAAACTGGTCAGCGAGCTCATGTGTGTGAGAGACAATGAAAGTGACTGCTCAGAGAGATGACTGATGTGTATGTGAGTGTGAGAGAGAGAAAAAGCATGGAAGTGAGAAATCTGGGTATGTGAGAAAGCATGGGAGTAAGAAGCCTGATTATGTGAGAGAGAGCATGGGAGCGGGAGGACTGGCTGTGTGTGTGTGTGTGTGTGTGCGCGCGCGTGCATGAGAGAGAGACTGGTTGATAAGGTGACGGTGTGTGTGAGAGAAAGACTGCTGTGTGTGAATGTCAGAGAAAGAATGTGATTCAGGGAATGAGAAGCCTGTGCACGTGGAGAGTGAGCATGGAAATGAGAGAGAGACTGGTGTGTGTGTGTGTGTGAGACAGAGAAAGTGATTATGAGAGTGAGAAGCCCGTATATGTACGGTAAGCAGAACACGGGAGTGGGAAGCCTGTGTGTGTGTATGGCATGAGAGAAACTGTTCAGGAAGGTGTCTGGTGTGTGTGTGTCAAAGACTGTTTGGGAAATGATTGGTGCGTGAGAGACAGAAACTGGTCATGGGGGCATGACTGGTATGGTGTGTGTGTGAGAGACATGGGCCCTAAGGAAGAGGAAGAGGAATAGGAGAGCTGCTGGAGGGGGTAAGGAAAGGTGGCTTTTAAAGTTTATTTTTCTTGATTGACTGCCATTTTAATTATTTAATATTATGTGATGTGTCTGCTTTTTTGAAATATTTTATTGGTGTTTGGAGAATGTTTAATAGTTTTTATGAGTTTTTAATTGTTGGATGTTATTCTGTTCATAGCTGTTTTGAAACATTTATTCTGCTTATTAGTATAGTTTTACAATTATTTATGTGTGGGGATCTATAGCTGCTTGCTAGTTCTGTTTTCCTAATAAGAGGTGTATTGGTTTTTAGGGCCTGATATACGGTATTTGTAGTATTGCCTTTTCATAGATAGGGTTGCTCCTGTTTGAGTGTAAAATTATTTTTTTTCTTAAAAATATGTATAAAAAAGGGGGGGTCATCTTATACGCCCAGTCGTCTTATACACCGGAAAATACGGTAACTTATTCATTTGTTTCATTTTAAACAAATACATTGGGCCTAGGTGTAGGCCTGAAGACGGGGCCTCGCCTACAACATAGGCCAAAGCCCAAAACAGGGGCCATAGCATATGCCGTAGCCGATGCCTTGGCTTCAGGTGTAGGCCCAGGCACCAGCGTTGCGCTCAAGCATAGACCCCCTGAAATTAACCAAAAAAACAATCTTACCGGATCCGTCTGGTATTTGTGCAAGGTTAGGTCCTTGTCCCTGACCCAGGCATGACGCATCCTGACCTGGATTCGGGGACCCGAAGCTGGGGCCTCGGCCTGAACGCAGGCCCGACGCCACAATCCAACCTGGAGGCTGAGGCCTCAGCCCAGACCCAGGTCTGATGCCACCACCTCTGCCTGGAGGCCCTGGTGTTGGGTCTGGGCCGAGGCCCCGGCTTTGGGGCCTAGGTCTGAGCTGAGGCCCTAGTGTTGGGGGATCTGAGCCTACGCGTGTCCGAGGCTTCAGCCTAGTCTGAGCTGGCAGATCCCCTCCGGACTGGGTAAGTGGGGGCTGGGGGTGGTCTGACCCCAGCATTTTTCCGGGAGGGTGGGAGGGAGGGCTCGTTTTTTATTTTTGGCCGTTGTGGGGTTTTTTTTTTTAATTGCTTGGTTTTTTTTTTTTTTTTTTTTTTTTTTTTTACACGAATGAAATGAATCAAGCAATCCATGAACCAAAATTTGTGGGGTGAGAACTTCCCGAAAATGAACTGGAAAAGGAAACTAATTTATTTTTTCCTCCTGAACATCCCTATTATTCATATAATTCTCTCCCTATGCTGATCCAGCAGCCAGAGGAGGTGAGCAAATTGATGTCATGCCCTATCCTCCTCCTATGCTTCTGAGGACCTGACTACTGCTCTGAACTGCATGAGAAATAGTATAACCACATGATTCAATTTAATCTAACTCTGGGTAGCTGAGGAAGAAGATATGGCCAGACATGCTGCTACTTTCCCTCATTTCCTCTTGCTACTGAATTTGTATGGGGTGGAAGGGAGTTGCATGCTCTGTTGGACAGCCTCCAGCCATACAACCTGATTCAGCTTGCTGGTCTACCTTGCTGTTTCCACAGGGACTGCCATGCTTCATGGAAAAGAGCAGAATTTGTGGACCCTCCCTGGTCACTGAATGGTAGATGGCCAGGAGCACTGTATATGTCATTGTTAATATTTATTTGATTTATATTGTGCTTTTCAGGCACCATAAAGCGAATTACCTTTAGTACTGTAAATTGAAACATGAACTGCAGTCCAATTTAAATGTTTATAGTTTGTATTTAAATGCTGCATTTTCCTGTGTTTGAAAGGACGTTTACTGTGACATTAATCACCAACCCCCCTCTCCACTATTGTGTCTGAGTGTGTGGGAGGGGATGCCAAGAAGAACACATTACAAGGGAAGCATTTCCATTTACTAAAACTATACATTTTAATTGTAAAAAAAAAAAAAAAAAATTAGAAATGTTGCTCTTCTCCTCTGGTTATTCAGACTTTGTGCAAGAAATAACATATTGCTCAAATATTTTACTATATACAAGGCAATGTTCACAATAGTACCAAGTATAATTAACAGTAGTAGAAACTGATTCCTATTTGATAATATTTCAAAGCTTACAGAGCATATCCAAAACTAAAACTAATCATTCGAGATAAATAACCAAATCTACAGATTGATAGAAGATTAGAAAAAAAACATGATTATTTTATCTATAATTGTTCTTACATTCCCACATTTCCTGTATTGTGAAAAGAAATAAGGTCCAAGTGTCTCAAAAACCAGACAGCTTCCCTTGCAAATCCCCCATGTCAATTTTTTCCTGATGGTGCAAAATTCTTAAGAAAAACTGATGCTGAATTAAATGCTGCTTCATTAAAGTTAAACATTAAAAATAGGGCTTTTTCTTTCTTTCTTTTTTTTTTTTACAAATGATTCCAACAAAATTAATATGTGAAATAGAAGATGATTTACCACATGATTTCTAGACACATTGGAAATATATTACCAACTTGAGTTAAATACATTTTATCGCTTTGCTGGCTGTAATGTCATTTATAGCAAAAAAGGCATAGTTTTATTATGAAAATAATGGCTTCCATTTAACTTAGTTTAGCACAGTCAGAAACCACTGTACACCATATTTTAATAAGTACATTAACCGTTTTTTCTATTGTATGAGAGATGAACATTATACACATTTACTATTCCTCATAATGACAAATGCAATTAGTGGCAGTATAGCACAAATAAGGGTGGAAAAGTGATACGGTGTACACAATGGGAACCACAATATATTGAAGTGTAGCACCAAGATGCATGCGGATCTTTAAACTTCAAAAGATGAATCAATCAATATAACAGATCCAAGCGACATTAACCTTTAATAATTAGAGGTATGTAGATGAAATACAAGTAGGTCCCCCGACATGGATCCATGTTTTGCCACTCTGGCTGCGTCGGGAGGGATAGAAACCCAAAACTAGTAATTTATACATGTAATATAAGAAATATAGGTTGGCATCTCCAGGTTGTGAAAGAAGTCCTGATGGGTTAAAAGACCACTATTTGTCTCCAAAGTCTCATAAACATGAAATAAGGAATTCAGAGGGTCAATACTGGGACCGGTGGGTTTGCAAGACCAACAAAGCTTAGAGCATGTAAAGCTTAGTTTTGCATGCAACCTGGAGATGCCAAGCTACTATATGTCACATGTTTAAATTACTAGTTTTGGGCATCTGTCCCTCCCACTGCAGCTGGAATGATGAAACACTGTCCGTGTCAGGGGAACTACTTGTATTTCATCTATATACCTCTACTTATTAAAGATTGTTATTGCTTGGCACCTGTTATATTGATTTTATCTTTTGAAGTTTAACGATCCGCACACATCTTGGTGCTACACTTCAATATATTGTGATTAATTGCAGTATAACAGATATGTCTCTTCTGGAATAGATAACGGGCCATTATTTTCTTCTGAATAGGTAGTTATGGAAGGTCATCTTTCCTCGGCTGATCATATACAATGATTCAAACTTTTTTTTTTCCCGTAGATAAGCAGCATGAATTAGCCATGCTGTCTGGGACGTCTTCTGGGCGGCTAGGTGGTGGAGCTCTCTTAGAACACAGTTTTTTCAGTGTAGTGTGCTTGTGTGGATCTTCCCGCACAGCCCCGGTCTCCCTTAGTCCGTTTTTTTCCACACTCCTAACTGCACGCGGAGCTCCTTTCTCCTGACGGAACTTTAAAAAACAAAACAAAAAAAAGAAACTACCTTTTCTCTGAGATGCTGCGGCCACCGGGGTTCAAATTTTGCCAGTGTGGCAAAATCATGTCTGTGACCGGCCACGCGAGATGTCACATCTGCCAGGGACCTCAGCACGACCAGGCGACCTGCAGGGACTGCGGACGCATGTCCCCCCCCCCCCCCCCCCCCCCGAGCCCAGCGACAAAGGGCTGTCAGGATCGCGAAACCAAGGAAGCAGTATTGGGATTGTATGCCCCTTCCGAAGAGTCGACTAAGTCTTTTCCGGGACCCCTTGGACTTCCAAAGCGTCAATGTATTGTTGAGCATCCTCGGTAGGGCCTCCCGGTTTGTCTGGGCCGGTGCTGAAGCGAGCTCCCATAGTCCTGACGCACGATGCAGGGGATGCGTCGACTGCTCTGAAGACGACATCTGCGCCGAGTAGTGTCCAACCCCCGATGCATCTGAATTTCAGGGAGTCTGCTGCATGATTCAACACCGAAGCACAAAGCATCGACGATGCATCGAAGCAAAGTCGATGCTGAAGCCAACGCCCTCTACGCACAGTGCTGCTAAGACACCAACAAAGCACTTGTCAGGGCACAAACGCCCCAGGGAGCCTTCCCCACTCTTGGTGGTGGACTCTGATATGGCACCTTCTTCTCCAGCTGCTTCTCACAGTTCCTCGGCCTCATCCAGGGTTTACTCAGGCCTGTCCACTGCCTCATAATACAGGACAGAATCAGGCCTCCAGGAACCCTTACAAAAGAGACAAGTGGCCTAGCAAGGACACACTCAGACCAAGAGGTCCAGACTCAGACATCCTGATCGCTGCAATACCTCCCAGGGGTACTCCTAGGGAACCTATGCCTACCCCTCAGGACACCTTAGCCTCCCAGGCAGTGTCTCAGATCTCACTCATCCTGGCTCAATTTCTCACGGTGGAGCAGCAAGGAAAATGTTCCTGTGAGATACCCTTGGAGGCCCCTCCATCGCCACAGGAATGCTCAGTCTGGGTCCTTCTCCTCCTGGGGGTATTTTCCCCCAACCTTCCACTTCACCGGGATCCTCCATAGGGTATCCTGATCCTGCAGAAGAACAACCAGAGCCTGTATCTCCACTGAAGGATCTATCATATTCCATGTTTGTGGAGAAGGTTGGGCAGCGTCTCAACATTGAGACTTGGAAGATACCTAACCAGAGAGCATAAGTCCTGGGGTATCCTTTAAAGTTTTGAATCACCTTCTGCTATCAGCCTCGTCTGAGCCGCCTCTGAAGAGGGCCTGGGAAGAGGAGCCCCCATCCTCCTCTGAAACTGGGACTCCAAGGCTTTCCCCACCGCTACTGGTGCCAGGCACCATGGATGCTCTGGTGAAGCCTAGCCTGCCTCCTACCCCAGGCGCCGCGCCATCCATGTCAGACTTTTGGGAGGAATTGGACCGGATGGTCCAAGAGGCAGTGCTGAATACTCTTCGGAGCTTCCAGTCGCCACCGGCGTTGGCTCCCATGCTGCCACAGGAACCGGCGCCTTCAATACTGGCTCTGCTCCTCGAGCGCTTAGACACCCTCATTGATGCCTTACCATCGATACCCATTCCATGGGGTTCCTTGCCACCGAGCCCAACCGCCAATCCCTGCCCCGGTCTCGATACTGATTCTGGGATCTTTGGAAGAAGAGGATTTGGGCCCTTGCCCATCTCCTCTACAGGAACCACCGATGCCGGAGCCAGTGCCTGAACTCAGGTCTCCCAGTGCATCGGCACCCATTATTGGCACCGTGCCATTGGTGCTAGCGCTGCTGGCTTCGACACCGGTGCCGCCTATTTCGGTGCCTCACCATCCATCGGTGCCGCCTTCCCGCCCTCTTGGATTTGGGTTTCTTCCTCCATCTGGAGGTCCAGTGGGAGAAGGGGAGCCTCCCTATGACCCATGGGATGATGCTTCCTCTGAACACTCCTCATAAGCTTCTGAGGAGCTTCTTTCTGAACTTTCACCCCGGAGAAAAGGCGCAGCTCCCCTCCGGAGGACCTCTCATTCGCTAGCTTCAGTAAGGAGATGTCAGAGACTATCCCATTCCAACTGGAAAAGGAGGAGGACGCTAGGCACAAAATGTTGGAAGTCCTACAATATGTAGACGCTCCAAAGGATGTAATGGCAATCCCTGTGTACAAGGTTCTTTTAGACCTCTTGCTAATTCCGTGCAAATCCTTTTCTGAAAGCGAGCTATATTAAGACCCGCATAATTTAGCAAATGGCGACAAACCGGAACCTTTTATACTCCTCTTCCGGAAACCCATCGATAGTATGTAGTTCACCTTCAGGTCCACTCCTCATTCCAGAACATATAACGGGTCCTCCCTCACATCCTCTTACAGCTATACCAGCTACGGTGCATGTGTAGGCAGCAGCAGATAAGTTCTCCATCAGGTCCCCTTTTCAATTCAACCAATCCAAATGTTCCAATAATCCCTTTGGGTCAGTGA
Organism: Rhinatrema bivittatum; assembly: GCF_901001135.1. NCBI lineage: Eukaryota > Metazoa > Chordata > Amphibia > Gymnophiona > Rhinatrematidae > Rhinatrema > Rhinatrema bivittatum. Next base: position 138,834,928 of record NC_042620.1, read on the forward strand.
AATGTATCATCACATAATCAATCTCCGAAAACACTTCACGATCATCAGATCAAAGAATACCAGTTGATCCTCTCGTTTAACCCATGAGGATCCATGGTGTTAAGGGAAAAAAATAAAAAAAATGCTCCCGGCGATTCAAAGCCGATTGTATATCACCCCCCTCTTGCATTCTGATATACCTGCTCCAAAATGGACCAGCGTAAATCCGTGAACTGATGGTGTTTGCTAATACAATGTTGTACAAGAGGAGCTGTGATTTTCAAAGTCTTAATACAGCTCCTGTGCTCTATGAGTCTAGTACGAATATTTCTCTTAGTGCGACCAACATATACCAGATTACAAGGGCATTGTATTACATAAATTACTCCCATAGAATCGCACGTGGTTAATTTTGCTTGGCGTATCAATACCCCGGAATGGGGAGCTTGCCATTGTTCCCCCGTCAAGGCTAAAGCGCACATATCACAAGAACCACAGGCCTGATGCCCACCTGAAATAACTTCCCTCTCAGTGGACAAAAAATTTGAATGTACAACCCAATCTCTAATATTTTGGCCTCTAAAATAGGCAAACTTAGGGCCTGATTGAAATACTGGATGTAAGGATAAAACCTTCCAATGGGTACGTATGATATTAACAACTTCATTCACATGCCTGGAAAATTTTAATGTACACGTAAGATCTTGGTTATACGGACGTTGCTGATACTGTAATAACAAATTCCTATTAGCGAAGAGGGCCCACTTGTATGCTTTCCTAATCACACCATGCGGATATCCCTTCTGAGCAAATCTCATAGAGAGAGAAAGAGCCTGAATCTTAAAATCTTCCAAAGACTAACAAATTCTTTGCAACTGTAGGAATTGCGAAATGGGCAACCCATTTTTTAGCCTTTGGGGATGATAGCTGGAATAGCACAATATAATGATTACGACCAGTTTCTTTCCTGTATAATGTAGTTTTAACTGAACGCCCATCTTTAACAATAAGGATATCTAGAAATGCAACAGAATGTTGGTCATAATGAGCTGTAAACTGCGCTATTCCAGCTATCATTTTCTTCGTTGAATTGGATTCCATTATTACAGCCATTCCCCTGAAGCAGGACTTCGGTCCGAAACATGGCCATGTCAGGACTTTTGGGACCTCGTCATCGTTGATAAGTATTCTCAATTTACAAAATATTAGCTATTGGATTTACTGGTTGGGAAATTTGTCCCATTAATTTTGTGCCGGGACTACTTTTAAGGAAAATTTAAAAATTAAAACTCAAACAAAATATATATGTGATTCAAAATTAAAGTAATGAGACCCCTTACTATAATCGAGTCGGATTCATGAATGCCTACTCGTGAACAGAGGGTCCAACAAAAGTTTTGTCGGTGATAGGGTGCTGTATAGCATGTACCAGTACATTGGTTGGGATTATATTTGCAGCTCAAAGATCATCATGAAACTCTGCGCCAACTGTCCACAGCCCTTGGATGCCCCTACCGTAGCCCGAAGGGGCCTGCAAAGGGACACCAGGAAACCAATTTACAGGCCACGGAGGTACTACCCTCCTGCATCCCGTGCTCGGATAGCTCTGCCATCTCATAGGGGCCAATCTCGTCAGCACAGAACTCCTAGAATGCAACCAGCCCCAGAGGCTGGACCTGCAGCAGGGTTTTGACTCCTATCTAGAGAGCAGCAGTCACCCTCCCTTGTACCCTCCAACCAGTTTACCGGTGGGAGGCCACCTGTGCCACTTCGCCAACAAATGGCACTCAGACAGCACCCATCGGTCGGTGGTGACTAACATAACCCACGGTTATCTCAGCTTCCTTACTGTGCCCCCAGACTCCCCGCCCATCCCTGCGTGGTGTCTCAGCGATCACACAGTACTCCTCGAGGCAGAGCTCTCTACCCTACTGCAGTCCAGAGCCATAGAACCAGTTCCCCTCTGACGCAGCGGGGAAAAGGGTTCTACTCTCGGTACTTTCTAATCTCGAAAAAGACCGGTGGCCTACGTCCTATCATAGACCTCTGAGCCTTAAACAGATTCCTCCGCAAGGAGCGGTTCAGAATGGTTTCCTTGGGCACCATGCTCCCGCTTCTACAACAAGGAGATTGGCTCTTCTCTCTAGACCTTCAAGACGCTTACGCCCATATAGTAATCTTTCTCCCTCATCGCAAATACCTGCAATTTGTAGTGGGACACAGATACTTTCAGTACAGAGTACTGCCATTCGGCCTTGCCTCAGCACCCCGAGTATTCACAAAGTGTCTGGCAGTCGTGGTGGCATAGTTGAGACGCGATAGCGTCCATGCCTACCCTTATCTGGACAATTTGCTCCTCAGAAGCCAATCCAGAGAAGGAGCACTCCACTCCCTCTGTCTCACCATACAGCTGCTCCAGTTGTTATTTATTTATTTTATTTAACATTTTTTCTATACCGACCTTCATGGTTAAAATACCATATCAGGACGGTTTACATCGAACAGGGGTAAAATAACTAGATAAAGGAAGAAAAACAAAGTTACATTACAACGAGGACTGTGAACTTGGAAGCTTAGGAAGCTAGAAGAGAAATATAAAGTTAAGTTAAAGGGAGATTAATTATGAATATCCGCTGATATGGGCTCCCCAGCCTAGGCTGGAGACATCCATGGTCAACATTAGAGGTTCTGGTGGTTGGAAGGGTAGTCCCTTGCGTAGAATGGACTCCCATGTCCACCAAGCCAGGGATTGTCGAAGCTGGCTGATTGTCTGGACAACCTGAGAGTTGAGTGGCTTGAAACCACTGAGATCTCAGGGTCCATTGCGACATTCTCATGGCAAGACGAGCCATTGACTTTTTGCCTGGGAACGGCATCAAATCTCATAATTATCTTTATTCCTGCGAGTTGATAATAATTATTATTACATGTTGGGGTTTCTGATAAGTTACCCGAAATCCCATCTGAATCCATCCCACCAGCTATCTTTCATCGGAACAGACCTAGACACCACCATAGCCAGAGCGTTCTTCCCCAGGGAATGCACAATGACACTATCCAACATGGCCAGCTCAATCAGACGTCGTCGGACAGCCTCTGCTCGTCTGTGCCTCACCTTGCTGGGACATATGATATCAACAGTCCACGTCATCCCAATGGCTCGTCTTGCCATGAGAATGTCGCAATGGACCCTGAGATCTCAGTGGTTTCAAGCCACTCAACTCTCAGGTTGTCCAGACAATCAGCCAGCTTCGACAATCCCTGGCTTGGTGGACATGGGAGTCCATTCTACGCAAGGGACTACCCTTCCAACCACCAGAACCTCTAATGTTGACCATGGATGTCTCCAGCCTAGGCTGGGGAGCCCATATCAGCGGATCTCAAACACAGGGAATGTGGACCAAGGCCGAGGCATTCTCCAGATCAATTTCCTGGAACTCCAGGCGATACGGTATGCCCTCTTCGCATTCCAGGACTGCCTATCCAACAATGTCATCTTGATTCAGGCAGACAACCAGGTAGCCATGTGGTATCTAAATGAACAGGGGGGCACGGGCTCTTACCTGCTCTGCCAGGAGGCAATGCAGATCTGGGCCTGGACTCTGTCGCATTCCATGCTACTACGAGCCACCTACCTGGCGGGCACAAAGAATGTGATGGCAGACCATCTCAGCCGGACTTTCCGTCCCCACAAGTGGTCCCTGGATCCCTTTGTTGCGAAGAAAATCTTCCATCAGTGGGGTTAACCCAACATCGACTTCTTTGTGTTCTTTCACACAATCAAAGTGGACCGATTCTGCTCTCTGCACAGCAGCCGCAAGACACCAACTATGGATGCCTTCGCCCATTCATGGAGTACGGGTCTGCTGTATGTGTACCCTCCTATTCCACTCATCAACAAGACTCTTGACCTTTTGTCAGGATGGGGCTCAATGATCCTCATCGCCCCCGTATTGGCCGTGCCAAGTCTGGTTTCCCATTCTTTGCGACTTCTCTGTCCAGCAGCCTTTTTGCCTGGGAACGGCATCAAATCTCATAATGCAGGACAAGGCCAAATTGCGCCATCCGAACCTGCAGTCTCTGTCTCTGACAGCCTGGATGTTGAAAGGTTGATATTACAATCCCTTGACCTTTCTACTGATGTCTCCCAGGTCTTCGTAGCTTCACGAAAACCTTCTACTCTGAAGTCTTACCGGTCAAAGTGGAAGAGGTTCTCCTCGTGGTGCATGCAAAAAGGTCTAGATCCCTTCTCCTGCCCCTCGATGAGGCTCCTGGACTACCTCTAGCACCTCTCGGAGTCTGGTCTCCAGACTTCCTCTGAGTACACTTAAGTGCAATAGCTGCTTACCATAAGGGGAAAGGGGATGCCCCAATTTCAGCACAAACCCTTGTAGGATGCTTTATGAGAGGTTTACTACAGCTGAACCCTCCACTATGTCCCCCAATTGCGGCCTGGGACCTCAATGTTGTGCTAGCATGGCTCATGCAACCTCCATTTGAGCCCCTTTATTCCTGCGAGTTGAGACATCTCACTTGGAAAGTTATTTTCCTAATTGCGATAACATCTGCTCGCAGAGTCGGTGAGCTACAGGCCCTGGTAACCTACCCGCCCTATGCAAGATTTCTCCATGACCGGGTAATACTTCGCACTCACCCTAAATTCTTGCCAAAGGTATGACTGATTTCCACTTGAATCAGTCCATAGTACTGCCCACCTTTTTTCCGAGGCTTCACTCACACCCAGGTTAGCGGGCTCTGCACACCTTGAACTGTAAACGTGTGCTCGCCGTTTATTTAGACAGCACCGCAATCCACAGGAAGTCCACCCAACTCTTTGTCTCATTTGACAAGAATAGACTCGGAGTTGCGTACCTGGTTGGCAGACAGTATTGCTTTCTGCTACCAACAAGCAGGTCTTCCTCTAGAGGGACGTGTGAAAGCACATTAAGTCAGGGCCATGGCAATGTCAGTAGCACACTTCTGTTCAGTACCTATTGCCAAAATCTGCAGGGCTGCAACTTGGAACTCTCTCCACACCTTCACAGCTCATTATGTCTGGTCAAGGCCGGTAGGCAAGACAGTGTCTTTGGCCAGTCTGTTTCCAGTGTAGGACCCCAACTCTTCCTACCTAGGGCCCACAGTGAATTTCAGGCTGCCCTTCATTACCAACAGCACCTCTGTTATTTCTTCCAGCATGGAAGGCGGTCATATCTGACCATTGGGTCTTAAAAATCATCCAGTATGGCTACTCCCTCAATTTTTTATCCATCCCATCTGTTCCGCACCTGGTGCGCCAAAGTCACCTGAATGCACAGTGCGGACCACTACAACAGGAGATTAGCAAATTACTTCACCAGAAGTGAATTTGCGAACTACCCTCGATGCAGTTCCACCAGGGGTTCTACTCCCAATACTTCCTCAAACCCAAGAAGTCGGGCGGTTTACAACCCATCCTAGATCTGCATGCACTGAAATACTTGACAAGGGAGAAATTCAGAATGACGTCACTCAAGTCCATCCTGCCCTTCCTACGCCCCAATGATAGGATGTGTTCACTTGACCTCAATGATGCCTAATTACACATATTGATGCATCCCACGTCCTGACAGTAGCTATGCTTCACGGCCAATGGCCTCCACTTAAGAACATAAGAAATTGCCATGCTGTGTCAGACCAAGGGTCCATCAAGCCCAGCATCCTGTTTCCCACAGAGGCCAAACCAGGCCACAAGAACCTGGCAATTACCCAAACACCAAGAAGATCCCATGCTACTGATGCAATTAATAGCAGTGGCTATTCCCTAAGTAAACTTGACTAAGAGGAGTTAATGGACTTTTCTTCCAAGTACTTATCCAAATCTTTTTTTTTTTTTTTTTTTTTTTGAACCTAGCTAAACTAACTGCACTAACCACATCCTCTGGCAACAAATTCCAGAGCTTAATTGTGCGTTGAGTGAGAGAGAATTTTCTCCGATTTAGTCTTAAATGTGCTACTTGCTAACTTCATGGAGTGCCCCCTAGTCCTTCTATTATCCGAAAGTGTAAATAACCGATTCACATCTACTCATTCAAGATCTCTCATGGTCTTAAAAGACTTCTATCATATCCCCCCTCAGCCATCTCTTCTACAAGCTGAACAGCCCTACCCTCTTTAGCCTTTCTTCATAGTGGAGCTGTTCCATCCCCTTTATCATTTTGGTTGCCCTTCTCTGTACCTTTTCCATCACAACTGTCTTTTTTGAGATGCGGTGACCAGAATTGTACACAGTATTTAAGATGTGGTCTCACCATGGAGCGATACAGAGGCATTATGACATTTTCCGTTTTATTAACCATTCCCTTCCTAGTAATTCCTAACATTCTGTTTGCTTTTTTGACTGCTGCAGCACACTGAGCCAACAATTTTAAAGTATTATCCACTATGATGCCTAGATCTTTTTCCTGGGTGGTAGTTCCTAATATGGAACCTAACATCGTGTAACTATAGCAAGGGTTATTTTTCCCTATATGCAACACCTTGCACTTGTCCACATTAAATTTCATCTGCCATTTGGATGCCCAATCTTCCAGTCTTGCAAGGTCGTCCTGTAATGTATCACAATCCACTTGTGATTTAACTATTCTGAATAATTTTGTATCGTCCACAAATTTGATAACCTCACTCGTCGTATTCCTTTCCAGATCATTTATATATATATATTGAAAAGCACCGGTCCAAGTACAGATCCCTGAGGCACTCCACTGTTTACCCATTTCCACTGAGAAAATTGACCTACTCTGTTTCCTGTCTTTTAACCAGTTTGTAATCCAGTCCAATGCAATGTCTAGCACAGGATGCGTTCCTCATCGACTGGACTGGGGGGTTCTCCTTTTACGCCTTTCCTCCCATATCTCTGATAGCTTGCACAGTCCAAAAATGCATCACGGACAATGTGGACCTGATACTCATTGCTCCAGCATGGCCCAGACAACCGTGGTGCGCGTATCTAGTTCGCCTATTGGTGGACCGACCCATTCTCCTAGGCAACAGTTCGGACCTCCTCACCCAGGAAAGAGGCTCCCTGCTTCACTCATCTCTGAATCTCACTGTGTGGAGATTGAAAGGCTGGTACTCCACTACCTAATCCTTTCCTCTCAACTTCAGGATATTCTGGTTTCCTCCAAAAATCCCTCCACCAGACACAACTATCAAAGAAAGTGGGCCCGTTACTCCTCCTGGTACTCAGAACCAGTTCACCTGTTCCCTTCAGCAACTGCTGGAATACCTCCATCTGCTTTACCGGAAAGGGCTAGCCACGGCATCTGTCATAGTCCATCTCAGTGCTATAGCGGCCTACCATTCGCTGCACAGTGAGGCACCAATCTCTTGTCATCCGCTCATCTCCAAATTCATGAAAGGGGTTTTACGCCTCAGGCTTTTGGTTTGAAAACCTCCAGTTCCATGGGCTTTAAATATGGTTCTGGAACACTAATGCTACTACCCTTTGAACCACTGGACACTTGCCATTCCAGATTCCTGTCCTGGAAGGTACTATTTCTCGTCGCCTTCACCTCCGCAAGACGGATCAGTGAGTTGCAGGCCCTGGTGCATTACTCATCCTACTTGGAATTCTATCATGACAAAGTGACGCTGCGTCCGCATCCTGCCTTTCTTCCTAAAGTGGTGTCAGTTTTTCACTTAATCAATCCATTGCCCTTCCGACTTTTTACCCAAAGCCACATAGCAATGAGGGCGAATGTAAACTGCACACGTTGGATTGTAAGCGGGCACTTGCTTACTATAAACGTTGAACTCACTCTGAACACAGAGCCTCCCAGCTTTTTGTATCATTTAATCCTAATGCACCAGGAATTCCAGTTTCTAAGAGAACCCTTTTTTTCTTGGATCTCAAACTGCATACAGTTCTGCTATCAGAAGTGTTCGGAAGCCCTGTCTACTTCCCCTAAGGCTCACCAAGTCCGTGCTATGGCTGCTTCACTCGCTCACCTTCATGAAGTACCCATTCTAGACACCTGGTCTTCTCTGCACACGTTCACAGCACACTACTGCTTAGATAGGCAGACTGCAGCTGACGCGGACATGGGCAGAACAATTCTCAAATCAGGCACTTCTTGAAGGCTGCGAGACCACAGGTTAAGAATTGTCCGCATACCTTTTTCAACTGTCTTGAGTGCACTACCCGATCTCACCATAAGGACTTGATCAGAGATTTTGGCGCTCAACACAGCTGGGGACTCCCAGACAGCATGGTTAATTCATGTTGCTTATCTACGAGAAAAGATCAAGTTTGCCTACCGTAAATGGTGTTTTCCGTAGATAGCAGAAGAATTAGCCTTGCTGACCCTCCTGCCTCTCCGGACAGTTATTTTTCCACTTCGTCTTGCTTTGATGTAGACTGAAGGAGACCGGGGCTGCACAGGAAGATCCACGCAAGCGCACTACCCTGAAAAGACTCAATGTTCTAAGAGAGGTCCGCCATCTAGCCGCCTGGAGGATGTCCCAGACAGCATGGCTAATTCATCTGCTGTCTACGGAAAACACCGTTTACGATAAGCAAATTCTCTCTTCTCTTACATGTGTAAGGTCCCCTTTTCCTTTTTTTTCTTTTTTTCTAAATCTTTTCCAATACCATGTCACTCCAAAGATGGTTTTTCTTCTGTGACAATACATATGGAGAAAGAAATACCAAAAGAGGAAGGATGAGGGGCTGCTTTCCATCTTGGAGAGGATAGGGACATCTTTCCTGATCCTAGAAAGGGGAATCTGGAGGCTCCTAAAGTCTAAAGAGGTTAGTTAAACATTCATAAGCTTTCTTGCAACAGGGAATTAGATGATTTTCCCAAGAAAGGAAAAATGTTTGTTTCCAATCCATTATTTAAATCAGAGGCATGGAGTCAGGAGTAGCAGGCTGAGAATCAGGGAAACCAGGGTTCAAATCCTGTTTCTCCTTCTGATGGTCTTTGTGAACTTGGGCAATTCACTTAATCCTCCATTGTTTCAGGTACAAACTTAGGCCTAGATTCATCATTTTGCTATAAATTTTGCAAGAATAGCGCCCACGATAAAAAGGAAAAAAAAAAAAAGGGGGAATTACAGTGAGTGTGTTTGTGTGGCAGATGTGAATTTGGAGACAGGCATGGACAGGGGCCTAAAGAGCAACAAACAATAGCAAAAGCCCATTGTCCTGAGATTTTTTTTCTTATTTTGTTAATTCCTTTGTCCTAGACTTTCCTGTCTTCTCAGGCCCTCATGCATGACCATGATCCCAAAAGTAAGCATTGATTGGATAACCTACAGTCCATGGGTTTGTCATTAGTGGGTTTTAGAAGCAGATTTGCTTCTTAGCAGACATGTTCGTATGTCTGTGGATGTGCTAGTACAGTGATGGCCAACCTTTTGAGCTCAGTGTGTCAAAATTCATAAAAAAACCGAGCATAACTCGGGTGGTGTGTCACTTCTAGAAAAATCCATAATTTTGTGATATTTGTAGCTCTAATCAACAAAGTTATAATTTTAATATATATACTGGATTTATTAATAAAGCAAAAACAAATAATTCTTTACCTTACCTGCTTAGTGACTTTTTTGTTGCTGAATTTCATTGGCTAAATCTTCAATTGAAGGTTGGTATTTCGTACACTTCAAGTCCAAGCAAGCGTTACAAACTTCATCTGTCAGTCGGTTTCTTTTATTGGCTCCCATTCATGTTCACAACACTCCCTCCCCATCTCCCAGGCATGCACACATTCATTCTCACACACACAGACCCCCAGGCAGGCACCCATGCATTCACACACATACACCCCCAGGCAGAGTCCCATTCATACACATTCACACACTAAAGGTAGACCCCCCCCTCTCTTTCTTTTGCCAGCAACCTCAGAACCTCTCTCATTCCTCTGCTGCCACTGTCACTGATGCCGCGTGGCTATTGCGGAGGTGCCGATTGCTGCTACTGACACTGAAGTCCATTCTGCTGCCTCCTCGGTGCAGGCCCCGTGGGCTTCCACTTTCTCCATGCTGATCTCGTACATTGTGAGATCCGTTGAGAAAGTGCTATTCTTGCACATTCCCAAAGAGTACATGTGCCAATCACTAAAAAGTACATTTTTTTTTTTTTTTGCCTTTGCTGTCTGATCTTAGTTTTCTAATTGGTTGGTCACAGGCTTTTTTTTCACCTTCCCTTTCTTATTTTTTTGTCAATTCCTTTTATATTGTCTTTTTTTCTGTTTCTTTTTTCTCCATCTTCTTCCCTCAAACACACAGTCAGGTTCTCATTCTCACATGCATTTCTCTTTCTCACACACACAGGCTCTCACTGGCACATGCTCTCTCTCATACAATCATTCATATACACAGGCTCTCACTGGCACATGCTCTCTCTCATACAATCATTCATACACACAGGCTCTCACTGGCACATGCTCTCTCTCATACAATCATTCATACACACAGGCTCTCACTGGCACATGCTCTCTCTCATACAATCATTCATACACACACACAGGCTCTCACTGGCACATGCTCTCTCTCATACAATCATTCATACACACACACAGGCTCTCACTGGCACATGCTCTCTCTCATACAATCATTCATACACACACACACAGGCTCTCACTGGCACATGCTCTCTCTCATACAATCATTCATATACACAGGCTCTCACTGGCACATGCTCTCTCTCATACAATCATTCATACACACACACAGGCTCTCACTGGCACATGCTCTCTTTCATACAATCATTCATACACACACACAGGCTCTCACTGGCACATGCTCTCTCTCATACAATCATTCATATACACAGGCTCTCACTGGCACATGCTCTCTCTCATACAATCATTCATATACACAGGCTCTCACTGGCACATGCTCTCTCTCATACAATCATTCATACACACAGGCTCTCACTGGCACATGCTCTCTCTCTCTCACACACACACACACACAGGCTCTCACATGCTGTCTCTGCAAACATTCAGGTCCTCTCTCTCAACTCACCTCATACACGCACTCTACGGGCCCTCAGCCTCTCTCTCAACTCACCTCATACACGCACTCTACGGGCCCTCAGCCTCTCTCTCACCTCTGGGCCTCCTCTTCGCGGGTCGCCGCAGGATGGGCTCTGCAGCGGCCCTGATCTTCTCGGGTCGCGGCAGCCCTGCTACCGGGCCTCTTCCTCTTCTTGGGCCGCTGCGACTTGGGATTCGCAGCGACCCGCGGCGGCTCCTCCTCTTCTGCACGCGCTGATTCGCTTCCTCCTTCCTGCCCACGCGGCTCCGGCAACGTTTACTTCCAGGGCCGCACAGGCAGGAAGGAGGAGCATCAGCGCGTTGTCTTGAGCCTCATCGCTGCGACGCATGAGCCTCCCTGTGCCCGGGGGCATTGGTGGAGGGTAGGGGGAAACTAAAAAACACATTTAAAGGCTCGGTGCAGGTGAAAAAAAAAAGGCTCGGCGCAGCCGATAAAAAAAAAATAAAATTCCTGATAGTCCTCGAAACGCTGCGCGTGTCAGCCAAAACGGCTCGGCGTGTCACCTCTGACACGTGTGTCATAGGTTAGCCATCACTGTGCTAGTAGATACAATTGTTGATCATAATGTGCTGTTTAGAGAGAGAGATCTTTTAAGGCAATAGCAGGTTCAACAAATATGTATCTTAGCTATGTTAGCTAGTTTCAGACAATATCCTTAAGGATGACCAAGCAATTTTCTTAGCCTGGAGGCAAGAACCAGACTGACTCCAGCCTGCCTTCATGCAACATTAACTTTATTAGCCACGTTCAGCATACATTCAAAGTAGAATGCCTACCTTCTAGCAGCAACACTCACAGGTTTTAATCAGGACAGAAATGTATGTAGGAACTGCTTACCTCCAGCAGAATTACTTAGTCTTAGGTCAAAAATATATTTTGGAGCTGCCTTCTCCTAGAGACGAGAGGGCCTCCTGATCCCAGCTGGACTCTGATTCTTATCCCCAGCAGGATCGCGGCTACAGAACTCTTCTTGCACAACAGGGTTGCACCCACAGAGTGCTCTCCCTCTGTGGGAATTTAAGGAGGACCTGGTATCTAGCCTTGTCCCATACAGGTTAAAGAAGGGGTAGTAAGGCCATTTCTTTTCATACCCTCCCCCTCAGCTTGCACCCAATGGGGGCGAGCATCCACACTCTTCCTGATTCCCATCCACTGAAGTGACTCAACCCCCTCCCCAGTACCCTCCTAGCCTCTTGCCAGGTAACTTATAGGTAGCAGCTACAGGGTCATGCTCTCCCTTTTTCTTTTGGGTTACCTTTAACCACTCTCTATTTACCACACTGTGCCTTTTGCCCAGTGTTTACTCACAGTTTATCACGAGTCAATTTTCAGTTCCAGGTTCCATGCCTCCTCCGGGAAGACTTTCTGGATTTTAATTGGGTATTTCTGAGGCTTCTTTTCCACTTGCTCCATAACGACCTCTTTCAGACTTTTATTCTCCTCCAATCATTTCCATGTGTTTTCTGATTCCTCTGTTCCATCTCCAACCGCAGTGCCTTCCTCTGTCCTTCTGCAATGGTTGTGTTTGGGTTGTCTGCAGCGCCTCCCTCTGGGCTCCCTGTAGTGCTTCTCACTGGCTCCTCAGCAGCACCTCTATGGCTTTTCTGACACCCTCTTTGGACTCAGCAGGCCCCTCTTTACTGCCTCCTTCAGGCGATTCTTTAAAGCTTCACCATGAGTTCTCTTGCATAATAGTCACAATCACTGAAGATTCAATTGCCCGACTCTCATTCTCTTTTTTTGGCACGCAGCTAAGTCAGATTTTCCTTCTGCCCCCTGTTCCAGCAGTGTGCTCACTGGTTCTCTGCCATGTCCCTCTGTAACATTGACCACAGATTTCTGTCTAGTGGATTGTCACAGCTTGCTCAGCACTAGGTCTATCTCTGCCACAATCAATATATTTCAGCTACTATTTGTAGTCATTCATGTCTCTGTGTGGACTGGACTTCTGGGGAGTGGGTTTTCTGGCTCTACTAGCTTGGCTTGCTTTTCTGACTGCCATATCTCTTCCTTTAATTGAGCAACTTCTTCTGCAAACCTAATCTTAGCTTGCTCACTCTCCTTTAGATCTAGCTTCAGAGTCTGCACTTGCTGATTCAGGGTTTTTCTCTGCTTTTCAGCTTTATTGCGGGAAGCCTTCTCTACTTCTAAATTTTCATGTAGGTCTGACATCTGGGCTTGTAGCTTGTGTACCTGTTTAAAAGTACTGTTCTTCTGTAGAGTTTCTTCATCTCTCCTGGCCCTCATTATTTCTAGCTCTTTAGTAAGATGACTGACCCTTTTCTTCAACTTTGTTTGGGCTCTTTTGCCATTCTGAAATTTAGCTTGAAATTCTTGTATCTTTCAGTTTTCTTCCACTCTTTTGTCAGTTTTTCAGACTACCTTGTTCTGATTAGTGAAATCTGTCAGAAAATGGGTTAACTGCTCCTGCTGTTTTCTTTCAGATCTCAGCTGGTTCAGAGCCTTCTCCAGTTGAAACTCCATCCTTACTTTTCCCCATAAGGTCTCTGCCAATTGATTGAGGAGATCCTTCTTCCCAGAGACCTTGCCCCTTACATTTTCCTTTCTCTAACTTCCTTAGCTTTTGCCCTATAATTGAATCTTGTATAACAGGATACTCTCTTTTCCTCTATCGCTTCAGCAAGCTTAGACTTCTTTTTCTTCTGCCTTTTTTGAATCCAGGCCCCTTCTTTCCTCTATCCTGTGTTACTATCCCTAGATCAGTAACTATGAAGCCTAATTTTGTCAGGACCCCTTTGGTTTTATCCCATATACTTGTTATAAGAATATCGGTATATAAAAGTGTTAAATAAATAAATATTCCTACACTTCTTTTTATAGCTTCACTAATTACTTCAGCAACTTCCTTTTACTCACTCTACTTCCTAAACAGTGTTTCTAGTGGGTCCTTAGGACAAGGCATCTTTTCATGGGTTCTCTAACCAAAAATCAGACAGGGGTGACAACCTTAAAAAATGTCACCCCTAATTTGTTCAGTCGGATCATTATTAATGCCATCTTCAACATAGCATTTCCCAAACTGCCATGTTCCTGCCTCCACAGTTGCCATATGGATAGGCTGCTGTGGCATGATGCACTGAATTACACAGTGAACACTCAAACCCAGTGCTATTATATGATTTTCCACCACCATATCTAGTTTTGGCAGTGCTATGCACTTTCATTCACCATCAAAGTGACTTTGCCCTACCATCCCACTGCTGGGATGGTCCTGCAAAACTTTCTTTCAAGCCTTGGAGACTAGCTTTTGAGGCCCCTTTCAGTGCTTGCCCCTGCTTTAACCACTCCCCCCCCCCCTTTTGGATCACCACAGATCCTTTTGAAGTCCCTGTACTTTCTGCTTTTACAGTAGGTCTTACTTCTGCCAATAATACCTTTTCCCCTATTACTTTAAAAGCAGGCATTGTTTCTGCAATTAATTCTTCACATATCTCTCCTGTAATGGGTACAACACTTGTCCCCATTTATATAGGAGTACCCTTTCCTTGTGCTTACACCACTCACATACAGACATTTCTTTATCAGGTATCCTTATGCAAACATTCCACCATACACTTAAACCCATTTTCTTTTTTCCTGAATCCTCAAATATCTTTTACCCAAAGACTTCCTTCCCCAACTTCTTCTCCTAAGTTGGTCATCAGAATCCCCTTTCAAAAGCACTTGTCCAGTTCTGCAGGTTTCTTTGTGCCTTGGTGTCTTCTACCACACACCCTGGTGTAGGCTGCACTGTATTGTTTAACTCCTGGTCTGCTGCTTGCTTTGTCTGCTGCACTATGATCCTCGGTCATCCCACTAGATAGATTCTTATCAGAAGAGAAACAAGCTCCAAGGGCCAACTGATAGGAAAACCTTGCCATGCAACACAGCAATTCTTCAAATCCTGGCTCCTAAGTTTAGGTACCTTTACCAACAGAAAGGTGTATTAATGTCTTTCAGGACTTCACCTGCCCTCATTACACACTGGCAAACTACATGCCCCAGGTATGCTTACTAGAGCAAAGAAAACACAGGCCTTTCAAGTTTTCCACAGTTCACATTGTTTGGGCTGCCCTCGTTGTTTTCGAGGACTCTCTGGCTCTCTTTAGTCTGGTCGCTGTCTTTACTACCTCCGCTCCTATATGGTATTCACTGGCTCCACTCCAAGTTTTCTATAACCCTGCTGCAGGCTTAAAGCACACTGGCTTTTCTCCTGCCATTTATCCTTCAGTGAACTCACTGGCTCCACTGCAGATTTTCTGTAACCCTGCCCAGTCTTTCTCTGGCAGCTGTATTCCTTGAGCTTTAGTGCAGAGCAACTCACTTGCTACTAGAGGGCCACACCCTGCTCAAATACACAGCAGCTCTGGCAGCTTTACTTGCAAGCCATGCCCAGTTCAAGAAAGTCTCTCTGTACAACTGTTTCTTTTTCCTTCTGTGAAAAGGTAAAAAAAAAAAAAAAAGAGAAAAAATCCTGCTTCACCAGCACTAACTCACTTATAGCTCTTAGAGAAGTCTATTAACTATTAATCAAGTTGACGTAGGGAATGGCCTCTGATACTACTGGCATCAGTAGTATGGGATGATCTTAGTGTTTGGGTACTTGCCAGGTTCTTGTAGCCTGGTTTGGCCACTGTTGGAAACAGGATGCTGGGCTTGATGGACCCTTGGTCTGACCCAGTATGGCAATTTCTTATGTTCTTATGCCTAAGTAAGCAGAACTGTCCCCCTTACTTGTAATGGTACATTTAAACCTATTTTTGTTTTCAGGCCCCAGGTCACTCTTTCCTGCATTAAAACACAGATTTTCAGTGTTTAAACTCTGTGCTCACCTAAACCACAGTCTTTTAAACTACTCAGTGCTCTTTATTTGGCTAGTAGCACTGTTTGTCCCTAACTACTACTTTGGGGCATAAAACACATTCTTCTGTGTTTGGCTTCTGTGCTTCCCTGAATCCCAGGCTTTTAAAGTCCTCAGTGCCCTGGGCACTCTTGTGCTATATACCCTGTTTAGAGCTGTTCCAACAGCTTTACTTCTGTGTGCTCCCTGAGCCACACTTTTAAAACTCTTCACAGTCCTTCATGTACAAGCTTAGCAGCTTGTACATGAAGCTCTGAGGCTCTGACTTTTCCTTCACAGCAGGGTCCAACCCACAGAGCTCTTTCCCTCTGTGGGGATTTAAGGTGGACAAGGCAACAAGCCTCAATCACAAAAACCACTGTGAAACATTCTACCTCTCCCCCCCATTCTCACAGCAGATCTCTAACACTATTCTTCAACAACAAGATCTCCGGCCATTTCTAACCATCATGCTCCGTGGTCTCCCGATTCCGATTCTCCATCACAGGAGACACATCTCAACCAGTAATTCTCTCTTGACCTCTCGTCCTCACACCTATAAAGCCCTCATTCCCATCATGGCTTCCCCCTTTACACAATTGCTAGGTCTAACATTATTCTCGTTATTTCTATTCAACGCCCAATCCATCACTAAGAAAACCCCTATTCTCAACGATCTTCTTCTAGATGCAAACCCAGACTTATGCGCCATAACAGAAACGTGGCTCAAACCGACAGACACTGCACTAATTAACCAATTACCTACACATTCATATGACTTCTTCTCCATTCCCCGACAGAAAAGAAAAGGTGGAGGAATTCTTCTTGCTACCAAAAAAGACTTGAATTTCACTCAATACACAGTCAACTCTCCTACCAAACTGGAAACAGGCCTTTTCAAATCAAATCATCTTCAAATCCTTCTTGTATATGCCCCCCCAGGCCTTCTCGACTCAGATGCCTCTCCTCTTCTGGAACTAATAGCCTCCCACATTAATCTAGATTCTCCAGCAATTATACTCGGTGACTTCAATTTACATGTCAACAATCCCTCTCTGTCTACTAATGGGAAAACATTCCTTACCGCCTTAGCTGCTTTGGGTTTCAATCAGATTATCAAGAAACCCAACCATAGAGCAGGTCATACATTGGACCTCATCTTCACCAATTCAGGCATCTCTAATTCAACTCAACCGATCTGCGAACCAGTACCCTGGTCAGACCACTCTATAATCTCGACCACCATCACACTGGCACAAAGAAACAGCATCCTCGCCCCTCAACAACAATTCTCCTACAGGAAAACATGTGCCTCCGAGGACCTCCACAACCACCTAGTCTTAGAACTACCCCTCATGGACCTTTCCTCTCCAAATTCAGCCCTTCATTCATGGAATAATATTACTGAAACGGCAGCTAACAAACTATGTCCTCTGACAACTAAAACACTAAAACACAACCTTCCAAAAAAACAACCTTGGTTTAATGAAGAACTACAAAATCTAAAACTTTCCCTCAGACGGAACGAAAGCAAATGGCGCAAATCTCCTTCAGCGTCCACCCTCTCTGCCTACAAACTTGCTCTCCACCACTACAAAAGTTCCTTGTTAAAAATCAAAAGAGACTTCTATGCTCATAAGATCCATCATATGATCTTTGATGCTAAAGCCCTATTCGCCTACGTCTACAACTTAACTCAAATCCAAATACCGGACATACCATTTAACAAAGCCCAAGAAAAAGCAGAGGAGCTTGCCCTCTTCTTCAACAACAAAATAACCAACCTTCTATCAAAGAATTCGCCCAATACCTCTTCCCCTCACAGTACCTTTCTACTCCATAACAAAAACATCTCACTCAACTCATTTGAACCCACTACAATTTCGGAGATCCTTAGAATACTGAATAAAATGAAACCATCGACACACCCATTAGACCAAATCCCTTCCAAATTACTCCTCCTTATCCCGGACACTATATCCAAAGCTCTGGTAGACATAATCAACTGCTCTTTATCTCAAGGACTCTACCCTGACGACCTCAAAATGGCATCAATCAAACCACTCTTGAAAAAACCAAAGTTAGACCCAGACGACCCCTCCAACTTTTGCCCTATCTCCAACCTCCCATTCATTGCTAAAGTCATGGAAAAACTGGTTAACTTGCAATTATCAGACTACCTGGAAGACCACAAAATTCTCTACCCTTCACAATATGGATTCAGGAAATCGTTAAGCACAGAATCTCTTCTAATTTCCTTAACAGATTACCTCATCCTAGGCCTAGACAAAGGCCAGTCCTACCTTTTGATTCTCTTGGACCTCTCAGCCGCCTTTGATACTGTTAACCACTCCATGCTCCTAAACCAATTATTGAACATCGGCATAACAGGCTCTGTCCTGGTTCCACTCATTCTTGAAAAACAGAGGCTTCAAGGTAAAAATACACAGCAAAGAATCTAAACGCTACCCTTCTTCTCAAGGAGTACCCCAAGGTTCATCCCTCTCACCTACCCTCTTTAATATCTACCTCCTCCCTCTCTGCCAGCTATTAACCAACTTGAACCTTAAACACTACCTTTATGCCGACGATGTCCAGATAGTGATACCAATCAAAGAATCCATTAAAAAACCCTCGATCTTTGGGAATATTGTCTGCAAGAAATCAACTCCCTCCTCTCCAGTATGAATTTAATCCTAAATTCTTCAAAAACGGAACTCCTTCTCATATCCTCTGAGAACTGCCACACCCCCACAATTCCTCCAGCTAATTTACAAACAACAAAAGTAAGAGATTTGGGCGCAATCATCGATAATAGGCTTAACTTAAAAGCTTTCATAAACCAAACCACTAAAGACTGCTTTCATAAACTGCATGTTCTAAAAAGAATAAGACCACTGTTCCACAACCATGACTACAGGACTATTCTATAAGCAATAATCTTCTCCAAGTTAGACTATTGCAATTCTTTATTATTAGGTATCCCATCAGCACATACTAAACCGCTACAAATGGTTCAAAATATGGCAGCCAGAATTCTAACAAACACAAGGAGAAGAGAGCACATCTCCCCAATCCTTAAAGATTTACACTGGCTGCCAATCCATTTCAGAATTCTTTATAAGTCAATCACAATAATCTACAAAACTATCCAACAAATCGCTCCTCTCAACCTACAAATCCCTTTCATAAAGCATACATCCTCCAGACCCATAAGAGAGTACTACAAAGAGTCTCTGCAGGTACCGCCTTCCAAAACTTCCCTCCACATAACTTACAGAGATAGGGCTTTCTCCACAGCAGGACCCACTCTTTGGAACTCCATACCAACGGAACTAAGACAGGAACCCTGCTTACTGACATTCAGAAAAAGACTCAAAACATGGCTTTTCAAACAAGCCTTCCCAGACTCAGATTAAACCCAATTCTCTCCAACATTCAACCTCCAAGCAACAACTTTCTTTTTACAACCATCCTGGCAACCTACCCTAAGCATTATAAACATCCAGAATTTTCATTATTTCTGATCTCTTCTTTATTGTTAAAAACTACATTTATTTGAATTGATTAATTCATTGTAAATCACACACTTCCCTTTTTGGAAAGTCTACCATTTTACGGGTTAATATACTATGTTAAATTTACTATCTTTTCTTCTTCTTGCTCCTAGTTGTACAACTCCTTGTTTTATTGTAACTGCATCTATAGTATGTTTAGTACATATTATCTCGTTCTCTGTTACGGTTATCACCCCATTGTTTATTGTAAACCGGCTTGATGTGACATTTTCACGAATGCCGGTATAGAAAAAAAATCTAAATAAATAAATAAATAAACTAGCCTGGTTCCACACAAGTTAAGGAGGGGTAGTAAGGCTACTCCTTCACAGTCCTGTTATTGAATGATGGTATGTCCATCTTGTGTTGCTCAGATCCATCATATTTGGTTCAACTGAGACACATGCATATACAGCTCCCTTTCAAGGTGATCTATGGCCTGCAGATAATTGAATCAAATTAGTAGTTGTTGTCTAGCAAGGCACAAATTCTATAATTAGAAGTCTTAAGGAGGCACAGGCAGTTCTGTCTGGCAGGCTATTAAGTTAAGTTGTATACTTCTACTGCCTTACTTCACAAATATGAATCCAAAGTAGTTTACATCAAAGATAAAAATACAATAAAAATAAAATAATGCAAAATACTACCTAATATATATAGAATTAGCTCCTTTCTTCTTTCCCATTGAAGGGTAGTCCAGCTCTATAGTTCAAAATTTAAAAAATGAACTCCTTCCAAATATACCCACAAATGCTTTTCCTTCACTTACCCATCTAAATATAAAAGTACAATATACTAAACTACTAAAATCCCAGCAAATATAGCTTCTTATTTCAAGAACAAAGCATTAATTCTATCTCTTGAGTATGACTCTGCTTTCATGGATCCATCCCCAAAGAAGCTCCCCAAAGAGGTGACATGCCCCAGTGGCTGACATGTTTAAAGTCTTCTGCAGATGACATGAAGGGAACAGCACCACCAGCGAGTCTTGGCTCTGAGAAGGCATCAGGCAGGCAGTCATGCAGGAAAATAGCTGCAGGGGGACCAGATAGAAAATATCTCACCCTTTCTGCAGGTTAGAATAGTTGTCTTTACCAACAGCTAACTTCTGCAAGGGATCTAAGAGGCTTACTAGTAATGGAAGCATGTTGTGATGTTGGAAACTGTCAGTTGGATCTGTCTGGAAGACTACTGGAATATGTAGACGTTCTGGGGGGGGGGGGGGGAACAAAAGCACTTGCATAACTGGATTTGTCTAGCATATTATGCAGGTGACCTAAGAGGCTGGATGTTCACGCAACAGCCATGCTAACATTGATGGCTATTTAGATCAGTGTTTCCCAACCAATGTGCCATGGCACACTAGCATTTCTTCAGATCTGATCAGATGTGCCATAGAAAACTCACCACTGCTTGGTGCTGAGATCCAGCCCTGGGCTCTTCTCAATACCTTGCAGCAATAAAAGACACCGGCGGTGGTTATTAAATGTGTAGGAACTCCTTTCTGAGAGCATGTGGATTCATTCATGCTACTTATTCCTAGCTACAGCTTGAGCTTCAGAGTATGGCAATTTAAGGGCAGCATGCAGGGCAGAGATAGCAAGCCTCCATTTTGTGCAGTGAACACAGCACCTTCTCATCTTCCTCCTCTTGTGCATCATTCTTTGAGTCCTTCCAGTCTCTATCATATCCCCAGACTGAGAAAGATGGGGACAGCATGCACTGAGCACTGAATGTGACTCATTCTGTTAGGCAGCAATGGAAGAAGTTTGGTAGCTACCTGCAGCAGCCAAACTAAATCAGTCCAGCTGCCTGCACCACATCATCTTCTTCATTCTCCTGTGTTTGTATGTAGAGGGAGCTGATCCATTGTGACACATGTGTCTCTGTCTCCTTTCACTCTGTGTTTTAAAATTTGGAATAGAGACTGGTGGGGCTTTCAATGCTTCCATTTTTAGCCATATGGATCCTCTTCATAATTGCACTGCATACACCATGAAGGTTGGTGTGCCACACAATGTATTTGCTAATGTAAGTGTGCCTTGGGCTTGGAAAGGTTGGGAAACACTGGTTTAGATTATTATAGAACTTTAAAATCGTTGATTATATGTGAAGACTGGAAGGTGGCCAATGTAACACATATTTAAAAAGGGCTCCAGGGGAGATCTGGGAAACTGTAGACCGGTCAGCTTGACTTCAGTGCCACTAAAATTCATGGAAAGCTGTTATAAAGAATAAAATCACAGAACATTTAGATAGACATGGTTTAATGGGACACAGCCAGCATTGATTTACCCAAGGGGAGTCTTGCCTCACAAATCTTCTACATTTTTATGAAAGGGTGAATAAATGTGGAAAAAGGTGAACAGTAGATGTGGTGTGTTTGGATTTTCAGAAGGCGTTCAACAAAGTCCCTCATAAAAGGCTTCTAAGAAAACTAAAATATCATGGGATAGGAGGAGATATCCTTTTGTGGTTTGCAAACTGGTTAAAAGATAGGAAATAGAGAGTAGGATTAAATGGTCTTTTCACAGTGGAAAAAGATAAACAGTCGAGTGCCTCAGGGATCTGTACTAGGGCCAGTGCTTTTTAATATATTTATTAATGATCTGGAAAGGGGCATTATGAGTGCGGTGCTTAAAGTTGCAGATGACACAAAATAATGTAGAGTAGTTAAATCTCAAGCAGATTGTGATAAATTTCAGGAGGACCTTGTGAAACTAGAAGATTGGGTGTCCAAATGACAGATTAAATTTAATGTGGACAAGTGCAAGGTGATGCATATAGGGAAAAATAACCCTTGCTATGGTTACACGATGTTAGGTTCCACATTAGGAGTTACCCCCCAGGAAACATCTAAGTGTCATAGTGGTTAATACATTGAAATAGTCAGCTCAGTGTGCTGTGGTGGTCAAAAAAGCAAACCAAATGTTAGGAATTATTAGGAAGGGAATGGTGAATAAAATGGTGGATGTCATAATGCCTCTGTATTGATCCATGGTGAGAATCTTTGTTTTTCCTTTTATAGATCTGCTTTTCTTACTTTTTACGTATTAATATCTTCGAGACAAAAAAGACACTTATCTTGATATTGCAATGGACACCGAATTGTCAGACCACACAGAATATCTGTTTTGAGATATCCTGCCTTTGTCCGACATGGCTCATGTTTCGATTTTGCATATGGAAAAAGATTTTCATTTAAGACACTGAATGTGATTTGCTGATGATGGGCCCCTGAGGGAAAAGATCTATAAAAGGAAAGAAAGATTCACAAAAGGAAAATGAAAAAATATTTTGCAAAAAGACCAATGATTAGAAAACATCACGGTATTTAATCCATTTGTAGTGATATTTACTTTGTTTCAAAAAAATCACAAATAAGTCATTTTCACTACCCAAAATTTTGAGGCCTTATAAACAGCCATCAAATATTTCCTGAAATATATGGCTATCTAATAATCTATAGCACTCAAACAATGGCAACTCTACCTATGAAAAGGCAACACTGTAAATATTACACCAGGCCCTAAAACACCACTATACCTTCTATTAGGAAAACAAAACAAGACAGTCTGCTAGAGATCGCTACACAGAAACTATATGCCAGCAGAATACCTCACCTTGGTTACATATGCAGAACACAGACAGACCCTCACCAAATACAGACTACAAACAATGTAAAGTAAAAATAGAAACGTGCATAGAAAAACTGAACCCGAAACCAGAAGGCAGATAGTATGCAGTGTAACAGTGGAAAAAGCAATATAACTGTCTAACTTTATAAAACAATAAAATCATGAAATATAACACACCAGTCGTAATTTTTAATTTACAAATCACTTGATAAAAATCTTTCTAAGCGATGTACAACATATTACAAAAAATCTACACAAATCCTGTTTACTAAAACTATATAAAAAAAAAAATTTCAAAAACAGCCGATGAAATCATCATCCAATAATTAAACCCAGTTTTAAAAAGTTTTCAAAAACCCAATAAAAATATTTCAAAACGGACATATCAAATAACATCCAACAATTAAAACTATAAGGTAAAAAATTCCCCATTTCGTACCTGGGATCTTTTGATTTCCAGTCATCCTAATATTGCTGTGGATTGATGGGATAAGATGCACAAACTTTTATCCTCTCTTACACATATACACATAATCATTCACAAACACACACAGGTTCTCTTGCAACAAGAAAACTGGTTCTCTCTCTCTCTCTCTCACTCTCTCTCTCTCTCTCTCACTCACTCACTCATTCATTGCCTCTCCCACCAATATGCAGGCTGGCTCTCTCTCTCATACTCACACATATGGCCTTGCCCTCTGCCATGCTGAAATAAGATCCACCGTGGGGTTGCCTTTCTGTGAGTGGGGAGCCCAGTACTTCAGCGGCATCGGTGGGTCGTCATCTTGCTGGTGGGGAGTAGGAATCCCGCCAGTTAGTCATCCAGTGGCGTCCACGGATCTTTTGCTGGCGGGAAATGGGAAACCCACCAGGGCGTCATCCAGCGGTGCGGGGCCCTTTGCTGGCTGGAGAGGGAACCCCCTGCTATAGAGTGTCATCCAGCAGGGCCTGTGGGGTCCTATGCTGATAGGAAGTAGGAACCCTCTGCCAGAACATCATCCCCCGGTGGGGTCCTTACATTGCTGGCAGGGTGTGGGAACCTCACCAGCACTTCATCCAGTAGAGCTGCGGTCTTTCTGCCGGCGGGGCATGAGAACCCTGCTGGCTTTAGCGTCCAGAATATAAAGGGAGGCCACTGCAAGGGTATTTTGGAGGATGCTTGCTGCTGCTCCCAAAATTATGCTACCTGAAGCAGCTGCCTCACCCTACCTCATTATAGAGCTGCCTCTGTATACAGCATGGAGATAAATCTACTGGATAGGGAGGAATCGTACAGGTGGTCACAGCAGTGGCTGACAGCTGAGGTGTATCCTTGGTGTGGACAGAATAACTGCGCATACTAGCCTGGTTGGTCTTTTTCTGCCCTCATTTATTGTTACTGTGTTAACTTGGAAGAAATACTGGGATGATTATCTGCAGACTAGACCTTGAAGTCCTATTCTGTGGCAGTCTCTAAAGAAATAGTACACTGCTTCAGCCCTTCTTATAAGCCAAGATTTCTGTCTGATTTTGAGGATTATAACCTAGATTAAGAAATGACACCCCCCTCCCCCCTATCTCTTTCTTGGCCTGGAAAAGTTTTAAATACTGAGCCAATGAAAATATTCAGGCAGCTAAAATTGTGTTTATTTTAGTCTAGGGATTAATAAAGAGAGACTTTTCACGGTTTCAAAAAATGGTACAAGTAGGCATTAGTTAATGTTAAGCATATTCAAAATAAAATGGTGTGTCTTCCCATTAAATCTGTTTTTCCAAAGATTTTGAATTGCTTAATTTTTAATGATTAAAGTCCCCGAGAAAGGTAACAGGAAAAAGTATGTTTATTGCAAAGTTTGAGCTTGTCTGTTCAGATAAATTCCACTTTATGATCCAGTTTGTAATAGTATCCAATGCACATCTGAAAGCCATTAAACCAAGTAACATTTCCTCTTCCCAGTTCCTGTCTTTATGCATCACAGTAAGTGTCCATATTATCTCTTTTGTTAAGTTTTTCTTTAATATTAGTACAATGTAAGCATGTGTTCATAGGAAAATATTGATCAAGAATATGAAGTTGGTTAACATCTATTAAAGCAAAAACTTTGTTCTGTACCTTAATATCAAACTTTACCTAATTTTGTTTTATATACCATGCTAACATATATGCACGGTGTTCAGCTGAAGATTACCTTTTGTTTAGTGTGTGCATATGAATTGTGTGTGGATAGAAAATATTGCTGTCTTTCTGAAGAGCTCTTTTTAGGATTGTTTGTATTGGAAGGTAAAATGTTAGTGATTTCCCAAACAATATATTAAATTTCACTGTTTGCTGCTTGTAGAATATTTAGATAGTTGTATGCATGCATTTACTGTTAAGCGTGAGTTTCTGCTATGCTTTTGTCGCATGGTTTCTGTTAGTAGGACAGAGTGAGACTGGATCCAGATGTAATATTTCTAAACAAGTTCATACTTCATGCTGTATAATAGCTCCTTTGCAGGCTGATTATAAAGCTTTCTTGAAGTTTATATAACTGGAAAGCTCTATTTTTATTGGTTTTATGTTAGAGTATTTCCTTTTCTGTAAAGATTTGGTTACATTAACCACTATTCTCCTGGATCATCTTATCTTACTATTACAATGTGTTAGTGATTTTGTATGTATATAGGTTTATGCCAACATAACTATAAAATCCAGTGGATAATATGCATATTGTTCAATTGATATTTACATTATCCATATTCTTCACTTAACTCATAACACATACAGTGTGTGTGTGTGTATGTATATATATATGTGTGTATATATATATATTTGTTTTCACTGAAACTTTGGAGTGAATCATGCCTTTCTGCAATTTAATACAATACCAGTCTTAAAGGGTGTAATACTGTCTTTTGTTATGTAAGTAAAATGAATGGAGCAGAGGAGTAGCTTAATGGTTAAACAGACTATGAACCAGGAAGGTCAGGGTTCAAATCCTGCTGACACTCCTTGTGACCTTGGGAAAGTCACTTCTACCTCCATTGACTCAAGTACAAATTTATAGGGAGATTTATCATTATTTTATCGCGTGGGAGTGGGGAGGGGGGTGGGATCATGATAGCTTGTTCGTTCTTGACAATATGTTGTGGTGTAGAGGAGTAGCCTAGTGGTTAGAGCAGTGGGCTATAAACCAGAAGAGAAAGGTTCAAGTCCCACTGTTGCTCCTTGTGAGCTTGGGCAAGTTAATTTACTCTGCATTGCCTCAGACAAAAACTTAAAATATAAGCCCTCTGAGGATAGGGAAATACTTCCAGTACCTGAATGTAATCTGCTTTAAAGTGCAAAAGCAGAATATAAAAATCATAAGAAAAATCTATCACTCCTCAGTATCCATATTGATGATTGAGAAATACACACATACATTTTTTACAATTCAGTGGGAGGACTGAGAGGAAAGGATCACCTTGCTGGTGGCTGAAAGGAATCAGTAAGTTTTGCTTGGGAAATTTTCTTTTTTAAAAGTATTGGGGCAAAGTTAACTATTGGGGAATATTATTTAATGTGTTTGTGTGTTTTGTGCTTTTAATAGCCAGCAAATAAACAGAAATTAGATTGTTTGTACATGTGCATGCGTTGCAAAGAGCTCCTATCTCTCAGAGAACGAGTCTGATCTCTGGAGGCTAGAGTGGCAGACCTGGAAGAGCTGAGGCAGACAGAGAGGTATATAGATGAGACCTTCAGGCACATAGTAGCCAAGTCCCATCTTCAGACTGGCAGCCCCCTGTGCCTCCTTGGAGGCAGAAGGTTTCATGATCGGAGAGCATCAACCTGGTGCATCAGGAAAGGATCCTGTAGCAAGGACCTGCTCTCCAGGTAGTGCATTGTCCTTTCACACCGAAGATGTCTCCAAGGCCTACTGCCCAGGAGAGAAGGGTTAGGTCGGCTGTCATAGTTGGTGATTCAATTATTAGGAATGTAGACAGCTGGGTGGCTGGTGGGCATGAGGATCGCCTGGTAACATGCCTACCTGGTGCGAAGATGGTGGACCTCTTATGTCACCTAGATAGGATTTTAGATAATGCTGGGGAGGAGCCAGCTGTCATGGTACATGTGGGCACCAACGACATAGGAAAATGTGGGAGGGAGGTTCTGAAAGCCAAATTTAGGCTTTTAGGTAGAAAGCTTAAATCCAGAACCTCCAGGGTAGCATTGTCTGAAATGCTCCCTATTCCACACGCAGGTCCCCAGAGGCAGGCAGAGCTCCGGAGTCTCAATGTGTGGATGAGAAGATGGTGCAAGGAAGAGGGATTCAGTTTTGTAAGGAACTGGGAAACCTTTTGGGGAAGGGGGAGTCTCTTCCGAAGGGATGGGCTCCACCTTAACCAGGGTGGAACCAGACTGCTGGCGCTAACCTTTAAAAATGAGATAGAGCAGCCTTTAAATTAGAACAAAGGGGAAAGCTGACAGTCGCTCAGCAGCGCGCATGCTCGGAGGGAGGTATCTTCAAAGGATACTAATGACGCATTAGAATTATGGCATCCTGACAGTGAGGTTCCAATAACAAGAAAAGTAGTCCAAGAACCTGTAACTAAAAACTCACCTGAGCTAAAAATATTCTAACTTATCTATATCAATTAAAAAGCAGAATGAAAATACAAACACAAAACAATCTTTGAAATGTTTGTATGCTAATGCCAGAAGTCTAAGAAGTAAGATGGGAGAATTAGAATGTATAGCAGTGAAGGATGACATAGACTTAATTGGCATCTCAGAGACATGGTGGAAGGAGAGGATAACCAATGGGACAGTGCTGTACCAGGGTACAAATTATATCGCAATGACAGAGAGGAGCACCCAGGAGGAGGTGTGGCACTTTATGTCCGGGATGGTATAGAGTCCAACAGGATAAACATCCTGCTTGAGACTAAATGCACAATCGAATCTTTATGGATAGAAATCCCTTGTATGTTGGAGAAGACTATAGTGATAGGAGTATACTACCGTCCACCTGGCCAAGATGGTGAGACAGACAGTGAAATGCTAAGAGAAATTATGGAAGATAACTAAATTGGTAGTACGGTAGTAATAGGAGATTTCATGTCCTGATGATACAAAGTTTCTGGATGGAATAAATGACATTTTTATGAAGCAATTGGTTCATGAACAGACGAGAGAGGGAGCAATGTTAGATCTAATTCTCAGTGGAGCACAGGATTTGGTGAGAGAGGTAAAGGTGGTAGGGCCACTTGGCAAAGGTGATCATAATATGATCAAATTTGAATTAATGACTGGAAAGGGGACAGTAAGAAAATCCACGGCTCTCATACTAAACTTTCAAAAGGGAAACTGATAAAATGAGAAAATAAAAAAAAAATGAAAGGAGCAGCTACAAAGGTAAAAAGTGTGCAAGAGGCGTAGTCATTGTTTAAAAAAAACCCCCCAAAAAAATCCTAGAAGCACGGCCAGATGTATTCCACACATTAAGAAAGGTGGAAGGAAGGCAAAATGTTTGCCGACATGGTTAAAAGGTGAGGTGAAAGAAGCTATTTTAGCCAAAAGATCTTCATTCAAAAATTGGAAGAAGGATCCAACAGAAGAAAATAGGATAATGGATAAGCTTTGGCAAGTTAAATGTAAGACATTGATAAGATAGGCTAAGAGAGAATTTGAAAAGAAGTTGGCCGTAGAGGTAAAAACTCACAATAAAAACTTTTTAAAATATATCCAAAGCAGAAAGCCTGTGAGGGAGTCAGTTGGACCGTTAGATGATCGAGGGGTTAAAGGGGCACTTAGAGAAGATAAGGCCATCGCAGAAAGATTAAACAATTTCTTTGCTTCGGTGTTTACTGAAGAGGATGTTGGGGAGATACCTATACCGGAGAAGGTTTTCATGGGTAATGATTTAGATGGACTGAACCAAGTCACGGTGAACCTAGAAGATGTGGTAGGCCTGATTTACAAACTGAAGAGAAGTAAATCACCTGTACCGGATGGTACACACCCCAGGGTTCCGAAGGAACTAAAAAATGAAATTTCAGACCTATTAGTAAAAATGTATAACCTATCATTAAAATCATCCATTGTACCTGAAGACTGGAGGTTGGCTAATGTAACCCCAATATTTAAAAAGGGCTCCAGGGGTGATCCGGGATCTACAGACTGGTTAGCCTGACTTCAGTGCCAGGAAAAATAGTAGAAAGTGTTCTAAATATCAAAATCACAGAACATATAGAAAGACATGGTTTAATGGAACAAAGTCAGCATGGCTTTACCCAGGGCAAGTCTTGCCTCACAAATCTGCTTCACTTTTTTGAAGGGAGTTAATAAACATGTAGATAATGGTGAACCGGTAGATGTAGTGTATTTGGATTTTCAGAAGGCATTTGACAAAGTTCTTCATGTGAGGCTTCTAGGAAAAGTAAAAAATCATGGGATAGGTGATAAGTGTAATCCTTTTGTGGGTTACAAACTGGCTAAAAGACAGGAAACAGAGAGTAGGATTAAATGGACAATTTTCTCAGTGGAAGGGAGTGTGCAGGGATCTGTATTGGGCCCCTTACTTTTCAATATATTTATAAATGATCTGGAAAGAAATACGACGAGTGAGGTTATCAAATTTGCAGATGATACAAAATTATTCAATTAGTTAAGTCTCAAGCAGATTGTGATAAATTACAGGAAGACCTTGTGAGACTGGAAAATTGGGCATCCAAATGGCAGATGAAATATAATGTGGATAAGTACAAATTGATGCATATAGGGAAAAATAACCCATGCTCTAGTTACACAATGTTAGGTTCCATATTAGGAGCTTCGACCAAAGAAAGAGATCTAGGCGACATAGTGGATAACACATTGAAATCGTCAGTTCAGTGTGCTGCGGCAGTCAAAAAAGCAAACAGAATGTTGGGAATTATTAGAAATGGAATGGTGAATAAAACGGAAAATGTCATGATGCCTCTGTATTGCTCCATGTTGAGACAGCACCTTGAAAACTGTGTACAGTTCTGGTCACCGCATCTCAAAAAAAGATATAGTTGCGATGGAGAAGGTACAGAGAAGGGCAACCAAAATGATAAAGGGATGGAACAGTTCTCCTATGAGGAAAGGCTGAAGAGGTTAGGGCTGTTCAGCTTAGAGAAGAGATGGCTGAGGGGGGATATGATAGATCATGAGAGGTCTTGAACGAGTAGATGTGAATTGGTTATTTACACTTTCAAATAATAGACTAGGGGGCATTCCTTGAAGTAAGCAAGTAGCACATTTAAGACTAATCGGAGAAAATTCTTGTTCACTCAATGCACAATTAAACTCTGGAATTTGTTGCCAGGGAATGTGGTTAGTGCAGTTAGTGTAGCTGGATTTAAAAAAGGATTGGATAAGTTCTTGGAGGAGAAGTTCATTACTTGCTATTAATTAAGTTGAGAAGTCCATTAATGGCTATTAATCAAGTTTATTTAGGTAATAGCCGGAAAGTTCAATATCCTCAAGTTTAATTGTCTCAATTAATTGCACCAATTGACATAATTGGTATCACAGAGACTTGGTGGAAGGAGGATAACCAATGGGACAGTGCTATATCAGGGTACAAATTATATCGCAATGATAGGGAGGATCAACTTGGTGGGGGTGTGGCACTTTATGTCTGGGAGGGTATAGAATCCAACAGGATAAAGATCATACAAGAGAGTAAATGCTCAGTAGAATCTATATGGGTAGAAATCCCATGTGTGTTGGGTAAGAGTATAGTGATAGGAGTATACTACCATCCACCTGGACAAAATGGTAAGACAGATGATGAAATGCTAAGAGAAATCAGGGAAGCAAACCAATTTGGCAGTGCAATAATAATGGGAGATTTCAATTACCAAACAATCAACAGAAGCCAACCTTGCACATAAGCAAGTATTCAACTGAACAAGTGCAGGAAAGAAAATAAAGTTCCATTCAAAATTCAAACGTGTATTTATTATATGGCTGAATTCTCATAGTTCATTCAATACGGCAACTCCTTCTGGTAAGCAAAGAATATTTTAAATACATGTCCCCCGACACGGTCCGTGTTTCGTGTGAACTGCATCAGGAGGGACCACAGCATATTATAATCTACAATAAAGGAATATATATCAGAAATGGAAAAGAGTAGGCTGCAAAAAATACAAATGTGACATGACAGATACATACCTTTAAAGTTAGTCACAGGAGCGCAAGCGCCCTATAGCAATGACAGCCATTTAAAAGGAAAAAAGGCGCGAAAGGAGAACCTCTCGCGAGAAGCTAGAGAACGCTGGAGCGCACAGCAACACACATGTCGAATTAATAGACAATTAATAGAATAGGTACCACTCTATCTCCTTGTTCAAGCTATTGGGGAAGACCGAATCCAATGTGAAAATCCAGCGCTGCTCTCTCCGTCCTAGCATCCCGGAAAAGTCTCCCCCCCGTTGGGGACATGCGACCACCTCCAGGACCAGGAAGGAGAGAGCATCGATGGAATGACCAGCCTGGAGCCAATGTGATACAAGGGGCTCATCAATCCTGGAGGATCTAATATTACAACAGTGCTCAATAATCCTTGTTTTTATCATACGCGAGGTTTTACCCACGTATAATAAAGGGCAAGGACATTTAACCACATAAACCACCCCTCTGGTTGTACAGTCAGTATTGGAGAACAGCTTAAACACTCGTCCAGTCTTGGGGTGTGTAAATTCCCTAGATGGTTCTGTATGCCGGCACATAGAACAGTGACCACAAGGGGAATGCTGACCTCTCCTATCGGATCGCGAGTCACTAGGGCGACTCGCTGTATGAACCAGTCGGTCCCGTAAATTAGTCCCTCTCTTGAAAGTGAACCGAAGTGATCCGTGCATAAGAGTATTAAGGGAAAGGGCTGCCCAATGTCTCTTAATCATGTTAACTATGGTCCTCCCAACTATAGAGAATGGAAGGATGCAGTTCAGCGATGTATCCTCGGTAACCGTGGGGGATATAAAGAGCCATTCCCGGTGCGTATATAATGCTCGTTTAAACGCTTTTTTAATGACCCGAGGAGGATAGCCCCTTTCCGTGAACCGAGCGGATAGAATTTGAGCCTGTGAGAGAAAGTCAGTCCGGTTTGAGCAGAGGCGACGCAATCTTAAAAATTTAATAAGATCAGTGTATGATTCCTTTGATATATCTTCAAGGTCTTTGGAAGACCTTAAAGCAGATACACATGAAACGTTCACTGATGCTTCTTGCTCTATGAATTATTTATTTATTTATTTATTTATTAGCTTTTTATATATCGACATTCATGGGTACATCATGCTGGTTTACAATATAACTGAAGGAGGAAATTACAAAAGACCAGGGTGGGGGGAGAGGGAGCAGATAGGGCGAGAGAAGAGGGAAAAGCAGGAAGAGGAGAAAAGGAGCAGTACCTGATGGCGCGGCCCCGACTGAAGTACCGGCAATGGCGTGGACCTCGGGGGCGTCCCCCGAAGATGACATCACCTGCGACGGATATTTAAGGTCTCAGTATTTGCTAACACATCGAGTTAGCAAGGATTGACATCGGATTAACATAGGACTCGCTTTGTCTTTCTAAGCAACTCTGCCTCCTCGGACTTACCAAAGGTACCCGCTCCTCGGGGGCCTCGCTCTCTCCTTTGTTTTTCAGATGACAGTCTGGAACCGGTACTCGCTCCTCAAGGTCCCTTGTTTCCAGACTTGCTTCATATACTCTTCTGCCTGGAAGTCATCACTACCAACTATATCAGCTACATCAGTGAATTACCATCGTTCTCTCTGAGCTTTCCCTGGAACCAGGTATTCGCTCCTCAAGGGACTATACATTCCAGCTCCTGGGCTTTATTGGGACATTGTGTGAGTGTTACCATCTGCATACCCTGCCTACTTACTATATCTCAGTTTCTCTACAGCTCAGCCTCCAGGGATCGCTGTTCCAGTATCTGAGGGACTACAGCCCAGCCAGGCTTTCCAGCTTAACTACTGCCATCTCTGTTGGTTCAATATACTGTTTAATAAAATAACTAGTGTGTGTCTGTCTCCAAACTCTGAGTCTGACCGGTGGTCCCTCTCGGGATCTTCCCCCGGGGGCTTGGTCATCTGCCACCGGCCCAAGGATCCACCCACAACTATCCCAAACAATAACAGATTGCTACTCCAGCAACTCAGTTCTGAACAGATTGCTAACTACTATCTGATTGCTCCTCCCATCAGCATAGCGGTTTATAACAGTACAAGCCCAGAACTCCCATGTGCAGCCCATTGGGAAAGAAAGATGATATAATTGGTTTTTGAACATCTGTCAAAGAAATCTGTCAAAGGTCAAACAAGCCATAGTAGCACAACTGTGGCAACTTTTCATAGACATGTTATCATCAGAATTTGAAAACACACTCCAAGCACTGTAAGAATGCATATGATCTGTGAAAATCAATCCTGACCCAAAAATAACAGGAAACAAGTTTAAGGTTCTTATGCATTTTATTGTAAAGTTGTATTATTCTTTAGGGTGGTGGGAGAGTGGTGATATCAAGTGTGGCTCCATTGCCTCATTGGAACATCCTAGGTAGTCTGGAAATTCAAAACCCAAACAAAAAACTTTTATCACCTCTTTAATGTACACTTGAATTTTTGTCCTTGTTTACAGTAATATGTACAAGTGTATGTAATTTCTGGCTCCCTATAAATAAAGATAGGAAAAACAAGTGCAAGGCATCATATTTTTCTCATGCATTGTGAAATCAGCATAGAGCATGTGCTAGCTGCAAGAGTTTTTAATTCTGTAGGGCCGGCACAAATGGTGGAGCAGGCCAACGGGCTCTCTCCCAGTGGGGTTCTCGTCTCGGATGTCGGTGAGATGGGATTCACCTTGGCCTACTGGGCCTCATTTTCTTCCCAGCCACTGTTGGGATCTGGAGGCCTCCCAGGCCTTCTTCTTTGGCTGCTAGTGGGATGGAACCCACTGGTGGCCTCATGGGACTATTTCTTCAATCGCTGGTGGTACAGGGTTGCCTGGTGGCCCCCCGGGCCACCTCCCCTCATCGGCGTCTGCTCTGCTGGATGTGTGCACCTGGCAGCACCAGGCCTGTTCACAGTGTCCCTGCAACAGGGCCTCTCTTCTTGGGCTTCTGGACAATGCAAGGTGGTTGAGCCTAAGCTAAAAATGTGTACCACAGCCCACCCATAGCTACGCCACTGCCACCATGTTTCCTTGAGTCTTGCATATTGGAAAAGGGGGTATGTTTGACATTCAGATATGATTGACTTAGCAACATTTTCAAAATGATCCAGTAAACTTTTGAAGAAGAATAATATAAAATTGTAACTTTTTGTTCTCAGGTTACAGCAAAGCTGAAGTCTATTCCCTTAGCTGATTCTCAACATGAATCGTGCCTTTAGCAGGAAAAAAGGTAAAAGATTTGTATTGATAGAATCTGGTTTCTATGTCTTATAATTTTTGCTCCTAATTTTAGTATAGATATGCAATGTCAGGATAATTCCGTATTTGTGTTAACGTTTGATCTTCATAAAGTTGTCTTGAGAATATTAATAACTATTACCTGAGAGAATAGTCTAGTGAAGAGAAAATGGGCCAACTACTGAACCTTGTCGTCTTTATCTGTTGTTAGTTTTAATGTTTCTATGAAGTCAGTCCAACCATGTAGATTTAAACTGATTTCTCAGTGAAATAGTATGATGAGATATTGTTTTCTGTTTATACTTTGATGTATAACAAAAAACAAGAGAACAGCGAATAAATCTTATACCAAATTACTAACTATTAACCTGAAAAAAAAGCAATAAAGCCTGATATCATAAATGGTGAAACAGCGAGCTAGAGGTTCTCACAGAATCCAAAAGATTATATTACCAAGCTTTTAACACAGTGTGCGTAAAGTTAGACTGTGTATCTCTATAATTTTAACAATTTATCAGTTTGAGATAATTTTTTATAGAAAAATACATTTTTCAATTAAAAATGTGCTAAAAAAATAATCAAAATTTTATACTTATCTTCTCTGAGGAACTTCCATATACGTATGTAGAACCAAATTTGAGTGCTCCTCCACTTGTGTAAACATTAAGAAGCTCAGTTTTATTAAGATGAGTCCATAAAATCAATATAAAATTCAAAGTCCATTTTCCGCAGAGAACGCCGATGCTGCAGCATTTTGGCGACCAAATGCCTGCTTCAGGGGAAATAATGGATGCAGCTTCTGGATAAAATAAAAACATCCGTTATATCAAAATAAAGCTTAAATCTAAATAACTTAATGAGGGATAGTTATATTTATGCCTCTTGATTTAGTATGTCCATCTCACTTCATGTAGTTTGACAAAATGGCAGCACACACATGTCATTATGACATCACCATTTTATATCAAAACCCACCAATCAAAAAGCATCCATTCAAAAGTATTTTGTAGACAAGATTAGAAAATACACCATTCCACTTCCTTAAGTCCTTTTAGCTCACATGCATTCCTTTGAGATAAAAATTTAGAGAAATCACCTCCATGTTTTTGTGGGAACCATTGTTCAAGGACTGCAAATGTAAGGTCTTCTATGAAATTTTGTCTATCAGCCCAATGATTGATAAGAGGTGCCACTTTTCTTGACCGTTTTTTGAATTTTCCATGTGACCGGGTTAAATGGTAACACACATACTAACCGATCATCCAAATTCTTATTAGATGAATCTATCAATAGAGCTCTATTTGCCTGTCTCCCAGATTTATAGGCTCTATGTACTATCCAACGTGAATATCCTTTTTTAAGAAATCTTTCATTTCATTAGACTTAAAAATATATTCATCAGTGGTAGAGCACAGTTCTACAATTTGGCCTGTTGGCAAATTGTTCTTCAAACTCTGAGGATGACAACTACTAAAATGTTACAAAGTATTTCTTTCAGAGGATTTATGATATATAGAAAAGAAAAATTTCACCCCATCATATTTAATAAGAATATCCAGGTAATTCACCTTTTGGGTATCAGCTATACAGGCGAACTGTAGATTTATGTCTCTGCTAATGAGCCATTCAAAAAACAGTCAAAGAATCCAGGCTCCCTATACACAGCATAATGACATTGTCAATATAATGCTTCCAACGTTTAATGTACTGCTGAAAAGGACACAGTAGGAGCCTTAAGGTCTCAAAGACACCAACATATAACTTTGTAACATCGGGGGCCATAGAAACCCACATTTCATCTCCTTTGATGTGGTGAAAGAGATTATCTCCAGAACAAAAAAAAAAAGTTATTCTTCATAGCAATTGTAATTAGAGACATCAAGAAGTCAGTTGGAACACAAACAGGGTCTTGAGTTAATAGAAATTGGCATATATCTTAGCGCCTTGCTTGAGGAATGTTCGTGTAAAGAGCAGCAATGTCTTATTTCCTCTGAAGCAGGCGCTTGGTTTCCGAAACGCTGCAGCGTCTGGGTTCTCTGTGGAAAACGGACTTTGATTGCTCTGATTATATGGACACATCTTAATAAAATTGTTGCGTTCGTGCCTGTTCTCGCCCTCGCTCCACCCTCTCTACCTTTGTGGCGACTCCCTTCGGGTCTGACGGGCAGATGCTGCCGCAGCTTCTCCTCGCCACTTCTCCCCGGAATCCCCGGGCTGGCCTGATGCTGTGGATCCGCCAGGTTTGTGATGATGTAAGGGCGTGCGCGTGCTCCAGAGTTTGTACCGCAAGGGCGTGAACCTCGGGGGCGTCCCCCTGTAGTGAAGTCATCCGCTTCCAACTTAAGAAGTCTTTGTTTGCAACTACGAATCGAGTTAGCATGGGGGAAATATTTCTCTGCTGCTCTGCCTCCACAAACCTACCAAGGGGTACCCGCTCCTTGGGGGCCCCGCTCTGTCTTCTTGATTTCAGATTGATAAGACGGGATCTGGTACTCGCTCCTCAATGGCCTACGTCCCTGAATGCTCAGAAGACTCCTTACTGCCTGGAAGCGATCGCAGACGTTAACACTGTGAGTTCTGTTTCAGACAGGAACCGGTACTCACTCCATGAGGGCCTATATTCCTAATAACTAAAGACTCCCTTCTGTCTAAGACGTTATCGTAGGTACGGAGATCGTGAATTATTACTGGAGATTAGAGATAGGAACCGGTACTCGCTCCACGAGGGCCCATGTTCCCAAAACCCTCCAAAGACTCTTCTATTCCAGAAGCCATCTCATACACAGATATTGTGAGTTCTTATTCCAGGCTGCATATAGGAACCAGTACTAGCCTACGGCTCCTGTTCCTGAATATACTGAAGACTCTCTGTTGCATAGAAGCCATTACAGATATCTACAATTGTGAGTGTATCATCTACGACTGGTTATGTATCCAGCATACCCTGTCTACTCACTACCTATAGTCTCTTTCTACAGCTCAGCAACCCAGAGATCGCAGTTCCAGTATCTGAGGGACTTCAGCCCTGCCGGGCACATCAACTCACTACTGCCACCTCTGGTGGTTCTACTTCCTGTCTAATAAAGAACTATCTATGTTTGTCTCCATACTCCAGCCTAGCCGGTGGTCCCTCTAGGGATATCCTCCTGGGGGCGTTGTCATCTGCCATCAGCCCAAGGATTCTGTACACTACTAGAGCGGTATTATACAGACTGCCACTCTGTGGGAGCCAACCCAGAACAGATCATTAACTCCACCTACGAAGTATTACAAATTGCTAGCTCCTCCCCTTGGGGGAGCAGCATTGATCAGATTGCTCACTCCTCCCCTCTGGAGGAGGTAATCCATAACAGATTGCTAGCTCCTCCCCTCGGGAGGAGCTGATCAATAACAAAAATTGAGCTGATCAATTTTTCAACAAAAATTGAGCTTCATAATTTCTACACAAGCAGAGGAGCACTCAAATTTGGCTCTACATACGTATATAGAAGTTCTTCAGAGAAGATAAGTACAAAAGACTTTTGATGTTGATTAAACTCATTTTTAATTGCAAAATATTTTCTAATAAAATCTCAAACTCTGATAAATGATTAAAATTACAGTGATACACAGTCTAAGTTTATTCACACTGGGCCTGATTTTAAAAAGCATTTACTCGAGTAAAAACCAGGTTTACTGGAGTAAATTTACTTTACTTGAGCAAGTGGGTTTTTGAAAATTGCTACAATATATGCCATTGACTTGTCTATAGGATTTACTCACATAAGTGCACTTTACTTGAGTAAATGGCTTTTGAAAATTGCTACAATAGTAGCTACATTTACGCATGCAACTCCTTTTGAAAATTTACCCCCACTGTGTTGTTAAAAGCTTGGTTTATAGACCCTGTTGGGTTTTGTGAACCTCTAGCTTTGTTTCACCATATGATGATAAGCTTTATTGCTTTTTTTTTTTTTTTTTATGGTTGATGGATAGTTAGTAATTTGGTATAAGATTTATTCGCTGTTCTCTTTTGTTGTTTGCTATATTGCTGTGAACAATGTTGTGCTTGTTTTGTGGTTTCGGAGGTCTTTCGGTATACTTTGCTGTATAATAAATTTCCTTGTTCATTATCAACTTTGTGAGTCAGAATGCACAGAATATTCATATCTCCTTCAATATAGTAGTAGAACGCTCTGCTGACTATCTGTAGCTGAGTAACATGTAATTCTCTTCAAATCTACTTTCGTGTTAAGCGTTCAACAAGTTAGCAGTGCAAGCATTAATTTGGTAACTTTGTCCTCATTGTTTTCTGAATAGAAGGTGTTATATGTGATGTTAAAAACAGTGTCAAATAGAGGTTGCCCTATATTTTTTAAGAATTGCATTGTTTGGCCTATGAATCCGTAAAAATAATTTTTAAAGCAATAATGCTTTCTAAATGGGCTCAATCACAGCATACATATCATTTTGAAAAATCTAGGTAAATGGCACATAATCTAAAACAGTTTTCACTGTGGCTAACAGGAGACAAAAGATTGCCTTACAATTAATATACTACTCCATGTGTACTGGACCTATGATTTCCTGCTGACCAAGTTTGAAGATGGCTGGCAAAACATCTGCCTCTGCTTTGGCATGGTTTTGCAGAGTTAATTGCATTTCTTGAGAAGAGGAATTTGACTTGTCTGTATGTTTAGCATCCTTACACACTGCTGTCATAGGAACTCTTGCACCAACCATCTACTTCTCTAGTTTCAAAATAGTAATAAATTTTTATTTTAAAGAAAAGAAGGAAATCTGTTTTGGGTCACTTTTCTTAAAATACCAAAGGTTGATGGAACAGGAAAATATGAAGGCACTTATATTTAAGTGTTTTGCAAATAAGGAAGATTATTTAAGAAAATAAGGTAAAATGTATGATCAAGTAAGGCATTTGCCTAATTTAAAGGTGAGGTTCCAAAAGAAGTTAAGAATATATTGAAACAATGGTTTAGTGGCAGCACTTTGCTCTGTCGTGTGGAAGATCTGGGTGCATTTTCTTAGCCTAGCTTCTGCTCTTTGGTCCTACTGGGGAAGCAGTGAAGGCGAAGGTTGCATTTTCATAAGGGAAGAAGTCTCAGGCATTGCTAATGGCAACAACTAGTGGCTAGATTTGTTCTGGAAAGATCTGAAATATTCGGCTAAGGATGTGCAGCCCCAAAATTTTCACTTCGGTTTGTTTTTTCATTTTGGGGGATTTTGTGGTTTTTTTGGCTTGTTTTGTTTCCTGAACTGAAAAAATAAACAAACATTAAAAAAAAAACAAAACCTGCTAAAATAACCCAAATTGAGCCCTTTCAATCCTCCCACCCTCCAAAATATTCACAGGGCCTGGGACTACTGGGCTGAACCTCCCCGGGCCCATCAAACACTCCCTTCTGGCCAGTAAAAATCAAGGACGCCACTTGGACCTACCTGGCTTAGTCTTTAGCTCATCCTGTCAATCAGGCTTCTACTTACCCCATGTGTAAGACCTCAGAGTCCAAAAGGTAAGAGCAATGCCCATTAGCTACTGCCCTGTCTTCCATAGATTTAAAAAATGGTGATGTGGCCTGCACATAAACACTGAATTGACAACTGCCAATGTTTAGGCATCTGGCAACATTTTAGAATCAATGGAAGAGCTTGTGGGCATCACTCCTGTCCTTTGCAGCCCTGCGGATGGTGTATGCGGGGACCAGGGAAGAAGGACAGCCGGGTAGGCTGGAACTCAGACTTGATTTTAGAGAGCAGGAGGTGGTTCCCCCCCCTTTTTTAAATTTTTTTTTATTTATTGGAAAAAGGAAATACTGAAAAATGTTTGGGTATTTTCATGAGTCCATTTTCAGTTTGTTCCATTTGTAATGAATAAAAAATGGCCTTATTCATCCTGTTTTGTGATTTGTTTTAAATGAATGCACATTCCTACCAAAGAATTATTGTAATTGCTTGGCTTGGAGGAGATGATAAAGGGCCGGATTTTAAGATTTAGGCGCGGGTGTAGATTTGTGCGTGCATGTTATAAAATCTGGATTTGGCACGCGCAAGGGAGTGCACACTTGTGCGCCTTGTGCGTGCTGAGCCGCACAGCCTTCCTCCGTTCCCTCCGAGGCCGCTCTGAAATCGGAGCAGCCTCGGAGGGAACTTTCCTTCCTTCCGCCCCCCCCTCCCCCACCTTCCTCTCCCTTCCCCTACCTAACCTCCCCCCAGCCCTACCTAAACCCCCCCCCCTTACTTGTAACTTAGAAGTTGTACCTGCCTCTGGGCAGGCGTAGGTTGCGCACGCCGGCCGACGGTTGGCCTGCGATCCCGGGCACAGTGGCAAATGGCCACTGTGCCTGGAGGCTCCGGCCCCACCCCGCCCCCTTTTTCAAGCCCCGGGACATATGGAGCTTGCGTGCATCGCCGTGACTATGGAAAATAGGCTCGGCGCGCACAGGAGGGGTTTTAAAGGGTTACGTGTGTATATTACGTGCGTAACCCTTTTACAATCCGCCCCAAAGTGTGGGGAAAAATACCAGTTAGTTGTAAATATGGGCTTAGTAGAGACAGCTTCATTTAAAATGGAAGCCCAAAGGAAGAGAAGATAAATACTGGACCAAAAACATTGTTTTGAAACTGTATTCTTAATGATATGTGTGCATAATTTAATTTATTCATTTATATTCTGCTTTACAATATGATGCACAAGGTTGGGTTACAAAAAAACATTTAAAAATCATAAAAGGCAATTACAAAATAGACATAAATATGGTATGAAACAGACATATAGCAAGATATTAATATATTACGATAAACGTTATACAAAAATGCAATGTAAACTTAAAACAGTAAATATTCTTGATTAAACTTAAACAAAAGTTCCCAAAATTAAAAGTAGAAATAAAGTCCCAAGATTGAACTAAAAGAGAAAATATGGATTTGACCTGCAAACAGGTTAGGGCTTAGGACTTTACTATGCAGTAAATGCCTTAACACAGAGGTGACATGCAGTATTTCAAATATTATACATTATTTCACTCCCCAAAAACACTGTTGTTAAAATGAGCTTATTTTTCTCTACTATCACTGGTCTAAATCCTAAATGCTTCTGAAATGAATGTAATAAAACTTTACAAATTCTGGGACACTCAGAACGAAAATGATGCTTAAAATTGTTGATTGGTTTAGTTTTTCAAGATATGCTGCTGGGTCAATATATATAATCTTGGGAATTGCAAAGGGAAAACATTTCAAATTAAACCAGAAATGACTAATACACATCTTTGACTGAATCTTTGAATACATTTATTATCTGTTTGCGAGGCAAGGAAAAGATTGCATAGAATGCCTTCCAGTTAGTGGTATCACATTTTCTTAGAAACAACATGGCAGATAACTACAAGGAGTTGGTTGAAAACTTCCTCAAGGTATACATGAGTCTTGGCTGTTACATGTCACTAAAGATAAATTTTTTTCATTCTCATCTAGACTATTTTTTCTACCAAACTGCAGAGCAGTGAACAATGAGCATGGCAAGTGATTTCACCAGGACATTGCAGCAATGGAAAAATGGTATCAGGGCAAATGGAGCCCATCAATGCTTTCAGACTAGTGCTGGACAGTGAGATGAGATGTTCTATTTAATGAATACAAGAGAAAGCCAAGAAGAGCTGAGAAGCCACTGAATAAGGACTAAAATATGTCTCCATATATTTTTTAGCCTTTTTCCATAATACATTTTATAATCCTGTTGCTGATCTAATTTTTAAAGTGTTACATAAACAGGACAGGTAAAATATTATGCAACCATACATACACGAAAAGTCCTAAGCTTACAATTTATGATTAAAACTCTTTATCTACACAATAAATAGATGTAAATTGTAAAAACTTAAATATCATGAAAACAATAGTTAACAGTAACTGGTTTAGTTGTCATATTTAAATTTAGCAAATCAACATTAATAAATGGCACATTTTTTCACTGAAGCAGATGACTTCTAAAAATTTGTATACCGGTGTATTGAACCACTTGTTACTGTGTCTCAAGCCATTCAAAATAACTTATCCTTGGTATGACCTTCTTCAGAGTTTACACTAGAAGCGATTTGGAATGCACTAGAGGGCTCAGGTAATGCTAGCATGTCTCAAGTGTCTCCCTTAGTTTTGGTGAACTGAATTCAGTCTTTGGAAAGCTCTAACTTAGAATTAGTGTTGCAGGTTTCTGACTTGCAAAATAATATGGAGCATGTCGAGACTGTGCAAGAGGTGGTGGTTAAATAGAATGGAGATTATTGAATTTTATTAGTAGGAAGAATTTGTGATTTATTAATTTTCCTAAATTTCCAATGGTGTCTGCTAAAGAACTGTTTAGAAGATACATTGGGGTAGATTTTCAGACATACGCGCGGGCGTAGATTTGTTCGCGCATGTTATAAAATTCAGGGTCGGCGCGGGCAAGGGGGTGCACAATTGTGCAACTTGCGCGTGCCGAACCGCGTAGCCTTCTTCCGTTCCCTCAGAGGCCACTCCGAAATCGTAGGGAACTTTCCTTCCGCCTCCCTCCACCTTCCCCTACCTAACCCGCCCCCCAGCCCTATCTAACCCCCCCTGACCTTTATCATCGAAGTTACGCCTGCCTCCAGGCAGGTGTAACTTGCGCGCGCCGGCCAGCTGCCGGCACGCCATCCCTCAGCACTACCGCAACAGAGGCGGCCTCGGCCCCTCCCCTTGGACCGGTGTTCTGCCCGGAACGCCCCTTTTTCGAAGCCCCGGGACATACGCACATCCCGGGGCTTGCGTGCATCGCCGAGCCTATGCAAGATAGGCTCGGCGCACGCAGGGGCAGGTTTTTGGGGATTATGTGCGTAACCCTTTGAAAATCTGCCCCTTAATGAAAATACTCAAGGTTCCTAAACAATTGATACCACCTGTGTCAAGGATATATTATTGTTCTCTGTTTAAAAAAGGAAACAGCTGTGGATGGTCCGAGGCTTTGGCCTAGTTAGAGATGGTGGATCCCCACTGGATCGGGTAAGTGGGGGGGGGGGGGGGAATTCTGGCCCCAGTGTTTTTCTGGCAGGGAGGGCTCTTTTTAATTTTTTGGCTATTTTGGTGAGGTGTTTTAATTGCTTGATTCATTTTTTTTTCTCACAAAAGAAACAAATCAAGCAATCCACGGACCAAAATTCATGGGGAAGAAAAATCTCCTGCAAACGAACCACAAAACGAAAACAAAACAAGGTTTTTTTGTTGTTTTTTTTTTCGCCCTCCCCTGCAAATCAGTATAGAGCACGGAGTTTAACCCTTCAAGCAATTTTACCTTGAGCAACAGTTACAAATTTATAAATCATACATTGGTCCACCAATAAGTCACATTTA
This sequence comes from Rhinatrema bivittatum, assembly GCF_901001135.1. Taxonomy (NCBI): domain Eukaryota; kingdom Metazoa; phylum Chordata; class Amphibia; order Gymnophiona; family Rhinatrematidae; genus Rhinatrema; species Rhinatrema bivittatum. Next base: position 138,878,738 of record NC_042620.1, read on the forward strand.
AGAGGTTATAACTTTTCCAATTACGAAGAATAAATTGTAAAGCAATTGCCAAAAGAATATATAATATCTTATATAAATTTGGTGAGCATATCTCTTGGAAAACATAGGGTCTCAAGATGACAATATTAAACTCCCCAAAACTGAGTTAAATTGTAAGGCAAGTACTTTAAAATAAATTTTACAATAAAAAGATTGATACAAATCATTCACCTTTGGAACTAATAACGAACTCAATGATCTATAAAATGCAAGTGGAAACCCATCATGCCCAGGGGTCTTATGAATAGGAAGAGAAGCAAGAGCTGAAATAATTTCCTTCTCCAAAATAGAAGTCCAAAAAACATTTATTGTCCTCTGACAGAGTTGGATGCTGCAGCTGTGCCACAAAGGCTTCTCGAGCCACATTTAAGAACACATACATTGCCATATTGGGTCAGATTGAGGTTCCATCAAATCTAGCATCCTGTTTTCAACAGTGGCCAATCCAGGTTACAAGTATCTGGCAAGTACCCAAACATTTAATAGATCCTATGCTACTGATGCTAGTAATAAACAGTGGTTATTCCCTAAGACAACATGATTGATATCAGTATATGGATTTTTCCTCCAGGAACTTATCCACACCTTTTTTAAACCCATCTGCACAAACTGCCTTAACCACATGCTCTGGCTTAATTGTGCATTGAGTGAAAAAGAATTTTCTCAGATTTGTTCTGAACTTGCTACTTTAACGTCATAGAGTGCCCCCTAGTTCTTGAATTATCTGAAAGAGTAAAAACTGATTCACATTTATCCATTCCATTCCTTTCATGATTTTATAGACCTTTGTCATATCCCTTCCAGCCGTCTCTTCTCCAAGCTGAACAGCCCTAATCCCTTAAGCCTTTCCTCATAGTGGAGCTGCTCCATGCCATTTATCTTATTGGTCTCCTTTCTCTGTACCTTCTTTATAAATATATTAAAAAGCACCGGACCAACTGCAGATCCTTGAGGCATTACACTTTTTATCTTTTTCCACTGAGAAAAATGACCGACCAGTCCTACTCTGTTTCCTTTTAACCAGTTTGCAGTCCACAGAAGGACATCACCTTCTATCCCATGACTCTTTAGTTTTCTTAGAAGCCTCTCATGAGGGACTTTGTCAAATGCCTTCTGTAAATCCATATATACTGCATCTACTGATTTACCTTTATCCACATATTTATTAACCCCTAAAAAAAAAAAAAAGCAGCAGATTTATAAGACAAGACTTCCATTGGGTAAATCTATGCTGGCTGTGTCCCATTAAATTATGCCTATCTATATATTTTGTGGTTTTGTTCTTTAATAGTTGCCACAATATTTCATGGCTCTGAAGTCAGGTTTACTGGTGTATAGTTTCCTGGATCATCCCGGAGCCCTTTAAAATTATCGGGGTTACATTGGTTATTCTCCAGTCTTCAGGTACAATGGACGAAATGATAGTTTACAATTTTTACTACTAATAGGTCTGAAATTTCATTTGAGTTCTTTTAGAACCCTGGGGTTATACCATCTGGTCCAGGTGATTTGCTATTCATCAATTTGTCAATCTGGCCTAGTATATCTTCCTGGTTCACCGTAATTTGATCCAATTCATCCTAATAATTAACCTTAAACATCTCTAGAAGGGTATCTCCCCAACATCCTCATTAGTAAACACCGAAGCAAGGAATCCATTTAGTCTGTCTGCAATGGCCTTATGTTCCCTGCATGCCCCTTTAACCACGTGATCATCTAAAAGTCCAACAGATTCACTCAATACTTGCTGCTTCGTATATATTTTAAAAAGTTTTTATTATGAGTTTTTGCCTCTATGGCAAACTTCTTTTGAAATTCGCTCTTAGCCAATCTTATCAGTGTTTTACATTTAATTTACCAATGCTTATGTGTGTTCCTATTTTCTTCAGATAGATCCTTCTTCCAATTTTTGAAGGAAGTTTTTTTTTGGCTAAAATAGTCTTTCACTTCACCTTTTAACCTTGCTGGCATTCGTTTGGCCTTCCTTCCACCTTTCTTAAAGTATGGCATACATTTTGACTGTGCTTTAAATATAGTATTTTTAAACAATATCCATACCCTTTGTACATTTTTAACCTTTCTAGCTGCACCTTTCAGTTTTTTTCTAACTAGTTTCCTCTTTTAATCAAAGCTTTCCTCTTGAAAGTTTAGAGCTAGAGCTGAGGTTCTCATCTGCAGCCTCAGAGGAATATAAAGTGCTATAGTATTCTTTGAATTGATAAAAAAAATTTGAGTCTTTAGTAAGTTAATGTTGAAGTAGCTTTACTAGTGGATATTTGGAATCAATTTTTCTGCCCCACAAATACTGTGCCAACAATCTACCAGATGTATTATTCTCAGAGAAATTGAGAACTTTAGACATGAAAATAATTTTCCTGGCCCTCTGACTAAGCAATGTGTTGTAGTGATACTTCATCATAAGCTGCATAAGACTCGTATTAGAACCACTCCAAATATGTTCTGATTCTAAAGAAGCAATTTCTATCTCAAGCTGATTTAATTCAGCATTATGCTTCTTATTGCAGTGTGCCAGATAACTAATAATTTCTCCACACATAGTAACTTTAAAAGCATCCCAAACAGTTGAAGTAGGCAGAGATACAGACTGATTTATTAAAATATTCAGAAATGAAACCTATCTTATCTATAAAAAAAACCCTTGATCTTCTAACAGTGACGCATTGAGACTCCATACTGGAGTAGATGACTGAGATTGCAATATGGAGATAGAGTAATATGCAGTCATGCATATGGGTTGTGGAAATCCGAAAGAACTGTATTCGATGGGGGGTAAAGGGCTGATGTCCATGGAGCAGGAGAAAGACCTAGGGGTGATAGTGTCTAATGATCTGAAGTCGGCGAAACAATGTGACAAGGCGATAGCTAAAGCCAGAAGAATGCTGAGCTGCATAGAGAGAGGAATATCGAGTAAGAAAAAGGAAGTGATTATCCCCTTGTACAGGTCGGTGGTGAGGCCTCACCTGGAGTACTGTGCTCAGTTCTGGAGTCTGTATCTACGAAGGGACAGAGACAGGATGGAGGCAGTCCGGATTAGGGAGACCAAAAAGGTGGAGGGTCTTCATCAAATGTCTTATGAGGAGAGATTGAAGAATCTAAATATGTACACCCTGGAGGAAAGGAGGAGCAGAGGTGATGATACAGACTTTCAGATACTTGAAAGGTTGTAATGATCCAAAGATAACGACAAACCTTTACCGTTGGAAAAAATCAGCAGAACCAGGGGTCACAATTTAAAACCCCAGGGAGGAAGATTCAGAACCAATATCAGGAAGTATTTCTTCATGGAGAGGGTGGTGGATGCCTGGAATACCCTTCTGGAGGAAGTGGTGAAGACCAGAACTGTGAAGGACTTCAAAGGGGCGTGGGATAAATACTGTGGATCCATAAAGTCTAGAGGATGTGTATGAAGAGTGGGTGGCTCGCAGGAATGACGGCTACTACTGGAGATAATACCCTTATTCAATAAACATACACAGTTAATGCGACTCCAACATTGCTCTAAGTTTCAACGGCAAGAGGTAATGTGGGGGGAAAAAAAGGATTTCCATTCACAGGGAGTAGCTTGCTTGTTACAGCGGATACTACTCCAAACCAAATAAGCCTGATACTTCACTTTCAATGCATATCCAGCACAGCTCTCTGCTTCAACGACAGGGGAGAAAGTCTGATACTTCACTTTCAATGCATATCCAGCGTAGTGCTCTGCTTCAATGGCAGGGGGATTGAAGAAAAGTGGATCTATATACAGACAACCAACAAGGACTGAATTCATTGTCGGGGTAATCAAGCATGGGTGTAGCTTGCTTATTGCGGCGGTTACTAACCCTAACTAATTAAGCTAGATATTTCACTTAGTTGCATTTCCAACACTACTCTCTACATTAATGGAGGGGGGAAGGGAAACAGAATCAAAAAGGTTACTAAGGGCCAAGAGTAACAGATAAGTATGAGAAGAAAAAAAAAAGTGCGAAAGCTTGTTGGGCAGACTGGATGGGCCGTTGGTCTTCTTCTGCCGTCATTTCTATGTTTCTATAAAACAGGCAAAATTTCAGCTTTTGGATCCTAGACAATAAAGATTTAGAGGTCAATATGTAATCAAACCTAGAGTAGGATTGGTGAGGGAAGGTTGTAGAAGATGCCAAAGATCAACCTAGCCCAATTCTGCCTCTGTTGCTCTGTCAGTCAAATACTTGGTCAGCCCAAGTTCACAAATTGAATGCCTATCAATAATTGGATTCAAGGGGTGATTAAAGTCTTGTTCCATTACAACAGGTATATCTCCTTGCTCCAAAATAACCTTGGCCACTGATTTAAAAAAAGACAGGGTAGTCCACAATTGCTGCATGACCATTAAAAAAAAATATATATAAATAAATTTGCTCCCCCCTAACAGTTTCTGTCAATTCCCGCATGCCCTCCAAATCAGTCTCTTAAGATATTGAACATCTAAGGATTTTCTTAAATCACCCACCCAATCCTTTCAGTTTTAACATTTCTTTAAAGTCCAGATGAGCTTCTTAGAGCATTATGACATCCTTGCCCAATTTCATAACATAACCCAGTATCTTCTTCCTCTTAGTAGGATGATTAAGGCTATTTATGTTGAGGCTCTCAATCTTCAGAATTGTCAAGTGCTCCATTACTTCACTAAAATGAAAGAGGACAATTAAAAAAAAAATACATAGAAACACAAGACTTTGAGTATATAGAAAAATCTACTTAGTACACAGTAAATATGGATTCAGTAGACACTGAAAAAAACCCCAGAAGTCCTCCTGTTTAAAATACAAAAAGGGAAAAAAACTTTACAAGTCCCCAAAGTCACCAAAATGGAAAGGACCTGCTGTACAGCCTCAAACCAAGACAACACAACAGAAGACTCAAATAGACCATCTTCACTGTCCGTTGAACTGTAGCAAACTTCCATACATGCCAACCCTTTGAAAAGACAGAAACCTCCAATAAATATGCAGTCAAAAATAAGAACAGACCACAGCCAGCATTCTGTGCTGTGCATGAGCAGGAGCCCAAGTAGGGTAGTTAAGAGGCAAAAAAATACAAATACAAATAAATCCAGGCACTCATAAAGTCATAGCAAAGCAATTGTTTTTAGCAACAAGGAAACCAATCAGTGTGATTATTGTAGGTCACCCTCATGCATGCTGGTTACAATAATTCATATTTTGCTCCCAATTCAGAGTTGTGGTCTGAGTGCCAAAAAGTGTTTGCATTTCTGCGCAGTAGTTTTAGCCAAGACAGGAAGAAAAAACAGCTTTCTCCCCTCAAAAGTGAGTGGTGCTTTGTTTGGTCACAGAGAGGATTTTTAGAGCCTGAGGATAATGCAATATTTTCACCACTATAGGCCTTAGGCATCTGATGAACCCCTTCTATTTCAAATGGTTTTCTCAAACTGCAAACATAAGTCTCAACATAAATTTCTCAAGAAATTGCAACATATTAATACCTTCTATTACTTCAGCAATGCCCGAGATGCGAATATTACTTCTCCTGTTTCAGATGGACAAATCTTCCAGGGCTGCCTGCAGAGAACCTACACAATGTTAGGTTCCATATTAGGAGCTACCACCCAGAAACAGATCTAGGTGTCATAATCGATAATACATTGAAATCATTGGCTCAGTGTGCTGTGGCAGTCAAAAAAGCAAACAATGTTAGGAATTATTAGGAAGGTAATGGCTTATAAAATGGTGGATGTCCTAATGCCTCTGTTTCGCTCTATGGTGAGACTACATCTTGAATACTGTGTGTAATTCTGGCTGCTGCATCTCACAAAAGATATAGTTGCACTGGAGAAAGTACAGAGAAGGGCGACCAAAATGATAAAGGGCATGGATTGGCTCCCCTATGAGGAAAGACTAAAGAGGTTTAGGGCTGTTCAGCTTGGAGAAGAGATGGCATGGGGGGTGGAGTATGATAGAGGTCTACAAAATCATGAAAGGACTTGAACGGGTAAATGTGAATCTTTTATTTACTCTTTCTAATATTTAGTTATTATAATTGTCTGTTATTTTATCTATACTTGTTTTTTACATTATGTATGTAATTTTGTTCACCGCCTAGGCCTAACAGTGTTAGGTGGTTTATAAATTTAAATAAATGAAATAAATAAAATGAAATAGAAGAACTTAGGGGCCCTCCATGAATTTACGAAGTAGCACATTTAAAACAAATCGGCAAAAAATATTTTCATTCAAAGCACAGTTAAGCTCTGGAATTCATTGGCAGAGGATATGGTTAAGGCAGCTAGTGTAGTTGGATTCAAAAAAGGTTTGGATAATTTCCTGGTGGAGAAGTCCATAAATTGCTATTAATCAATAAGGAATAGACATTGCTTGTTACTAGCATTAGTAGCTTGGGATCTATTTAATGTTTGGGTACTAGCCAGATACTTGTGAATTGGATTGACCACTGTTGGAAACAGGATACTGGGCTTGATGGACCCTTAGTCTGACCCAGTATGGCATTTATGTTCTTATGGCCTGTGAATGATGATGCACTTGCTCTAGAACACATTCCAGTAAGATCAGCTTCTCCTCACACTTGCTCACATTAGACTTCAAGGTTCCCATTTGCTCTACCTGTTGCATCCGTCGCTGCTTGACGCCCTCACTCCGCCCGCTCTACCTCTGTGGTGACTCCCTCCGGGTCTGTTGGACGGTTAGCAGCCACGGCGTCTTCTTGCAGTCTTCCTCCGGCATTCCCGGACTGGCACGATGCTGCAGATCTGCCATGTTCCTGATGACGTAGGGCGCGCGCGCGCTCCCATTGATGTACCAGCAAGGGCGCGAATCCTCGGGGCGTCCCCCGAGCTGATGTCATCCGCTTCCAATATAAAAGGTCTCGAGTTAGCAAGGATTCGTCCAAGCTACTCTGCCTCCTCGGACTTACCCATGGGTACTCTCTCCTCGAGGGCCCATGTTCCTGAACACTCTGAAGATTCTCTACTGCCTGGAACCTATCGCAGATACAGACATTTATGAGTTACCATTGCTCTCTCAGAGCTTTCCCTGGAACCAGGTACTCGCTCCTCGAGGGCCTAACCCTTTCCGGCTACTGAGCTTCCTCAAGACCTTATGTGAGTTTTGTCATCTAGTTCTAGCTATGAACACAGCATACCCTATCTACTCACGATCTATAGTTTCTCTACAGCTCAACCCTGGGATCATGGTTCCAGTACCTGAGGGACTTCAGCCCTGCCGGGCATATCAGCTCACTACTGCCACCTCTGGTGGCTCTACTAACCTGTCTAATAAAAGAATTATCTGTCTGTCTCCGTACTCAAGCCTAGCCGGTGGTCCCTCTCAGGATATCCTCCTGGGGGTGCAGTCATCTGCCATCGGCCCAAGGATTCACCTATCTACCTTCATCTACAGCCCTCTTCAAGCACTCCGCTGGTAACAGATTGCTATTCCCTTCTCCATTAGGAGTCTTCAGCAACATATTCATAACAGATTGCTACTCTGTAGTCTATCCTAACAGATTGCTAACTCATCCCCCCTAGAGGAGTAGATCACAACACCACCAATATGCTATATGGCTAATTTAATAGCCATATAGCATTAAAATGCTCTTCCATCAATTCGCGGATGCCTTGCAGCTCAGCCACATACCCCTAGATTCATCAAAATTCATTAGTTACGTATTGATAACGCCCATGCTAAGAAAAAGGGGTGCGTTTAGGAAATTTTAGATTTACCGCACCACACGATAACATACCGCTTCGGATCGATAGTATCACGTGGTGTGATAAACTTATCTTGCATGGGGGGAGGGAGAGTGACTATCTACAAGGCCTTCATAGTAGTGAAGTAGTTATATCTCTATAGGAGGGCCATCTAATAGGTCGAGGTGAGCTGTTGGTGGTTTCTCTTGTAGAGTGAGACGTACAAACAGCACAGTACACCTCTGTGAAGATTTGAAGTCATTTGGAGTGAGGAAAGTCTCACAAGGATGCCATTTCTACTATGTTCTCTCACCCTAGCTTGATGGACTCTATAACAGGGTACCATCAAGCTAGGGTGAGATAGCATAGTACAAAATTTCATCTTTGTGAGACTTTCCTCACTCCAAATGATGACAAATCTTCACCAAGGTGTACTGTGCTGTTCGAATGTCTCACTCTACATGAGAAACTGGCCCCTACATCACCACCACCACCACCACTTCACCTCGACCTATTAGATGGCCTTCCTATAGAGATATAAATAGTTGCACACTGTGATGGCCTCCCCAGAGGCTCTCTCTCTCTCTCCCCTCCTCCCTTTCCAAGCCAGAAATGGCCAAAATGCATTTCTAAAAATTTATAGCACAGCCTAACTCCTGGAAAAAAGGTGTAGTTATTTCCAGTGTTAAAACCGTGCAACATTGTCCCTCATTTTCCTAAATACCGCCCAAACTCCTCCCTGATCCCACCCCTTCTAAACATTTGCATCTGCGCTAGCGCTATTATCACATGCATTTTGGCGTTAATGCGTTATCACGTGCACTAACTCCATAACACATTTTGATGAATGACCCAGATAATCTGCCAAAAAAGGTCTCTCCTTCTCTGGCTTGCTTTTCTAAGGGTAGGCTGATCAGTTTTGGACACTTCACTCCTGTGGCAGCATTGAAATTCAGCTCAGTCTTAACTCCTTTACCAACAGACATGGCAAGTACTCAACCACATAGCAAAAAGGCAGAAACAGAAATCATCGGAGGAGGATGACATATTCAGAACAAGGTGGATGTGTAAATCTTGATGTCCCCGCTAATGCCCTCTAAACAGCCCATTTATAGTAGATTTGCGCTATTGGCACTGTTTTGAAATAACCTCCAAGTTTTCTTGGTATTTGAGTATATGTCGATCAGGAAAAAGCAAGTGGAGCTACATCAATATGCTTACGATTCCGACGGATTACAATCGGAAGAGCTGAGCAGTATGGCCGAAGTAACAGGAGAAAAAGAGTTGGAATTGAGCAATGAGCCCGATGGCACAGTAAGGACTGAGAGTAAGTGAGAGAACTTAAGTCATGAGGACTTCTGTAATTGGTTTATATCAAAACAATACAAACTGAACTGTTGGAAACGGTAACTGAATTTCATTCAGAGCTACCTGAATTTTGGAGGAGAGTGAAAGATGTACAGGCACAAGTTCATGAGCAGGTCTCTTTGGTGATGCAGTTGCAGAGCTTACTTGTGAATTGACCAAGGCAAATACAGATATCACCAATAAATTAAGAGGACCTCAAGAATTGGTCCTGCTGCTCTAACTTGAGTATATAGGGCTAGATTTTCAAAGGGGTACACGTGTACCCCCCGAAAACCTGGCCCAAACACCCCCTGCGCGCGCCGAGCCTATGTTGCGTAACTTTAGCGACAGAGGTGGGGGGGGGGTTTAGATAGGGCCGGGGGGGTGGGTTAGGTAGGGGAAGGTGGGGGAGGCGGAAGGAAAGTTCCCTCTGAGGCCGCTCCGAAATCGAACGGAGGCAGGCTGCACGGCTCGGCGCGCGCAGGCTGCCGCGCGCCAACCCCAGATTTTAATGGATACGCGCAGCTACGCGCGTATCTATTGAAATCCCACGTACTCTTGTTCGTGCCTGGTGCACGAACATAATTACGCATTTGCACAAGTTTATGAAATCTACTCCATAGTGTCTATCAGAGACAGACACGTCTGAGAATGCTAACCGGCTGGTGCAGTTAATTTGTCAGGCTGTGCTTAACTGACACTGAGGCCATGGAGAAACCTGAGATTGCGCTTGAGAATGTACACAGAGTGCTGGGTCTGCCCCCGCATAATGCACCCCAAGATATAGTGTGCCTGCATAGATATATAATCAAAGAAAAAGTGATGAAGCAGGGATGGCCATAGTGTTTCGCTTTTTAATGACCTCTCACCTTTAACCATCCGTAGGTGTAAGGAGTTTAGATCTGTTACTAGCAAACTCTAAAAAGAAAATATAAGGTATCAATGGCTTTTTTCCAGTGGGTTGGCCTTCATAATCAGGCACAAGTCGTTTTGAGAGCAGCAGGTATCATGGTGCCTACAGTTGTGAACAATCTTCAAGCCAGGGCGCTACAGAACAGTCTACATAGCAAAGAGTGGGAAAAGGAGGAAGAAGACTGTCACAAATCTTCAAGTTTTTCCCCAGGAGAAATTGCAACATGATTATTGGCCAGTCTTTGTTATGCTGACTTTATTCCTCCTCTAGGCAAAGCTTGGCTTTATCTTTGGACATATATTTTGGTTCTGTGATGCAATCCTTTAAATGATAAGATGTCATTGTGAGTTTGCACTGAAATTTGGATCAAGCTGAGATCTGGTATTCTGCATTTGTGGTGTGTATGGGATGGGCTGGCGGCTTCTGGGATATATGTTCATTCCCCTGAGCTGGTGGGGTCTGTTGGTATTTGAACAGCCGGTTGTGGGGATGGGGGAGGAGAAGAGTGGGCTAGAAGGGGTGAGAAGGGATGGAGTTATTCTGAGGAAGCGGTTACTTTGAGTAAGGGGTAGAAAAATGGAAAAGTGGGTTGTGATTTAAAAGGGAAAGGAGGTGTGGCTTGCTGTATCTGCACCGATGAAAGGTTGGTCTGAATATTGCATAACTCCTTGATGGCTACATCTTTTTATAGGATGACAATCGAGGCCTGTTTTTGTTATGGCTGTGTTACGATTGGTTTCACTTAATATAAAGGGTTGAACTCCCTCTACAAATGATAAATGCTGTTTAAAGAGGTATCTTCACTAAAAGTTTCAATTGTATTTATTCAAGAAGCACCTAAACAAGTGGGCTGAATGTTTAACCTCTTAAAAAAAAAATCCCATTACCCTTTTTCTGTGTTTCCCCGAAATTATTCTTGAACAAAAAAATCAACATTTATTTAAATATAGTCATGTCATCACATTCTGGAACATCATCATAACTCTCCAAACCCTGACCCTTCACCAAGAAAAGCAGACACCCTCAAAAGAGCCCACAAGACCCAAAACAATAAGGATTAGCAAGTGCCGGGCTCTCACACACATATCGGGTAGTCCTGCTGATGTCACTCCCGTCACAGGCATGCTGTCAGGTCCCTTGGCGTTCCAGCTGCTCTCTTACGCGTTCCACTGCAGCCAAGTGTAGCAGTTAGCTCCCCCTGGTGACCGGAAGCATCCACAACGCTCTAATATAATGGGCTTGGGAGTAGAGTGACGCCAGAGGGACTACCCGATCTATGCGTGAGAGCTCAGCACTTGATAATCCTTATTGTTTTGGGTCTCGTGGGGTCTTTTGAATACGATTCTTTTGAGGGTTTCTGCTTTCCTTGGTGAACGATCTATCTGTCCTGCTGCATTCTGTTGCCAATTGATTTTACTTTTTTAAATATATAGCTGCCTGGACACTATTTAAATTGACTTTTTTTATGAACTGTAACTAGGGCTTATTTTTGGATTAGGGCTTATATTTTGAGCATCCTCAAAAATCCTGAAAAATCATGCTAGGGCTTTTTTTCTGGGAAAAATGGTAGCTTCTTGCACCTCTCAAAATAAAGTATGGGGGAGTGGGCATATTGATATCAAGAGACTTATCAACAAGGGTTAAGATGTTAACATCAAGATATAGAAAAGATAAATATTATGGTATGTGTGGAGGTGGGAAATGTTATTTATATATTAGTTATTTACTTTCCACATACGAACCAAGGTGGCTTTATAATGTTTTGGGAAAGCAGTTGCATGAATTTCCTGAGGATCATATTATATTGTGTGGGGATTTTAATCTGACCAGGGTTCCAACCATAGATAATTCTTTAAGATCCAATTTAATGACCAACCCCCACAGATGCAGACTAAAGCGTTTTGTGAATAAGTGGACCCTGAATGACATCAGGACTGGGTTACATCCCTTGGAACACAAATATTCAAAACAGCACAGTTTTTATCAAGAATAGATTATTTTATGGTGGAGAATTCTCTCTCTTCTAGAACAAAAGGGGCCAATATTGGTACAATAACCTGGTAAGATCATGCCCCAATATGGTGGGATATAGACAGTTCAAATAATGGAGGCAAGCATTTTTGGAGAGTAAATGACAGCTCATTTAATGATGCAGAATTGTCAGAAAATTCATACAGACTTTTTGGATAATTTACATTTTAATGACACTATTAAAATGATGCCCATCATTCTGTGGGACATTGTAAAGGCAATCATTCATGGCAGGTTGAGAAAAGTGCTTTTTAATCCAAACTTTGTACAACTTAGAATTCATCCATTAATCAAATCCCTCTAGTACAGTACTAAAAGGGATGGAGAAGTCTCCAGGGTCACTAAATCTGTACTATATCTTTCAGAGTTAGCCAAGGGAGTTGGGGATCCCAAATATCAAAAAGTACTTCATTGCCTCCCATCTTAAGACTGTAATAGACTGGCATAGAATATCAGACAGAAAACACAATGGGTTATGACTGAACAGCCTGAATGGGGTTGGTACTTGTCAGGTCTCTATTATGGGTACCCAAGTAGCTAAGTCTGAAGTTAATTTGTCTCTCTCTTTACCAGTAGGTGCTAGGAATTATTTTTAACGAACACCTATCAGACACATTAGAAATTTTCTTTCTGAAATGGAGTCAGATGATCCACTTACGGGAAAAGGTGGGTTTGGATAGGCTCGAACACGTGTGGGAAATTCTAAATTGCTCAGCTTTGAAGACCTACTCCCAAGGCGATCTTTTTTCAAATTTATAAAAGGTGCACTATGTGAGATCCAGTTGGGGTGAGGCAGGGTCTTCTCAAAGGGAAAACTTTAGTTGAAGGGTATTGTGATAAAGGTGAAATTCTTAAAGGTGTATTATCCAGATTATATTCTATATTAAATGGAGCCCTCCTGGATAACCAAATCATATAAAAGCATGGGAGAATGATTTGGGGGAATCCTTGGAGGAGGCTACCTGGGATTTATGTTTTATATCTATAGGGCATTGTTTTATTTTTTCCTCCCTGGTTTAATGTGTATATAAATTACTTTAGAATTGGTATCTTACCCCAGAGCAATTGCAAAAGCTATATCCTTCAACAATGACACTTGCTGGTGTCAGAATGGAGAAAAAGGTATATTTTTTTTCTTATCTGGTGGCAATGTCTGCCTATTCAAGGCTTCTGGGACAGGACTGTGAAATTGATTAATGATATTAATTAATTAAGATTTGTACTATCATGAAACATCTTGTAAATTTTCCATCATCTGATATTGCCTCCCCTATGAAAAGTTTGCTTTCACAGATTGCAGTTGCTGCCAGATGTACTATTGCTGCTTGGTGGAAAAGAAATGGAGTTCCACCAGTCGAGGTAGTGTGTCAGCATCTTAAAAACTGTACAATGTATGGAGAAATTGATGGTTTGGAAACACAGCTTACCCAAATTCCAGAATATTTAGGTTCCTTCTGACTCTTAGATTGAGAAAAACAAGAACTGAAAGGTGGTGTGACTTGTATAAGCTTATTGTTGCCTTTTCTTTTCTCTGTTCCTCTCTTCCTATTTATTACCAAGTGGGTATAATTCTGCTGGGGGGGTGGTAGGGGAAATGGGGAGAGGGTTGGGGTGGGAGCTTTTTGGAATACTATGGAAACATCAGTGGTGGCTTTTGGATTCACTGTTATCTGAGTTGTATGTTTCAATAAAGCATTAATTACAAAAAAGAAACAGAAATCAACAGGAAGATATTTGGTGCTGATCTTATGATGGCTTTCAGGAGAGAAAGTCTGTAGCCATTCTGTGTGAGCTCACTAGCGCCTCATGGTGAACTTTTTCTACAGCACAGGGTTATGATTTTTCCAGATGTAGTTAAGCAAACTCAGAAAAAATGTAAGTTATTTTTTTATTGACACCTAGGATCTTACAGCTAGAGGCATTGACTTTTCTAAAATTTCCCTGTAAGTGTTTGCTGTATTAAGTATAAGAACATTTCCTATATGTGTTTTGAACTTAGCCAACTAACTTTTTCCCTAAATGATAAATTTGTAAAACAAGGCACATTAATACCTTCATCTTGGTTCTCTGATTGTCTTTGTTCTCATTATGGATATAGGCTTGGGATGTTGCTGGCTTTTTCACATTTTTTCTTTTTAAATATATTTCTTGATGAATTGTTATTAAATCTCCCCCCCCCCCCCATTGTTTCCATTTTATAGAGCTATATATGTTTGGTTTTCTTCAAACATTTTTTTTACTTATATATGGTAATTTTTTCTGCTGTGATTTCTTTTCTTCTTGCAGAATGAAACTTAGATCTGATTTGCAAGCAAATGCATGCAAATCAGTTCATTACAAGTTAAATTAATGTGAATCATCATGATTTGCCTCAAAATTTGCAAGTCACGTTTTGACTGAAAGTTAGCTATAACTCGAGCGTTGCAGCTAACTTTCCCCAGGAGCATTGGGACAATGCACATCTCATTGTTTCTAGGCTGAAGTCTAAAGGGTCCAATGTGGTCACTCCCAGGTGGCTAAAGGTAACAAAAAAAAATCTATAACTTAGCCTTACCTTCTCACCCCTAGTCCCCCTCCTTCTCCCCTTCGATGTACTTGCAATTATGCTTGGGGTTTGATGTTTAAGTCCATAGTACAACCTATGCTGCAGGGTTGATGCCATATGCAAAATGGTATTGGCCAGCCTTTGCATACATTTTCTATGAAAATGTATGCATCAAAGGCTATCCTCACAAGTTGTAACTGCTGAATTATCCACGCAAATTTTCCCTGAAAATTTATGCACATTTTAATATCCAAAAATATGCATATAAGTCCAAACCTCTCCCCAATCCAACCCATGGAAATGCCTCTGGTCAGTTTGAGCAAACTTACATGCAAATATGACAGCTGCATATATTTATTGGGGACAGGCAATTTTATTAATGGATGTTTCTGCAAGTAAAACAGTTTTACCCACAGTAGTCTCTTTGAAAATTAACCTTTTAAATGCCAAATAATCATGCCATGAAAATTGAGGAAAAAGTAAAGAATTAGTTAAGAAGTTATTCAATTCATCTAATCAACATGAAATACTTTAACCTCAAATCCACCATAAGTGTGGGAGGAAGGACCTTAGGAAAAGCAAGCTATAAGAAAATTGCAAGTCAATTTTAATTATGTAGCTAGCAAATCATTATTTTCTCCATAGACTTACTAATAGTAATCCCCTCAGCTGGAGGAACTACAGATGGCGTAATCATGTTTTCCTCTAAGAAGGTCCTTAGATCTGGAGCAAAAGAAGAAAAAAATCTAGCTCCTTCTGATTTAACTAGTCATTTACATGGAAATTTAAGGAATAAGTCAGCTCCCAGTGCCACAGCCTGTGCTCTCATGATCAGAAACAATTGTTATTTATTTTGTCTCTTTATATATATATCAGGGAAAAACCTTAATTTTCTAACCATAAAAATGAGCTCCTTATTCCATATAAAAGCCCTTGAGGAGTAATTTTTTTCATTTGAGTGTAAAGTTTGTGAGTACTTGTTGTTCACAGATTTTACACACGTTTTAAAATTTCTCAATTTTTAAAACTGAAACTATGCACCTAAATGCTAGCCTGCTGAAATCCATCTTCTAGTATGCCTCTTTTTCTTTGCTGGTAAAAATACACATGTGCAGAGTAATGAAAGAATTTTCATGTGGGAAGTTTTCAAAAGGCCATTTATTTGGATAAAGCACTGTTTTATTTGTATAATTGCCTTTTAAAATTGCTCTCGTAATGTCCAGTCACTATCTGATCCCAAGGCTTAGATCTTAAGAAAAGACATATGTTTAAAAATGTAGTTATAATATTCATTTAAATGGGGAATACATTTTTGAACCAGATGCTGTCTTTTTAAATTAAGTATCTGAAAACTTCTGAGAGATTTTGGCTTGTAGGACACTTTTTCTAGTTAAAAGGTTTTGTCATTGAGTCATTTTAGTTGTTTATATGTTGATAATGTAAACTTCCACTGCTGACCCACTTCCTCATTCATAACAACCTTTACGACACTATAGTAGAATATTTGACCATCATACTAGGCATCATTGTGTGGTTAAACAGCCAATGTCACTCAGCCTTATATATAATCATCGGTCAGTCCATGTTGGAACATCATTTTTTTTGGTTATTTTCTTGTGCTGATTACACCCGTGAATTAAAACTTATTATAATTGTCTTAATGACATATATCAATATCCACAAGTCTCTTCGACATAATTCCCAAAGCTTTTATAATATTTTCTTCTCCAAATATTTAATATTGAACAATGTACTTATCTGATGTTGACACGCTTATTTCTCTGCTGTAAACCAACCATGAAACTTCTACCAAAGTTTTTTCAGCATTGTGGTACTTCATACAAGCTCTTTACTGCCAGACACCGTACCGTGTTTCGGACTTCACCATGTCCTTCATCAAGGGCTACACATTCGCGTCTGGAAACCAAGAGTCACACCGATAGTAACTAAGCTTTATAACAATTGCGAAAAAATACATGACAGTACTCACTTTAAAGCAGCATGGCGTTTCTCAGCGTGTTCATTATTTCTTCTCTTCCGGTTGCCGGTACGTCATGCAATTTAACCACCCCTACACTGATGACGTCTGACTTACGTCACTTCTGTTCATGAAGAGTACCATTCAATAGCGCTGTTTAAACCCGAAGGGTAAACTGAACGCATTCGGAAAATCCATTGTTGTTCCCGCAAATTTATGTTGATAATACAATATATATAGTAAGGATATTGGGATAGTGTTATATATCATCAAATAGTACATTAAAGCCTATAAGGTCAGTATTCAAAGCCATTTAGACATAACTGTTATCTGTCTGAATGATATGTTTTTGAATATTGAGTCATTTATCTGGCTAGATTTTAGCTGGCTAAGTCATTATCAGGGTGTCTCTGGTAGGAGTTTAGTTATCCAGCTGATATAGCCAAATTTCAGTTTTATCTGGTTAAGCAGCAAGTTATCTAGCTTCTCAAGGCCAGATAACTAAAAAAAAAGAAAACAAAAAACTACTAACCGATTATATTCAAACATAGCTGGTTAGGTTTTTGTTATCTAGCTGGATAACTTTGGGACAGTATATTCAGTGGGACAAGATATCTGGTTAACTTTAGGATAAATTGTCCTCTCGCTGGTTTACTGAATATTGACCTCTGAGTCAGAGTCTTGCAGTGTCAGAATCTAGAATGTCTGAGTTAATTTTTTACTTTCAATAGCTCTAATATATTCTGTCAGTGGATACTATATATATAGATATATATTCTCCAACAACAGTAGGAATTGCAGGTAGAACTTAATTACCCCTTCTCTTCCTAATGATGTATGAGCCAATTAAAACTGTTTATGAGAAACTTGGTTGAAATTCTAGAAAATCTGCAGATGGTGGACATTCTTGCAAATTTAATACTTATTAAAAAAATTGCTACAGTTGTAGCAAAATTTGCTACTTTAGCAAAAATTCATAGACTTCTATTCCATTGCAAGAAATTTGCATATGCTCAGCTCTACTGCTAGCTATTCTGTTTTTAGAACCTGGCTTGTCAACAGACTTCTATGATTGTGGATATTTCTGTAAAAGTAAATATGAGTTTTGAAGCAAATTGACCAATTTTTAAATCTTAAGAATAAATGTTTGCCTTTCTGATATATTAAGTCTCTATTATTGTGAGACGTCACCTGCAAAAATGATCAAAGCTTTCAGAACCATAATTAACCTAAAATAAATTACAGTATGTCAGAGGATGTGGAAGTAACATCAATAGCTTCTACACATTTAAGATTAATTAGGTATAACTACTGGGAGCATCTATTTCAAATAAGAAAAATGTATTACTGTAAATGCTTTTTAACCTTGTAAATTGATATGAATGTTTTATATTATCTTCCTTCTGGAAGATTTTGATTTATTAGGATGATTTTAGTGAATCTTAAATGAGATTTAAGATTCTGCAAACGTGACTAATGGCAATGGCTTTCCTTTTTTCATTAGGTAGTACTTATTGACCCACTAGGACTTACACTATATTCATAAGTCTTATTATAGGTATATTAAACTGGTTTGTAAATAATTAGTATCTTCTATTCCTCTGTGCCACCAAATCTTTGAACAGAGCAAAAACATATGGCTTCTCAAGCAATACTGCTTTTAAATGTATTGAGCCAGTTACATTTTAAAAAATGGTATACAAAATATGTATGCAAAAAATGTTAATCTATATAATAATAGAGAACTCATCCAGTTGTGTGGATGCTGTTTTGGAACCCTATATACATGGGGTATTTTTCAAAACATTAAAGGCCATAGTTTTGATGAGAAAGTGTAAAGACAAAGATACGTAGTCTGAAGGTAAACAAAAATAATGGCCTGTTTGGTGTTTGTTGCAATGGGCATAGCAAAGTCCACTGTACAGGTAGACTTCAACTCCTCTGTCACATGTTTACCAATAATCTAGGAAGCTTCTCCTAGGGACTAAAGAGAGAGACTCTCCCTAAGGTCCATGAGGAGACGGGAGTTGGCACATTTCCAATTATCCTTTTTCTGGATCCTGAAAGCAGAGTGAATATGGGCAACATTTTATAAATAAATAACTACTGTTTTTCAGTGGATTCTATTTCTACTATCCTATTTTTGTTTTCTGGCAAAAGCATATAGCCTACTTATAAAATATGTTTAAAGGAGAATTCAGGTATGACAATGTACTGATATATAAAGTTATACATTCATGATACAATATGAAAGTAGGCATTTTGAATCTGTTTGGCCGGTATTATATATGTTAACATAGGTGTGAAGGAAGTGAAATGCAGATTTCAAAATTCCCAAGTGAACTTACTAATTTCCTTCTTTATACTGAATATTTGCAATGTTTTATCTGGATCCTAGTGTTAAAGCTCTGTTGATAAAGCTGAGAGATAGCAATCTGTTATTAACGGAGTTGCTGGAGATAGCAATCTGTTATTTAGAATAGTTATGGGTGGATCCTTGGACCAGTGGCAGGTGACCACGCCCTCGGGGGAGCTCCCGAGAGGGACCACTGGTCAGGCTTAGTGTAGGAGACAGACACACACTAGTTCTTTTATTAGACAATATATTAAACCACCAGAGGTGGCAGTAGTGAGATGGAAGCACCCGGCTGGGCTGTAGTCCCTCAGGTATTGGAACAGCGATCCCAAGGTGGCTGAGCTGTAGAGAAACTAAGAAAGTGAGTAGATAGGATACGCAGAGTTCTGGAACAAGTCCTTGATGATAACCCTCACACCATAGTCTCTTGAGGCAGCCCAGGAGTTGGAATGCAGTAGGCCCTCGAGGAGCGAGTACCTGTCCCAGGGAAAGCTCTGAGAGATAGATGGAAACTCACTAATGTAAGCAGCGATGACTTCTTAGCAGAAGTGGTATTCAGGAGCTGGTCCGGGACGTTGACCCTCGAGGAGCGAGTACCGGTTCCGGACTGAGACCTGAAAAGAAAAAGAGAGAGCGAGGCCCCCGAGGAACGGGTACCTCTAGTGAAGTCCGAGGAGGCAGAGTAGCTACGTTTGCGGAGAGCGAATCCCATTCGCAGTGACCTGGAGGAAGCTAGGTAAACCTATCCCTTGCTAACTCCTCTTGCTAGCGAAAACTGAGACCTTAAATATCTGGAGCTGATGACGTCATCTCAGGGGAAAGCCCCTGAGGTTCGCGCCAACGCCGGCACATCAGTCGGGCCGCGCGCGCCCTTAGGCATCTGGTCAACATGGCAGCTTGCAGCGTCGAGCCGGTCCTGGAACGCCGGAGGAGGATGGCCTGGAGACGCCGCAGCAGCTAGCCTTCCATCAACCTCGGAGGGAGTCGCCAACGAGGTAAGGTGGGCGGAACAGAGATGTCGGACAGTGACGGACACAACAGCTAGAGCTAATGTAGCATTGATTTTGGAGAAAATTGATACCATAGTCAATTTTACAGTCCAATCTATTTGTGGCCAACCCTTTGGTTAGCCACTAGATGGGCCTTCATCCTTTACCATTTGGACTAATAACAGCATAGTAAGATTTTACTTTCTTTTTCAGTCTTTCCAGTGAGCTGACTGTGATTGGCTATCTCAAGGGCATAAGCTAGAGCTAAAGTATAGTGTGTGTCATTTTGAGTTGGCTCTTGAAGAGTAAGGA
The DNA here is from genome assembly GCF_901001135.1 of Rhinatrema bivittatum. Taxonomy (NCBI): domain Eukaryota; kingdom Metazoa; phylum Chordata; class Amphibia; order Gymnophiona; family Rhinatrematidae; genus Rhinatrema; species Rhinatrema bivittatum. Next base: position 138,898,953 of record NC_042620.1, read on the forward strand.
GCTATTTTTCCTTTCACCCTGGTGAATGTGGGCCTACTAACCCCACTTGATATTTTTCTTGCATTTGAGGAGATTCCTCATCAGTACACTCCCTGTCTGAGAGGATCTGCTCCACATTTGAAGCAATAGACTTTGTTCAGGATTTTTATGTTTTTCTTCTCGTTCTGGTGAACACCCTGTATTTTTTTGGAGAGGGGCAAACCCCTCCCCAATTCTGAGGGAAGTGACTGGAGACCTGTGAGCTAATACTTTTACTCACTAGAGGATGCAAGACCAGTGACAGCACTATCCAGCATGGAATATTTTTGGACTTAGCAATTTCAATTTGGATTTTTTCCACTTTGTTAGTGTGGAGGTTTCTTTTTCCCACCCCTCCTAATACTAGGCGTAAGAGGGATAGATACCTTTGGTCAATACTGGAAACATCATGCATTTCCCCCAAAGAAATCACACAGAGTGGAAAGAGAGTAGAGGATCAAAACATCAAGATCTGGAGATGCCCAAGCAGATCTCTACACCAAAGGGATCAGGACACAGGCTGTGGGCAAAAGACAAAAGTTTGGACTCAGGTAGGATCTTCTCTGGATTTGGTGTTTCCTCCCTTAGGATTCCCTGTCTGACTGGGCTGTATGCATCAGAATGAGGAAACAGTGGCAAGCTCGCTCCCAGGAGCTAGAGAGATGGACACAAGCACCCAGCAGAGAGACTATATAAATAGTTCCAATGTACGGTTTCATTTGTGGAAAGTATACAGGAACATCGGTGTATAAAAATAAATAAATAAATATATGGGATAGTGATTGACGTTTTTGTATGGAAGAGAAGCCCCAAAGAAAAAAAATACTTTTATGACCCTAGAGGTCTCTACCTGTGGAAATGCTTAAAGGTGAATTTTAAAAGCACGGAATGCACATCAATTAGGGGATACGCAAGGACATCAGACTTATGCATGCTGTCTGTATTTTAAAAAACATCCATACCCGCACATATATGCTGCAGCATGCATATATCAAAAATAAGGGTGAGGTCTGGGCAGAGCATGGGCATTTTGGGGCCTGGCCAAAAGATGCGCACATAAATACTTATGCATCCGGTGCTTGCAGAGGTCCCCTGCTGCGTAATTTTTCTAATCCTATGGATGTTGTGTAAATCATAAAATAAAAGAATTGAGCTATTTCTGAGGGGTTTGAAGGGTCTGGGGTAACTGGGGGAGTGTAGGCTATCAAACAAGGAGGGTTGGAGGACCTAGCTGTTAACTAGGCAAACTGGTGGGCAAACTGGTAAACTGGGAATGGCATGGATGTGCACCCCTTTTAAAATCCCCAGACTTGCTCAGTAGAAGCGAGATTTACGGACCCATGCGTATGCCCAGTTAAAATTTGGCACATGTGCACATGACCAGGCTATTTTATAACATGCATGCATATACACTCACAAATTATAAAATAGCAGTTTCCCTGGGTGCGGGCCGACGCATAAGAACATAAGAAAATGCCATACTGGGTCAGACCAAGGGTCCATCAAGCCCAGCATCCTGTTTCCAACAGTGGCCAATCCAGGCCATAAGAACCTGGCAAGTACCCAAAAACTAAGTCTATTCCATGTAACCATTACTAATGGCAGTGGCTATTCTCTAAGTGAACTTAATAGCAGGTAATGGACTTCTCCTCCAAGAACTTATCCAATCCTTTTTTAAACACAGCTATACTAACTGCACTAACCACATTCTCTGGCAACAAATTCCAGAGTTTAATTGTGCATTGAGTAAAAAGGAACTTTCTCCGATTAGTTTTAAATGTGCCCCATGCTAACTTCATGGAGTGCCCCCATGTTTGAAAGTTAGTCTTAATGAGATGCTATCAAGTAGGTGAGATGTTACTCATCAGCTCCAAGTGACCAGTGGAAATTTGTTTCCCATCCTGAACACACAGGTGATTCTAAGAGACATTTATGCTCTTTACCTTTGAAAATGAGCAAAGGAGCAAAGAAATTGCTTTCTAATATGGATAATATATCTGCCATGAATCAAATTTGTCATCTTTATTTGCTTAAGATTTGTAGGACTGCATTCAAACACCTCTCTCTTGCTTCTAGAAGTAAATACTTAATTTTTTCTTAATCTTATGAAGGATCTGATAGGACCTAAAGAAATAGTAAAGTAGACAAGATTAAGTTGTCAGTTTATGGATTTAGTAGAAATCTTGAGATGGTGACCACAAATTTTAGGACATAAAAACATAAGGCTTGCCTTACTGGGTCAGACCAAGGGTCCATCATGCCCAGTATCCTGTTACCAATCTTGGCCAAGCCAGGACACAAGTACATGGCAGGAATCCCAAGGGCTAGATAGATTCCAAGCTGCTTATTCCAAGAATAAGCAGTGGATTTCTGCAACTCTCCCTTAATAATTAATGGACTTTTGCTCTAGAAACTTGTCCAAACCTTTTTTAAACACAGCTATACCAATAGCTTTCACTATATCCTCTGGCATTGAGTAAAAAATATTTTCTCTTACTAGTTTTAAATGTATTACCCAGTAACTTCATTGTGTGTCCCATAGTCTTTGTATTTTTCGAAAGAGTAAACATTCCACTCGTTATTTTATAGACCTATGTCATGTAACCCTAAGCCATCTCTTATCCAAGCTGAAGAGTCTTAAACTTTTTAGCCTTTCTTCGTAGGGGAAATGTTCCATCCCTTTATCATTGGTCGCTCTTTTCTTTACCTTTTCTAATTCTGCTAGTGGTGAACAAAACTGAACACAATATACTCAAGATGAGGTTGCACTATGGAGCAATACAGAGGTAATATTATATTCTTTGTTTTATTCTTCATTCCTTTTGTAATAATCCCTAGCATTCTATTTCCTTTCTTGTCTGCTGCTGCACACCTAGCAGAAGGTTTTAGCATATTTTAATTGATGACACTAGATCCTTTTCCTGAATGGTGACACCTAATGTTGGAACCTTGCATTTTTTAGCTATAATTTGGATTACTCTTTCCTAAATGCATTACTTTGCACTTATCTACATTAAATTTAATTTGCCATTTGCATGCCCTGTCTCCCAGTTTTGTAATGTCCTCTTCACAATTTCTCACAGTCCTCTTGTGATTTGACAACCTTGTGAAATTCTGTGTTATCAGCAAACTTGATCACCTCACTTGTTCCCATTTCCAGGGCATTTATAGATATATTAAAAAGCATCGGTCTCAGAACAGATCCCTGGGGCACTCCACTATTCACCTTTTTCCATTGGAAAATTTTACCATTTAGCTGTACTCTGTTTTCTATCTTTTTAACCAGTTGGCAGTCCACAATAGGACATTGCCAACTATCCCTTGACTTTCTAATTTCCTAAGAAGTCTCTTATGAGGGACTTTGTCAAATGCTTTCTGAAAATCCAGGTGCACTATATCAACTGGCTCACCTTTATCCACATGTTTGTTTATGCCCTCAAAAAAAAAAAGTAGCAAATTTGTGAGGCAAGACTTCCCTTGGCTAAATCCATGTTGGCTTTGACCCATTAAACTATGTTTATCTATATGTTCAGCAATTTTGTTCTTTATAATGGTTTCTACTATTTTGCCTGGCACAGATATCAGACTCACTGGTATGTAATTTCCTGGATCACCCCTTGATCCCTTTTTAAAAATTGTGGTTACGTTGGCAACCCTCCAGTCTTCAGGTACCATAGATGATGTTATTGATAGTTTACAAATTTCGAACAGCAGGTCTGCAATTTCATTTCTCAGTTCTTTCAGCTCTCTGGGATGTATACCATCTGGTCCAGGTGATTTGCTACTCTTTAGTTTGTCAGTTTGCCCTAGTACATCTTCCAGGTTCACTGAGATTTTTTTCAGTTCCTCAGAATTATCACCTTTGAATATCATTTCTGGCATTGATATATCTCTTACCTCTTTCTCAGTGAATACTGAAGCAAAGAATTCATTAAAGGGTAGATTTTAAAATGTCCATGTCTATGGGCATTAAATGCGTGTACGGCGTGCCATGTGTCAAAGGGAAGGTATTTTTCAACATTCGTGCAAATACATGCGAGCAATGCAAAATGGGGCAGATTTTAATATCTAAGCCCAATTTTATAACATGCGCGCGCAAGGGGGTGCTCAATTGTGCAACTTGCGTGCCGAGCCACGCAGGCTTCCTCCGTTCCCTCTGAGGCCACTCGGAAATCGAAGCAGCCTCGGAGGGAACTTTCCTTCCGCCCCCCCACCTTCCCCTCCCTTCCCCTATCTAACCCACCCCCTGGCCCTACCTAAATCCCCCCCCCACACACCTTATTTGATGGAGTGTTGGCCCTGCAGGGCCAACGCTCAGGCAATGTAAATAAGGGAGACAATAGGAAGCAGTGAAATGGGTGTATGATAGAAGTTATTGGTGCCTTCCCCAGTAATGTGTCCTTGCTGGAAGTGGTCATGAGTTCTTGATTGCAAGAGAATGTAGGCATCATGAGTGGATCTTGGAAACCGGGGCACGACATTCATGATTATGCCCTTGGCAGTACAGATCATTTGCATGTTTGAGTGGAAGTTGTTGCGGTACATGGCCTCATCTCCTCATGGTACCCTTATGGGGACGTGAGTGCAATCGATAGCTCCCAAGACCTAGGGGAAGCGTGCGATTTGATAGAAACCAGTCTTTATTTGCTGATGTTCCTTTCTTCTGCAAGGGAAAGATATAAAATGTGTTTTCCTAAGCAACAAAAGATTTAGATAGACATGATTTAATGGGAACAGCCAGCATGGATTTACCCAAAGGGAAGTCATGCCTCACAAATCTACTTTTTTTGAAGGGGTGAATAAACATTTGGACAATGGTGAACCAGTAGTTGTGGTATATTTGGATTTTCAGAAGGCGTTCAACAAAGTCCCTTATGAGAGGCTTCTAAGAAAATTAAAGTAATGTATAGGAGATGATGTTCTTTTGTGCACTGCAAACTGGTCAAAAGACAGGAAACAGAGTAGGATTAAATGGTGTTTTCTCAGTGGAAAAAGGTAAACAGTGGAGTGCCTCAGGGATCTGTACTTGGACTGGTGCTTTTTAATATATTTATAAATGATGTAGAAATGGGTATAATGAATGAGGTGATCAAATTTGCGAATTTCACAAGATTATGCAGAGTAGTTAAATATCAAGCGGATTGAGATAAATTGCAGGAGGACCTTGTGAGCCTGGAAGATTTGGGCTGCCGAATGGCAGATGAAATTTAATGTGGACAAGTGCAAGATGATGCATATAAGGAAAATAACCCATGCTGTAGTTGCACGATGTTAAGTTCCATCTTAGAAGTTACCACTCAGGAAAGTGATTTAGGCTTCATAGTGGATAACACATTGGAATCATCTGCTCAGAGTGCTGTAGCAATAAAAAAAAAAGCAAACAAACTTAAGAATTATTAGGTAGGAATGACAAATAAAACAATGGATGTCATAATGCATCTATATTGCTCCATGGTGAGACCCACCTTGAATGCTATGTGCAAATCTGGTTGCTGCATCTTGAAGACATCTTTGCACTGGAAAAAGTGCAGAGAAGGGCCACCAAAATAAGGAGCATGGAACGGCTCCTCTGTGACGAAAGGCTAAAGAGGTTAGGGCTGTTGCGCTTGGAGAAGGGATGGCTTAGGCATGATATGAAAGTTCTTTAAAAACATTAAAGGACTTGAAAAGGTTAATGTAAATCTATTATTTACGCTCTCAGATAATAGAAGGACTAGGGGGTACTCCATGAAGTTAGTAAGTAGCTATTTAAAACAAATAGGAGAAAATTCTTTTTCACTCAATGCATAATTAAGCTCTGGAATTCATTCCTAGCGGATGTGATTATGGCAGTCAGTATAACCGAGTTTAAAAAAGGTTTGGATAAGTTCCTAGAGGAGAAGTCCATAAATTACTATTAATCAATAAAGAATAGTAGCTTGGGATCTATTTAATGTTTGGGTACCTGTCAGGTATTTGTGATTTGGATTGGCCAATGTTGGAATAGGATGCTGGGCTTGATGGATCCTTGGTCTGACCCAATATGACATATTTCTTATGCCAGCACTCAAACTGCAGCTCTACCAACAAAAAGGCAACACTTCAAATATCACACCAGGCTTTAAAACACCAATATACCTCCTATTTAGAAAATAGAACAAGCCTGGGTGCCTGAATTACCTATAAAAAAAATAAATGTATCTAAAAATATTGTACAAAAGCTACATAAAACTTCTTAACTCTTCCTCAGATGTCAGAAAAGAGACATTTATATCTAAAGATGGATTCTATACTCTCTCAATAACTCAGATAGTTTTGGCTAATACTTACATAGCTCCAATACAGTCTTTCACAGCCTGCCAAGCTTTGTTTACCTCAAAAGACAAATCTGCCATATCAAAACCCTAACTCCTAGAACTTGAACAGCAACAACCTTACCCAGGAAAGAGCAGCACTGCTGTGACATCAGGCCTTAGACCAATATGTCTCCTATTGAAAACAGAACAAGATGGACTGCTATAGATTCCTACACAGAAACTATACACAACAAAATTCCTCACATTGATCACACATACAGAGCACAGACCCTTACCAAAGGCAAAATAAGAGACTAACAAAATAAAGAAATATAATACAACAGTCATAATAATAAAACCATACTAACAAAAGAATAAATTTTAAAAACTGAGTAAAACATCCAATAATAAAAACCTCATAAAATGTTTATAACATTTCTCAAAATACCATTATAATATTTCAAAATAGCAGATATATCAAATAACATTCAATAATGAAACTATTTTAAAAATCTCCTACTCTTCATCCCTGAGATGTTTCAGTTTCCAACCACTTTTAGATTGTTGTGGTTTGGGGGAGAGGGGAGCTGTAGAAACTTTATTATCCTTGGACAAGCAGGATGCTAGTCCTCGCACATGGGTAACGTCACTGACGGAGCCCTATTGCGGGAAAACTTTCTTTCAAAGTTTCTAGAAACTTTTGACTGGCACTGTGAGGCCACTGAGCATGCCCAGCATGCCATGATATTCTCTGCCACAGGGATCTCTCTTCAGTCTTCGTTTTTCCTCGCTGCTGCAAGCATCATGGAGATAGGAGCCCTGTGAGTTTTTACTCACACATTACTGACTGAAAAAGTCATTATTTTCCAATTATCTCTCCCATAAGGGATATCTCTTTTTTTTCCACCGGACGGTGAGAATTTGGTATAGTTTTTACTGTAAGTAAAACATTTTTTCTCTCAGAAATTTTCCCCCTTTTTTCATCGACTGCTGTCTGTGAAAATATGACTTCAGGCTTTAAAAAATGTCCGATTTGCAATCGGACTATGTCTATCACAGATCCACACCTTGAGTGTGTTCTCTGCTTAGGCGAAAAGCATGATGTCTCATCCTGCCAACAGTGTGCAGAAATGACTCCAAAAGGAAGGAAGCTTAGACAGGAGAAAATGGAACACCTTTTTCACCTTCAACTCCTTCCTTCTCCTTCGTTGACGAAATCGTCCCCAGCAGGACTTACCAAAAATGTTTTGCTGAAAAAACGTCGTCTGGAGGGATCGGGTGATCAGGGATCGCCAACACCTTAGACGGCGTCGATAAGTTTGGTAATTGAACAAAGGCCTAAACATAAGCATCGACACCGACATGCCCAGACACCAACGTTAACTCCCTTCCCGGGAGAACAGAAAGCAAAGCGCCAAAAAGACAAGGAAATACCGCCACTGTCAGGGCCTAAAACCATCGCATGAGGTATTATCCACTCCTCCACCGCCACCGTCCATCCCAGCTGTATCACAGGAATTGTCCCTGTTAATCAAGCAGGCGGTGATGCAGGCCCTAAAAGAAATTCTGGCAACCATGCTGATGCCAGTGACATCACCGATGCCACTATCGATGCCAACATCGGTGACTTTGTTTTTACCAGTCACCATGCCGATGACCCTGTCTGTTCCAATACCGATGCCAATCTTCACGTGCCGATGCCAGGCAATAAAGACAAAACAACTACGGTGACCTCGAAGAGATCTTCAAAGACATTACTCCCATCTTCTATCCCGAAGCCTTCACCATCGGTGCCACTCCTTCTTGGGGATCCAGGACTCCCAGAGTCAGCACTACATCAAATAATAATGAAAAGATATCAGGATCTACTGGATTCTCTCCCCTCTAATCCAAGGGAAGAACATCTTGAGGAGTCATATCCTGAAGATCCATTGCCAGGACCTTCTGGCATTCCTCCTCCACCTAAGACTTCAGCAACTCCTCAGCACATCCAAGGATATGACACTTGGAGTGGCACAAATTCAGAAACGTCATCTGAGGATTTTATGTCTGAGCCATCCCCACCAGATCCTTGAAAGAAATCTCCTCCAGAAGATTTTACTTTCACAACTTTTGTCCAGGAAATGGCTGACACCATTCCTTTCAAATTATTCACAGAGCAGGATACCAGACAAAAACCTTGGAGATGCTTCAATTTGTCGACCCTCCATAACAAGTGGTAGCCATACCAGTGCATGATGTTCTCCTAGAATTGCAACATCGTCTGTGGGAACATCCCTGCTCTGTTCCAGCTGTCAGTAAGAGAATGGACCGTACATATTTAGTACAATCTGCTCCTGGGTATCAAGTCACAGCTCCCTCACCACTCAGTAGTGGTGGAGTCGGCACAAAAAAGATCAAAAAGAATTAGATCACATTCATCGAATCCCCCAGGTAAAGATCACAGGTTTTTAGATTCCCTGGGTCGTAAAGTCTATCAAGGGGCCATGTTGAACTCTAGAATCTCTTCATACCAACTCTACATGACCCAATATCAGAGATTTGTGGAAACAAATGCAAGATTTTGTTCCATCTCTTCCATCTCAATATCAAGAGGCAGCCCAGGCCATCATCCACAAGGGTCTGGAGGCCGGAAAACATGAGGGCCGTGCGGCCTATGACGGATTCGAAACAACTTCCAGGATAGCTGCATCAGGGATCAGCGCCAGGAGATGGGCATGGCTTAAGGCCTCAGACCTTAGACCTGAGGTCCAAGATAAATTAGTAGATCTCCCTTGCTTGGGAGATAACCTTTTTGGATCCAAGGTCCAGGATGCAGCGTGCTCCAATCCCTTGGATTGGAGCACGCTGAAACACCAAGGCAGCTTTCTTCGCTTCCACAAGATCCCCCTACGCATTCTGGGCGTAGGCTTCAACGAAAAGAAGCTAGAAGACCTTTTTACAGACAAAGGAGGCATTACCCTCCTACATCTCGAGCCAGGCCTTCTAGAACTCAACAACGACCGCAACCAAGACAGCCTAGGGCAGCTAGGCCTCAACCTGCTCCACAGACAGGACCTGCTGCTGGTTTTTGAAACCACTTCCAGAGAACTCAGCTACTTCTCCAATCCTCAGCCAGAACTTCCAGTGGGAGGCCGGATATCTAAATTTTACAACAATTGGATGCCAATAACATCAGACCAATGGGTTCTGTCCATATCTCAAGGATACCAACTCAATTTCCTCTCAATTCCCACAGATTTTCCTCAGTCATTTTCATCTCAGCGAAAATCACATGCTTCCACTACAAGTAGAATTATCCACCCTTCTGAAAGCCAGAGCTGTAGAGCCGGTGCCCCGGCCTCAGAGGGGCAGAGGATTATATTCCCATTATTTCCTCATTCCAAAGAAAACCGGAGGCCTTCGTCCCATCCTAGACTTCAGAAATCTCAACAAATTTCTAAAGAAAAGTTCAGGATGGTTTCTCTAGGCACCATGCTTCCACTTCTTCAAACAGGAGATTGGCTTTGTTCTCGATGCTTACGCTCACATTCCAATATTTCCCTCTCATCGCAAGTATCTGCGCTTCATGGTGGGTCAACAACATTTCCAATACAGAGTATTGCCATTCGGCCTTGCCTCTGCTCCGAGTATTCATCAAATGTCTGGCAGTAATAGCAGCACACTTGCACAAACAAAGTGTCCATGTGTTTCCATATCTAGACGACTGGTTCATCAGAAGTCAATCTCTACAAGGAGCTCTCGCTTCTCTCAGTCAAACAATTACTGTACTCCATTCGATGGGATTTCTCATCAATTATCAAAAGTCCCATCTTACTCCATCTCACCTGCTTCAATTCATAGAAGCAGAATTGAACGCCATCCTCTCAAGGGCTTTTCTACCAGAAGATCAGACAGACACACTTTCCCTTTTGGCAAACTCGCTCCGCGTAAAGAAACATGCAACAGCTCATCAGTTTCTAACTTTACTAGGCCACATGGCCTCTACAGTTCACGTCACTCCTATGGCATGTCTTGCCATGAGTCACCCAATGGACTATAAGATCACAATGGATCCAAGCCATTCAACCACTGCATTCTCCAATTCAAGTAACCCACCTACTACGTTCATCTCTACTTTGGTGGGCGAACAAGGACAACTTGCACAAGGGCCTAACCTTCCAGCAACCAGTCCCACAGATAACTCTAACTACAGATGCATCCACCTTGGGTAGGGAAGTTCACATAAACAATCTCCAAACCCAAGGTACCTGGATGAAACTCGAAGCAACATTTCAAATAAATTTCCTGGATCTTTGAGCTATACGTTATGCTCTACATGCGTTCAAGGACTGCCTTTCACACATGAATGTTCTAATCCAAACGGACAACACAGTAGCCATGTGGTACATCAACAAACAGGGAGGTACGGGCTCGTATCTCCTTTGTCAAGAAGCTGCACAAATTTGGGACTGGGCCCTACACACTCAATATTTCTTCGGGCCACTTATCTGAGATAGAGAGACATGATCATGATTCATCACATTTAACAAGGCACATTGATCACAAACTATGTTACCGAACCTTATGGCACCTATGTAAACGGACAGATTGTGGTATTATTACTTTTTATATGCCTTAATGTAAACCGTTGTGATGGTCCCCACCAAACGACGGTATAGAAAAGATTTAAAATAAAAAATAAATCTAGCAGGCATTCACAATGTACTGGCGGATCAACTCAGTCGTCAATTCCAACCACACGAATGATCCCTGGATCCCTCAGTAGCGACCAGGATCTTTCAACAAGGGGGTCAACCAACAATAGACCTCTTTGCGTCACACTTGAATCACAAAGTGGACAAATTCTGTTCTGTACACAAACAGAAAAACCAGCCAGCCAAGGACGCCTTTGCTCGCCCTTGGAACTCAGGCCTGCTATACGCATATCCTCTAATACCGCTCATAACCAAAACACTAGTGAAGCTACAACAAGACACAGGATCCATGATACTCATAGCCCCGTATTGGCCTCGACAAGTTTGATTTCCGACACTTCTAGACCTTTCGATCAGGGATCCAATTTGTCTGGGTGTAGCTCCCAATCTCATAACTCAGGATCAGGGTCGCCTGCGCCATCCCAACCTTCAATCCCTCTCCCTGATGGCATGGATGTTGAAAGCTTGATCTTACAACTACTCAATCTTTCAACCAATGTAACCCAAGTGCTTCTAGCTTCACGTAAACCTTCAACACGAAAGAACTATTCTTCAAAATGGAAAAGGTTTACTTTGTGGTGACAACGAACTATTGATCCTTTCTCCTGCCCCACAACTTCTCTACTAGACTATTTATGCCATCTTTCAGACTCTGGTCTCCAGACTTCATCTGTAAGGGTACATTTAAGTGCAATCTAGGCTTATCATAACAAGCTGGGAGATGCACCTTTATCCACGCAACCTCTCATCAGTAGATTTATGAGAGGTTTAACTCACCTTAAACCACCAATTCGGCCACCTGTAACCGAATGGGACCTGAATTTGGTTTTAACAAGACTCATGCGTTCTCCTTTTGAACCCATGGATTCCTGTAATCTTAAATTTCTCACATGGAAAACTATCTTCCTCATAGCCATTACATCAGCTAGAAGGGTTAGTGAGTTACAAGCACTTGTCACGTACTCACCTTACACAAAATTCCTTCATGACAGAGTGGTTCTCTGTACTCATCCAAAATTCCTTCCCAAGGTAGTTACAGAATTCCCAAGGCCTCATTCTCATCAAGGAGAACGAGCCTTATGCACCTTGGACTGTAAACGTGTGCTAGCATTTTACTTAAACCGCACTGCAGTCCACAGGAAATCCACTCAACTGTTTGTTTCTTATGATCCAAACAAACCGGGTAAAGCAGTGGGTAAACATACTCTATCCAACTGGCTAGCAGATTCCATACAGTTTTGCTATGAAAAAGCAGGCCTTCCTCTCCAAGGACAAGTAAAGGCACATTCAGTAAGAGCAATGTCAACCTCAGTAGCACACTATCGTTCAGTGCCAATCCTTGACATATGTAAAGCAGCAACATGGAGTTCTCTTCACACCTTTGCAGCTCATTACTGTTTGGACAAAGAAGGACGACAAGATTCAGCCTATGGACAATCTGTCTTAAAGAACTTGTTTCCAGTTTAATCCCAACTCCTTCTACATCCAACCTACTGTGATCTTCGGCTGCCTCATTTCAGCAACAATACTTCAGTGTTTCTTCACTCCAAAATGACTCAGCCTCTAGCTTGCTAATCACCCATGTGTGAGGACTAGAATCCTGCTTGTCCTGGGATGAAGCAAAATTGCTTACCTTGTAACAGGTGTTATCCCAGGACAGCAGGATGTAGTCCTCACGAAACCCACCTGCCACCCTGCGGAGTTGGGTCTCAGACCTTTTATTATTTTATTTTTGCTAAAGCATATTGCTACATACAAGACTGAAGAGAGACCCCTGTGGCAGAGAATATCATGGCATGCTGGGCATGCTCAGTGGCCTCACAGTGCCAGTCAAATGTTTCTAGAAACTTTGACAGAAAGTTTTCCCGCAATAGGACTCCGTCAGTGAAGTCACCCGTGTGTGTGAGGACTACATCCTGCTGTCCTGGGATATAACACCTATTACAAGGTAAGCAATTTTGCTTTCTCTCTGTCACACAAATGCACTTTGACTACACACACACGCTCGCTCTTTCACACACACGCGTGCACTCTCACTTCCTCACACACATACACCCACATATAGGCTCTCCTGCTAACACACCCACTTGTTCTCACCTACCCATCTACACCAGCTCGCAACCACAACCACACACTAGCAGTCACACATACACATATCTTCATGTACAAGCTCTTTCCCCCCAGCCCACATTACACACAGCCTCTCCCACCCATACACTGACAGATACACAAGATCTCTCTCACCCACAAATACACACCCAGGCTCTCTCTCACCCACCCACATAGCCATCCACGTACACTCTCCCCCTCTCCCTCTACACACACATACACACACCCCTACAATCAGGCTCTCACCCATCCACCCACACATATACACACACAGACTCCGACCCATCCACATACACCGAGCCTCTTAAATCCACCCCTACAGAGCATCTCACTCACACATACACAGTATTGCACCCACCCGCAAACGCACACCCAGGTAATCATCCACACACAGGCAGTCACCCACCCACAAGCAGTTACACAGATAGTGATATGTATACCAACACAGTCACTCATATGCCTACACACAGCCTCTCTCCCACCCGCGCGCACACACACACATTAGGGCCTGGAGCTCTTCTTTAGCCACACACTCATTAGGGCCTGGAGCTCTTCTTTAGCCACTAGCTGGATTGGATCTATAGGTGGCCACCGCATCCTTTTTCTCTCTTTGGCCACCAGTGGGATGGGGTCCGCTGGCAGCCTCCGCATCCTCCTCTTAGGCTGCCAGCGGGATGAGCTCCACGGCAGCCTACTGAGTTGTAGGATGGGCAGCAGCTGCTGCGGGGCCAGTCTCGTGGTAAAAGCTGCGATACTGGCCCCGCAGCTTGTGGAGGATTGGCCTTGTAGAAGGGCTTTGCTCTTTGAAAAGGGAAGGGGAACATACAATCTATGCCACAGCATTCCAATGTGAGGCTGCTGCAATGGTTATTTCCTCTGTCTTTATTAGACAAAGACCCATAGAACAGTTGTGGATTTTTGTGTTAAATCTAAAGGAGAGGATTGGTTTTTCAGTTCTTTCTGTTTAGATCCAACTCTGTGAATGAGGGTTGTAAGAGATTTGAGAAACTTTTTGGGGTTAGAGAAGATTCTTCATTTTGGAACTTAGTTGACAGGAGGTTTTTCTATCTTTTCTCTCTCCCTTTTTGTTTTGGGAAAATATTTATTCCCATCTGCTTGTCTTGGAGGCACTGTCTGCAAATGGGTTTATTTTTTGCACACTTTGACAGGAATGAATGTCGTTCATTAGCCAGTGTATGTTAGGAGTGATCTCAATCTCTCATATTTAGTGTCTGATCAATTTTTTCTTTTAGTTAGCCATGTCTTGGTGGAGAGAGGTAAATTATTTTAACCAGAAGTTGAGCACTCCATAAGGGCCAGGGCACTTCCATTATGGGGCTTTTTTCAACCTGGCTTCCATCTCTATTATTGTAACTTAAGGCCAGTCCATAATTATGATATTTGCCTTTTCTATATTCTTCCTGTATGCTTGGTAGCCATTTTCCTTCTCAGTTGTGTTCTATAGGATCTTCTTATAAATTTCTCCAAAACTGTTTAATTTCTACTTTTGTTGGTGGTATTTTAAAAATAATATTCTTCCCTAATTCCCTATTGAACTGCTTTGGGTTGTCCCTGAATATTTTATTTTGGTGCCTCTCTTTTCTATTTTCTTTATATCACCGCAGCTTTTGTGGTTCTGCTGTAATTTTCAATTTTTTAATGGAGGATATAGATTTAATGTCTTTGTACATTTGTGCAACATATTTCAGCTTGATGTTTTAGATTTTTCTAATTACTTTTGGTGTTTTTGGTCCTTTGAGCTATGCATCTACCAGTGATATCTGTGCGTGCAGTGATTTAATTTTTCTTGTGTCCTTGCTGGTAAGATTCTTTCAGTAATTATCTTTGCTGCAGAATATTGTATCCTATTTATGCCTGTAATAGCAATAGTGGCTCCTTTCTACAGTTTATGGCCTTATTCATTGCTCTTACTGGGAGTCCTATTTAATTTAGATAGTCTTACCCTCTCCTTGACCCCAGCATATAGAACCTTCTCCATGGAAACCAGGAGCTCTACTGCCAGTTTTTCAGTCTCCTGGTCTATTTCCAGCCTTTCTTCCTCACTCTAGTTCCCCATTTGTTTTCACTACTTGGCTACTTTTTGTTTTAATGGTTCCTGCCTCTTCAGCATGCTTTCTTTGAGTGCTCCCTAACTGCTCATTCTGCTTCCTAGTGTATCTTACATCGCTCTCATCCTCCTGTTCCACAAGCCACTACTTCCAGTTGCTTTATTTGTTTTGGCACCTTTGTTTTAGTGCTATCTGACTTTTCATACATCTTTGTTATAGCACCCCTTGAACTCTCTGCTGCCTTTATTTTATTTATTTATTTATTTAAAGTTTTTATAGACCGACATTCATCAGGGATATCACATCGGTTCACAGTGTAACGCAAACAGACGCCTGGGGAGGCGTTTTACATCGAACAGCAAAATATCGAAGAGTTATAACAAGTTATACATCGAACAGCAAAATATCGAAGAGTTATAACAAGTTAACATGAGAACAATTGAGGGGGGGAGGTATGCAGGAGGATATAGGGAGGGAATATAACATTAAATGTTAAGAACAAGTTTTACTAATATAAATAAAATAAAATAAAAAATAACAGTATATACATATCCTTTACTGCAATGCTCCCTGTCTTCTTGATCATCTTTGCTGCAGAGCCTCTTGGCTTCCTGAATGCCTTTGCTGTGGTGGACCTTAGCCGCCTGATCACCTTTATTGTGGCCCTCCTTAGCTTCTTCATTGCTCTTACTGCTGTACTCCCTAGTCTCGTTTGTGGTGCTCCCTAACCTCTCATGGGTTGCTTGTGTTGCCAACTTTCAGCAGTGAAAATTCAGAACATTTCAATGCACTAAGTAAATATTTTCCTGATTGTGTCAATCCACTTCCACACATTATTACTTTTGTGTAGGACCCCTCTGGGATCCCTAGTAAGGAGTGTGGCGTAGCATCTTGGTTATACAGTATAACAGGGGAGGCCAACTTTTCACGCATCGAGAGCCACAAAACCAGAATTATTGGGGGAGAAATGTTCCTACAATAGAAAAAAAAAGACTAAACTTCTCTCTCCCCACCCCACTCAGACCCAAAGATTCACAGATACACACACATCCTCCCAGATACATTCACTCAGAGACCCTCACCTTCTCAGACACAAATACTCACATACAGACACAAAGACCCACACACACCTTCTCAGACACAAGGGTCCACAGACTCATATTGAGTGTTTCAGATAAACACTCAGACACACTTACTCAACTTCTCAGACACAGCACACGCACACACATTCACACTTTTTGCTGTCAGCTCTACAGCAGCCCTCACCCTTTCTCATTCCTACCCCTTCTCCAGGAGACTCGCTGGTTCCACAGCCAGTGTATGCAGCTTCCGAGATGCGGGTTCGCCACCCCCTCATACATGCACAGCACAAACAGGCATTCAAATTCAGAATAAAGAGACCATAACTATAAATAGAAATGTGCAGACAAAAACTGAACTAGAAATCACAACTAGCCAGACCTATGCAGTGCAAAAATGGGAAAACAGAAATATCTCTATTCCTCAGAAAACATCACACAGTAAAATCAAGAAATATAAACCGTCCATCATAATAGTGAAACCTTAATTTAAAAAAAAAAAAAATAGCTTAGTCTATTGTTTGCTTGCATTTCAATGTTCAAGCAGCCTTCATGAGATGGTTTTATTATTGATTACTCATCACAACGGCTAGGGCTACTATATCCCAAAGTGGTGAAGGCTCCTCCTCCCTCCTATGATCCCTTCTCAGTAGTGGGAAAACCAAAAAAAAAGCCCATTAGGGAGCGTTTTGAGCACAGGAAAGGCTGATCCCAAGCCCACAACCAAAAGCCATCCCCAGAAATGCCAAGGGTGGTCTATCTCAGTGAGTGAGATTGAAGGCCAAAGAATGACATTTTTCAAGCAGTGTGTCTAGGGTATAAATCTGAACTATCTTGGACCCTCTGTGAGCTGTCAGATTCTGCTGTGCTAAACAATTTGGGGAACATATCACTGATTTCCCTCCCAGTTCCCAATCTCCTGTTGCCTCAGTTTTTTTCTCTCTGTCTGTGTGTGGCTCTAGGTGCCGCTATGGTCTCCTCTTTCTCTCCATGTGCACTTTTCTGTCTGTGGGTCCCGATCAGGAGCATTACAAGGTATTAGGCATCCTAGGTGAAACGTAAAGACTTGAGCCCCTATGGCCCCCTCCATACACAATTAAAAATTATGCATTTATAACTGATTTTACATGAAAAAGGATATTCAGTCTTCTGAGATAAAAATCACTTAAAATATGTATATTGTATTTACATGCACTGCTGTGGCGCCATCCAGAAAACCCTGCCAAAAAAGACACTTTGGAACTACATGCTAGCAGAATACTTCTCCTTGGTCATGCATGGAGAACACATACAGACTATCTCCAAATACAAAATAAAGACATTATGGGATGACAAAGCTATTTTCATAGGCTGGAGACAGAAACCATGCTGACTCCATCCTTTCTTAACAAATTGTAGCTTTATTTGTACTTCTCAACATTCAATCATAGTAGAATACCTACCTTCAATAGTAGTACTCGCAGATTCAGTTAGGTCAACAATGTATTTGGGAGCTGTCTTCTCCCTCAGTCTCTTATCCTCTCTAGCAGGGTCCCTCCAACAGATCTTTCTTTGTAGGGATTTAAGGTGGACAGGCATCTAGCCTGGTCCCGCACATGTTAAGTGTTACCACTCACGATTGGCAGGGTCATGGGCTCTCGGCGTGCGGCGCCACAGGCAGGCAGTGGCATCACACTACGCGCTTCAGGCTGAGGCCCCACCCCCTTTAAGCACATCACTCCCGGAAGTCCAGCAAATTGTGCGGGAGAACTTCATTATTTAAAGCCTCGACTCCAGCATAGCTTCGCCTCAGCTACAGGCGATCTTGTGCTGGTGCTCTGCTCGGATTCTGTTGTCTTCCTGCCTGACTTGGTTTGCCTCTCCGTTTGTTGTCTTGCCTTGCTACCTGCCTCGACCCGGACCGGACTTGGATTACTCTTGCCTTGCCACCTGCCTCGACCTGGACCGGACTTGGATTACTCTTGCCTTGCCACCTGCCTCGACCCGGACCGGACTTGGATTACTCTTGCCTTGCTACCTGCCTTGACCCGGACCGGACCTGGACACCATCTTACCTACCGGACCTGGACACCATCTTACCTACCACTGTATCCTTCCTCTTGGCCTAAGGTAAGACTGTTAACCATCAAGGATTCACAAAATCGTAACATTAAGGAAGGGTACTAAGACCATGCCTTCATAGAGATCATAAAATATAAATAGAAATGTGCAAACAAAAATTGAACTTGAAACTAAAAGCCAAACCCTGTATGCAGTGTAACCACTGAAAAACCGATATCACCATTTCTCATAAATCAAGCTATAAAATAAAGAAATATAAAACAATCATAACTATAAAACAATATGAATCAAAAGAACTGTTTCAAAACAGCTGACACATAGAATAACATAATATCTCGTATATATCTTTTTAATAAACCAAACACCAATACATATTTCAAACCAACAGACACATCAAACACCCAATAATTAAAACTAATAAGGAATTTTGAATAATCTTCCACTCTGCATACCTGGGAGCTTTTGATTCTCATTTATCTGGAGATTGTCATACATTAGTGGGAGGGTTGGGGTGGAGGGCAAGCAAACTTTCTTCATTGTCATATAAACACATGGTTATTCATACATACCCACGCACACTTTCTCTCTCTCTCTCTCTCATATATACACACATCCATGCACTCTATTTCCATAAGCCCTGGTTTAAAGAGAAATCTTCCATCACTTAGGTTTTACATGAGCAAAAATCCCAATTCAGGATTTTCATGCATAGGAAGAGTAATTCTATAACAACCTACTTAATCTGTGTTGTTAAAATACATGAAACACATGTATACATGAAATACAAAACCAACAATAAAAACCTTATACACATGTTTGCTTTGAAAATTATCCTCAAGTATGTGCACAAATTGGCCCACAGTTACACCTGCTATTTGCAGGGCCGGCTGGCTAATTTACATGTTTACTTTTTAAAATCAAAAGTATGCCCTTAAATCTCTGCTCCCCCACCCCCTGGAATACCTATATATTTTGTGTGCATAAAATTTGTGTGAAATCAGGTTATGCACATATTTTCATGTACACAACCCCTACACAAGTTTGCAAAAAGTCATTTACACATACAGATTTGTGTTTTGTGCAGGTAAATGGTTTTGAAAATTACCATATAATGTCCACCAGGCAGCCAAAGATTCTTTTACATTCTGCCTATAGGAAAAACCGTAGTAAAAGCCAAATAAAGAAAACAGATTTTGTTTTCTAATGCCATCTTGAACAAATAGGGAAATCGTAAAGAAGCATGGTTTTGGGCAGGCTTTCCAACATAAATTTGTAGAAGGGGCTATGTGTAGGTGTGGGGAGTTTTATGGTGGAAGTGGGTTCAAAAGGAGTGAGTGAGCAGTGTGGATGTTTGAGGGAGGGGAAGTATGTCGGTGAGTGGAGTTATGCTTGTGTGTGTGTGTGCATGGGTGGGAGTTTTGGTTGTGTGCATGGTTGAGGGTTGAAATGTATGTTGAAATGTGTTTATTTATTTAAAATCTTTTCTATACCGTCGTTAAGTTATATACCATCACAACAGTTTACAGAAAGGCACATATAGTAATGTTAAGAATTGTATTGGGTAATTCGTTCTATAAAAGTGCCAACAAGGTTCCGGTTACATAATTTCACAATAAAGACTATTTGATGAATGTCATAAATATTGCCTTTCATACATGTAACATGTTTTATTTGCATGTTTAACCCTTTTATGCTGTATATTTTATCTAATGTTAGCAGTGAATAATAAAATAACAAAATACGCACATATTGAGCTAAGTACTGTGTGCTGATGTTCTGCTGCCTGCTTTTTTTACTTTCCTGTTCTCCAGTCTTTGTAAAATGCTTGTATAAAAAGCCAGGTTAGGCGCCAGAAGAACTGTTTAAAAGAGTGCGCTCCTGCGGCGTGTCACCGCTTGGGAGCACGCGCACGACTTTGCCCGACTTAGCCCAATTTAGTTCGTATTGTAGTTAAATTTTTTTGATTAACTTTTAAAATTCAAAGTCTCTCCGGATTAAGGAACAAGCGTCATAGGTGTCAGGAACTACGTGTAATTTGTTTACTTCAGGGATTACCATGCCTGCGAAGAGGAAGGGGAAAATTCTGGGGTTTCCCTCAGAACCCATATCCTCTCCCTTAACTGAGCTTGAAATGCATCGGTTCCTGACACAGCTGGAGAACCGGGGAGCTGAGGAATCTGTTGGAATCCCGCGTGAAGGAGAAATGAGGTTTCCAAGACGAAGCATCCCTAAGCCCTGATATTTACCTTGCCTGACCGGTTTTCTTCTCTCTTTTTCTCTCTCTTTTGGTTTTCCTCCCTTTTAGACGCTGTCTCGCATCACCTCCGAGGACCCTGGAAGTGTTGCCGTACTCCTCCCCCTTGGCTGATGCTGCTGACGTCACAGACGTCAGAAAGCGCACCAAGAGGGGGGATTTAAATTGCAGGGAGGAAACCGGAGGCAGCTGTGTGAACAGCGCGCTGCCTTGCTGCCGACCTGCCTGAAGAACCACCGAAGGCTCCTGTGTCTTTTCTTCTCTCCACCCCCTGTCTCCCTCGTGGTGTCCCCCCTGTATTTACCTTGCCTGTCCGGTTTTCTTCTCTCTCTTTCTCTCTCTTGTTTATTTTCTTCCTTTTCGACACTCTCGCTTTGCCCCCGAGGACCCCAGAAGTGCTGCCGCGCTCCTCCCCCTTGGCTGACACTGCTGACGTCACCGACGTCAGAAAGCGTGCCAAGAGGGGGGATTTAAATTGCAGTGAGGAAACCGGAGGCGTCTCGCTCTGAAGGGGCGCTACAAAGGGGCATGCCGCTTTGTACACCCCTGAGAAACCGAGAACGACCAGACAATCCACAAATCAAAACCTGTCAACTTGTAACATGGACAAGGAAGGTGAAGTACCATTTAAACATTCAATCACCGTCTGCTTGAACAAAGGTAAATATGAAAACTGTTATTATTTAAAGAACAAAACTAGTTATATAGCAAAAGAGACAAAGAAACCCTCACATAATAAACTTATACAGATAAAAAGGACCCCTATCTCAAAAAACTCTGCCATAAACAACCTACTTATGTTAACATTTCTCTTAGTAAACGCACAATCAATCGCAAAAAATTCCCAATCATCGCGGATTTACTGTATGACAATAAACCAAACTTCATTGCAATATCTGAATCATGGTTAAAAAAATCAGACGTAGTTCTAAAAAATCAAATAGCACATAGAAATTACGAGGTTTTCTCAGTCCCTAGGATAAATAAGCGTGGAGGTGGACTCTTATTAATTATTGAAAAAACTTTTAAATGTAAACCAATCCCAATAACACCCCCTCTAAATCATGAAATTGCCATTTTTGATGCTAAAAATATACAAATATGCCTTATCTACTGCCCACAAAGCCTCCTAGAATTAAATATCTCACCACTAATTGAGTTCCTTACAACACACTTAAACATCTCCAAACCCATCATAGTGCTAGGAGATTTTAATCTTCACATGGATGTCCACCCATTATCAAACACATGCCAAACACTAATAGACGCTATGACAGCATTAGGTTTCTCACTAATAACAGACAAATCAACACATAAAGCTGGACACTCCCTGGATCTCACCTTCGTCAACCACAACTGTTTAGAACATGATAAAACTGATTACACATAAATTCCCTGGTCAGACCACTTCCTTTTTCATTCCAACCTAAAATTCCTTAAATCTCAAATCAAAAAAATTATAAACCCTTAGAATTCAAATACCGACCACCTTTTAATATTGAAAAACTAAATGACAAACTAGTGGAAAAACTAACAGATATTGACTACAAAACTGCAGTTCTGCTTCGGAAACATGGTTAGACGCAACCAAAAAAAATAGCTGATGAAATAAACCCCATCAAATTAATATGAAAAAAAGAAGCAATACAAAATAATCCCTGGCATACCGAAAAAGTAAAAGATGCAAAAAGGACTCTCAGATCAATGGAAAAAAGATGGAGAAAATACAAAACAACCGATACCCTAACCAAATACAGAAAACATCTAGCCTTTTTATAAACAACTAATCCTCAATGTTAAGAGAGAATACTACAGCAATAAAATAGAAAAGTTTGCTAACAATCCAAGAACCTTATTCTCAATAGTATCAAATCTCACCAATGATAAACAAGAATCACCACAAAATCTACCAGAATCAAATGTAACAATTGCCAAATTTTTTAGTGACAAAATTACTAACTTAAGAAACAAACTTCCTAACACTACCAATCAAAATGCAAAAAAGAGACGTTAACCAATGGTCTTCATTTATGGAGATATCCGAGATGGAAGTGGAATACATGCTAAAAAACATTAAACCCAGCTCCACACAAAATCGACTCAATACCAACATTTGAACTCAAGAAAACAGCCAACACAGTCTCCTCTACATTAACTAAGATTATAAACCTATCCCTAGAAGAAGGAACTATGCCAGATATACTAAAAGGGGCAATTATAAAACCAATCATAAAGAAAAAAAACAGTGACCCCCCCCTGATCCTAAATAACTACAGTCCAGTCTCATATCTTCCCTTAATAGCTAAACTAATAGAAAAAACAGTACAGAAACAGCTAGCTGAACACCTAGATAACATACTGTATCCATCGCAACATGGATTTCGAAAGCACTACAACACTGAGACACTACTTCTCTCACTAACAGATAACATTCTAAGAGGTTTTGACAGCGGTAAACATTACATTCTAATAATGCTAGACTTAGCAGCTTTTGACACAGTAAACCATAAAATACTAGTAAAAAGACTAGAAGAAATTGATTACACAGCAAAACAATAAACTGGTTCAGTTCATATCTAAATAGATTCTTTCAAGTTCAGATCAACAACGTATTATCAGAAAAAGTCAATCTCAAAACAGGTGTACCACAGGGATCAGCCCTGTCTGCAATCCTCTTTAACATATACATGCTGCCCTTATGCCATCTGCTAGCAGGACTAGGAATCATACATTACATTTATGCAGATGATATTCAACTAATTCTACCAATCGAGGACACATTAGAGAAAACATTAAACCTAGCTAACATGTACCTAGACATTATAAAACAACTGCTAAACCGAATGGAACTTGCGATTAATATTGAAAAAACAGAATTTCTACACTTAGGAAAAATATTGAAATCATCCAAACTCCAATAATCCTCAAAGACAACCAGAAAATTGAACTAGCTGAAAATGTACGAAACCTTGGAATAATAATGGACCCAGAAATCAATCTAAAGCAGCACATATTGCTAAAAGAAGGCTATGCAAAACTCATGGTACTCAGAAAACTAAAACCACTACTAACACTAGCTGATTTCAGAACAGTACTTCAGGCACTAGTTTTCTCCAGCACGGACTACTGTAATACCCTTTCACTAGGACTCCCGAATACAACATTAAGGCCACTTCAAATACTTCTAAACCCAGCAGCTAGAATACTAACCGGAAAAAGGAGGAGGGACCATATAACTGAAACCCTAGCGGAATTACATTGGCTACCTATTGAACACAGAATTAAATACAAAGCCCTATGTTCCATACATAAACTAATACATGATGAAAAATCGGACTGGCTAAACACAGCATTACGAGTACACGTCCCACACACAAATCTTCGATCAGCAAATAAAGCACTCTTAACCATTCCCTTAGTAAAGACAGCGAGACTAACCCAAGTGAGAGAAAGGGCCTTATCTTTAGCAGGCCCCACACTTTGGAACACAATGCCTCTAGAGATCAGATTACAAAGAGATCTCAACCTTTAAGAAAAGTTTAAAAACATGGCTTTTTAAACAAGCTTTTTATAAAGAGACTGGAGAATAGAAAATATACAGGAATAGGCAGAAGAGCACCAGCACACAGCACTATTCTAAGAATGTGCATTATAATAATCTATGAACTCTACAGCAAAATAAACATAATTGAAAACACTATGAATATGAATTTTAACCGTGAACAGTACCTTACAGATATACTTGGTCATGACCTACTTCACTAAACAATTGATTGTCTTTAACGATTTATTGTAACTGAGCCTTTTGTGGCACCTGTTAGAATGTACTATAGTATGCATCCACCTACATTAATTTATGTGCCTACATATAAACCGTTGCAATGGTATATAACTTAGCGACGGTTTAGAAAAGATTTTAAATAAATAGCAGACCTCCTCCAGCCCAATGCACTACTGAGAATGACGTAGTCCAGCCGCCAACCCCTGATATGGTATTGGTGAC
Organism: Rhinatrema bivittatum; assembly: GCF_901001135.1. NCBI lineage: Eukaryota > Metazoa > Chordata > Amphibia > Gymnophiona > Rhinatrematidae > Rhinatrema > Rhinatrema bivittatum. Next base: position 138,923,518 of record NC_042620.1, read on the forward strand.
AGGGCAGGAGGGTGCGCCATCTCGGATTACAGAAGACCTGTTGCAGATAACAGCTCGGCCTGAAAAGGTAACACTTGAGGCAATTTAGGATGCAGTAAAAAGGGTTTGAGTACGGCCATAACCAGATTGGAGCAAAAGATCGATGCTGTCACCAGAATTTCAAGGGAAGTTACAATCTACTCAAATTCAGTGTGGAGACTTTACAGAAATTAAATGAGAATGAAAAGAGTATTCAATCTTTACAGAAATTAAATGTAATTGTGATTAAAGACCAATTAGCTTGTTCACGTCGCTTAGAAGTATTAGAAAATTGTGTAAGACACCTAAATATTAGAGTTATTAATTTTCCACAGGTTCTTGGAGAAATTCCCTATATTTCTCTAAAGGAATATTTTAGGGAAGTATTGTTATTCAGAGGAATACATTCCTTCAATTAATGTGTTATTTCTTATCAAAAAAATCTCCAGTCCCAGTTAATTTGCTGAATTTTCTAGAAGACTAAAATTTGGATGTCATGCATCCAAATTGTATCTTTCTTAATAGCTAATGATATAAATAATGTTATGAAAAGGTATTTCCAGAAATTTCCAACAATGTTTTATGGCCAGTTAGTAAAAATGTATCCAGATTTAGCTCCGGTTACTAGAACAAGACATAGAGAATTTCTTGCCCTAAGGCAAAAGATAATATCATTAGGATATACTATCTTTTTACGCTACCCTTGCAGATGCGAGATTAAGAAAGGGGAACATGTCTGTCTTCTATCAAATTGAACAGCTTCAAAAGTTTGTGGAGACTCAACAACCTATTGTTTCCTCTCCATTGCCTACTTGTGAACCATCTACTAGTGTGTTACCTATTAGTGAGTAGCTATTAATAAGGCAAAAATAGTATAATACCATTTAAAACTATGTAAAGCTTTCGTAGTAATATTTTCTAATAAATTATCTCCTAAATGTTTTGAAGTATCCTTAAAGAGCCTCAATTTCCTTAGTATAAAGTGATTGAATATTTTTAGTTTTCGGATATATAATATTTAGATTGTATTGTGAAAAAAATGTATTCTTTTATTGTATTTTCCTATGAATCATGTTATGGAATGGAATTTTTCCTTTGTATATTTGAATTTAAAAATGATAAAATAAAGAATTAAAAAAAAAAGCCAGGTTTTTAAACTTTTTTTTTTAAAAGTTTGAAATTTCTCTGTAATCTGATCTCAAGGAGCATGGTATTCCATGCTCCTTGAGATCCTTAAGGTCCTGCGAAGGATAGTGCCCGCTTTCTAACTTGGGTCAGTCTTGCTGTCCTAACAGAAGGGACGGTTAGGAGGGCTTTGGTGGCCGATCTAAGATTTCTCTGTGGGACATGTACACGCAGTGCTGTGTTCAGCCACTCTGCTTTTTCATCATGAATTAATTTATGTATTGTACATAGTGTTTTGTATTGTATTCTATATTCTATGGGTAGCCAGTGTAATGATTCAGTAATGTGATCTCTTTTCCTTTTACCAGTAAGTATTCTTGAGGCAAAGTTTTGTAATATTTGGAGTTGTCTTATAGTTTTATATGTGTGAATCATGTGTTTGTATGGGGGTGTTGGAATGGGTTTGTGTGCTGGTGTATAGAAGGCTGTGGATTGTGGATTTGCGTGTGCAACAATGTGTTCTGTAGATGTGGGAAGAGGTACAGGTGGGTAGAATTATACTGTTTAGGAATGTGTTGGGTATGTATGGATTGTATATGTGAGGGGATGTAGGAGTGTGGGTTTAGGAGGTGTGTGAATGTGTTTCAGTTTGAGGTGTAGAAATGTTTTGAGGCATTTTAATACCTCAAAACATTTCCATAAACACAAGTGTTGTGTTTATGGAAAGGTGGATATGTTTGTGGTTGGCAGGTGAATGGAGATATCTAGGGAATTAGGATGAGTGTAAGGCTGTATGGATGTTCAGGTATATGGGTATAATAGTATGTGGGGGAACTAGGGTAATGTAGCTGTTTTTGGGTGTGTATGTGGGATGGATTTGTATAGAGGGTTGTGGGTGTTTGAGACAGTATATTAGTTGTAAGTTTGTGTGTTGTGGGGAGACTAGGGGACAGGTTGGTGGAGGTATGTAGGGATGGATGTGTGTGGTATCTATGAGGCAGTGGGTCTGTGTGGCAGGTAAAACATAAAACATAAGCATTGTCAAGTTAAGTGTAAGACATTGATAAGACAGGCGAGGAGAGAATTTGAAATGAAGTTGGCCATAGAGGCAAAAACTCATAATAAAAATTTTTTAAAATATATCCGAAGCAAGAAACCTGTGAGGGAGTCGGTTGGACTATTAGATGACGGAGGGGTTAAAGGGGATCTTAGGGAAGATAAGGCCATTGCAGAAAGACTAAATGAATTCTTTGCTTCCGTGTTTATTAATGAGGATGTTGGGGAGATACCAGTTCTGGAGATGATTTTCAGGGGTGATGAGTCAGACGAACTGAACAAAATTACTGTGAACCTGGAAGATGTAGTAGGCCAGATTGACAAACTAAAGAGTAGCAAATCACCTGGACCGGATGGTATGCATCCTAGGGTACTGAAGGAACTCAAAAATGAAATTTCTGATCTATTAGTTAAAATTTGTAACCTATCATAAAAAATCATCCATTGTACCTGAAGACTGGAGGGTGGCCAATGTAACCCCAATATCTAAAAAGGGCTCCAGGGGCGAACCGGGTAACTATAGACCAATGAGCCTGACTTCAGTGCCAGGAAAAATAGTGGAAACTATTCTCAAGATCAAAATCGTAGAGCATATAGAAAGATATGGTTTAATGGAATACAGTTAACATGGATTTACTCAAGGAAAGTCTTGCCTAACAAATCTGCTTCTTTTTGAAGGGGTTAATGAACATGTGGATAAAGGTGAACCGGTAGATGTAGTGTATTTGGATTTTCAGAAGGCATTTGACAAAGTCCCTCATGAGAGGCTTCTAAGAAAACTAAAAAGTCATGGGATAGGAGGCGATGTCCTTTTGTGGATTACAAACTGGTGGAACATTAGAATCCAGTTACCCATATATTCTACGTGCCCCTGTTCATGATAAGCTCTCATAATCTTGGATTTGATCATCCAATTCAGTATACAAGAAATCACTGGTCTAGGTTTCCCATCCTTATCTGGAGGCGGTCCCACTCGGTGAACCCTCTTGCAGCATACTCGATCTTCTGGCCCAGTAAGGCCTAAGCAGTCAGGGAGCCATTTTTCAACAAAGGCATACAACTCAGCTTCCTTCAGAGTTTCAGTTAATCCCACAAATTTAATGTTCTTTTTATTTCTTTTTTCCTGATCTTCTATATGTTCTAACAGCACAGAAAGTTTTTCCATTAACTCTGAAATGTATCTCTCTGCCTCCACCACCTGTCATCTTGTGAGGAAATTCTTCCACATAATCGAGCCTCCTCTAATGGCCTTCGAGTCTGCTCTTTATTTCCTCCATTGCCGCTTAGATTTTAATCAGCCTCTCATCTAGCACTGAGGACACTGCTCAAGATCTGATGCAAAACATTATCCGATATATTTGCGAACACACCATCCAAGTTGCCAGCTCCTCTCGGCTCCTCCATTTTAGCTGCAGGGTCTATCTTCTCCTGGCAACATCGACGTTTTTTTTGTGCTCATGCTCTGGGTCTCTGCTACAGAGAGGCTGCAATGCACCAGCCCAAGAATTGAACAGTGAGAGAAATTTGATCAGATATTTGAAGAGACGTGTCTGAGCTCTTCCCCCGAGCATCCAATCAGTCAGAAGTCATAACTGAAAGTGTATCCTTGATTTTAATAAATAATATACATGTTGATTCATTATTAAAAGCACATCAATTTAACAAAAGTATTTAAAAGCATGTTTAACCCTTTTATTTGAAGAGGCATTATCCTTCCGGGCACACACAAGAATTTCTCTCTTTAAGGACCATCTCCAATTCTGCATGTACCATCCTGCTGGTTGTACCCCAGGGGTGAGTTCTTTCTATTGGGGGGGGGGGGGGGGGGGAAGCTATTGCTTGTGGCCTAGGCGGTGGTGCAGATTTTTTTCTTTTGTGTCTGTATATGATGGAAACCTGTAGTGCACTAATTACTGGGAAAAGATGATGCAGGACGCAGAACTGGATGTTCAAAATAATAATTTACTGATTTAGTCAAAATTGAATCAATATCCAACTTGCAAATCAACTGAAAGTACATCCAGATGTGTCTTCTCTCTGTGTACTTGGTAAAGACTCAGGTTCCTGGAGTGATTCTTAACACTCCTGACTTGAGTGTATGAGGCCCAGTCTTTGGGGGAAATCCTACTCTCTGTGGGATCTCCTTAAAGCATGAACAGTCCTACCTGAGTTCCAAGTTGTTCTCTTCTCCCCAGCCTGTGCCTGTTTCCCAGGGGAAAGATCCTGTGGAGGGTCTTCAGTACTATGCTTCTTTCTCCTGTCTCCAGTCTTGATCTTTTATTTTGTACCCCTCTGGGGGAAAGGTCTCTAGCTGATAGAGATCAGGCACCTTGCCCAGTCTCCAAATGAGAGGAGTGGTGGCAAAAATACCTACACTCAGCAAAAAAAGAGAACAAATACTCAACTGTCCTGGAAACCATTCTGGCAGCGTTACTGTTGCTGCAGCCCTTCTCTGACCTAGAAGGCAGCTGGCAGGTGTTCAGTGTCCTGGCCTCCAGATACAGGCAGTGGCAATCTCTTAGAGAAATTCAAGCTGTACTCCAGAAAAATAACTCGTACTTAGGAAATTTTCTTAAATAAAGTCTGTTTTAACTCTGAGGCAGATCCTTAACAAGCAAAATACTTTCCTCCAAAGAATATCCTTAGTGAGGGAGTAAGCCTCACTAAAAAGGAAAACACTCAAAGAGCTCCTCTCTCTCTCTACAAAATCTAAACTCAAATGCCACACCTCCTATAGCTCTAATCCCTACTTGTAAAGAAAGGTACACCCACTCAAGCAGTCTTTGGAGGAGGAGCTGAAATATGGTATTCCTTCGACATGATTTGTGGGCTACTAGGGATATCTAGTGGCTAACCTGTAGTGGGAGCCACACATGTAATAAATTCATAGCAGGAGCAAGCAAGTTGTATTAATTTCAAAGATGTGACTTCCATAAATTCTTTTTAAAGATTGTATAAAAAATTGATTATAAGAAACGATAAATTACTGGAACAGCAAACATCTGGTAATTTAAAGTTAATATATGATAAAGCAACAGAACTGAAAAACATTGTGAACAAACAAGGCATATTTTGACAAGTCTGTACTGTAGTGTATTAAGATCATGAAACTGTGTTTTTATCTTTGCGTACATCATATAAGCAAGTTTGCTTACAGTAAACGGTGTTTCCGTAGATAGCAGGATAAATTAGCCATGCTGTCATGGGATCTGTCAATCAGGTCCGGGAGGTGGAGCTTGTCAAAGCAGAGATCAGAACTTTGCTCTCTGCGGCTGCGCATGTGTTCCCGAGTGCAGGAAAGTAACGGAATCTCCTCAGTCTGTGATTAAGCCTTAGTGTAGTCGAAGACTTGGTGACTACCAGGGAGGAGGGTGGGTCAGCATGGCTAATTCATCCTGCTATCTACGGAAACACCATTTACGGTAAGCAAACTTGCTTTTTCCCGTCGATAGCAGGGCCGAATTAGCCATGCTGTCATGGGAGTCCCGATCACGTTGTTTTGAATTATATGTTTGTCCGTGATCTTTGACAGTGTGGCAGTCACCTTGGACAGGAGGATAGAGATTGCAGAATTGCTTGCCCTATCTTTGCATCCGTGGCTGCTTGTTGATCAAGGTAGTAGTGAGATGTGAAGGCATGGAGCGATGACCATGTAGCTGCCTTGCAAATGTCTATGGGTTGCACATTCCTTAGGTGTGCCAATGAGGCTGCCACTGCTCTGATTTGGTGAGCTTTCAGCTCTGAATGTAGTTGTAGGTTCTGTTTATAGTAATAGAATTTGATGCACTGCGCTATCCAGCTGGAGATGGTGAGTTTAGCCACTGGTAATCCAGGTGCCTTTGAGTCAAAGGAGACAAAGAGTTGAGAAACACGTGAGTCCGAGTTTCTTCCTTTCTTTGTAGTATGCTAAAGCTCTTTTACAATCTAATGTATGCAGTAATTTTTCCCTATCATTTACATGAGGTTTAGGGAAAAAGGTGGGTAATTCCATTGTCTGATTGAGATGGAATTGAGAAAGCACTTTTGGAAGAAAGGATGGGTGAGTTCGGAGAACTACTTTTTGGTGATGAAATTGTAAATATGGAGAATAATGGACCAAGGCCTGCAATTCACTAACTCTTCGTGCTGATGTTACTGCAACCAAGAATACCACTTTCCATGTGAGGTATTTAATATGTGCAGAGTCCATGGGTTCAAATGGGGAAAGAATGAGCTGTTCCAGAACTATGTTGAGGTTCCATGGAACTGGAGGCTTAGAGATCGGAGGACGAATGTGAGTTAGTCCCTTAATGAAACGAGATAGTAAGGGGTGATTGGATATAGGAATATTGTTAACTGGTCTATGATATGCCCCTGTGGCACTGAGATGAACTCTGATGGACGATGTTGCTAGACCAGCTGTATATAGTGTATGAAGATAATCTATGAGCAACTCAGGTGAGCAGTCCAATGGTGGTACACCTTTGGAAGTGCATCATGTAGAGTAACGTTTCCATTTATAGCTATAATTTTTTCGAGAGTTTCCTGGATTCTAACAAGATGAATTGTGCCGAGGTGGAAACTCCCTGTTCTCTTAGAAGGAGCCTCTCAATCTCCACGCTGTCAAGTGGAAAGATGAGTGTAGTGGGTGTAGAAGCGTCCCTTGATCTTGGTAGAGAAGATCCTGGCGATTCGGTAATCGAATTGGATCCCTGATGGATAGTCGGAGAAGGAAACTGTACCACGGTTGCTTCGGCCAAGCCGGGGCTATGAGTATCAGTTGAGCTTTGTCTGCTATGCACTTTTGAATTGTCCTCATTATGAGTGGTATGGGAGGAAAGGCGTACAGGAGGCCTGTCGTCCATGGAATGAGGAAGGCATCTTGAGCGATCCTGAATTGGCTTGGTCTTATCGATCAGAATTTGGGAACTTGAGCATTGATGTCTGTTGCAAAGAGATCTATTGAAGGTGTCCCCCACCACATGAATATGTCTTGGGCTATTTCTGTATTGAGTGCCCATTCGTGAGGATGAAAGATGCGGCTTAACTTGTCCGCTCTTGTGTTTGCAACTCCTGGTAGGTAAGTTGCCTGGAGATGTATGCAATTTCGGTGAGCATATTCGAAGATTGTCTAGGTCTCCTTGCAAAGGGACCATGAACAGGACCTTCCTTGTTGATGTAAAACATTGAGACTTGGTTGTCCATGTAGATCATTAATCTGCGTCCTTTCAGGTGGTCTTGGAACACTTGTAATGCATAGCGAATCGCTCTGAGTTCCAATAAATTTATTTGCAGGTTCCGTTCCGAGATTGTCCATAACCCTTGTGTTTCGTAAATCTCGAGATGTGCACCCCAGCCCTTGCGAGACGCATCTGTGGTTAATACTGCATTGTGAGGAGGGGAACTGAACAATGCTCCCTTGGATAGGGTGGAGTTTAGGAGCCACCATGTTGTATCTTTCCTCATTTCGGCGGTCAATGATAACTTCTGTGTCAATGGTTGCGAGTGTTGTTTCCAGTGACATTTCAAGTCCCATTACAGGCGTCTCATGTGTAGCCTGGTGTTGGGAACCATGAAATTCACCGCTGCCATGTGGCCGAGGAGTACTAAAACCTGTCTCGCTGAAGGTCTCAGAGTATGGTTTAAGGTATGTAACAGAAGATGGAATTGTGATATTCTGTCACTTGGTAGGTATGCCCTGTTGCACGTAGTGTCCAGGCATGCTCCTATGAACTGTAACTGTTGTGTTGGTTGTAGGTGTGATTTCTGAAAATTGATCACCAATCCTAATTCTTGCAAGCATTGTATCACTCGATAGAGGTGCTTGAGTAAGATGTTTGGAGTTGGGGCGATTATGAGCCAATCGTCCAGATATGGAAAGATGGTTATACCTTGCTGTCTGAGATGAGCCACCACCACTACCATGCATTTGATGAACACCCTGTGTGCCACCGATAGTCCAAAGGGAAGAACTTTGTACTGGTAGTGTTGATGTCCATAGCGAAAGCATAGGTAATGCCACGAGGATGGATGGATTGGAATGTGTGTGTAAGCATCCTTCAGGTCGATGGAACACATCCAATCGTTGGTTTGAATGTGAGGAAGGATTGATTTCAACAATACCATTTTGAATTTCTCTTTGGTGAGAAATTTGTTCAATTCCCTTAGGTCTAGGATGGGGCAAAGGCCACCCGACTTCTTGGGTATGAGGAAATATGGGGAATAAAATCCTACTGATTGAGTTCCTGGGTACATTTGTCGAATTGCTTGTTGTTTGCGAAGCAAAGCAATTTCCTCCCCCAGTTGTGGTTGGAAATTGCGAATCTTGAAAGTGGAAAGATGAGGTAATCTGGGTTTTGTGACAAATTGGAGTTGGTAGCCATGACGTACTATCTCTAAAACCCATTGATCGGATGTTATCCTCTCCCAGGCTGTCAGGCAGGAATGAATCCTGCCGGGTGGTGCTTGATGTGGTGGTGGTGGCTGGGTAACTAAAAAGATGAAGTCGCTTTCACTGCAGTAGCCGGTTGTTTTGCCTGCTGTCTCTGGTTACGTGGTTTACCTCTACATTAGTTTGAGGTATTCTGTTGTGGAAGAGGACGCTGGTAAGAAGGGTATGTCTGTGTACAAAAGGACTGGTAAGATCTGTAGGGTCTCCTGGCATATGATTGCCTACGAGTAGATCCAATATAACAACGTGTGGTCGCATAGTTAGGATGTGATGTTAATGATTGTACTGCTAGAGCATCTTCCTTCAGTTTACCCACTGTATCCTGAAATCGTTCTCTGAACAGGTTATCTCTTGTACATGGGAGGTTCGTTAGTTTCTCATGCAAATCTTCACGTATGGAACTCGAGTGTAACCATGCTAGTCTGCGGGCTGCAATGGCTGTTGCCGATGCCCTAGAGGATTTTTCATATGCTTCGTCGATGGACCTCAGAAGGTGTCGAGAACACTCTTCCATGTCATGAAGAGGCGGAGGTATTTGATCAGCAGTCGAGGAAAGCATACCTTTTATAGCTTGTATGCACTCATATAGGTATTGTACCATGTAAAATTGATGGTGCATAATTCGGACATTCAACATTGAGTTATGGTATATTTTCCTGCCAAACTCATCCAAATATTTGTTGTCTTTGCCTGGTGGGTATGAGGAATGTGACTTTGTTTTCCTAAATCTTTGCATCGCCGACTCTACTACAATTGAAGCATGAGGTAATTGTGGTACAGAGTAGGGTGATGTTTTCCTCATACGGAATTTTATGTCTGTTTTCCTGGAAACCACTGCGATTGTGTAAGGTGTTTCCCAGGATTTCTGTGAGACGGAATGCAGGAGCTCCTGTGGTGGAAGAGATGTTGGTTCCCCTGGAGTCTCAAAAATCTTTAGGAGACCAAGGGTTTCTGACCTAGGGTCGGTCTCTTTTTGGACCTCTAGATGCAGTATTGTACCCAATTTTTAAAGAAATTTTGGGTATGTAAGGTCTTCCGGAGGGGAATACGGCTCCTGAGGTTGTTCCTGCGGATCCAATGGGAATCCCGTAGATGATGATGGGGAAGTTTGTGGTGAAGGAGAATCAAATGATGTATCCTGTTTATAATTTGGTGAAGCTGGTCGGTTTGCTATGGGAGATGTCGGAGGCTCCACCGACTGTTCTCTATTAGTCTGCGTCTTATGTTCCGGAGAACTGTCAGTATCAATAGTAGTCATTTTGAATGGTGACTGAAGAGTTTCATAAAAACCTGCTAAGGATTGGGACAATTGATAAAATACCTCTTTTGTATGAGGGGGCATTATTGTACGATCATCTGGTTCTTATGACTCGCATGCTTTTGGGTGCATTGGTTTGTTCTGAGGTAAAGTATTGTATACTTTATGGTCTTTCTGTTTTTTGTCGCATATGATGACCCTCGAATCCTCTGAAGCTGTAGAAGCGGTAGAGGAAGCAACTTGTATTACCTCTCTGTGAGAGAAGGTATTTGAAGTTGGTATATGAGATGATTTAGAAGTCGAAGTGCTTACTTCCCATGTTGCACTCCTCTTTGCCGACTTTTTGTGGTGGGAGTGTTGTGAGTGCTTATGATGATAGTGGGACGATGAGTCTGTATGACTTCTCCATGAAGACTGTGATCGTTTTCTACGTTTTATTGTAAACTCTGTCGAATTATCTCTCGAAGAAAGGGAAGTACCTGAACGAGGTGAGGTTATTGATGGAGAGGCTGAAGAAGACCTGTGTGAGGGTCCATGTCTTCATTTCAACTCATTTTGTAATACATGAGATGGGTGCTCATGTGTCATATGCGCGGATTTGGATTTATGCTCGGATCTAGACTTATGCGCATATATTTCTGTTTCCGTACGCGCAAGAGTGATCGGCGCCGATATCTCCAGCACCATGCACATAGATATGGTTGGTGCCGGGCGCACAGGTGGTGTCGGCGCCATGTGCGCAGATGTCAACGGCACCGTGCACGTAGATTTTCCTTTGGTTGTGCGCACAGACTGCTTTAGCGTCTTGCGCGCCGTTGTCTTTGGCGCCCTGCATGCAGAAATCTTCTGCGCCATGCACGCAGGGTCCTTCGGCGTCGTGCGCACAAGTGTCTTCGGCGCCATGCGCATAGAAATGTTCTGCGCCAATACTTCTTCAGGTGCCGAAGTGGTATGCTCCGACACTTTTGTATGTGCATGAGGCGCCTTAGGCACAGAAGTTTTCGGCGCTGAGATTTTTGGCACCAGTGTGTCCTGCGCCAGCGATTTTGGCTCTTTGGATTTTTGAAAATCCGATGGCCCTTGTCGGCTTGCCACCTCCTTACCTCCAAGATTGAAGGACTGAGGATCCCAAGATGATGCCCTCTTTTTTTTTGAGGGAGCTGATAAAATCGCAGGGCCAGGTGACAAATGAGCCTCCGATGGCTCCGGTGAGGCAAAAAGTTCCTGAAGTCTGTAGGCCCTTTGCTTCAGTGCCCTGGGTGACATCCTTGAGCAAAATTCACAATCTTCCCGATTGTGATCTGGTCCTAGGCATCGGTAATATCGGTCATGGCCATCAGTGACTGACATTATCTTGCCGCAATTACAGGGCTTAAACCCCGATTTTGACATGTTTTGTTTTAGTAATGCTGAGGAGAAGAATAGCTCCGCGTGCGATCCCGCAATGCATTTCCCACATGTGTACACCCATCAATGCTCACCTGGAAATAGGGGACTGGACAACATGCTGTCACAGGAGGCCTCAGGCAGCAGAATGAGAGGTAGCAGGATCTGCATTGCAGTGGTGGTAGTAACAGTGACAGCTGGAATAATTTCCCAGGCCATACCAGTGTAAAGTGAAAGAAAAGACAGCAACAGCAGAAAAGCTGATGGGGTTTCCTATGCACCACCAGTGGCAGGAAGAAAAGGCCTGAGATGGTTTCATAATAGAAAAGAGTGAAGAAGGATCAAGTAAGAGGGGAGGAGTGAGAGACAAGAAAAGGGAGTGGTGAGTGAGAGGAGAGAATAGTGAAAGGAGGGAGGGAGTGAGAAAAGGGAGGGGTGAGGGGAGATGGTAAGAGGTGAGACAAAAGGAATAGAAAGGGTAAGTGAGAAATAGGAGAAGGAAGATAGAAAAGGTATGTTTGAAGAATGGGAGAGGAGGTAAGTGAGGATAAGGGTGAGTGAGGGGGGAAATGGGCAAGATAGGAGGGAAGGGAGTGAGGAATGGGAGGGGAGAGGAAAAATGGTAGGAGGTAAAACGGATGGGAAAGGTGAATGAGAATTGGAGGGGATGTTGGAGGAATAGGAGAGGAGATGGGTGAGTGAGGGGAAGGAATATAGAGTGAAGGATGAGTAGGAGAGGAGGAAAGGGGATAGCAGAGTGGAGAGGAGAAAGACACTGTGGAGATTACAAAGTGGAGAGTGGTATGGGGTAGAAAGTGGAAAGAGGGAAAGAGGGAAAGAGTGCACATGCTTCACCCCACATTCCACAGCAGAGAGGTTTGGCAAGCAAAGCCCCTAGTATATAAAAGTAATATTGCATCTCTGACTAATGACATTGATAAGTAAACTTGTTTCATAGTCTTTATTCTGTAATATGTATTTAAGTTTTTATTGTGCTAAGTTACTAATATTAAATTACATACTGTACAGCTCTTTATATTATGTAACTGAGCACTTACATTTTGACTTGTCAGCATACATCCCCGTAAAAATTTCACCATTAAAATTCAACACTTCTGTTGATAGGAAAACATCTGAATAGAAATTATTGGGGATACTAGAAGTGTTGAATTTTAATGTTGGAATTCTTATGGGGATGTATGCGTGTTAAGTCAATGTGGTATACTTGGTGTGAATGTGTGTATGATATTGGGGTTGAAGGGATAGTGTCTTAGCATGTTCATGTGACGTGTCCAAAATGATGAAAAAATGATTAAAATATTTACATTCTTGTGTCATTGTTTATAGAGAGTCATGTATAATGTATAAAGTACAACGTATGATGTGTGTTTTATTTCAATTCATGTATGTAAAACGTATGGAATAATATAACAAATAGAATAAACAATTGTCAGAATATTTCATGTGATATTAATTGATGTTAGTGAATATTAGGGTTATATATAAAATTTGGTTTTATACAAGTTTAAGATACACGATAAATGTTGTTACAGTGAAGAGAGACCTATAATATGTAAGTTATATGATGTTCAGGAACTCTGATAAATCTCTCAATAATGTATACCATAGAAGGTTACCTGGAGCAGGATCCAACATATTTTGCTTCTATAGTTGCTATTTCTCCTGATTTTTCTTCCATGATTTTAAAGACTTTTCTCTCTCATCCTTTGTAGGAAGGCTTTGGTTTTCTCTGTCAGCTTTAGGAAATGTATATCTCTGATATCTTTGTACTTTGTTTTTATTTCTCTAGAGTTGCATTGCATATAATCTTTGGTTTCTTGGGACTTCCAGTTTGGTTTCTGTGTGCATATTTATGTTTCTAGTCTGTGATAACGTTTGTGAGGTTCTGTCTGTGTTTTACGTGTGTGACTGAAGTGAGGTATTGTGCTACTGTATATTTTCTGCCAAGTGATCTGTAGCAGTCCAGCTTATTCTGTTTTCCAATTTCCACCTCCCAATGGGGAGGTGTATTGCTGTTCTAGGGCACATTGGAACATTTTCAATGTTACCTTTTTATAGGTGGGATTGTAGTTGGAGTTCTGGGTTTTGGAGCTGGTTTGGTTTGGTATGGTAGACTTGCTGAGTGTGTTTTTTTCAAGGGTTTTGTTACCTCACAGGTAGTAGAGGGAGTTTGTTACTGTTACTCAGATGATACCAAGGATGAAGCAGGAGCTCTTGCAGCATAGGCTGAGCTGGCAATGCTGTGCTGTTGTCCACTCACAGGGAAGGAAAGGCAGTATTGACTGCCTTTGCGTTCATGCCTTATGTGCACTTTGAGGTACAGTTGGATAACAAGCACAGCTATGGGGACAGTCAGCACTGTGCCACATTTCTGCCTAGAGCTCAAGATAGGATTGAAAGATGATGAGGAGAAACTATATAATAGAGAAATTGGAAAGGAAATGGAGATAGAGTACTCTGAGGAGGAAGATAAATCAGAGGGTGGGGATGCTGGAATAGTGAACAGAGTCCAAGACAAAAGAGTAAGGCAAGGTAGTGAGAGGGGTAGGAAATGAGGGTGAGGTGGCAGAGGGCCAGAGAAATTGAGCAGGAAATAGACAGTGAGCCCTGAATTTAAATAAGGCAAGAGAAAATATTTACTTTTGAGTTTTCAAATGTATTTTTTAATTTAGTAAAGACAGAATACTTTCATGTAAAGCAACACTTGAATTGACTTTTATATGGTAAAGTCCAATGTGTTGGAATACTCACTTGACAGTGCTTGGTTTTATGTAATATAATGGTATCAATTACATTTAATATACTATTTAAAAGGAAAAACTAACTAAAGCAATGCGTTTTCCTTTACAATTCAGGAGCTTAGGGCTTTTACCCCCTTCTGTACTTGATACCTCTGCATAGGCTCTATTAATGGCCCATATATCTTTAGTAGTTTTCTAACAGTTCCCAGGGTACTGAAAGGGCAGCCTTGAGTGCAGAATCTGGCAGAACCCCTCAAAAATTTCTCATCAAAAAGAAAAGCTGTTTCTCTCCCTATGGCATGTAGTAATGTATGTTAAATAATGTAATAACACCCACAGAGTTTTTCAATATGGTGAATTTGAGTCTACTGCATTAAACTCATTTTTTAAGTTAAGCTCCCATGTATTATATAGATTCACTGTTTTTTATTTACAGATAAAACGTGGATGCATACTCCTGAGGCTTTATCAAAACATTTTATTGCCTACAATGCCAAGGTAAGCCCTTAAGTGATCATCTTATTCAAACTTAAAAAAAAATAATTTTATTCAAAAGTCTATTTCATAAATTAAAAGGAAGAATTGTAATCTGCTATTGGACAGATGGGTAACCCACTATTACCTTTCTTCTGCCCACTTAACTGAATTTGGTAAGAGGCAATATCTGATCTAATGCTAACATGTCATACATCTGTAGCACCTGACTAGTGCTCAGCAGCAGGTTAAAAGGAAGCATAAGAAAACAGGTACCAGTGATCATTATGGTCATCATCTTAACTCATCTCCCTGTTAACTTACCCCAAACCATTTTTTCTCTAATGGCATTGGCTATTTATTTCAAAACTGAACTAGTTTTTAGAGGAAGCTAAGGTGGGTGGATGTAAGGTTATGGCTGGACTCTTAATGAAAAGTGGTAATACAAGGATTTAAGTTTGCTAGTTGAGTTCCTGGCTCTTGGAATTAGAAAAAGGAGACTAAATAGGAATAGATGCTAATATGGTATAGGACAGAGAGTTAGCTTCCTTGCTTAGTGACCTAATGCTTCTAAGGAGACTTATGAAAATTACTACTTTCCTCGTGTGTAGACGGATGGCCTCTGGACCAATGGGTTATGCTCCCTTGTCAGCAGATGGAGATGTAGCAAGCTTACGTCACAGTATGTATACTCTTGCAGTGACCTCATCCTTCCAGTATTCTCAGTCTCCAGCAGATGGTGGATGTGCATCTCCCTATGGGGATTGATGTGAATTTTGAAAGGAGAATTTTATATGGAGAAAATGAAAGCCCCGCTCTCCTGCGGTGATACCTAATGGTCCCTCCCCCTGTTGAGAATTCCTGAGGTGATTTCCATGGTCCCTCAGAGGTATGCCTTGGTCCAGTAGTCTATTCCCGGCATGGACTTAACTGCTTGAACAGCTGAAAGGCAATGGGTGCAGAAGGCTGAGCGTAGTGGTGACAGCAGATGCCCTTTCCCCCTGCAGCCAGAGACAGTGTCTGTGCTCAGCTGGTAAGTGCTGAGCCCCGGTAAGTTTAAAAAAAAAAAAAAGAAACTTTTACCTACAGAGACAGTTAGGGGGTTTTTAGGCCTTCCTTCTGTCTCTGTTCCCAGTGTCTTTCCCGCACTCGTTGTGGTTAGGGGAACTGGGTAGTCTGGTGGGTTGAGCGGCCCAGGTGGGCCAGGCCTTGCGGTAGGCTTTTCTTGCCATGCTACTAAACCAAATGGAGCTAGTCATTAACATAGAAAAAACCGAATTCCTCCATCTTGAAAGAAAAAACATGACAGTCATCCAATCTCCGATACTACTAAAGAACAATCAGAAAATTGAAATAGCCGAGAAAGTACAGAACCTCGGTGTAATAATAGACACAGTACTCAGCCTCAAACAACATATATCTTTAAAAGTAAAAGAAGGATACGCCAAACTAATGGTCCTCAGAAAACTAAAACCGTTACTAAATCAAACGAACTTCCGAACTGTCCTACAAGCTTTAATATTTGCCAGCACAGACTACTGTAATTCCCTACTATTAGGATTACCATACACCACAATAAAACCACTCCAAAACTCAGCCGCAAGAATTCTGACAGGCAAAAGGAAAAGAGATCATATCACTGAAACGCTAGCCGAACTACACTGGCTGCCAATTGAATACAGGGTAAAATATAAAACCCTTTGCACTATACATAAACTCATCCATGACGAAAAAGCTGAATGGCTAAACACAGCACTCCGCGTCTATGTCCCTCAAAGAAACCTGAGATCTGCCAACAAAGCCCTCCTAACCATCCCCTCAGTCAAAACCGCAAAACTAACACAAGTCAGAGAAAGAGCACTATCATTGGCCGGACCGATATTGTGGAACACCATGCCCACAGAGGTAAGACTACAGAGAGATTTCAAAACTTTCAAAAAGAGCTTAGACATGGCTCTTTAGGGAAGCCTTTTTACAAGGAGAGTGAGATAGAGAAAAACGTTGAAAGCTGCGCACACAAAATCTTTACACAGCACTAGCATATTATATGTATGTACGTCATGGTTTGTTTATTGCACCTCTTAATTGGATGTATAAATCTAACAGTCTTTATTGTAGTCACAGGTCAGATTAGACAACACTGAACATATAGCCATTATTATGAAACTATGTTACCAAGCTTATCAGGCACCTCCATTACTAATAATAGGAACAGATGCATGCACAATTTACTATATGTGCCTCTATGTAAACTGTTGTGATGGTAATCTACTCAACGACGGTATAGAAAGGATTTTAAATAAATAAATACCACGTGGTAGGCCGCGGCAGTGTTTTCACACGCTCTTATGCATGCTTTCTGCCATCTACAGGATGTCTGTGTGCGCATTGCATCGGCTCTGCGCACATGTTGTGCGCACCGTGCTAGGCATGAGTTTTGTGCACATAACATATTTGAGCATGGTGATACACTCCAGCGGGGCACATTAGTAGTGTGTGCGCCTTGCCACGCTTATTGATGGGGTGCCTATAATTTATGCGCATAACATTTTTGAGCGTGAGCCATTTGAATGCACAGTTACCGCCGCTCATGGCACCGGTAAACAAGAAGCCTAAGCATCTTTCTCTTTGTGTTGTCTGTCATTTTAAGGCTTCTCAGCCTGTCCTGTCTTCCAATGTGTCAGCGCTGTTCAGATGTTCAGGGAAAGTTGTCTTCCTCGGATTTTGCTAAATCTAGATCCTCTCATTCTGATGATGATCTGGTTCCGTTTTAACTGGAAGTGTGCCAGATCTTGGTGCTCCCTTGACTGACTTCCCTGCAGGAGATGGCAATTTAGTTGGGCCTGCTCCAGTACCTTCTTTGCTTGGTCTGGATCCGGCTGTTTTTAACTTGGGTGGAGTTTTTTCAAAGTCTACAAGCCTTTGTTCAGGCACAGTTCTCCACTTTTCCCAGCCTGGTCAGGTTGGACCCTCAGCCAGTGGCCCCCTCCCTCTTCCAATCTTACAGTTAAATGCCGTGGCATGCCTTGGTTCACCACAGGTATCCACGGTTTGGACCCGGATGGCACAGATGATGAAGGTGGATCCTGACTCCTTGGAAGATGGTGAGATTCCTCCTGGTTTAGAGCCATATTGAACCATGCTATGGTACTTTCATAGAGATGAACTACGGGCCCTGATTTCCCAGACAATGAAGATACCTGGAGTACCTGGGGCGGATTCTATGTCAGAGCCAAAGAAGAATCCTATTTTTGTCTCCTTGTGTAAAGCCTTTTGCTTTTTTCCTGTTGTGGATGCCATTCAAGAATTGATTAATCTTGAAATTGATGCCCTGGAGGCATTTTTCAAAGGGGGTCGGGCATTGGAAGGCCCATACCTTCTGGATCCAGCTGTGAGAGTGTGTTTGCATTTTTCCCAAAGTGGATGCGCGTGTCTGCGCCATATCTAAATGGATGTTTAACCCTGTGGAGGGAGAAGCAGCCTTGAAGGATGTGCATGATGGGTGGATTGAATCTATCCTTAAGCAGACCTTTGACACAGTGGCGATGACCTTGCAGTTTCCTTACTGTTGCGCTCTTGTGGCATTCTCTTGTCTGCTACTCTCTTAGGTGGATGATTCAGGGGTGAATTCCAGAGAAAATATGGAGCCCACTGCTGCCTTTTTGTCAGACACGGGCTGTGATTTGGTCCATACCTTGGCCAGAGGATTGGCAGCCAGATGTCAGCTATGGTTGCAGAATTGGTCTGCAGATACAGCCTCCAAGACTAATCTTACAAAAATGCCCTTTAAAGGCTCACTCTTGTTTGGGAGCAAGTTGGAAAAGCTGGGCAGTAAGTGGGGCAAATCTCCAGATCCCCAGTTACCGGAGGATAAGAAATGATTGCAGCTCCCCTTTTCTATGAGGCTGAAATGAGAGGAGAGGATCACTTTGCTGGTGCCTGAAAAGAATCAGTAAATACTGCTTAGGGAAAATTTTAGAACTTAAAAGTTTTGGTGAGAAGTAAATTATTGCTCAGGGGTTCCAAGCATTTTCATCCCTACAGAAAACTGACCTTTCAGAGGACTCTGCCTTTTGGTAGGTTTCAGTCCTTTCATCCCTGACAGTCCAAGAGAGGAGCAGGCTTGGGTGGCAGCCTGTCCCGAGCTTCCCAATGAAGGTTTACTGACCCACCTTCGGGAGGAGGAGATAGGGGGATGCCAATCTCTCTTTTATCAGAAGTGGTTCGCGATCACATTGGATAAATGGGTCCTGGAAGTGATATGGGAAGGATATGCGCTGAAGCTTCACAGCTTTTCTCGGGGCATGTTCATGGTTTCTCCTTGCCACTTCCCGCAGAAGAAGCAGGCAGTAGAGTTTACACTTCTGAGGCTCCTCCGGTGAGAGCTGTAGTTACTGTGACTACATCTCTGGAAAATATGGGGCGCTATTCCATTTATTTTATTGTACCCAAGAAGGAATGTTCCTTTTGTCCCATCCTGGACCTCGAACATCCATCGTCATCTGCGGGTGACTCATTTTTGCATGGTCTGTGATAATGACCGCACAATCATGGGAGTTTCTGACCTCCCTTGATCTGTCTGAGGCTTATCTTTATATTCCCATCCATTTGGAGCACCGTTTTCTATGCTTTGCGCTGCTGGGTCACCATTATCAGTTTCGGAAGCTGTCTTTTGGTCTGGCCCACCACTCCCAAAACATTTTCCAAGGTTATGGTGGTCATGCTGGCAGCATTGACAAAAGATGAGATCCTGGTATACCCACATTTGGACTACTGGCTGATTTGGCAGAGAGCAGTCTGGTGACCAATAAGGTAATTTCCTTGCTGCAGGAGCTTGGTTGGGTGATGTACCTGGCCAAGAGCAGTCTCTGGCCTTCTCCGTCGTTGTAGTATCTGGGAGCTCATTTCGACATGAGGCTGGACAAAGTTTTCCTGTCGGAAGTTCACCTTCAAACACTGATGTCTCAGGTGTGTCAGTTGATAAATGCTATACACCTGACAGTGTGGTCCTATCTACAGGTGCTCGGTTTGATGAAGGCAACCCTGGAAGTGGTGCTATGGGCGAGGGTGCATATGCGTCCTCTTCAGCACTCACTGCTATCTCGTTGGAACCAACAGTCTCGGGACTATTTGGTTCGGCTCCATTTGCTGATGGAAATCTGCTCTCACCTCCAGTGGTGGTTGCAGAAGGCTTATCTCAGAAAGGGAGTTTGCTTGTCCTTCCTGAACTGGTTGGTGCTCATGACATGCGAGTCTCCATGGTTGGTGAGCTCACTGTCAGGAACTGATGGTCCAGGGACGTTGGATCCTGGAAGAGGCTCTTTGGAACAGCAATTGCCCTGAAGCCTGGGCGGTCAGGTTGGTGTGCTTGCGGTTCAGCCACAGACTGCTGAGTCGAGTGGTCCGTGTGAAGTTGTACAACGCAACAATGGTGGCCTGCATCAATCGCTAGGGAGGAAACAAAAGCCAGCATGTATCGCAGGAAGTAGACCAAATTATGGAATGGGCGGAAGGACGTCTTCAGACGATCTCAGCCGCTCACACTGCAGGAAAAGACAACATATGAGCAGACTTTCTCAGCAGAGAGAATCTGGACCCCTGCGAATGGGCGTTGTCCACTGAGGCATTTCAGCTGATAGTGGATCACTTGGAGCCTTTTGTCCCTAGTACTGCTGGTGATTTCTCACAAGGCGAAGGTCCCTCGATTCTTCTGTTGCAGGAGAGATCCGTGTCCCTGGGCATCAATGCTCTCGTATAGGTCAGGCCGGTAGACGAGTTACCTTATGCCTTTTCTCCGTGGCCCTTCCTGGGCAGGGTCATTCACAGAATCAAAATCCACAGGGGGCTAGTACTCCGGGTAGCTCTGGATTGGCTCAGGCATGGTATGTGGATTTGCGAAGACTCCTGTGGAAGACACCCCCCCCCCCCTCCATCTTCATGGATTTGTTGCAGCAGGGGCAAGTTCTTCACAAAGATCCGGCTTGGTTCTGTCTTACGGTTTAACCCTAGAGAGGGCTCACCTGTTGAAGCATGGATATTGTTCTGCAGTGATTGCTACCTTACTCCGCGCTCGGAAATTCTCCACTTCTCTAGCATATGTGCAGATTTGGAGAGTGTTTGAGACCTGGTATGAGGTGCGCGGTGTTCCTCCTCATTCAGTTAAAATCCCGCTTATTCTGGATTTTTTGCAGGAAGGGTTGAATAAGGGGTTGACTCTTAATTCCTCGAAGGTTCAGGTTGTGGCTCTTACATGTTTCAGAGGCACTTTATGTGCTGTCTCCCTATCATCCCATCCTAATGTGACCCATTTCTTGAAGGGAATGAAGCACCTTTTGGCCTCCCTTGCGGTTGCCGGTTCCTTTGTGGAGTTTTAACCTGATGCTGGAATTTTTGGCGGGCACTATGTTTTGACCACTATGTAGCCTTTCCTTGAGGTTATTGACCCTGAAGACAGTGTTCTGGTGACTATATGTTCTGCATGTCGTGTTTCCAAGTTGCAGGTCTTGTCTTGCCGGGAGCCGTTCCTTTGGGTGACTCCAGGGGCGTTGCAGTTGCGTACTTCTTGCCTAAGGTGCTCTCGGAGTTTCATTTGAATCAGTCCATTTCTTTGCCATACCTGAATAAGGTCAGGGACGAAGAGGAGTATCACCTCCTGTGTTCCTTGGATGTCAAGAGACTTGTGTGGTTTCTGGAGGTTTCTCAACCTTTCTGACAGTTGGATCATCTGTTTGTCCTTCATAGTGGAAGGAAGCAGGGCGAACCAGCTTTGCGGGCTATGATAGCTTGCTGGAATAAGAAGGTAGTCACAGCTGTGTATATGGATGCTGAGCAACTGTTGCCTGCTCAGATTAGGGCTCATTCCACTTGAGATCAGGCGTGTCATGGTCGGAGGTTAGGTTGTTGTCTCCCGTTGACATTTGCCGAGCTGCAAAGTGGTCCTCCTTACACACCTTTTCCAGGTTTTTCATCTGGATGTGAGGCCCGGAAGGATGCAGCCTTTGTACGTGCGGTGTTCACTGGACCACGGGCAACGTTCCACCCTGTTTGGGAGTAGCTTTGGTACATCCCAGTGGTCCTGAGTCCATCTATCTACACGCTAGGAAATGGAGAAATTACTTACCTGATAATTTTGTTTTCCTTAGTGTAGACAGATGGACTCAGCTTCCTGACCTCGGCTGCCATCTGCTTGTATCAATAGTGCCCCTGTGGAGATACGGATCCCAAGGGATTACTGGTAAGTTTTCATCCAGTCCCTAGCTTGCGGTACTTATGTTTTTAGTTTATTTCATTATTTGTTGGTTGAGTACAGTTATAGTTGACTGTTTTAATCAAGTTTTTTACTAGTCTGTCCACAGTTACTTTTGAAGAGAATAGTGGCAGGCTGGGGTCACTGCAAGGAGTATGTATACTGTGATGCCAGCTTGCTCCGTCTCCATCTTCTGGCAGGGGAGCATAACCCATTGATCCTGTACATCTATCTACACTAAGGAAAATGAAATTATCAGGTAAGTAACTTCTCCATTTGGAATCTTTACCCAGAGGATTAATATGAATCCATTGCTAAAAGTGGGTATCATGGGTTTCCTCCCACTGTAGGAAAGTGGATTGAGTTGTATTCTAGGTCCAAGAGAAAGAGAGGTTCTGGCATAGCGCCTGAGGCGTTCCCGATTAAATTTAGTTGAAAATGGGGAAACTAATTGTTCCTTGTGGAATGCAGCCAATGTAAAAAAAATAATAATAATAATAATAATTCATAGACATTAGAGCAGCTTGGATCGTTTCCTGCTGTGTAATTTACTATTTGTTTCATTGGCTAGGTTTTGCTTCTATAATCCTAGAAAGGAAAATGGTTTTTTTTACAGTGCATAACCACCCGAGATATATTACTATAACTGATTGACCTAAGGAAGTCAGAATCCAAGAGCAGTATTTTTCTTGCAGTTGAGGCTACAGATGAATAACTTTTTTCCAGCCATCCTCGGATGTACTATTTAAGAGAGAGCCATCAAACAGTTAGAAGAATGCTAACACAATGGACCTCTAGTTTTCTTTCACTCTTACTATCTATGTTTCATGTAACCACACAAGCCTTGCCTAGATTTGAAGTTGTTTTCTTAAAACTGATTCCTAATTGTTTGTAAATATGAATTTTAAGAAATCATGCCAAGTTCTTTCATGCCCGTATAAATGCTATCTATGAATAGAAGTATAAGAATTTAATTTTTCCAGAAAAAAAAAAATCATTGTATGAATTAGATTGTTCCTCAAAACAGGGGAAATAATTTGAGATCATTTTTAATTGTGCATTTTTAGATAGATTTATGAAGAGTTGCTTATTTCAGGCACAGTGCTGTGCCTTGTGTTTTTTGATTAGTTTGTGATCTGACAGGACTTTTCATCCTATTGGAGATCAAATTTACTCAGATTTTTGATTCACATACCCAGTGGGATAGACTGGTGGTTATATTGTAAAGAACATTTTTGGGATGGAGGATTATAGAGACACAGGGTTATTTCCTAAGGAATGATGTAATATCCTTAACCTTAAGCCTTAAATGCTGATATCTGAAATGGTGCTTGAGATTTAAGTCCCTGCCTTATGTGTAAAAGCAATGATACTTTAATATGTTTTCAAAGACACATTCAAATTGTAGAGAGGTTCAGGAAGCGGTCTTATGATGTGAAGTAGGCTTTACATTTGGTTCACATTTCTGGCAATTTGTCTAATTATCAGGCAGTGCCAACACAATTTGTTATTAAATACTTAATTAGACCTGTATTGGTAGAGGGGAGCACCACCATGTGCATGGAAAGAGTTATAATTCAAAATGAGATGACAAATTACTTTGATAACCTTGAGTTGGTGAAAAAAACACTAGTATCTCCACTAGGGGATAGCGTTAACAAATTTACTCCCTTAATGTCCTATTACTATTATCTGTAAAATCCATTGCATTCTCCATGTTTTAGGCTAGTTTTGTATAATGGAAGTGACTTTAGAAGGTTATTGTATCTGTATCTATTAGCCCTGTTAATATATTTTGAATCAGTATTCCAATTTCATTAAAATTTGGGCCGCACACACAGTACAGCATACTTGGGAGGTGTAACCTTTATATTGTTGGGGGGAGATAGGCTAGTTTAAACCAGGATCTTTATGGATGAAGATATAAGAAAATAAAAATTGTCATACTGGGTCAGACTGAGGATCCATCAAACATAATATCCTATTTCTAGCAGTGGCCAATCCAGATCACAAATACCTGATAAGAATCTATACAGTAAATAGATACCATGCTATCATGCCGTGGTAAGTAGTAGCTATTTCCCAAATCTACTTGGTTAATAATAGTTTATGGATATTTCCTCTAGGAACTCGTTCAAATCTTTTTTAAACCCCTGTACACTAATTTCCTTAACCACATCTTTCAGCAATGTGGGCCAGAAGAAAAAACCAGATTCAGAAACTACATTTGTGGCATGGTAATGTGGCTAATGGCCATGAGTTGTGCTATCAGTGCCTAGGACTTGAAGGAGGACAATATGTAAATCTACAGTTCTAATACTAAATTTTCAAAAGGGAAACTGATAAATTGAGGAAAATAGAAAAAAACTGAAAGGTGCAGCTGAAAATGTTGTGTACAGCAGGCATGGACATTGTTTAAAAATAAAATCTTAAACCTACAGTCCACATGTATTCCACACATTAAGAAAAGTGGAAGGCAAAATGATTACTGGCATGGTTAAAAGGTGAGGTGAAAGGCTATTTTAGCCAAAAAAAAAAAAAAAAGCTTCAAAAATTAGAAGGATCCATTTGAAGAGAATTGGAAAAAGCATAAACATTGTCAAGTAAAGTGTAAAACAATAAGAGGGTAAGTGAAAATTTGAAATGAAGTTGGCCATAGAGGCAAAAACTCATAATAAAACCTTTTAAAATATATCTGAAGCAGGAAACCTGCGGAAGTCATTTGGACCATTATTTATTTATTTATTATTTATTTAAAATCTTTTCTATACCATCATTCAGTATATTACAGTCACAACGGTTTACATAGAGGCACATATAGTAAATTGTACATGTTTCTGTTCCTAATATTAGGGTGGTGCCATTAGATGACTGAGGGGTTAAAAAGGCTCTTAGAGAAGATAAGGCTATTGCAGTAAGATTAATGAATTCTTTGCTTCTGTGTTCACTAATGAGGATGTTGGGGAGATACCAGTTCGAGATGGTTTTCAAGGGTGATGAGTCAGATGAACAGCATAAAATCATGGTGTACCTGGAAGATGTAGTGGGCCAGATTGACAAATTAAAGAGTAGTAAATCATCTGGACAGGATGTTCAGAAGGAACACAAAAATGAATTTTCAGATCTATTAAAAATTTGTAACCTATCATTAAAATCATCCATTATACCTGAAGACTGGAGGCTGGCCAATGTAATCCCAATATTTAAAAAGGACTCCAGGGGTGATACAAGAAACTATAGACAGGTGAGCCTGACTTCAGTGCTGGGAAAAATAGTGGAAACTATTCTAAAGATGAAAATCACAGAGCATATAGAAAGACATGATTTAATGGAACACAGCATGGATTTACCCAAGGGAAATCTTGCCTCACAAATCTGCTTCATTTTTTGAAGGGATTAATAAACATGTGGATAAAGGTGAACCGTTAGATGTAGTATATTTGGATTTTCAGAAGGCGGTTGACAAAGTCCCTCATGAGAGGCTTCTAAGAAAACTAAAAAGTCATGGCATAGAAGGTGATGTCCTATTGTGGATTACAAACTGGTTAAAAGACATGAAATAGAGAGCAGGAGTAAATGGTCAATTTTCTCAGAGGAAGAGAGTAAACTGTGGAGTGCCTCAAGGATCTGTAGTTGGACCGGTGCTTCTCAATATGGGCTAGATTTTAAAAGCCCTGCGCATGTAAATCCTGCTGGATTTACGTGCGCAGGGCACTTGCGCGCCTATTTTGCATAGGCCGGGGCGCGCAAAGCCCCGGGGCTTCATAAAAGGGGCAGGAAGGGGGGTGTGTCGGCAGTCCGGGGGCGTGTGCTGGGGGCATGTCCAGGGGCGGGTCCAGGGGCGTGGCGATGGTTTGGGGCTGGCCGGGAGGGCGGTCCCCAGACCCCTGCACAGCGGCCTGTGCCGGGGGATGCCAAAGCAGCGCGAGCAAGTTACGCCTGCTTCAAGCAGGCGTAACTTGCACAACAAAAGGTAGGAGGGGGGAATATAGGTAGGGCTGGGGGGTGGGGTAGATAGGGGAAGGGAGAGGAAGGTGGGGGGACGCGGAAGGAAAGTTCCCTCCGAGGTTGCTCCGATTTTGGAGCGGCCTCGGAGGGAACGGAGGCAGGCTGCACAGCTCGGTGCGCGCAGGCTGCCGATTTTGCGCAGCCTTGTGCGCGCCGACCCCGGATTGTATAAGATACGCAATGCGCATATCTTATAAAATCCGGTGTACTTTTGTTCGCGCGCGCGTACGTTTTTAAGATCTACCTCTATATTTATAAATGATCTAGAAAGGAATATGACGAGTGAGGTTATCAGATTTGCAGATGATACAAAATTATTCAGAGTAGTTAAATCACAAGTGGATTGTGATAAATTGCAGGAGGACCTTGCGAGACTGGAAGATTGGGCATCCAAATGGCAGATGAAATTTAATGTGAACAAGTGCAAGGTATTGCATATAGGGAAAAATAACCCATGCTTTAGTTAAACGATGTTAGGCTCCATAATAGGAGTTACCACCCAGGAAAAAGATCTAGGCATCATAGTGGATAATACATTGAAATCATCGACTCAGTGTGCTGCGGCATTCAAAAAAGCAAACTATGCTAGGAGTTATTAGGAAGGGAATGGTGAATAAAAAGTAAAATGTCATAATGCCTCTGTATCGTACCATGGTGAGACCACACCTTGTGTACTGTGTACAATTCTGGTCACCGCATCTCAAAAAAGATGTAGTTGCACTGGAGAAAGTACAGAGAAGGGTGACCAAAATGATAAAGAGGATGGAACAGCTCCCCTATGAGGAAAGGCTAAAGAGGTTAGGACTGTTTAGCTTGGAGAAGAGACGGCTGAGGTGGGATCTGATAGGGGGCTTTAAATTCTTGAGAGGTCTAGAATGGGTAGATTTGAATCTGTTATTTAATCTTTCAGATTATAGAAGGACTAGGGGATACTCCATGAAATTAGCAAGTAGCACCTTTATAACTAATTGGAGAATTTCTTTTTCACTCAACGCACACTTGTTTCCAGAGGATGGGGTTAGTGCTGTTAGTATAACTGGGTTTAAAAAAGGCTTGTTAAGTTCTTGGAGAAGAAGTCCATTAACTGCTATTAATCAAGCTGACATAGGGAATAGCCACTTCTATTACTTGCATCAGTAGAGTGGGATCTACTTATTTGGTTACTTGCTAGCTACTTGTAGCCTGGATTGGCCACTGTTGGAAACAGGATACTGGGCTTGATGGATCCTTGGTCTGATCCAGTTTGGCAATTTCTTATGTTCTTAAGAATGGCCTTATCTTAGGTGGATATTGGACAAATTTTGCTTAGGTATTCATTTTATATAATGGATAAAATTATTATACAGCTCAACTCTGAGTTAATGTTTCTCTCTCAGAGATATTCTTTTTAGAGAGAGGCACAAAGCAAGAGTGTGCTTTATCAGCATTGCTATTTGTACTTGCTTTGGAGCCCCTGGCCATAAACTTGTGCTCCCTGGAGATTTGAAGGCATCCATATTTGAAATAAGTTTCTTAAATTAAGTCTTTTCGCAGATGATATGTTATTTGTGGGAAACCCCAAGGAAAGACTGGATAATATCTTAATGTATTTTATAGGTTTGGTAGATTCTCTGATTTTAAGATAAACTATAACAAATCAGAAGCATTCTCAGTTGATAAATGTTACCAGAAAGATGGGTGCATTTCCTTTATTATAGGCTCAGAACTATATGCATTACCTGGGGATACAATTGGTACATACCAGTGGGGATCTGTATAATTATAATTTTGAAGTGCTTCTGGACAGAATTAGGCAATTAGTGAAACAATGGTAGTCACTAGCTCTTTTACTATTGAGTGGATATGCCCTGGTAAAAATGTTTTTTCTCCCAACACTTTTTATTGTTTACTGATGTTCCCTATTTGAATTAGAAACAAAGATATCAAAATATTTCATGCATTAGTGAGTGCCTTTGCATGGAATAATAAGAGCAAGACCGAAATTTGATGTTTGAGACTGGATACATTTAAAGGAGGATTGAGCTTTCCTGATCTTAGGTTTTACAATATATCTTGCCTTCTGTGCCATGTACAGGATTGGTTTTCTAATAGCAAGTTTGATACAGAAAGTTTGATAGGGGATTGAACCTACCATATATAGACCAAGTAATTTGCTTCATAGACCTAGAAAACAGCTTAATATGGTTGGTAATTCCAATTCTTGTTTTTTTTCCTACAAGGAATGCTTGGATCTGGTGGAGGAAATTGCTGGGGTGTGATACCCAATTCTCCACATACCTAATGTTAATAGGCAATGCAGATTTTCCTCCAGGACTTGACACTAGAGTATTTCATGAATGGTTCCAAAAGGGACTTATCGATGTGAATCAATAGATGGATGTTTAATCTTTTGTATATATTCTTTTGACCAATTGCGAGAAGAGTGGAATTTGCCTAGATCACAGTTCTATGCCTATTTACAGGGGAGACATAGAGGTCAATATTCAAAGCCATTTAGATGGATAAGTACCGTATTTTTCGCTCCATAAGACGCACTTTTTTTCCCCCCAAAAGTGGGGGGAAAATGTCTGTGCGACTTATGGAACAAATATATATATATTAAAAAAAAACTAACTACAACCCCCCCCCCCCTCCTTACCCTCCCAAGACCTGCCAAAAGTCCCTGGTGGTCTAGTGGGGATCCGGGAGCGATCTCCTGCACTTGGGCCGTTGGCTGCCAATAATCAAAATGGTGCCGATGGCCATTTGCCCTTACTATGTCACAGGGGCTACCCCCGCTGGACCACCAGGGACTTTTGGCAGGTCTTGGGGGGGGGGTCAGGAGGGTGGGGGGTTGTAGTTAATTAAATGTAAAAGGTTGGGATGGGGGATTTTATTTGGGGGGGGGGGGTTCCCATAGAAAGAGAACGATAAAATTTTTCTGATCTGGGGAGTGGACCGAAATGGCCCTCCTCAGACCTGAATACAAAATGGGGACCAAAAAAATTTTATGCACTCCCCTAATTTGCTCCATAAGACGCACAGACGCCCGGGAACAGAGCCGGTTTAGCACACCATTTTTTTTTTTTAATTTTCCCCCTCTGAATCCTAGGTGCGTCTTATGGTCAGGTGCGTCTTATGGAGCAAAAAATAAGGTAAGTTATCCTTCTAACTCCATGTTATCCAAGTTATTCAATTACCTCTGTTAAATATTTAAATATTTAGTTTTGAATATTGACCTTATTGTTTCTAAAAAATGAGGAGGGACTTAGGGCTCTTAGTAGCTAATGACTTGGAAGATTCAATTCTGGATACTGTGCCCAAATATAATAAAATTGCTATATGCACGTCAAATCATTGCTTTCCACCTCTCACAGATTGGCAGCATAATGGAGTGGGGATTTAGAGGGAGACACAAACTAAGGCAATATGAAGCTAGCATTTATAATCTATAAATAACTACTCCCAGCTACAATGAGAGGGAGACAATTCAATCTGCTCCATAGAATATATATTATTAGACTTTTAGGATACAAAATGAAACTCTGGAATTCAGAGTTGTATTTGAAATGTAACTTTCAAGAGGGTAGCTTGTCACGTGTTCACAGATTGTCATAAACTGAAAGCTTTTGGGGGACAAATTTGTGACTTTTCATCATATTTTGGGGATGTCAGTGGATAGGACAGGGTCTTTTAGTTTTTTGAATGTAGTTAAGATTTAATCTACCATCAGGGGGAAAAACGTTTAGTGTTGGCCAAAAAGATAACACGGTTTACTTAGAAGGGTGATGAATTTCTGACATTTAACAGTTTTAAATCTTTAATGTCACAAACTGCAACAATGTAAATATTGCAGAAGAAAAATTTACAACATCTTAGGTCATTGGTTATTTAGCAAGTTTATTTTTGTATGAGGGAAAAGGGAGGATAGGATATTCAAATGTTAAATATTGTGTCCACTCATTGCTGGAATTTTCCCATTTGATAATGAAAGTAGTAGTGTCTGATTTAATTAGTATTTTATTTAAGGTGAATGTGAATGGATGATGTGTTCCTGAGGGGAATAGTTTTTGGTTTAAGTAAAAATGGAAAAATAAGTCGTTGTGGATGTTTGTTTATCCTGTTTGTATATTTGTACACTATTTTTCTTTGAGATTATTATTCACATCCATGGTGATGTTATGTGGATATTGATTGTATTGCCCTAAAGGACTAAAGAGAGTTACAAAAAAATTTAAGAATTTTTTTTTGTTATTTACTTCACTTGCAGCTCTTTACAGTTGCATTCCTGTTCCTGCAGCACCCACAACAGAAATTTTCAGTGTTATACAAAACAAAAAAAAATAAAGAAACTTGCTGCTTCAAGATATCCAGAAAGAAGAAGACCACAGTAAACTATACTAATGATGCCAGGGTCTGGATCATGACCAGGCAAACTGTTATGCTTGTGGATGGATGTCTTCTCACAGTCAATATTCCAGGGCTTTTAAAATGAAATAATAATTGGGTAAGCCTTTTAAAAGTCGCAATCTGTTCTTCTCCCACAGTGCAGCATCATCTGCTTTGA
The DNA here is from genome assembly GCF_901001135.1 of Rhinatrema bivittatum. Taxonomy (NCBI): domain Eukaryota; kingdom Metazoa; phylum Chordata; class Amphibia; order Gymnophiona; family Rhinatrematidae; genus Rhinatrema; species Rhinatrema bivittatum. Next base: position 138,953,827 of record NC_042620.1, read on the forward strand.
TGGGAAAAGGGTTGAGCAGGCGCATCAAAAAAACCTCCCCCTTAAGTGAACTAAGACAAAGTCCTGGAATTGAGTTGTGCTGACCACCCTCATTGAGAAAGAAGCGGCCTAGTCTGAGCAACCAGCACAGAAGAAATATAAGCCTTCCAAATATAGTGTATGGGCACCCTCAATGGACAGTGCATCGGAACTGTTGCCTTTCAATGCATGGATGCCACTGTTGCATGGAGCATCAATATATGACACATGGGAATGTGTTGCTGGTGTGCCTTAAATGCAAGCAATTCCAATGCCATTGATGCACTCCCGCATGGTATTGACTCCATCGATGCATTTGAAGTAAGGCCACTTGATGCAATCAAAGCATGCTTCTTGAAAGACTTCCAAGCACCCATCATCAAAGCATAAGTCTCCTGTACTGCAAAAATTGAAAGCATTGACTCCATTAGAACATCATTTTGTGCATCGTGCCCTGAACCATGGGCATCATACAGAATTGCCGACACCACTTTGTCAGTCAGCCAAGATCAGGTGTAAAGGATGAGATACTGCCTCTGAATCCCATTATTAGAACCCCTTACTTCATCAAGATTTATAGCAGAGGGTTTATAATTGGAAACACCAGACCCAATATATTCTCCAGTACCACTTACCTCCAACAAGCCTCTTATTCAGGAACAGGAGGCCCATTCTTGTTTCTAAGGAAAATGTTCCATGAACTACACAAGGTCAGATGACACATCAGTCACTCAACCAAATAGTGAATCTGGTAAAAAATGTATTTACCTCTTTGTCTAAGGAGACAAAAGGTACTCTCCATCCTTTCCTCTCCAGTATTATGACAATCCCACAGGATGCAGTAGGCCAGATTGACAAAGTAAACAGTAGCAAATTACCTGGACCAGTTATTTCGGAACCCCAGGGTTCAGAAATAACTCAAATAAAATTCCAGACCTATTACAAGTAATTTATAAACTATCATTAAAATAATCTGTTGTACTGGAAGACTAGAAGGTGGCCAATGTAACCCCAATATTTAAAAAGGGCTCCAGGTGATCCGAAAAACTATAGACCGGTGAGCCAGATTTCAGTGCTGTGAAAAATTGTGGAAACTATTATGATGAATAAAATCACAGAATATATAGATAGACAAGGTTTAATGGTATGCAGCCAGCATAGATTTACCAAAGGGAAGTCTTGCCTCCAAATCTGTTACATTTTTTTTGAAGGGGTGAATAAACATGTGAATAAAGGTAAACCGATAGATGTAGTGTATTTGGATTTTCAGAAGACTTTTGACAAAGTCCCTCATGAGAGGCTTCTAAGAAAACTAAAATGTCCTTTTGTTGACTGCAAACTGGTTATAAGATGGGAAACAGAGTAGGATTAAATTGTCCGTTTTCACAGTGGAAAAAGGTAAATAGTGGAGTGCCTCAGGGATCTGTACTTGGAATGGTGCTTTTTAATATACTTATAAATGATTTGGAAAAGGGTATGACGAGTGAGGTGATCAAATTTGCAGATGACACAATTATTCAGAGTAGATAAATCACAAGGGGATTATAAAAAAAAAATGCAGGAAGACCTTACAACACTGGGCATCCAAATGGCAGATGAAATATAATGTGGACAGGTGCGTGGTGATGCATATAGGGAAAAATGCTGTAGTTACACAATTAGGTGCCATATTAGGAGTTACCACCCAGGAAAAGGTTCTGGGCATCATAGTTGATATTATGTTGAAATTGTTGGCTCAGTGTGTTGTAGTGGTGTTCAAAAAAAGCAAATAGAATGTTAGGAATTATTAGGAAGGGAATAGCAAATAAAACGGAGGATGTCATAATGCCTTTGTATCGCTCCATGGTGAGACTGCATGTTAAATACTGTGTATAATTCTGGTCGCTGTATCTCAAAAAAGCTATAGTTGCACTGAAGAAAGTACAGAGGAGGGCGACTAAAATGGTAAAAGGGCAGAATGGCTCCCATATGAGAAAAGGCTAAAGAGGTTAGGGCTGTTCAGCTTTGAGAAAAGATGGCTTATGGGGGATAGTATAGAGGTGTACACAATCATGAAAATACTAGAACAGGTAAATGTGAATCAGTTATTTACTCTTTCGGATAATATAAGGACTAGGGGCAAGTTCATGAAGTTAGCAAGTAGCATATTTAAAACAAATTGGAGAAAATTATTTTTTCCTCAATGCACGATTAAACTCTAGAATTCATTGCCAGAGGATGTGGTTAAGGAAGTTAGTATAGCTGGGTTTAAAAAAAGATTTGGTTAAGTTCCTGGAGGAGAAGTCCATAAACTGCTATTAATCAATAGGGAATAGCCATTACTTGTTGCTGGCATTAGTGGTATGGGATCTTTTTAATGTTTGGGTACTTGTAACTTGGAGTGGCTATGTTGGAAACAGGCCACTCCAAGTTACAAGTACCCAGTATGGTATATCTTATGTTCTTATGTCCCAATTTCCCCTTTTAGGCTAAACACATCATCAGAAACTGCTACGATTCAAAAAATCGGTGAACCCTTGGGCCCCAACGATATGTGTTAAGGAGCTTACCACAATTCCTCGTTGGCAGGAGATGGACCTCAAAGTCAGCAACCGGGTGATGAGATGGTACCGGCAGCGGCTAGGCTGATGGTATTCTGAAGAATTCAAGACAGTCCAGAGTCAAGGGCAGGCGGCTGGTAGGGCAAAGTCTTGGTCCGAAGCAGGGTCGAGGGCAGACAGCGAACAAGATGGGGTCGAACACGAGCAAGGTCCAAATCCGAGGCAAGGTCAGAGGCAGGCGGCAGGCAAGGCATAGTCGAAATCCAAAGCAGATGCCAAAGGCAGGTGGCAGGCAAGGAAAAGTCAAAATCCGAAGCAGAGGTCAAAGGCAGGCAGCAGGCAAGGCAAAGTCCAAATCCGAAGTAGAGTCAATGCAAGGCAAGAGACACACCAAGCTGGATCTATTGCAAGGCACTGTGGAACCCTCAGAAGCCTCCTTATATAGTCCTGGATAGGAAGTGCTTCCTGGGAGCCTAGAATGACTTCCTGCCGCGGCTCCTTTAACTAGGGGGAGGAGCCAAGGGCCTGCATCTAGTTGGAGCTAAGGCTGTCCCTGCAGGAGCAGTGCTGCCGGCTCCCTGCCGTATCTGCCGCAGCCGATGGCAGCATGGGGAACACCAAGGAGACCTGCATCTGTGGCTGCCTGCGGCCGTCTGAGGAACCCGCAGAGAGTTGAAGCAGCCGCAATGCAGGGGCCGTGTTGCTGGCTCCCTGCCGTGGCTGTTGCTGCTGGTAGGTGCTGTTGGCCATGGGGGTTGGCCACCGCCGATTGCAACAGAAACCTTGCTGAGAAATTCTGTATCATTTCACTCAAGTGCAGCGGAGTCAAACCATTCATAAATTGCTGACAAAGGCTATTTCCCCCATCAAAGACAACAAGGAGAACCTGTTGCTTCACCATCTTCATTATTGGGTGCCCTGGATTAGTGTTCCCATGACCTTAGGTTCTGAAGAAGGATCAACAAGAATATCTTCTGACTTGTTTCCAGATCCTCTGAAACATACCTCTTCTTCAGAAGATCTCACTTATTCAAAAATTTGTAAATAGAAAAAAAAATTGGGAAAAACACTCAAGAATATACTCAAGAATAAAGACCCCTGGATGGAGGTCTTTAGTCTCCTTCAAATTCAGGATACTCCAACACAACAATTGTCTATCAATGTTCACAACATTCTGCATCAGTTACAGATGAGAATGTGGAATAATGCCTAACTCTTGTGTTCCTGCAGCAAAGAAGTTTGATCTCAGATATTGAATACCTGGTTTGGACTTGTCCAATTACCTGATTATTCCACTGTCATAGAATCTGCCCTAAAAAAGGCAAAGAAAACAAGGATTTGTTCAAATTTGCCTCCAGGGAAAGATTCCAGGCTACTTGACAACTTTGTAACGAAATTATTTCAGATCTCAATGTTAACCTCGTATGTCTGCTCACCAATTTTATATGGTACAATAGCTTCATAACTGCACACACAAACTAAAATGTTTCTTTCAACAAAATGAAGGCAAAAATTGTTCTCAACCACTTCTAGATGCAAACAATATATACATCTTTCGCTCATTCTTTGAATCGTTTGGCACCATATTGCATACTTTGCCTCCATCAAACTCAATGTATGGCCCAATTAAGAGTCTGCTGCATTCATGTTGATGATGGTGTAAAGTTGGCGGCCTTGCCTTATCTGGGGGAGCACGCCTTGGGAGAAAAAGCTGCTCAAATAAAAGAAAATGTTACAGTACAATCCCTCTCAACAGGGCCTGAGCAGCCATCTTCCTTGGGATGCTCCTTTCCCTCATGTAATTGGCCATACTTTCAGAGATGCTCATTCCAAACTTTTCAAAGGTATTGGCTCCAGCCTGTTTGGCTCACTAGCTTCTGACTCGTACTCATCAGTGTGAACACCACCAACCTAAGGTGATATAGAACGCCTAACCATAAATTGAGCCTAGCATTTAATCCTGATGAGTGATCAACAGTCTCCCTCGCCAGTTGGAGGCAGAATCCAGGTCTTCTTGGAGGAGTGATACCAGATGACCAAGGACCTCTGTGCTTTCAAGACTGTGGAATCTGATTATTGTTTGCGTTTCTCCAGGCTACCATCCCTTCCTCATCGTTTGACCCTTGGTCCAGATCTATCTCACTTAACACAACATCTGGAAGTCGAATCATTTCAGCAACAAGCCAGTCCCTGTGCTTCTTCATAGAATGAGATTTTACTTCCAGTATTTTCTCATCCCCAAAAAAATCAGGAGTGTTGAGACCCATTTTTGAGACCTGAACAAGCATCTTCTCTGAGAGAAATTAAAAATGAATTACCTCAGCACAATTCTTCCTTACATCCAGAAGGGGGAATGGATGTGTGAGCTCAGTCTAAAGGATGCATATATCTACGTACCCATCCATCCCACCCACTAGTACTGCTCTTGCATCAAGGTGGATTCTTCTGTCTAAAAGAAATGTTAAGAATGTAGCTAGCAGCATAGTCAGCATTATATAGGCCAATAGGAGAATATAAGTATTATAAGGTTAGTAAAATTAATAAAGTTCTCTAATCCTAATTTTGGAAGTTTGTTACCCAGTCAGACTTCAAATCTGGTTTTGAAAGCACCTTTAGATCTTTTGTCTTTAGTTTTCTGGTGTTTCTTGACAATTTCAGTGATTTTCTTTTAGTGATAGATGGTGTGAACGAGTAACCTAGTGTTTAAAGCAGCAGCCATGAACCACAGTTCAAATCCTATTGCCACTCTTTTTGACCTTGAATAAGTAATCTGAGTTTGGGAATGCTAATCCTGAGGGATAATCCCAACAGAAACTACCAAAGAGCAGCCGAAGAAGAGGAAACATTTTGTTTTGTTTGAGCAGGGTAGTAGCTCCTGCTGAACTGGAGATATGCTGAGGTAGAAGGCAGTGGTGAGAATGTTAACAGCTGCTTCCCATGATGTCTGATCTGTTAATAAAATAGAAAACTCAGTATACTAAGATTCTAAGAAAACACACACACAGGCTGCATAATAGAATCCAGAAGATAAATGGGGAAAGGTAATTTGTTTTTCTTTATTTTATTATAGTTAGTCTAGTAGGTGAGAAAAAAGAAAACATAGAGAGAAGAAAAGCAAATGTTGCTTACCTGTAACAGGTGTTCTCACAGGACAGCAGGATGTTAGTCCTCACATATGGGTGACATCAAAGGATGGAGCCCTATCACGGAACACTTTTGTCAAAGTTTCTAGAGCTTTGACTGGCCCCTACTAGGCATGCCCAGCATGGCACTAACCCTGCAGCCAGCAGGGGGTCCCCCTTCAGTCTTGTTTAAAAATCTACAGGAAGTGCCGAAAAATAAAATAAGAAACGTGACGAACCCAACACTGTGGGGCGGCGGGCAGGTTTCGTGAGGACTAACATCCCCCTGTCCTGTGAGAACACCTGTTTACAGGTAAGCAACATTTGCTTTCTCACAGGACAAGCAGGATGGTAGTCCTCACATATGGGTGAGTACCGAGCTGAAGATGTCATAGTATGCACCAAATGTACCCAAGATGTGCAACAGGTACAACAACTGGGGTGGAATTTGGCCGAGGGCATCCTGAACCCTAACGGGCAGGCGGAAGGGTGTTGGTACGTCAAGTTGTGAATAGGTTACGCAGGACAGATTGGCCGAAGATGGAATCTTGTCTTCCGGCCTTGTCCAAGCAATAGTGGGCTGTAAAGGTATGAAGAGAACTCCAGGTGGCAGCCCTGCAAAGGTCAGGAAATGGCACCGATCGTAGATGTGCTACTGAAGTCGCCATGGCCCTCACAGAGTGTGCTTTAACACGATCTTGAAGTGGAATGCCTGCTTGCTGATAGCAAAAGGATATGCAGTCCGCTAACCAGGAGGAGAGAGTCTATTTACCCACAGGCTTCCCCAATGTGGTGGAATGGAAAGAGACAAATAATTGAGTGCTTTTTCTGTCGGCAGCTGTATGGTCTAGGTAGAACGCTAGAGCCCGTTTACAGTCAAGGGTATGCAGAGCCTGCTCTCCTGGATTGGAATGGGGCCTGGGAAAAAAGGGAGGTAGTATAATGGATTGATTGAGATGAAACTCTGACACTACCTTAGGCAAAAACTTAGGGTGAGTGTGGAGTACTGCCCGGTCTTGCAGAAGTTTAGTGTAAGGCAGATAGGTAACTAAGGCCTGTAACTCACTAACTCTGCGAGCCGAAGTGATTGCTAAAAGGAAAATCACTTTCCATGTGAGATAGCGAAGTTCACAGGAGTGGAGAGGCTCGAATGGTGGTTTCATGAGCCTTCCTAAAACCAGATTGAGGTCTCAAGAAGGGGCCGGAGGACACAGTGGAGGCTTGAGGTGAAGCAAGCCCTTCAGAAAATGTGTTACAAGGGGTTATATAGGAACATCCCCAACATCATTATGGAAGGCGGCCACCGCACTACCATGCATTCTAATGGAGGAAGTTTTTAGACCTGACTCCGACAAGTGCCAGAAATAGTCCAGAAACTTCGTGATTGGACAGGTAAAGGGGTCAAGAGATTGAGAAGAGCACCATGACTGAAACCTGTTCCATTTGTAACAATAAGATTTTCTCGTGGAAGGCTTCCGTGAAGCAATCAGGACACGGGAAACTGATTTAGATAGGTTAAGTGGCTGAAGGATTAACCTTTCAATATCCATGCCGTCAGGGACAAGGCTTGCAGATTGGGGTGGCGCAGGCACCCGTCGTTTTGCGTAATCAGAAGTGGGTCCTTTCCCAAGGGAATGTGCCTGCGAATGGAGAGATCCTGAAGTATTGGAAACCATACTTGGCGAGGCCAATGGGTGCTATCAGGATCATGGTTCCCTTGTCCTGACGTAACTTCACGAGAGTCTTTGAGAGAAGTGGAAGTGGAGGGAAGGCATATAAGAGACCTGTCGCTCACGAGGGGGAGAACACATCTCTTGGTTGTGAGTGTTGGCTGCGAGTGAGAAAACAAAACAAAAGTTCTGTACTTTGCAGTTTTGATATGTTGCAAAGAGATCTATATGAGGGTAACCCCATTGTTGGAAGATCAAGTCCGCTATTGAGGGGTTGAGAGACCACTCATGCGGTTGAAAGGCGCGACTTAGCTTGTCTGCCAACACATTGTGCACTCCTGGCAAGTAGGTGGCCCTGAGGTACATCGAGTGGGAGAGGGCCTCCGCCCATATCTGCGCAGCTTCCTGACACAGAAGGGAGGAGCCCGTCCCTCCCTGTTTGTTGATGTACCACATGGCCACCTGGTTGTCCGTCTGAATCAGGATGACCTGATTGGATAGGCGATCCTGAAATACCCTGAGACCATATGTGATTGCTCGCAGCTCCAGGAAATTGATTTGGTGTTTGGCTTCCTCTGGAGGCCAAGTTCCTTGTGTCTGCAGATTGGCCATATGGGCTCCCCAGCCGAGATTGGAAGCATCGGTGGTGAGAATTATTTGAGGGTTTGGAAGTTGGAAGGGCAAGCCTTGGAGGAGATTGATCTGATTTTTCTACTAGCTGAGAGACTGACTAAGTGAGTTGGTGACGTGGACAATGGTCGACAGGGGCTGAATGCATTGAGTCCATTGTGACCTTAGAATCCACTGCATGATTCTCATGGCTAGGTGGGCCTTTGGGGTGACCTGAACTGAGGACGCCATGTGTCTCAGTAGGATGAGAAAGCAGCGTGCAGTCGTGTAGCGCTGAGACTGCAGCTGGTTTGCAAGAGTGATGAGAGTGAGAGCTCGCTGTCGAGGTAAAAAAAAACCTTTTGCCTGCAAGGTGTCTAAGTCTGCCCCTATGAATGATAAGGTTTGAGATGGGACTAAGTAGGATTTGTCAAAGTTGATGAGAAATCTTAGCGAAATCAGGGTGTGTAAGGTAAGCTGCAGGGACCACAGAGCAGTTTGCTGAGAGGGAGCCCTGATCAACCAATAGTCTAGATAGGGGTAGATGTGAACACCTTGAGTCCTGACGAAGGCTGCAACTACTACGAGACATTTCGTGGTGCAGACGCTCGGTACTGATAGTGCTTGAGGCCTACCAGAAATCTCAGGTATTTGCAATGAGATGGAGTTATTGCAATATGAGTGTATGCGTCTTGGAGGTCTAGAGAGCAGAGACGGTCTCATTTTTGCAGAAGAGGAAGGAGGGGAACCCAAGGTTACCATCTTGAACTTTTCTCGTTGGAGGTACTTGTTGAGGGCACGTAGGTCCAGAATTGGACGAATGTCGCATGAGTTTTTGGGGATTAGAAAGTACTGGGAATAGAATCATGGGTCTCATTGGGAATAGGGTACTGGTTCTATTGCTCTGGACTGGAGGAGGGAAACCTCCTGTTCCAGAAGTGGTGAGTGGTTGGATATTCCCCAAATCAGCCAAGGTGGGGAGTCCAGTGGGATGGAGAGAAAGTTCAGGTGATATGGTGAGGACCCACTGGTCTGAGGGGATTGAGTGCCACTTGTTGTGGAAATGGCACAATCGACCTCCCACTGGTATCTGAGGAAATGGAAGCTGGCTGCTGCTCTCTATGCAGGAGTCAAAAACTGGAAGCAGGGCCCGACTGAGGAACTGCTTGTGGCTTTTGTTTGTGTCTGACTAGATTGGGCCTTATGGAAAGGTCTTGTGGAACGAGTCCTAGACATTGGTGGATAGGACTTCTTTGGACGGAAGAATGACTTTTTAGTATCCTTCCTGAATGGCTGCTTGGAGGCATAATCAGAAGGCATCAGAGAGAGCTGTCTCAGGGACTCATGATGGTCCTTGAGTTCCGCCACCGTTCATTGAATCTGTTCGCCGAACAGATTGTCTCCCATACAGGGCAGGTTGAAAATCTATCCTGCACTTCAGGGCGAAGGTCCGAAGACTTGAGCCAGGCCCATCTTGTCGCTGAGATAGCAGCTGCAGATACCCTGGTGCAGTGTCAAAGATATCGTAAGATGATCTTATCTCATGCTTGCCCGCTTCAAAACCTTTGTTTACTAGGGTTTGAAGCTGTCCCTGGAATTGCTACGGCAGGGACTCTGCAAAGTCCTATATCTGCTTGAATAATACCCTTTTGTACTGGGTCATATACAGCTGGTAAGAGGCAATCTGAGAGATGAGCATTGAGCCCTGGAAGACCCGGCGACCAATGGCATCTAGAAATTTTTGTTCCTTGCCTGGGGGAAAGGAAGTATGAGGTTTTGATCTCTTTGCTCTCTTTTGGGCAGATTCCACGGCGACAGAGTGGTGATCCAATTGAGATTTTTGAAAATCTAGGGCTGTCTGTACCAAATAAGTGGTGTCAGCCTTTCTGTTGACTGGAGCAACAGAACCATGGTGTTCCTAGTTATTTTTGAGGAGATCCAAAAGAACTTGGTGAATGGGGATGGAGGTTATTTCCTTGGGAGCATCCAGGAATTGCAACAACTCCATCATTTGGTGCCTGTCATCGTGCTCGGTCTGTAATTGGAAAGGAACCAATTCAGACATCTCCTTCACAAAGTTTATGAAGGAAAGGTCCTCTGGAGGAGAACACTTTCTGCTCTTAGAAGGAGAAGGTGGTAAAGGCAAGTCATCGGTGTCTGGTGAAGAATCATCTATCCAGGTATCGTAGGGATCGGCATCTGCCCCACTAGGAGCCCTTGGGGGACGGGATGGTGGAATCCCTGAAGGTCCTGGTCTAGGCTCCGAAGGAATCGAAGGAATAATTGGAGGCATCGAAGGCACCGGTGCAGGCATCGAGGGCATCTATGAATGGATCGGTGGCGCCGATGAACGTATTGGCATCAATGGCTGAGGCATCGCTAGGACTCAGATGGAGGGATGTGGAACGGTGTTTCTCCTCCCGATGACAAGGTAAGCAGAGAGGGCATTGGAGCCATCGGTGACCCAGGATCCATCGGTGGAAAAACGGCGATGAGCGCTTCCATTTTCGATAGCAGCGGTGCCAACGCTGCCGGAATTGGGTCAGCGGTCGGTTCCATGATCGGTACCAGTGTCGGTGCTGTAGGAACTTGGAGTCGATGTATATGTATATATATATAATATATAATATATTATATATTATATATTATATATATATTATATATATAATATATGTATATATATATTATATATATATGTTAAATATTATAAAGATCTGTTCTAGATCTATTACAAAATCCTTATTTTCATTTACTCCTTGCTTCCCTTCTTTACCTCCAGGAGCACAGTTGATCAGGTAGGCATATCCCATTTATTTTAATTACCTGATTTGGAAGAGAATATGGGATAGCCACATTCCTTGTGAAATAACTGGACTTGATGCTTTCTCATTAATGTCAGAAACCCCATGCCCGTTACAATCTAAGCAGGAGAGTTACATGTTCAAAAATAAATAGTGGTTGGGCATTCATATAAAATATACATAAAGTACATTGTATAATTTTAAATTAAAGTAATATAATTATTACAATAAGTTAAAATATTCTAAATTAAAATCTAAATGCAAAACAGTAATATTAAAATTAATCACATGTAAAAGCATGCATAGCAAGAAATAAAACCTGGAACACAAATAAAAAAAACTCAAGATTAAATTAAATCATAAATAGCTTAGTCACTGTCAAAGGTTTGCCTGAACAACCAATTTTTAACTTTCTTCATGAACTTTAATTTGATTCCAGCCAAATACCTAGATGTAATGTATTCCACAATAGAGGAGCTCGATATGAAAAAGATGTGTGCCTTGAAATTTCCAGCCTTATCTCTGAAAGCAGCAGAATCCTAAACAGGTCGTATTCCCCTAACTAAGCATTGTGCTCTTATAGGGAGTCAACAAATCAGCCAAAACTTTTAAAACCAAAACACAGAATTTTAAATTGTATACAACACAGAATAGGGAGCCAGTGTAGCTTCATGAGTAGAGGAGAGACATGGTCAAATTTCTTAAATCCTAAGGTCAAGTTTACTGCACATTTTATAGCAATTGCAAGCATTTACTCATACCCACAGGTAGTCCTAATTATAGAATATTGCAGTAGTCAGTACTAATAAGAACAAATGCATGTATCAATCTTTGCAGGTCATGTAATGAAAGAATTACTGAAGAACTATGACTTGACCTTGTTAGCATAGAATTGATTTTGATTTTTTTGTTTTGTAACCACATCCTTTGCTGGAATATCAGCAGGTCAGTCCAAAAAGTTCATTACAAGTTGGATTATAGTGTTGGTATTTCATGTTCAAAGCTATAAATAGAGGATATCCAACATATGGTCCATAGGCCAGAGTCCACCTGCCAACCTCAATGCAGAGGGTACTGGAGGTTAGCTAGTATAGCTGAACCAGAGCATATTTAGTAAAGGGAGCCTGCTTTGACTAAGGTGTACAGCCAGACAAAGGAAGTGGCAGTCAGTGAGGATAGAAAGGAGGTTTAGATAGCTTAAAGGCAACTTCATAGGTGGGAGGGTTATAGACTTGGAAGGAGGAGGTAGAGTGTGTATGTGTGGTTGAGTTTGGCTTGGGAAGAAAGTGGTGGTGTCTGGTTTGAGAGGAGGGCAGAGAGAGAAGAATCCAGCTTGTGAGGGCAGTGGGGAAAGTGGTAGGGGATTGTCATGGGGAGTGAGAAGAAAGATTGTGATCATGCCTGGCTTGGGGGAGAGGTAAAAGAGAGCTTGGTCAGATCACAGTTGGGAAAAGAAAGGAGAGAGTGGTGGTTGCCCATTCGGGCAGGAAGGTGAGGACAGCCTGGAGACATCAGTGACAGCTTCAGTAATAAGAGAGTTATTAGCGATGTGCAATTATTTAATATGAATGGGCATTCTGAAGTGAATTGGGTCTAATTTGTTTCGGGTTCTCAAAACTAATTGAGGGACCTGCGCAAATTAAACAAATCCTATTTGTTTCATTCATTCCCCATTCATTTCAATAGCCATTGTAGTCGATGAAGAACAAAGTACAATAAAGTTAAGAATTGTTACAGTTTAGCTATTAGCAGCCAGCCCAGTGATTTATGTGTGCCTTGTTAAACCTTAGAAACATAGAAATGACGGCAGAAGAAGACCAAACAGCCCATCCAGTCTGCCCAGCAAGTTTTGCACTTTTTTTCCTCATACTTATCTGTTACTTTTGGCTCTTAGTAACCTTTTGGTTCTATTTCTCTTCCACCCCCACCATTAATGTAGAGAGCAGTGTTGGAAATGCATCTAAGTGAAATATCTAGCTTAGTTAGGGGTAGTAACCGCTGCAGTAAGCAAGCGACACCCATGCTTATTTGTTTACCCAGACTATGTAATTCAGTCCTTGTTGGTTGTTGTCTAAATATAGATCCACTTTTCTTCATTCCCCCCTGCCGTTGAAGCAGAGAGTTATGCTTGGATATGCATTGAAAGTGAAGTATCAGGCTTTTTTGGTTTGGGGTAGTAACCGCCGTAACAAGCAAGCTACTCCCCGCTTTTTTGTGAATGCAAATCCTTATTTCCACGTTTCCTCTTGCCATTAAAGCTTAGAGCAATGTTGGAGTCCCATTAACCGTGTGTATGTTTATTGAATAAGGGTATTATCTCCAGGTAGTAGCCATCATTCCTGTGAGCCACCCACTCTTCATTCACATCCTCTAGACTTTATGGATCCACAGTGTTTATCCCATGCCCCTTTGAAATCCTTCACAGTTCTGGTCTTCACCACTTCCTCCAGAAGGGCATTCCAGGCATCCACCACCCTCGCCGTGAAGAAATACTTCCTGACATTGGTTCTGAGTCTTCCTCCCTGGAGCTTCAAATCGTGACCCCTGGTTCTGTTGATTTTTTTTCTGACTGAAAAGGTTTGTCGTTGTCTTTGGATCATTAAAACCTTTCAAGTATCTGAAAGTCTGTATCATATCCCCTCTGCTCCTCCTTTCCTCCGGGGTGTACATATTTAGATTCTTCAATCTCTTCTCATAAGTCATTTGATGAAGACCATCCACCTTTTTGGTACCCTTCTCTGAACCGCCTCCATCTTGTCTCTGTCACTTCAGAGATACGGTCCTGTACAAGGGGATAATTACTTCCCTTTTCTTACTCGATATTCCTCTCTCTATGCAGCCCAGCATTCTTCTGGCTTTAGCTATCGCCTTGTCACATTGTTTCGCTGAATTCAGATCATTAGACACTATCGTCCCAAGGTCTCTCACCTGCTCCGTGCACATCAGCCTTTCTCCCCCCGTCGAATACAGTTCATTCGGATTTCCACTCCCCATATGCATGACTCTGCACTTCTTGGCATTGAATCTAAGCTGCCATATCTTTGACCTTGGCAGGACATGTTGTCAAGGAGACCACATCGCAGTGAAGCATTTTTCTAAATCAACCTCTCACTGCTAAACATATCCAGGGATTCTGATATGGAAGATGGATTATGTCTGAGATGTGCTGTACGATGTATCAATTCCTTCTGTAGTCTGTCATGTCTATCTGCTGCTTAATGCCTTCCTGCCATAACCCTAGTAGCACCATAGCGGACTTTATTAATGGAGGATTGCTGGCACATGCATACCTGCCATGTCCCTTACTGCCATTGGCATAAGTCTACCTGCCATGTCCCTAATTCTACCAAAGGGGATTTGCTGCACATGCATTCCTGCCATGCTCCTAATTCCACCATAGGGAACTGCCTTACACCTAGTAGCAGCATAGGGGAACTTACTGCCTGAAGCCCAGCTGCCATGCCCCTAATTCTACCATAAGGGACTTGGTAGCACATGCCTACCTGCCATACCCATATGCTACCATAAGAGACTTGCAACTTGCTGCCACATGTCTACTTGCCATGCCCATTATATCACCACAGAGGTCTTGGTGCTACTGCTCTGCCTTTCTTCTATACCTGCCTATTATGTATGAGCATGGGAGTTTTGGCACATCTGTGTTTTCTGTTTGTTTCTTGTTTGTACTTGGGTGTATGCTTTTCCTTGAAAAGGAAAGTAAAAAATGCAGAAACAAAAAATTCTACTCCCCTTTACCTATTTTGTTCTAACCCTAACTCTGCAATGATCCCTGTCTGGTCTTCCACCCTATATGTTTGATTATACTGGGATGGTTTATTGGTAAAAGTCCTCAGTCTTAAGGAAGAAATAAAGGCAGAACAGAAAACATAGAGGAAAGAAACCATTTACATGTACTGATTGTTTAATACAAAAAAAAAAACCCCCTCACAACTTACTATAAAACCTAATCACACTCAGAGTAAACATTTACATGTTCTATGTGTGTTAAAAGTATGCAAAATCTGGAAATGGAACAGCCAGAGTTGAGCTGCAGAATAATAGGAAACATTTTAAAAAAACACAATTGTCACAACTTTCTATAAAATCTATCTACTCTCAGTAGTGAAACTAGTTACATGTTCAGCATTTGAATCTAATCATTTGGAAAGCTCATTTTATAAGAAAATCAACATTCCATCCAGCAACATGGGGATCTTTCTGCCACTCTGCTTTGCTTCTCTGTCCAGACCTTACACCTTCAGGTTCTTTGCCTTGCTGTCATACCCCTTACATCTTGAGTTATTCTTGCCAGTCTGGGGGCTGCTTTACACATCTTATGTTGCTTTGGAGTCTTAAAAGCCACTCTTTGTGCTACTTGGTCCCTTTATCAATGTCTGCCTTGGGGGTTTCTGCCATTTTTTTTGCTTCGTTCCCCGTTCATTATGCCAGAGGATGCTGATACCACTTTTGGTACCAGGGTACCTTTTGAAATGCCATCAAAGGTTTGTCACTGTTACTGGTGCCCTCTTTTGGAGCCTTGGGTTGTTCTTCCCACACTTGCTTTCTTCTCGGTTTGCTATACTGAGGTGGTTTGTCTCCGGAACAAAGTGTTGAAAAAAAGTAAACAAAAAAAAATTACACAACCAAGGCATGGCATCTCTTCTATATAGTTCTTCCTTTTCTCCAATCCCTCCACAGTCTCAGCTTTGGTCTTCCACCCTATTTGATGGTTTATTATACTGGGGTGGTTTGTCCAAAAAAAGCCCTTACACAGAAGGAAGAAATATAGACACAAATGAAAAGTTACTCGAATTTACCAGCTTAATGTTCTAAATGTGATAACAGAATAGGGAGAGAGATTTCATGCAAAAACAGAAAATCAGGAAATGGTACAGCCTGAGGTCAACTAAAGAATATAGGGAAACGTTTCTAAATAAAGCAACTCTCACCACTTTCCAGGAAAAACACACCACATTCCTTAGAGCAACCATTTAGATGTCATGCATGTGATAACAATCTACTTCATAAAGCCATGCCACAAGGAAATCAAAATTCTACCCAGCAGCTACATCAAGCTCAATCAGAGTAAAAACAATTTATTTATTTTTTATTTATTTTATTTATTAACTTTTGATATACCGACATTCATAGGACATATGCCGGTTTACAATCAACTCTTGTAGCGAGGAAAGAGAAATTACAAAATAACAGGGAAAGGGGAGCAGGAATAGAAAAAGGAGAGAAGGGGGGTGGGTGAGAGCAAGCGCGTAAGTAGCGTGAAAAAAATAAAGGTTGCAGAGCGTAAAGGAGAGAAGGAAAGTAGATAGGAACTATATTCAAAAACATTACAAAAACAATAAAAGCTTATTTCAAAAAAATTATTCTTATCACAGGTCATTTTCTTGAACTGAATCTGACAATTGGCAATGTAATTCAACAGAATGACTTCATGTCCCATACTACCCTGCCTTGCTGTTATATTACCCCTCAATGACCTTGGTGGTCTTTGTTACTCAGCCTTGAATCCATGCTTAGGCCTTACACCTTGAGTTGTTCTTGCCAGTCTGAAGGCTGCTTTGCACCTCTCATGTTGCGTTGATGTCTTGAAGCCACTTTTTTTGCTGCTTGGCCTTTTTGTCAGTGCCTGCCTTAGGGGTTTTTTTCTGCAACTTTTCTGCTTCATTCATCCTTCATGGTGCCATAGGATTTTAATGCCACTTTTGGTGCCAGGTTGACTCTTGAGATGGGCAAGGGTTCATGTCACTGTTGCTGATGCTGATGCCTTCTTTTGGAATCTTGGGGTATTCTTCTCACTTCTGCTGCTTTTTTGCTCTTCTCTCAGTAATTTGGAGAACTCCTGCCAATGCTGGTACCCCTTTGCTCATTTTGGAAGCCTTGGTCTATTCATGCCATTTTTGGTGCCACTTTCCACAATCTTTCTAGGTACTTTGGAGTTCTTTAACCCTTCTGTTGATTGCTTTCCACGAGTTCTAACACAATTAGAAAACCCCAATTCAGGATCCCAATATAGGGCCTCATTTTCCAAAGAGTTACCGCGCGCGATACGGCTGTACCGCCTGCGCTAAATTCGCGAACCGCGATAACAAGCATATATCGCGGTTCGCGAATGCAAATATGGAATAATGTATTCAGGGGGCGGAGTTGGGGCGGGGCAAATGTAAAGTAGGCAGGAGGTACCGCGTGGCGCGAAACCCGCGGCGGTGTTAGCGCGGCTCCTAACGCGGCCAATAACTACAACCCTTTCAAATGCGATACAGTCTATCGCGGCGCACAGCGCGCAGCGCGCTACTAGCGCGTTGAACGAAAATTTGCCAAACCAATCCCCATAGACCTACAAATGTAGAGCTGGCCAATAAAAAGGCCTGTTCTTAGTAGGTGAATCTGCTCCACACATCCACAGTGTATGGGGCAGGTGCACGCCATGGCTGACCAGGCCCAACGCAGACGCAGACGCCAGGATGTTGGTCGACGTCGCCATCGTTACAGGCATAGGATCCATCTGCCACGAACCACATTGCTGGGAACGCCAGAGGATGTAGTCATCAGCAGATATCGCCTCAGCACTCGTGCCATCATGGAACTATATGGAGACATACGAGGTGCCCTTGAGGCCCGAACCCGAAGGAGCCGTGCCATCCCCGGCCTGACCAAACTCTTGGCCGCCCTGCATTTCACAGCAAGTGGCTCCTTCCAATCCACGGTAGCTGTTGTGGGTGGCATGTCACAGAGCACCTTTTCCCGGTGTCTGCACCAGGTCATTGCAGCTGTTATGGACCGCATGCCTCGCTACATAGCATTCCCACGCAACAGACAGGACCTGATGGACCTCAAGCGTGGTTTCTATGCCGTTGCCCACTTTCCGAATGTCATTGGAGCTATTGACTGCACCCATGTGGCCATCGTTCCACCCCGTGAGACGGAGGCAGCCTACCGCAACAGGAAGCAGTTCCACTCCCTCAACGTGCAAGTGGTGTGTGATGCTGGAATGCGGATCCTCTCGGTGATGTCCAGATTCCCGGGGTCAGCGCACGATGCCTTCGTACTCAGGCAATCAGCTCTGTATCGCAAATTCGAAGATGGCCTGTATGGCGATGGTTGGCTTGTAGGTAAGATCCACGTTAACATACATATAACATTTTTGCAAGGGTCATCTCTGTAATGGCACACAAAGGTGATGTAGACGCCTGTTGTGATGGAGTCACAGGTCCCCATCACAACAGACCTGAGTGGGACATTGTGTTACTGAAAGTGGCGTAATGGCTCAGGCACCCAACTATGTACCATTGGCTGCCAAGCACAAACTATGCAGTACGCCCTGTATGTGGCATGGCTTGCTCACCTCACCGCACAGGTGGACAGCCGACACATATTGGGTGGAGCCATGGCTACTGGCAGTGTGCAAGATGAATTGAGACCTGTCATGTGAGAGCAGCTCACATCCACAGGTGTTAGTGTGCCCCTGACGTTCCTGAGACCTTGCATGAACATCTCTACTCAGTTGTGCACATTGAGGGGCAGCCAGTTGACACCATGTATGTTGTTGGGTAGGCATACCGACAGAGAAGGTGTACCTGAGCACATATGTCAGTACACAATGACTGGAGTGCATACTGCATATGATTTCAACACAGGGACGTCAGGACAGTGGTGTAATGCACCAACCGCATACACAGAGCTGACATACATCTCACTGTTTAGGGGCCCTTCACGTGCTATAACGCCTAATAGCCACACACACCAGCTGTGTGCCAAAGCAATCCTGACACCACACACATAAGGTGTAGGGAAACAGGAATGGGCTGCCTCGTGCCATCCGGTTCAACTGCATGTATTGAGCACATACATCCATGGGACAGAAACATAAGTATGTGTAATCTGTTCCCTATGTCATTGCTACAGGAGACGCAGCCTATGGATGCAGGCCCTGGCTGATGACCCCGATCCCCCAGCCTGCCACAGAACAACAGCTGGCCTATAATCGGTCCTTAACTGCTACCCGCATGGTCATCGAACGTACCATCGGCCTTTTGAAGAGCCGCTTCCGATGTTTGGACAAGAGTGGTGGAGCGCTACTGTATGCCCCCCACAAGGTTGCTCAAATAACCCTGCTTTGCTGTGTGTTCCATAATGTGGCTCTTCGCCATGGAATACCTGTGGCTATAGCTCCAGACCTCAGACCTGATCCCCCATGTGCGCGTGCACGACGGCATGACAACACACTCAGGGGCAGCCAGGTTCGGCAACACCTTATACAGACACACTTTTAAGGGTGGCATGGGGCAGACCCCTGCCCCAGACGGCCTGTTTGCCCACCGATGGGTTAGGAAATAGGTTAGTGTGCAGAGCTCCTTTCAGTCTGCTACGTGCTTCACCTGCTATGTGTGTCCACCCAACAACTGTGTGGGGTGCTGGCCTGCCACAGAGGATGTAGGCCTTAATAGGGTGGGGAAGCGCTGCCTCAAGCCGCTGCTGAGGTGCTGTATGTGTGATACCTATTCTGTGCCATTGGGCTGAGCACTTGCTACATACTCTGGGTTGCTGTGCAGTGCACCTCTGCCATCCAAGGTGTACCACACACCTGTGTCATTCCAGATATGGCACACATTATCTGATGGGGTTACTCAGCAACACAGTGCACCTCAGCAGCAAGGAAGAGCTACCTGGCCATGCATGCTCCTGGAAGCAGCACACACACACATGCTGTCAGACCCCCTCATGATATAGATGGCCCCTGTTGGGACACACAGCCACCATTTAATGCAGGCCGGACATACTCCCGTCATGACATCTCACCTGAAGAAAGTGTCAGCAGTGCTGGCTGCACGGAGCTGTGGACTGGGGCTACCCAGCCACCTTACGCATTCTTGCCTACAAAGGTGCTGGCCTGACTGTTGGCATGTGATGGGAAGGACAGCATGTCAGGCAGGGTGAGAAACTAATGGCTGACCCTATCATCTATGGGGACCCCAGACATGGCTGTTCATGCAGGCTTGGCCAGAACTCCACTATTATTTAACACCTAACAGTCAACACACCTCACCATAAATATGACTATTAGCTACCTCTTACAATGTGATTATATATACTTATCGTGTTTTCCTTTTCATATGTTGCCTTCTTACTCCAAATTCCATATTCTGCTGTTACATGTAACAGCTTTTTCTGCACTATTGTTCAGGTGTAAGCTTATTTTGCACTCCTGTGTCATGTGAACCAGCATGATGGGACTATTGTCAGGAATGTTGGGATCTAACAAACTGAAATAAATAATCACAATAAATAAAGGATTCCTCATACTGGAAGCATGTGTGGCTCATAAAGTATGTAGGGTACAGTGGCCTGTCGCCCTCATACTGTACGGTATAATGGTACACAGGGCAGGAAGGTGACCGATTGGGCTGAGGATTGGTCTGCGCTCTGACCATAACCATGCCTCCCCCCCCAGTCTGGCCACAAGATATGCCAACCCATCCCCCCAGCTTGTGTGACTGAGACAGGTTGCTGTGTTGCCACTATCTGACAATGATGGTGCTGCCCACTGCAGCACCCCATACCAGGATGGCATCTCGGGGTACAGGTGGTACCTCGGCTCTGCATTACACACACACACCCCCCTCACCACCATCCACTCTTGCTTTGGCCCTCAAGCATGAGCCCATGCAGATGTACACCTGGAGCCTACAGGTACTGTACCTTATGAGGGTGCACCCGTCTGGCAGCACGTGAGCTGGCTGCACCCAGCGATGTCTTCCACAAGGGGATATAAGGAGGGCCAATGGTGCCATCAGCCCCTGCCATGGCTGGTCACAGTGTTCATATACCGCACACTTGGCCAAGCAAATGTGCATCCGTAACAATTGTGCTACCTGCTGCACCACAGTTGTATGGTCCTGGTTTCCACTAGCTGGGTATGCAGACGTTAAACAGGCTGCACGGTACATGCTGTATGTTCTGACATGGCTACCTGTTGTTAATGAGGTGGAATGTGTCAGTGACACAAGATGTGCCTAAGGGTGTTGAAAAATACCATCACAGTGTTCAGTGTTGCACTTGGCCTCTGCCTCAGTGCATACACGGGCCACACAGTGCCATGGACATGGAGGCAACACCGTACACCATGTATGGCAAGCGTTCGACAGGTGACAGCTTCCTGATGTCCACGTACAGTGGAAAACCATCATTCATGGATTGTGTCCTCCATGGGTGCACCAACAGGGTCCTTAGTAATGCCATGAATACAGAACTGTGTGAGACCCAGTGATACAGATCTTCAGTATAATCTACTGAATTAGAACAGGACAACAATCATTCACATGCTGCAGAACCCCAGTGTACCTCCCTCCCTACAGGTGTGCTGGTCAGGCAGACGGTGACAGCTAACCAATGTGGCACACACATCATCATCAGTAGAACATTACTGTTTCCACATGCTGAATGACCTGTGGCACTGCCTGACAGGCCATATGTGTAGGAGACCCCCTTTACCTTGCTTCCCAAGTATGTGGTGCACAGGAGCTGGTGCACAGTGGTGGTACCAGTACTGCTAACTGCGCTGTGTGCAGGCATATAGGGAATAAGGGCCACACATGGACCTACATGTCCCTCCGCGTGACATAGCTGCACCCATATTGGTACGTTGGGAGGGTAGGCGTCCCATCCACATGATGTCCCTCAAAAAAGGCTTGCAGGTACAGGAGCTACACGACAGGGTTTGTGGCACAATGGGTGTGAGGTGCCTACATAACATGATGGTGACACAGGTCACACAGTCTGTGTAAAATGTCTGCTGAAAATGATGTGTGAGCAACATTGTTTACCTGTAACTGTCGCAACTGCACACCTGTAGGAAGGAAAGTCCACTGGGGTTCTGCAGCATGTGAATGATTGTTGCACTTTTGAGGGACAGTTATGTCTAACAAATATCTGTCACAACTGACCGATACCTGTGACTGCCCTGTACTGGTTAGCCAATCAACATGCCCTATCACCAAGGACAGTCCACCTTGGTGAGTGGCTGGCATATGTGTGTGTAGTGACCTAACATATGTGAGGACACAGTAGGACTCTGGACCACACAGTGTGGGCCATCAGATGGTGGGCCATGGGCACCATTGGAACAGGTAAGGGAGGAGCCATGCACACCCCACAGCTAGGAGATGGCACCAGAGGGATGTGTGCCACTATGGATGGGGACCCCTTGTTGCGATACCTGCACCTTTCAGAGCCACAAAATCCTACATGGGTGAGCAACAGTGACTGCACAACAGCAGTCACCACATCAGTGTGCACATGGACACCCGCTAAACACACTTAAGGGCTGTTAACCATACCTTACACCGCTTGCACCCTGTACACAGCTATGGCGATTGTGCATTAACATTGTTCCCCTCTCCGTACAACTGACAGCCCACTTAGCTGGCTGCTGACAGTCTGTGCAACTGCTGTCATACACAGCATGCAGATAGCAACATTACCCTTCCCCTGCCACACCTGTCAGGGGCCCACAACCTTAATGCTAAATGCGTGCCTAGACGATGGTGTTCCTGGAACACAACCATGCTGCCATGGTGGGGATGTACAACGATGTATGGGATTGCACAGAGTACAGCTGGAAAGGCCTACACAGTATTGTATGCCAATGGTGCCTGGAAATGGAAAGTGTGCCTGCGCTACCACTATCATGGATGTCGTGCATGCCAACCTCCCAGTCAGTCACCCAGCAGTGGTGAAAGCAATCGCCCACTTACCTGCAGAGGTGAGAGACTACCTAGGAGCCATCGTCGGCTAGTACCTTATCATCAGTTAACCTTACTTACGTGGTGTGTGTAATGCCGAGATAGGTACAATACTGCACCCTGGTCAGATATCCATGTCTGGACTCTTCACCGACATCAGTGCATGACATGAGCAGTCCTATTGCAATCCACAGCTGGCCACCCCTTCCCCTTTCCTCACAGATCAGGAGTGCTGCCATACATCAGCACACTCCATTACTGTGCATTCCCTGTACTGAGGAACAATACGTCTACTACTGTTAGGGACATGTCTGGTACTGCCCTATGTTTAACTCTGTAAGGTATGTGACAGAGAGATGCACAGGTAGCAATACTGAACGTCAGGCAGGGGCCAGTTTGAACACTCAGTATTGGTGCAATGTGGGATACAACATGCAAGGTGTGGCGGGGGTACACCAACAGCACATTAGGAACATGGCACGGACACAATAGGTGGCAGGTTAAATAGGATATTTATTCGTGACAACATTCAGCAGGGTATAGACAAGTATTATGGCAGCAGGAACAGCATACAATTTATGTTCCTAGATATTCATGATCTGCAAGTACTAGATAGCTAATGGATCCAAAGTGATCCAATTCCGGACTACATCACTCCACCATCAGCAGTATTTACACATATGCAGGCAGTGGGTGTTATCAGTACAGGCAAAGCATGATTACCTAGGAACAGGAAGTGGCACCCCAATAGCTTGGATACTGTAATACATTGATTACCGCTGGTCAGTATACAATGAGTAGACAGGCATAGGCCCCAGGCAGTCCAAGTTGAAAGAGTGCACTGAAAGAGGACAGCCTGAGAGGCCAGCCAGCAGAGTGAAAGTCCAGGCCCCAGGCAGTCCAAGTTGAAAGAGTGCACTGAAAGAGGACAGCCTGCCAGGCCAGCCAGCAGAGTGAAAGTCCAGGCCCCAGGCAGTCCAAGTTGAAAGAGTGCACTGAAAGAGGACAGCCTGCCAGGCCAGCCAGCAGAGTGAAAGTCCAGGCCCCAGGCAGTCCAAGTTGAAAGAGTGCACTGAAAGAGGACAGCCTGCCAGGCCAGCCAGCAGAGTGAAAGTCCAGGCCCCAGGCAGTCCAAGTTGAAAGAGTGCACTGACAGAGGACAGCCTGACAGGCCAGCCAGCGGACAAGGTACCCAGCGGTTCAGCATGTAGGCAGCAGGCAAACACATGAAGGGTCTGGCTACAGCAGTGAAGGGTCAGGACCAGACAGCAGCAGGAGGCCCAGGAGGACACAGCAGCAGGAGGCCCAGGAGCAGCAGGAGGCCCAGGAGGACACAGCAGCAGGAGGCCCAGGAGGACACAGCAGCAGGAGGCCCAGGAGCAGCAGGAGGCCCAGGAGGACACAGCAGCAGGAGGCCCAGGAGGACACAGCAGCAGGAGGCCCAGGAGCAGCAGGAGGCCCAGGAGGACACAGCAGCAGGAGGCCCAGGAGCAGCAGGAGGCCCAGGAGGACACAGCAGCAGGAGGCCCAGGAGGACACAGCAGCAGGAGGCCCAGGAGCAGCAGGAGGCCCAGGAGGACACAGCAGCAGGAGGCCCAGGAGGACACAGCAGCAGGAGGCCCAGGAGCAGCAGGAGGCCCAGGAGGACACAGCAGCACATGGCTTTTGGAGACATGAGGCACAGATCGCACCACACAACCAGCATTAACAGGCCTTCAGCAGACCGGTCATCCTTCAGCACACCGCCAGAATGTGCAGGCCTTGAAACAGAAGGTGGCAGACAGCAGAGTGGCACAGCGGATGGCGGTGGCAGACAGCAGAGTGGCACAGCGGATGGCGGTGGCAGACAGCAGAGTGGCGCAGCGGATGGCGGTGAGCCAGGTGAGCAGGTGGGTGGGGGCATTGCATGGTGCCTCCACCTCCATCTCGACGGCACTGCCCCTCTGTGGGGAGCAGCCAGCGGGACATCCTCTTCCAGCTCGACGGCACTGCCCCTCTGTGGGGAGCAGCCAGCAGGACATCCTCTTCCATCTCGACGGCACTGCCCCTCTGTGGGGTGTGCATCACAGTGGTGGTTGGGTGTACCTGCCCATACCCCGTTTATGGGCCATGTTGGTCCCCTCAGGGCCCCTTGCCACGTCCCGATGGTCCGCTGGGTGGTGGCATTTTCTTCGGTGGACGGCCCCTGCGGCCTCGGGACACTGAGGGACTTGGCTGGGGCGTTGAGGTTGCCGAGGACGAGGCCTGCACATCTGGCAGCCGCTGCAGAATCTGCATCAGGATGTTGTTCTGTGTGGCTATCACTCCTGCGATGCTGTTGCCTGCACTCGCGATGTTGTTGGCTGCACTCGTGACTGCTGCACTCAATACCTGGTTGTCCCGCCTCTGCTGCCGCCATGCTCGCCTCAGGGCACGCATCTCCAGTACTATGCGTTCCAAGCCTCCATCAGCCACTGGTTCCAGTTGGACAGGTGGCACTGCTGGCGGTTCCTCCGGTCCGAGGGGATGTCCCATGGCCATTGGTGGCGCAGCTCCCGCTGCAGAGCTGCATGGGGACATTAGCGGTGTGGGTTGGATGGGCGGGGTAGCCAGTGAGGTCCCCAGGATGCCTGCCCGCGGAGGAGTGTGGGGGTGGCCCCACTCAAACTCCTCAAAGGCCTCAGTCAGGGTATAGGGGCTGCCTGGGGGTGGCATTGTAGCCTGCACCACCTCCTCCTCCTGCTCCTCCTCCTCCTCTGACCACTGTGTCTCCGCGTCCATGTAGAATGGCCTCGTCAGCATGGGCGGCCGCCTGAGCCCTGGTGGATCCCTGCTTGTGCCTGGGCCCTCCCAGCTGTCATCAGAGGGCTGCTGCCTGGGACCAGATGGCTCTGTAGGAAGATTGGGGAGAAAGAGGATACACTGCATCAGTAACACAGCTGTTCTGTTATAGTACTGTGATGTCACACAGGGGCAGCTAATGTACAACCAACATGTCATTCTGCATATACAGTACAGTTGAGTCCTTTGAGACATTCCTCATGGCATGGGTGGTGAGGTTGAGGCTTGAGGCCCAGCCCTCATGGAGACAGTGACCTGTTGCCAGCATGTCTTGCACCCTGCTGCCTGCCCCTTGCTAACTGGGGGAGGGGGGGCCACTACAGTTCTGCAGAGCACATGGGTAACAGAAACTGAAACCTGGCCTAAACATTGTGTTACGACCGTTCACAGGGGGGGGGGGGGGAAGGGGGGGGGAAGGGGCCCCAGAGGGCAGCTTACCCTCTTCGAGGTGGGATGTATCCAGGTGGGGATGCAATCCCTCGAAGACATCTGGTCCCAGACGCTCCATCAGTTGCTGCTCCATGGGTGTGAAGCGGATGGGGCATGGGGACCGTCCGCCTGTGGCCTTCAGGTACTGGTTCCTGTCAGCGATGCGGGTCTTCAGCTGGGCCTTAACGTCACGGTAGCGGTGGGCCACCTGCTCCCCGGTGCGAGGGATGCCGCTCTCCCGCTGTATGTGGCCAGCTATGCTGGTCCAGATCTCGGCCTTTGCTGCCTTGCTGGTCCTCACTGACAGGTTGCCAAACAGCCGCGGATAGTGGCGCAGGACACCCTCGATGAGCATGTCATTGTCCTCCTGGCTGAACCTGACAGCACGCTGCCTGACCCTGGCCTGGCTGCCTGGTTGGGGTGCCACTTCCGGAGGGTTTTCCTCCCTGTCCTCTCTCTCCACCCCCCCAGGTTCCCCACTCCCTTCCTCCCCCCCCACCTGACCCTGCACTTCCCACTCCCTTCCCCTCTGCCCTGCCTGTCTAGCCCTACCTCTTCCCGCCATCCTATCCTGCCTCACCCCATCCCCCTCCCCCTCCCTCCTATCTCTTCCCTCCTGCCTATCTCTCCCACTACCCCTGTCCCGGTCCCTGCTCCTACTCCTCAGTCCCCTACGTCCCTCCTCCTCCTCCTCCTCCCTCCCCCTCCCCATCCCCCTCCCCCTCCCCCTCCTCTCAACACCCCTCTTCTCTCCTCTCCTGCCACTCCTCTCACGCTCCATCCTCCTCTCTCCTCCTCACCACCACCACCACCACCAACACACTCCTCTCTCTCCTCCTCCTCACCACCACCACCACCACCACCAACACACTCCTCTCTCTCCTCCTCCTCACCACCACCACCACCACCACCACCAACACACTCCTCTCTCTCCTCCTCCTCACCACCACCACCACCACCACCACCAACACACTCCTCCTCCTCCTCCTCCTCCTCCCCCTCCTCCACACAGATGGACAAACAGTTGACTAACAAACTTGCACTCAAACACAGATTACAAAAGACACAAGGTAAAGGGAAACAAATTATAACA
Source organism: Rhinatrema bivittatum (assembly GCF_901001135.1). Lineage (NCBI taxonomy): Eukaryota > Metazoa > Chordata > Amphibia > Gymnophiona > Rhinatrematidae > Rhinatrema > Rhinatrema bivittatum. Next base: position 138,980,685 of record NC_042620.1, read on the forward strand.
GAAACACAGGACAGCGCACTCAGTATTCAATTCTCTAAACCACTTCTCTATACCACCAACACCTACCTTCACTATCCAACACTCCTTCCAAACCCTCAAAGGAGGAGGGGCAGGAAGTCAGGTTTTATACCAGACACATTATCGCGTGACGCGGTATTTGGTTTCATTTTGTATCGCGTACCGCGGCAACGGCGCGGTACGCGATATTATTTTGACCTTTTCATCGCGTACTGCGATATTTGTTTCGCCGCACGCGAAACAGCTTCGCCGCACGCGATAGTAGCGCGTGCGGCGAAACATTCGCGAACCACGAAAAACCACCTATTTGCATGGGCCACGCCCCCGATTTTTATCGCACGCGGTAACAATGCGTTACCACTGCGATAATGGAAAATGAGGCCCATAGGCTGTTATGCTTCCACCATTGACTTTAATGGTAAGTGAAAAACAAATGAAAAACAAAATATTTTGTTTTTTTAAAACTAAAGAAAATAAACAACTGTGTGCTATGTTAACATTTAACGTAGTTGCACATAATCAAATGGGTCTTCTGTCATTTAAAGAACCATCTTTTAATTCAAAAATCTTTTAATCAGAATGCTCAATCAGTACCCCAAAAGTAAACTAGTGGAATTAGTTCTCAAAATAAATTTACAAGTGAAAGTTCAGTCCCTTACTAAACTAAAGAAACAAATTGGGGTACCCACGAAACAAATTTTGAAACGCAACCATTTTTTTTTCTCCTGCACATCCCTATAAGGCTTTGAGAAGGAGAGAGAAAGAGAAAGTGGTGGGGTCTAGCTTGGTGAGGAAAGGGAAAAGAGAACATGGAAGTGTCACCAGTCTCATGAGTGAGAGAAATAAATTGTAGTATGGCCACTGTCACAAAAAAAAGTTTGGACATCCCTGCAGTAAAAAGTTGTAAAATAAAAGAATTGGGGTAGAGGTGATTAATGTGCCTGCATAGCAGTAAAAAAGCAGAGGGAGACACAGTTATCTATCTGGTAATATTCATTGGTTTCCTCACCTATTATGTTGTGTTTGTTTTGTTTCACAGTGTTTGGTCAATTTAATTTCAGATATCTTAAATTCTTGAGTAGTATTGAAGTTCCCATTTAGTATCCTGATTTTAAGGCCATCAGTCGAATGGCCTGATTTTAAGGCCATCAGTCGAATGGCCTGGAAGTATTCAAGTGTTTATCTTCTCTTCTCTGTAATATGTTATCTCTGTGAAAATGTGTTCTTGTCTTTATTTCTTTGATGTAGCATTCCTCTATATGTTTTCTGTACTGGATAATCTATACTATATTTATAAAGGATAATGAATGTCATCCCCTTATTCTGAATATCATTCCCATCTAGATAACTGTAAAGTCTTATGAAATATGCTTGCAAAGTTTGTAATGTGCTATTAGTTACCCACAGGAGAAAAATATGTGCAGAAAAGGATCACATTCTATATAGCTCTCTCCTTTAATTTTTATTCTCAAAACAATTCATCCATATTACAGGATAAAGATATATGCTCCTCAGTACTGTAGCTTAAGAAATTCAGCCAACACTGTAGCACAAAACAAAACCCTAACTACCTACTTGATATATTACTACTGAGTCCTATTTGTTTTTTCCTTATTTTGTCTTCCTTTTTTCTGTTCTTTCAGCATGGCAACCATCAATCAAGCTCTTACTACTTTATCATCTATTCTTTCATTAGGTCCTTCTCTATATTCTTTCAGATGTTGCTCATTCCAAAATGCCTTTCCATGGCTCATCTCCTCTTTCCAAAGTTAGCACATGCATAGCCTGGACAACCAGTACAAGCAATCATACAATCATATATTACTTTTGTCATGCAGATTTTTAAATTTACTCCCTTTACTGTTTCCAATTGACCTTCACCTTGAATATGTCAAATCCCATACTTTAATTATTCAAATCCAAGATAGATTTTTTTGGGGCTTTTCAATTCTATTTGTTCTTTGAACAGACACAATGCATTACTTCTCACTGTAGAATCTTAAATGTTCTCTTCTCCCATCTTTCTTTCCCTCAACTAATTATATTACTATTATTCTTTTGCAATGCTTTAAATTTTGCCTAGAAAATGCAGCCAGGTCACTGATTGTTCTGTTTTTTTTAAGAGAATATTTTCTTTGATAAAAATCATTTTCTGTCATATTTGCTGTGGTTCTGACAGAGTATAATATGAATTATTGAACATATTCTGAATACTAAAGATCTACTTCTGCTGTTTGAATGAAAAGAGAATTATTTTGCATTATAACATTATACTATTAAACTGGCAAAACCGTAAAGGTGAATTTTAAAAGCCCGACGTGCACCAAAACTGGGAGATGTGTAGAAGTCGGGCTGGCGCATGCTGAGCAGATTTTAAAAGCTGCCCAAGTACACACGTACTTGCTGCTACGCACACAAATAAAAAGCTCCAAAAAAAGGGAGGGGTATGGGGGGGGTCTGGGTATTCCTGGATTTCACATTGAAATTAGTGTGTAAATAGGTGCACAGGCATGTGCTGGGGTTCCCTGCTGCATAACTTTACTTCTGCTATGGATGGCATGTAAGCTGTAAAACAAATAATTCTAGGTACATCAGTGGGATTTTGGTCGGCGCTAACAAGGGTGAAGGTATGCTATTAAACTAGGGGGGGTTTGGAAGTCTTATCCCTTACCTGGCCAAACTGGGATTGAACTGGGAAAACTGGTAATGGTGTTGGCGCGCGTCTCTATTAAAATCCCCCCCCACACACACACTTATGTGGTAGAAGCAGCATTTGTGCACATAGGCGTACATCCACTTAAAATTGTGCACACATATGCATGCAGTCAGGCTATTTTATTACATGCATGCATGTATGCGCATACATTATAAAATGGTCACATCCCTGGGTGTGGGCCACATATGCAAGCATATGTGTACCTGTGTGCCTGTTTAAAAGTTACCATCTTAGAATTCAGTCCACTATGGTTAGGTACTCTGAAAGATTCAAAGAAACTTTTGCACCTGCTAATTTTCTTTCTGTTAGTATCTTGCCAGTGTGGACCAGGTAGTGATACAGTACTATCTGCTAGCTCAGCAGGCTAATGCTGATCTTGTGGGAATCAATCCCATGATTTATTTATTTAAAAAATGTGTATGTGGCTCTTGAGCAGTCAGTGGCTTGGTTAAAGCCAGAGGAAAACTTCACAGGAACTCTGGCTGTGCTTAAAATGCTCTTTATTTACAGTGATCTTAAAGAGACACAAGTAGCAGTAGACAATAGAACAGACTCCTTGAACTCAAGCAGTCTCTATGCTTTAAGCACAAGCAATTTACCAACTTTACAAATAAGTCCTCAGGCCTTTCTCTGGGCGTCAGTTCTGGGGCCTGTCTAACCTGTCTAGGCTCTCAGGTTTTATGCTCAGGAGTTGGACTCCTCTCTCCTCCAAGAATACCTTGGGGAGCCAAAGCTTAAGGATGACCAGGCAGGATATCTGAGCCAGGTCCTTTAAGGTAGATTGGGGGAGACGCCTATACATTCTCTCACATCCCCCCCTCCTCAGCTCAGCCATGCTAGGATGAGTGTAATTTTTAGGATAAGAAATTTCTCCCTCCTCCCCCCCTCCACGAACAACCTTCCTTCCCCCTCCCCCCCCATTAGCAAACCTCCCTCCCCATGCGCTAGTTTCGCTCTAATAGTGCATACTGCTACTGTTCCTAGTTATGTTATGTTATATTATCCAAGTTGTTCACTCCCTTGTTCATTGTAAGACATATGTTGTCATTGTTTTCTACTTGTTATAATGTAAACCGGAGTGATAAGTAATTCTGTTACCTGAACTTCAGTATAAAAAAAAGTTATAAATAAATAAATAAATAAATGAGTGTCCCTGTATACAAGGGAGACCTCCCTTGTCCCATTTTCTTCTGGACTAATACAGCCTTTTCAACATCTTCCAAACCTTGGATCTTCTTTGGCACCCTCTTCAGCCGTCACCTTGTAAGCAGTTCTATCTCCCTTTGCAGGAGTGGAACCAGGGTTATTACCTTGTCTCACCAGGCCTATGGATGGACCTTATCCTTCCCCAGGGTGTAGTTGTCCTGATAGCGTTGCCACCGGGGCTTATGAGGTTTAGTGTCTTTATGAACGAGTCTAGGTTGTCCCTTAGAAAGGGCTTTGTATAATGATCCAAAAAGGCCTTGAAACTTGGGCAATCCTGCCCAATAATGATGGGGTAGGCTAACTAGGGAAGTAGTCCAACCTCCATCATCCCTTGACTGGCAGGGTCTTCAGGTGTATCCAGCTGGTGGGATATCGTTGATGGTCCCCGTGATCACATGCCAATGTCACTACTTTACCAGCTTCAAAATGGATCCATTTCAGCAAATTGCTCTGCATGAGTGTTTTGACATTATCAGAGTCCATTAGCACGTGGGTGGGAACTCCATTCAGCTCCACTGGTATCACTCATTTAGATGCTCCCTGGCTGGAGACATATACTAAGTTGCAACAGTAAGAAGTTACCGCATTAAGCCCGGATTTTAAATGCCCTGCATGTGTAAAATCCTGGCTTTATGTGCTTGGCCGGGCCTTGCGCGCGCCGAGCCAATTTTAAAAAGGGTCTGGCCACGTGTGTAAAGCCCGGTATGCGCACAAGTGCTGGGCTTCTTCGAAGGGGCAGGCCAGGAAGTGTATTCTGGGCAGGGGGTGGGCCAGGACAGCGCCATTGTTCGCTGTCCCGAAGACCCAGCTGCTGGCGCACACAACTTAACTTCACCTCGGGAGCTGAAGTAAGTTGTGCAACAAAGAAAAAAAAAAAAAGAAAAAGGTAGGGTTTTTAGGGGTGGGGAAGAGAGGGGAAGGGAGGTTAGGTAGAGGGGGTAGGGAAGTTCCCTCTCAGTCCGCTCCTTAATTGGAACAGACTGAGAGGGCACTGGTGAAGGCTGGAATGTGTCGCCAAGTGGAAATTGCAGAAGGCCCCCCACTTTCATGCGCTGCCCACACATACGTGAACGGATTATAAAATCTGACGTGCATGTGCACGCAGCCCACATATTTTATAACTTGTGCGTGTCGGCGCTTCCATGTGTGCACACACTTTATAAAATCTACCCCTTAGAATCCATTGCCTCCAATTCCCTGTGGGAACAGTTTCTTGTGAATTGTCCTCGCTCCCCACAAAGGAAGCATGTCAAGCTGACTGAAGGTTACCGCTGGGGTGACTAGTTCAGTCGGGCCTGTCCCGGAGGCTCCAGGCTCCGCCATTCCCTTTCTCTGAGAAGTTTCTCGAAGCAGGATGGCGGTGCAGGCATGGTATGGGCCTGATGGTATGCCTCTGCTTCCTCCAGGGCTTTTTCCATCATTAGGGTCCAGATGCTGGCAAACCCACATAATACATAATGTGCATTAAAAAAAATACATAAAACTATTGAGCATTTTGACATACATTAAAAAAAAACCCCCAACAAACTATGAAATAAAAGAAGATAAAAAGCCTTCCAGGATCATTTATATTGTTCCTCTTAAGAACATAAGAAATTGCCATGCTGGGTCAGACCAAAGGTCCATCAAGCCCAGCATCCTGTTGCCAACAGAGGCCAGACCAGGCCAAAAGAACCTGATAATTACCCAAACACTAAGAAGATCCCATGCTACTGATGCAATTAATCAACCAACCTCTTCCCTTTCAGTAATAATTCTTCAACATACACCAATATAAGGGAATATATTGGTGTATGTTGAAGAATTATTACTGATGCAATTAATAGCAGTGTGTTACGTTTAGGCAGTGGTCCGATGTAGTGAACACCACCTTAAGGAGTGACTCCAGGTAGAGAGAGACAGGGATAGCTGGAAGGTCCCTGATGATGGCCGGGAAGGAATGTGATGTGGCAGGAGTGTATGGAGCTGGGTGATGGCTGATATATATGGAGCAGAGTACTGGCTGGGAACAAAGTCAAGGTCCAGGCCAGGGTCAAGGCAGGCAACAGAGTCAAGGTCAAGGCAGGCGGCAGGCAACAGAGTCAAAGTCCAGGCAGGGTCAACAGAACCTTATAGCAAGACAGAGAGCCCGAAGGCCAGATACCCACGCGGCAAGGCAGAGGGCCCAAAGGCCACACCCACGCGGCAAGGCAGAGGGCCCGAAGGCCACACCCACGCGGCAAGGCAGGGGGCCCGAAGGCCACACCCACGCGGCAAGGCAAGACAAGGCAGAAGGCCCGAAGGCCACACACAGCAAGGCAAAGCAGGCAGAAGGCCCGAAGGCCACACACAGCAAGGTAGGGAAGGCTAGAGCAGGGAGCCCAAACGAGCTTGATGCCGAAGCACTGGAGTCTTGGGTAGGCAGGGTTATAAAGGAACATCCAGGGCATAGAGCAGATGGATTGGGCCAGCCAGGAGAGCCTGCTCTAGAAGGACCCCTGGTGGTGAGGTGGTTGCACAGCAGCCATAGCCGTAACAGTACTTCCCCTCAAGGCCTCCCCCTCCTCCTGGGTCCCAACCTTGCAAGGGGTATGGAATGATAAAGTCCAACCCCTCCTGGAGTACAATGGCAGGTTCACTCCTCTCCTGGGGTGACATTTATTTATTTATTTATTTTGATTTTTTCTATACCGGCATTCGTGATAACATCACATCAAGCCGGTTTACAGTAAACATAACTAACTCAACCCCTTCTCGAGGCGGCGAAGCAGTCTTAGGCCCCTCTTGGGGGTGATACGAGGAAATCTACCCCTTCCTGGGGCAGCGAAGTGGTCTAAAACCCCTCCTGGGGCGACCAGGCAGTCTCAAACCCCTGGGGTGATACGATGAATTCTACCCCTTCCTGGGGCGACAAAGCAGTCTCAAACCCCTCCTGGAGCGACAAGGCAGTCTCAGGCCCCTCCAGGGGCGGCAGCTGGGCCGGTTTGGACCCCTCCAGGGGCAGCAGCAGGACAAAGTCTGTTGTGATGTGAAGGGAGGATAAAGATTGTACTGCAGAGGACTTGGTACCTCGAGACAGTCTGGAGCTCCCGATTATGTTTCCCTGGTTTAAGTGTGGACTAGCAGCTTAGAGAAGGCACAGGCAGCTCTGGGACCATCTTGGAACCCCATTCGTCAATTGTAACTGATCTGCAGCGGTGGAAAGCAAGGCTCTGCTAGAGTTAATTAGTATCTTGCCCACGCCTTGTATATTCCTGTAAATAGTCCGTTGCAGTTTTATTTATTGCTTTAATTCCTCCACCTCCTGCTCTTTGTATACTCCTCCTTGCTCGCCCTCCCTGTTCATTGTAATTTCTACCTTTAAAGTTACATTGTAAACCGGTATGATGTATGCATACTAATACCGGTATATAAAAGTTTTTAAATAAATAAATAAATAAATACATTCTGCTCTTGTCTCTGAGGCTCTAGCGTGGAAGTCATGGAAGCCTTCTTAACCCGGTGAGTTCTAAGGTTTTCAGAATTATTACTTGTTTCCTGGTGACAAGTTCCCTTCAAAGTGTCCTGAAATGAAGGGCTGGAATTCTTTATCCACAAGCTGCTACAGGCTATAACGTTTTTAACTGGGCCAGAAGCTGAACGCAGGGTAGTCGAGCTGACTGTTTTCCCTAATGAAGCAGCTGGTCCTTTAGCTGAGCAACAGGGGTACGGTTTGCCTGGTGGTAATAGGCTTGGGATACATGAACATTTCCACTAGGGGTGTGCATTCGGATTGACCGCATTAGTGAAACGCAACTCATTTTTTTTTTTTACTTAAAAAATTGATTCGACATAAACGATCGGATTTCCCACATATCGAACATAGATATGTTCGATATGTGGGAAATCGCGATTGTTGAGCCAAAATAAAAATATAAACCCCCTCACCCTCCTTAATCCCCCCCCCCCCCGACTTACCACAACTCCCTGGTGATGGAGCGGAGTGAGGACGCCATTTCTGCAATCCTTGGCGAGAAGCATGTGACGTCGGCGGCACGTCGAGTGACGCGGCGCCACGTGATTCCCGGCTCGTTCGCGCCGGACGGCTCGTTCGGCCCAAAAAGAACTTTTGGCCAGCTTGGGGGGGTCAGGAGGCCCCCCCAAGCTGGCCAAAAGTTCTTTTTGGGCCGAACGAGCCGTCCGGCGCGAACTCGCCGGGAATCACGTGACGCCGCGTTACTCGACGTGCCACCGACGTCACATGCTTCTCGCCAAGGATTGCAGAAATGACGTCCTCACTCCTCGCTCGATCACCAGGGAGTTGTGGTAAGTCTGGGGGGGGGATTAAGGAGGGTGAGGGGGTTTAAATTTTTTTTTTGCACATATGTACATATACCCAACTCATTGGATTTTTTTATGTCCATATTGGCCGCAAGTGGGACCCCCTTTCGGACATAAAAAATATGAACATAAAATTTTGCTCTGCACATCCCTAATTTCCACCATCCTGGCTTAGGAGTAGAACAGTTCAAACATTCCTGGTAGACAGAAACATTTATCTTATGGCAGTTACTGCATGCCCAATGTTCTTGGTCGGGGAGTTGACATGCCAGACAGTCTTGGTAGCTTAAATAGTTCAAGGTTTGGCAGCATGTACAGCTATAAAATCTTTGAGACTGAGGCATATTGTGGCTTGTGGGAAAAAAATTTGACTCACCGGTTTGACACAAAGTCCTGTCTCTCTCTCTGGAGGGTGGCTTCGGCATACTGTTACGTTTAGGCAGTGGTCTGGTGTAGTGAACACCACCTTAAGGAGTGACTCCAGGTGGAGAGAGACAGGGATAGCTGGAAGGTCCCTGATGATGGCTGGGAAGGAATGTGATGTGGCAGGAGGGTATGGAGCTGGGCGATGGCTGATATATATGGAGCAGAGTACTGGCTGGGAACAAAGTCAAGGTCCAGGCAGGGGCAAGCCAGGCGGCAGGCAACAGAGTCAAAGTCCAGGCAGGGTCAACAGAACCTTATAGCAAGACAGAGAGCCCGAAGGCCACAAACACACACGACAAGGCAGAGAGCCCGAAGGCCACAAACACACACGACAAGGCAGAGGGCCCGAAGGCCATACACACACAACAAGGCAGAGGTCCCGAAGGCCACACACACATGACAAGGCAGAGGGCCCGAAGGCCACACACACACGACAAGGCAGAGGGCCCGAAGGCCACACGCAGCAAGGTAGGGAAGGCTAGAGTAGGGAGCCCAAACGAGCTTGATGCCGAAGCACTGTAGTCTTGGGTAGGCAGGGTTATAAAGGAACATCCAGGGCATAGAGCAGATGGATTGGGCCAGCCAGGAGAGCCTGCTCTAGAAGGACCCCTGGTGGTGAGGCGGTTGCACAGCAGCCATAGCCGTAACACAGTGGCTATTCCCTAAGTAAACTTGATTAATAGCCATTAATGGACTTCTCCTCCAAGAACTTATCCAAACCTTTTTTGAACCCAGCTACACTAACTGCACTAACCACATCCTCTGGCAACAAATTCCAGAGTTTTATTGTGCGTTGAGTGAAAAATAATTTTCTCCGATTAGTCTTAAACGTGCCTCTTACTAACTTCATGGAATGTCCCCTAGCCCTTCTATTATTCGAAAGTGTAAATAACCGATTCACATCTACTCGTTCAAGACCTCTCATGATCTTAAAGACCTCTATCATATCCCCCCTCAGCCGTCTCTTCTCCAAGCTGAACAGCAGAGCTCATTATTAATACACGCATTGTATCCATTCTTATAAAGCCCGCGAGGTACACGCGCACTTTCTATGGATGCAACGGATGCATATCCCTTTTATCTAGCCGGTATCTTTGATAAGAAATTGCCTGTGAAATTGAGGTGCCGAGCTCCAAGGAGAGGAGGCTGGAAAGCTCCTCCCAGGTTTTTTTTTTGTTTGTTTTTTATGCCACCATGCTGCTTTCTCTTCCTCCTCCCTTGATCTCAGCAGTTCCCCAGCAATACTGTAGACATTAGAATACTGAGAGAAAAAAATTGACACATCAGATAAGGATACACCAGCATTACTCTTATACCAAATTATATATCATTTGCTGAGAATCTTAAGTATTTTTGAAATTTTTCTGGTTATATTTAATAAAAATTAGAAAATAGAAATAGGGACAGAAGGGTAGCTATATCAATTTCTTAGAGACTGACTTGCACAATAGATTGTATACTGTACACAGACCTAGAGAAGGCATATTTGAAGTTCAAGTAGGAGAGAGCATTGGAGACGTAATGAAAGGCTAAAAGCTTGGAAATAGATTACCATATCTGTCTGCTAAGAGAGAGTATAATTTCTACCACTTAATGTGATATTGTACCTATGAGATTTCTCTGTACTTTACTATTGACAAGAATAAATGTCCCTGCTTGCTCTGAAAAAGCACCTTTTTGTTTTCTAATGTACAACTCCTGCATCAGTCAGCCATTTGCTATCAGTGATATGGAGAAAAACAGGTGCTGTTTGTATAATGGGGTAAACCTGACAAATAAGAAAATAAAAAACAAGCAAAAAAAAAAAAAATGAGCAAGGTGTCAGCAAAATATAGAAAGCTGTTTTAAACCATACCTGAAGTATGACAAATAATTTAGGTCGTCTTTATGTAAATCAAATGACTATGAACCAATTTTAGTTGCAACCTTGAAATAATGCAGCTGGAATGCAAATTAATTTTCTTTTGTCTACCACCACAACATCCTAAATAAATCTAGAATTGGCACCTTCAGCTAGCATGTTTTATGATTCCATTACCTGCATGTGTATGTACAACAAAAGCTCTGGGTATTTGTATGTTTTGCAGTTGCTCTGATATGGTGCTAGTGAGGGTTGGTACTGACCAGCCAAAGTAAAAACAGTGTCCATCGCCACCTTTTTCGGCTAAATCTTTTCTTTCTAGGCAGCAATTTGTCAGGTCAGAATTTAGCAGGATAACCTAGGATTAATTTCAAAGTGCAAGCTTTATCTCACTAATTCTAAAAGTTAGCCAGACAAAATTTGAATATTGAGCAATTGATATCTGTTACCAGGAAACTCAGTAGTAATGACTTTTAAGAATTAGAAATGTATTTATAAACTGTCCAGAAGGACGAATGTCAACCTACATGAAAAAGTAAAGCAAAAAAATGTAAACTTCAGAAATGATATGCTCATATAAAAATTAACACTAAGCTCAAATAATATACAGGTTTTAAATTAGGTTTTCTCTAACAGATGAAATCAGTCTTACTATGTTTAAATACAATCTTTCTGGGCAAAGACCTGGAATATGTGGCATAGTCTTACTAAACATAAAAATTCCAAAAGATGAAGTTTAATGTTAAGACATAAATGAAATGATAAAAGCCTAAATTTTCTCTGGTTTGAGTGTGGAAGTGATTTTCAAACTTAATGGGGTTTTCTTTAATTGTTTTGATTTGTAACTTGAAGCATATAATACCACATATTAGCCATGAAATAATGCTTTAACAATGGTAAAACATACTTTGAATATTAATGATTCAGAAATACAGATGGCTCAGGGTATTTCATTTTTTGTGATTGCAGCATCATTAAATGGCAGTGTGAAGCACGAAGCACTAAGGATGTACTCAAGCAGGAAATTATTATTTCTGGACTAACAGGACTGAAGTGAGGATAAACATGATTTATCTAGAGGCTAAATTTTTATTTGGAATTAAAGAAGTTTTAGTTTCCCCTCTAGACTTTATTAATTCTCAGTAACATTCATTGCATTTTCTAGTTGCCCACATTGCCCCAATGAAATAGGAAAGCTTGTTTATCAACAAATTCAGCTATAATTTTAACCTTGTGTAATGCAGACAGAACAGAAAGTTGAATAACTGTGCTTTCAGTCTTGCCACAGCTACCACAGGAAGGATTAACAAATTTATAACAAAATATGACAACCCACCTCAGTGCTAATGATGGAACAGTAACATAGTGGATAACTGAAGCCAAGGACCAATTGGTCAACCCAGTTTGCCTAATTGCCTCTGATTCTCTACTACTTTGGGTAGATGAGCATATAAATTCATACTGGCATTTAAGTATCCTGTGGTTAAATATCATCTTAATCATGATAAGCATCCTTGTTACCTTCGTTTATTTTGGCAATCTGGTACTGGCAATGATGATCTCGTCCCAGCCAGGTCTGATAAATCAAGCAAATACTGCAAGAAATTTTGACTACGAAGATAGCCAGCAGGTGGCTATGGATTAGTATTGTGAACTTGGGCTGGAGCGCATGTGCCCCACTGCTTAGCAGCTATTGCAGTGCTGCTCTGCCCTTTCCCCATTCCCTGCTGCTGCTAATGGTGCAGGCATAGAGTGAGGCTGCTGGCTCCTATAGCCCACCTTTTAGCTCCCTGCCTGTGAGTGTATGCAGGCACAAGACAGTAGAGATAACCAGTGAGAGGCGAGGAGAGTCTTCTGGGCAGATGTGGATATATTAGAACTCCATTAGGACCTGAGAACCTAAGAGAGAGAGACATGAAACTGAGTGTGTGATTAGTAAAGATGCTGTGGTGTTTGTCTGTTTGATGTCAGATTAGGGTTATTCTGTGTAAATATAAGATCTGCATTTGAATGCCTGACTAACAAGGTCTGTTGATATTCCTAATAATTTATCAAACTAACCTGGGTTATTTGTAGGCCACATTTCATAACAAGGGAACTGAGTTCTCTCTGCAGTATTAGATGTGGTTATTTCTAAGAAGAGAGGGAATAAACTGCATAGCTGTAATGGTGATTTGCAGTGAGCTGCACCCCTGCCAAATTATATTAAATACATTTTCTGTCCTCTATAATAACTTGTTGGAAAGATATATTATTTTTCAATTAGATTCTCTGAGCCCTGTTTACTAAAGGGCATAAATACTGTAATGCGCCGGCTCGATCTCAGTCGCCCTCTTTGCCGCAGACTGCAACGTGGAGAGCAGGTCCCCGGAGCAGATAGGTGCTGGGAGAGAGGCCTGCGCAGCCGGCGCTTGAGCCCACCGGGGTAAGGCCTTTAAATCTCGCCCTACCTCCGTGGGCCCCCGCCCCGGCCACGGGGAAGTTCCACACTTACCTCCTCCTGCTTGAAATTGCGCCGATCCGGCTGATTCTCCGCTCTCCGCCCACCGCCGCAGGAAGCCACAAGACAGGCCCTCCTATTTCCAATCTTCATCAACCAATCCAGGAGAAGCACGCGAGGTATTTAATCACGGACATCCGAGGCGCCGCGCGCCGAAGGAGCGCGACAAAGGGGCCTGCCCCTTTGTGCGCCCCTTCGTGCAGCCCCTGAGAGACCCTGAGCCCTTGACCACCCATTTCTCCCACCTACCTCTTCTAACTACCGGAAGCCAGCCGGACTCTTACTAAAATCCACCAAGCCCTCTAGCGTGCCAGAACAGGACCGTCTACACCATCCAAGTCAACCATCTAACACTCAATCACTCCATCTGAAACTTCCAATGCATGACGACACAGCCAGAGACAAACGACTGCTCAGGTGACATACACTGACAACGCACAGGAACACAGCACCCACTCAACCACTCCAGACAAAGACAATCAATCTCACAACTGAAGCCACACTCGAACAATTCTACAGGACTCCAGCATCAACCCAGCAACTACTCCACAACTCAACAAATCCATTCAACAACTGCACTCAATCGAATCAAACATCCTATATAACAACACATACAATTTAAAAGGATCCAGCCTCCAAAATGCATCCAACATTCTCAATCCCAATCATACATCACTACCTCCCACAGAAAAGAAATCTAACCAGACAACAAACCTCCACAACGTAAAATCACTCACACCAATACTAATAGCACCGATAACACAACTATTAGGCCTCACCCTATTCACCCTATCGCTCTTCAATGCGCAATCTATAACTAAAAAGTCGCTAATTCTCAATGACTACCTCACCGACACCAAGCCAGACATTTGCGCAATAACAGAAACATGGCTGAAACCATCAGATAAGGCAATCTTAAACCAATTACCGACGCTAACCTACGATATCTTCTCCCTTCCTAGACTGAAAAAAAGGGGAGGAGGAATCCTTCTTGCTACTAAAAAAGACCTCAAATTCTCTCAACATCCGATCCACTCCAATAATAAACTTGAGATAGGCTTCTTCACATCTCACCAACTCCAAATACTTCTAGTCTACGCCTCCCCGGGACTCTTAGAATCTGACGTCTCATCCATCATCGAAATAACAACAACACTCCTCAACCTGGACACCCCAGCAATAATACTCGGAGATTTTAATCTCCACATGGACAACCCTGCTCTCTCACCTAGCTGCCAAACTCTTCTACTAGCATTCTCAGCGATGGGCCTCTCCCAAATAGTCAAAAACCCGACACACAAAGCAGGCCACACACTAGACCTGATCTTTATCAACAAAGGCATAAAATCGACTTCTCCAATAAAAAATCTGAAGGTACCCTGGTCTGATCACTCCCTCATTTCTACATCATTCTCACTGGAAAAATCTACTACCAGTCACATACCTTCTCCATCCTTTACCTACAGGAAACCCTGTAATCCAGATGACCTTACCAATCAACTAACCAAACACCTTCCCGATATAATTCTCACTGATCCTAATATTGCTTTACACTCCTGGAATACGATCACGGAATCAATAGCCAATAAGCTCTGCCCTCTTACAACAAAAAAATCTCACCCAGATGCCTCCAAAAAACAACCATGGTTCTCAAAAGATCTTAGAAGGATTAAACAAATACTAAGACAAAAGGAATCTAACTGGCGGAAAACTCCAAATCCCAGCACACTCTCAGACTACAAACGCACGCTACAACAATACAAGGCCTACACCTCCAAAGCAAAAAGAGACTTTTTCGCCTCCAGATTTCACAACTTAGTCTTTGACGCGAAAGCTTTATTCAACTACGTTTCCACCCTCACCCAAGTTCCCTCACCAGAATACCCTAGTAATCAAGCTCAAGCCAAAGCAGATGAACTCGCTCTCTTCTTTCAAAACAAAATCAAGAATCTTCTTACTCAACTTCCCTCCAATATCGCTCCCCTAACACAAGCTCTAATGCCTCACATCAAAAACACTCACCTAGAAATGTTTGAACCTACCTCCTCCTCCGAAATCCAAACCATCCTTAGAAAAATGAAACCATCTTCGCACCCAGCGGTCCATATACCAACAAAACTTCTCCTCACAATACCAGAAACCATCTCCAAAACATTGGCTGACATAATCAACTGTTCGCTTTCACAAGGTTCCTTCCCAGAAGACCTCAAACAAGCCTCACTCAAACCACTTTTAAAAAAACCCAACCTGGACCTAAAAGACCCCAACAATTACCGCCCAATAGCTAATCTACCTATCATAGCCAAGATTATGGAAAAGCTTGTGAACTCCCAACTATCGGACTTCATTGAAGATAACAAACTGCTTTCCGCCTCACAACATGGATTCCGCAAAAATCGCAGCACAGAATCCCTTCTCACATCCCTAACAGACCTCCTCATCCTAGGTACAGACAAAGGACAATCATTTCTGCTGGTCCTTCTGGACCTTTCAGCAGCTTTTGATACCGTAAACCATGCGATCCTCATTAAACAGTTAGCTGCTATAGGAATCTCTGGCTTAGCGCTCTCCTGGTTCAAATCATTTCTAACCAACAGAGGCTACAAGGTAAAAATACAGAACAAAGAATCAGCACGCCACGACTCGACAGTCGGAGTCCCACAAGGTTCCTCTTTATCCCCTACACTCTTTAATATTTACCTCCTCCCACTATGCCAACTCCTCACCAACCTCAACTTAATACACTTTCTCTATGCGGATGACATCCAGATCCTGATCCCTATCAAAGAATCATACTCAAAAACCCTCGAATTCTGGGAATCCTGCCACCTAGAAATTAAAAGCCTCCTCAACAGCCTTAATCTGGTACTAAACTCATCTAAAACTGAAGTCCTACTCATAACTCCCGATAATAAACCCACAGTCTGTCTTCCAACCAACCTACAAACCACTCATGTAAGGGATCTAGGTGTCCTAATCGACAATAAATTGAACTTCAAAGCCCACATCAACAAAACAACCAAAGACTGCTTCTATAAACTGCAAGTTTTAAAAAGGATAAGACCACTCTTTCACGCCAAAGATTTCAGAACCATTCTCCAAGCCCTCATCTTCTCCAAATTAGACTACTGCAATGCGACTCTTCTTGGCCTCCCCTCCTCATATACAAAACCACTCCAAATGGTCCAAAACGCAGCAGCACGTTTACTAACAAACACCAGAAAAAGAGACCACATCTCTCCAGTCCTTCAAGCCCTCCACTGGTTACCAATCCACTTCAGAGTAATTTACAAATCCATCACATTATTATACAAAATCATTCACCAACACACCATAATCGACCTACAAATTCCTCCCCGTGTTCACGAATCAACAAGACCGACTAGGGAAGCCTACACAGGATGCCTCCTTGTTCCACCCGTAAAAACTACTAATCACAGAACCTTGAGAGACCGAGCCCTTTCAACAGCAGGCCCTCCGCTATGGAACTCTATCCCACCAGATCTAAGAAACGAACCGTGCCTCTTAACGTTTAGGAAAAGACTTAAGACATGGCTTTTCAGGCAAGCCTTCCCGAACTCCACCTAACAAGATCCATCAATGACTCCTATGCTAAGTAGCTGTATATAGTGGACTCCATATTTATTTTGTTCTCTTGTATATATAGAGGACTCCTTATTTACATTGTACACTTGTATATAATTATCCTCCTCTATATCTTTTATTTCTTATAATCCCAGTTCATGAACCCTTGTTAATTGTAACTGCTTCTCTTCTCCACGTTTATTTATGTTTTTGGTTATATTTTTGCACCCCTGTTTTCTGTAAACCGACATGATGAGAACGAGTTCTTGAATGCCGGTATAAAAAAACCTTAAATAAATAAATAAATAAGTTGGGGAGGACGGCGTCTGATACCCCCTGCTTCAGCCCGGAACAACGCAAGGCCCACGTGAGGGGAGGAGCCGGAGCGCAGTGAAAACCTGAGCGCTTGCCGAGAAGTTCAGGAGGACGGCATCTGATACCCCCTGCTTCAGCCCCGAACAACACAAGGCCCACGTGAGGGGAGGAGCCGGAGCGCAGTGAAAACCTGAGCGCTTGCCGAGAAGTTCGGGAGGACGGCGTCTGATACCCCCTGCTTCAGCCCGGAACAACGCAAGGCCCACGTGAGGGGAGGAGCCGGAGCGCAGTGAAAACCTGAGCGCTTGCCGAGAAGTTCGGGAGGACGGCGTCTGATACCCCCTGCTTCAGCCCGGAACAACGCAAGGCCCACGTGAGGGGAGGAGCCGGAGCGCAGTGAAAACCTGAGCGCTTGCCGAGAAGTTCGGGAGGACGGCGTCTGATACCCCCTGCTTCAGCCCGGAACAACGCAAGGCCCACGTCAGGGGAGGAGCCGGAGCGCAGTGAAAACCTGAGCGCTTGCGGCGCCCCGTTGACGCCGGCGCGCCGCCAAAGCCGTGCGCACCTAAGGGGTGCGCACGGCTTTGTCCGGCTTAGTCCGGAATAGGTCGGATAGGAGGGAGAACACGCAGCTCTCAAACGCTGAACCACCGACTAAAACTGCTGCGGTAAAAACTTTCTATTCCTTATTATTATTAATGCAACAGTAAAATGCCTGCAAAGAGAAAAGGGAGAGTTCGGGTGTTTCCCTCTGAACCCCTTCCCTCCCTATTACAACTGGAAATAGATCGTTTTATGCAGCAATTAGAAAAGGAGGGCCCCAGTGAAACCGTTGGAAGTATCTCGATAGAGGAGATGGGTACATCCTTGGTTGAGACGTCCCTCAGCCCTGTCCCACGTCCCCCTCCAGCCCAACGATCCATAAGCGAAGGAGCAGCAGCATTGCCTACCGATGAGGTCGGTCAACAGCCAGCTACTGAATGAGCTACCTCCGTTTTGGTAGAGGAGTCTAATGAGGGAACAATAACCCAGGCAGCAATGAATATTGCTGAGCAACAACGTGAAGTTCCACTAGGAGAACTACTGGAGGTTGTGGAACAACCGACATCTAGACCGGAAACGGTAACTTTGGGAGCACTGTGGGATTTAGTTAGCGGGCTATCTGTGACGGTCAACAGGTTGGAGAAAAAAATTGATTCTGTATCCTCAAATTTGTCTAAACGAAATGATGATATACAACAACAAGTAAATAATTTAGATGCTAGAATTGTTACGGTAGAAGGCAATGTTAAAGCTATACAAGCAGTTAACATTGCCTTAATAAAAGATCAGTCTTTAGTCTCAAGAAGGTTAGAAGTGATGGAAAATAGTACTAGACAACTGAATGTAAGAATTATGAACTTTCCTAGGATAGCCGGGGAAATACCATATGTTTCTTTAAAAAAATTTCTTTCGGAAGTTCTGGAATTTACAGAAAATAATATGATTTCAATTAATTCCTGTATTTCTTGAAAAAGAGAACTTCTGGCCCAGTAGCATCTGTCCCGGCTAATCTAACAAGCTTTTTGGAGAATTCAGCTACACAAATTTTAGAAAGAGAAACGTTAGTAGTATCATTGATTTCAACAGCTGATGTAAGTTCTTTAATGAGAACATACTTTCAAAAATTTCCCATACAATATTTTGGACAAAATATAAAAATTTTTCCAGATTTATCATTAGCTACTCGTACTAAACGTAGACAGTTTCTGGAACTAAGACAAATAATTTTGACAATGGGATTTTCCTTCACCTTAAAATACCCCTGTCGATGTGTATTAAAGAGAGGCATGGAATCATTTGTGTTTACGCAAATAGAACATTTAATTCAATTTGTTGAATCACGATTGCCTGCAACCTCATCTCCGGTAGAACCAAATGGGTAGGGTGTAGAAACAGAGTAAATTGCAAAACGGAGTTTGCCTAATTATTATATTTTCTTTTATTTTTATCCTCTTATTGAATAGTCAGGATGGTTCAGATTTAAAAAACTTTTGTTTCCTGTATCATGCTTAAAAAGTTGATGTCAAGCTTTTGAGATAAATTTTTGCCAATTGCAAATGTTTCATAGAATGAACCATAACAGTAAAGTTTCTTTTTAGCATTTGGTAAAAATTGAAGCTGTAAGTATAAAGTGTAAAATGATGTATACTGAATTATGTAAAACTTGAAAACTTAATAAATAAATAAATAAATAAGTTGGGCTGCATAGAGAGAGGAATATCGAGTAAGAAAAGGGAAGTGATTATCCCCTTGTACAGGTCCTTGGTGAGGCCTCACCTGGAGTACTGTGTTCAGTTCTGGAGACCGTATCTACAAAGAGACAGAGACAAGATGGAAGCGGTACAGAGAAGGGCGAACAGAAAGGTGGAGGGTCTTCATCGGATGTCATACGAGGAGAGATTGAAGAATCTAAATATGTACACCCTGGAGGAAAGGAGGAGCAGGGGTGATATGATTCAGACCTTCAGATACTTGAAAAACTTTAACAATCCAAAGACAACGACAAACCTTTTCCGTCAGAAAAAAATCAGCAGAACCAGAGGTCACGAGCTGAGGCTCCAGGGAGGAAGACTAAGAACCAATGTCAGGAAGTATTTCTTCACGGAGAGAGTGGTGGATGCCTGGAATGTCCTTCCGGAGGAAGTGGTGAAGTCCAAAACTGTGAAGGACTTCAAAGGGGCATGGGATAAACACTGTGGAACCATCAGGTCTGGAGGACGTGTATAAAGAGGAGGCAGCAAAACACTGCACGGAGCGGCAGTAGCCACAGAGGCATTCACGGAGCGGGATGCCAGTGGTTGGTGTTCCACCTTCACGGACAGGAAGGATGGAGGGCTGCCATCTCAAAATTTAAAAAAACAAACAAACAAAAAAAATCAAAACAGGGGTGGGTAAGAGTATGTAAAATTAACGGAGAGTTCATAGGCTTATAGGTATTACCAATTATTAGGCTTATTCAATATTTGTTGATAGTTAATGTGGCTTTCAATGCATACTTCACTTTCAATGCATATCCAGCATAGCTCTCTGCTTCAACGGCAGGGGAGAAGTAAAACTAATACTTCACGCATATCCAGCATAGCTCTCTGCTTCAACGGCAGGGGAGAAGAAAAACAACCAATAAGGGCTGAATAGATAGTCTGGGTAAACAAATAAGTATGGGTGTAGCTTGCTTGTTGTGGCGGTTACTAACCCCAACTAATCAAGCTTGATATTTCACTTGGATGCAGCTCCATCACTGCTCTCTGCATTAATGGTGGGGGTGAAAGGGAAATAGATCCAAGGGTTGCTAAGAGCCAAGAGAAACAGATAAGTATGAAAGGAAAGAAGTGTGAAGCTTGCTGGGCAGACTGGATGGGCCGATTGGTCTTCTTCTGCTGTTATTTCTAAGTTAGTGTTAATGCCTTTGCATTGGTAGTATCATGCTAGTGTAACTGTTAATGGAAAAATTCCTGCCCTAACATAGTGGCAATTTAATCAGTCACATTCAAATGCATGCAAAGTAGATGATAAATTCAACAACAAATCATATTAAGCTATTTGGTTAGTATCAACACATGGGCTAGAGCAAAAACGTAATTACATCTCACATGGCCCTGTGGCTATCCAAATCCTCAAGTGGCTTTCATGGAGCCAGTCCTCCCACCCCAAGTCCTCAAGATTCTCCTCTCCAGGTAATCTCCCACCCCCAAAACCTCATACAGACTCTCTAGGCCAGAGCTTTCCAAAGTGTGTGATGCGACACTTTAGTGTGTCACCTGCAGTGTGCCGATGTGTCGCGCAAGCCCGGTGCACATGACTGAGCAGAGCAAGTGGTATACCGAGGAGAGGTCAGGGGGAGCCAATGCAGCCGCCGGTGGACCTCATCCCACTGGTGGCTGAGTAGTGAAGTATCGCTGTGCTGTGCCGGAGACACACAGCAGGAAGATGGCAGGGCCGTGGTGGAGCTCATGTCACCACGGCCCGAAGAAAAAGGTCATGTCTAAACGTGCAGGTACTCCTCCTCCTTTCTGCCCGCGCGGCCCCGGAAGAAATATGTTGCCGGAGCAGGAAGGAGGAGGAGCATCAGCCACATGCAGAAGAGGAGCAGCGTTGTTGCAGTGGGCTGAGAAGAGGAGGCGGCCCGGTAGCAGGGCCGCCACTGTGGATCGGCCCGAGAAGATCAGGGCCGCTGCAGAGCCCATCCTGCAGCGACCGGTGAAGAGGAGGCCCAGAGGTAAGAGAGAGGCTGAGGGCCCATAGAGTGTGTGTATGAGATGAGTTGAGAGATTGTGAGTGTGTATGAGATGTGTTGAGATGTGTTGAGAGACTGTGTGTGGGAGTGAGGACCTGAATGTTTGCAGAGACAGCATATGACAGTGAGAGCCTGTGCTTGAGCAAGTCAGCATGTGGGAGTGAGAGGGAGCCTGGGTGTGTGAGAGTCAGACAGCATGTGCCAGTGAGAGATTGTGTATGAATGATTTTTTGAGAGAAAGCATGTGAGAGTGAGAACCTGAGTGTGTGTGTGTGTGTGTGAGAGAGAGAAAACATGTGAGAATGAGAACCTGACAGTGTGTTTGAGGGAACAAGATAGATGGAGAGAAAAGAAATAGAAAAAAAGACAATATGAAAGGAATTGGCAAAAAAATAAGAAAGGGAAGGTGGAACAAAAAAACCTGTGATCAACCAATTAGAAAAAAGGTAAAAAAAAAAAAAATACTTTTTACTGATTGGCACATGTAATCTTTGGGAATGTGCAAGAATAGCACTTTCTCTATGCGGATCTCACAATGTATGAGATCAACATGGAGGAAGTGGAAACCCACGGGGCCTGCACAGAGGAGGCAGCAGAATGGGCTTCAGTGCTAGTAGCAGCAATCAGAGCCTCCCCAATAGCCATGCGGCGACAGTGGCAGCAGAGGAATGAGAGAGGCTCCGAGATTGCTGGCAAAAGAAAGAGAGGGGGTCTGCCTTTAGTGTGTGCATGTGTATGAATGGGAGTCTGCTTGGGGGTATATGTGTGTGAATGTATGGGTGCCTGCCTGAGGGTGTATCTGTGTATGAGAATGAATGGGTGTCTTCCTGGGGTTTGTATATGTAAGAATAGGTGCCTGCCTGTGTGTGGTGTGTGTGTGTGAGAATGAATTGGTGCCTGCCTGGGGGTGTGTGTGTGTGAGAATGAATGTGTGCATGCCTGGGGGATGGTGAGGGAGTGGTGTGAAAATGAATGGGAGCTTGCCTGGGTGTGTTTGTGTGTATGTGAAGGGAGCCAGAGAGACTGAGAGCATGAGTGTGTATGAGAAAATCCAGGGGAGTAAGAGTTTGTGTGTGTGTGTGTGGGGGGGGGGGTGTGGAGGGGTAAGAGAGGGGGGAGAGAGTGTCTTAGAGCCTGAGAGTGTGTCAGTGTCTGTGAGAGCGAGAGGTTATGGTGGGTATAAGAGCATGAATGTGTATGTATGTGACAGTGTATGTGTGAGAGAGAATGGACATGTGAGTATGTGTGAGAGAGAGAGGATAACCTCCTAATCCTTGACAATATCAGGGTGACTGGAAATCAAGAGCTCCCACGTATGGATAGCAGGGGCTTTTTAAAATCCTTATTAGTTTTAATTATTAGATGTTATTTGATATGTGCTGCTTTGAAATATTTTATTGGTGTTTGGGAAATTGAAAAAAATGTAAATGATTTTAATTAATAGAAATTCTGTGTATCAGTAGTTTTAAAATATTCTTTAGTTTGGTTTTACTATTATAACTGATGCTTTATGTTTCTTGATTTTATTTGTTTTGGGGTAGATTTTCAGAGCCCTGCTCGCCTGTAAGCCTATTTTACATAGGCCTACCGGCGCGCGCAGACCCCGGGACTCGTGTACGTCCCGGGGTTTTCGGAGGGGGGCGGGCCCGGTCGTCGCGGCGTTTCGGGGGCGTGTCGGCAGCATTTTGGGGGCGGGTACGGGGCGTGGCTACGGCCCGGGGGCGTGGCCGCGCCCTCCGTACCTGCCCCCAGGTCACGGCCCGGCGCGCAGCAGGCCCGCTGGCGCGCGGGGATTTACGTCTCCCTCCGGGAGGCGTAAATCCCCCGACAAAGGTAAGGGGGGGTGTAGACAGGGCCGGGTGGGTGGGTTAGGTAGGGGAAGGGAGGGTAAGGTGAAGGGAGGGCAAAGGAAAGTTCCCTCCGAGGCCGCTCCGATTTCGGAGCGGCCTTGGAGGGAACGGGGGGAGGCAGCGCGGCTCGGTGCGCGCAGGCTATACAAAATCGATAGCCTTGCGCGCGCCGATCCAGGATTTTAGTGGATATGCGCGGCTCCGCGCATATCTACTAAAATCCAGCGTACTTTTGCTTGAGTCTGATGCGCAAGCAAAAGTAGGCTGATCGCGCTTCTTTTAAAATCTACCCCCTAATGAGGAATGGTGGTTCTGTTTTTACATTGTTAATACACAGTCTGGCTTCTTGGTGTTTCCATTTCAGTTTTTGTCTAATTTGTGCTCCTTTATTTTGTATTCTGTATTTGGTGAGGGTCTGTTTCTGCTCTGTGTGTGTGACCATGATGAGAGATTCTGCTAGCATAGGGATCTATAGCAATCTGGTTTGTTTTGTTTCCTAAATAGGTGGTGTATTGATATTCTAGGACCCAGTGTAATATTTACCCTTGCTTTTTCACAGGTAGGGTTATTGTTGTTTGAGTCCTTGGTATTATTACTGTTATGTTACGATGGGATTGCAGTATAGATTTTGAGTGTCTTTTTTTGTGAGGTTTTGTGTTAGTTCACAATGTGCCTGGCAGTGGAAGGTGTTTGTGCTGCTGTTACTGTGAGGTGACACCAGAATTTGAAAATATCTTTTAGTATGATGAGCTGTAAGGGAAACATCCAAGCTCTATTGTTTGGGGGAATTTCAGTGGATGCACAGAGTTACAGAACTGGAGGTGCAGGATTTATATTGACATTCTGTCCCTTCCTATAAAAACCAGACTTCACTCTCATAGCCACATAGAATTAGTTGAATGAGGCTACCAAATAATTTTATAGTGTGAAACTGGCCAGCTTTTTAAAACTACGCAGAAGACCCTTTGGACTTTTTTATTAACACCAAATATTCAATAGCTGTGTTCATCCCATCAAGCTCATATATCTCATTAAAGAGGTAAATTGAATAACACAATAACTTTGTTTTATTATTGTTGCTCATAAATTATAACAATAACATTAATCTTGGAATATTATATATTTTTAATATAAATGAAAGGTTTTCACAAGATAGGTTGTGTCGTGAAACATTTTATTATGTATATATTTCAGGAAACATACATAAATTGTCGAAATACATTTCTTCGTTTAACCTTTAACCTCTGTTTTGCTAGTAGACTGAATTACTGTGTCATGAAATTATGTTTGTCGAAAACGAAATCACTGTGAACCTGGAAGATGTAGTAGGCCAGATTGACAAACTAAAGAGTAGCAAGTCACCTGGACTGGATGATATGCATCCTAGGGTTCTGAAGGAACTAAAAAATGAAATTTCTGATCTATTAGTTACAATTTGTAACTTATCATTAAAATCATCCATTGTACCTGAAGACTGGAGGGTGGCCAATGTAACCCCAATATTTAAAAAAGGCTCCAGGGGCGATCCGGGTAACTATAGACCAGTGAGCCTGACTTCAGTGCCGGGAAAAATAGTAGAAACTATTCTCAAGAACAAAATTGTAAAGCATATAGAAAGACATGATTTAATGGAACATAGTCAACATGGATTTACCCAAGGGAAGTCTTGCCTAACAAATCTGCTTCATTTTTTTGAAGGGGTTAATAAACATGTGGATAAAGGGGAACCAGTAGATGTAGTGTATTTGGATTTTCAGAAGGCGTTTGACAAAGTACCTCATGAGAGGCTTCTACGAAAACTAAAAAGTCATGGGATAGGAGGCGATGTCCTTTCGTGGATTACAAGCTGGTTAAAAGACAGGAATCAGAGAGTAGGATTAAATGGTCAATTTTCTCAGTGGAAAAGGGTAAACAGTGGAGTACCTCAGGGATCTGTACTTGGACCGGTGCTTTTCAATATATATATAAATGATCTGGAAAGGAATACGACTAGTGAGGTTATCAAATTTGCAGATGATACAAAATTATTCAGAGTAGTTAAATCACAAGCAGACTGTGATACATTGCAGGAGGACCTTGCAAGACTTGAAGATTGGGCATCCAAATGGCAGATGAAATTTAATGTGGACAAGTGCAAGGTGTTGCATATAGAGAAAAATAACCGTTGCTGTAGTTATACGATGTTAGGTTCCATATTAGGAGCTACCACCCAGGAAAAAGATCTAGGCATCATAGTGGATAATACTTTAAAATCGTCAGCTCAGTGTGCTGCAGCAGTCAAAAAAGCGAATAGAATGTTAGGAATTATTAGGAAGGGAATGGTTAATAGAACGGAAAATGTCATAATGCCTCTATATCGCTCCATGGTGAGACCACACCTTGAATACTGTGTACAACTCTGGTCGCCGCATCTCAAAAAAGATATAGTTGCGATGGAGAAGGTACAGAGAAGGGCAACCAAAATGATAAAGGGGATGGAACAGCTTCCCTATGAGGAAAGGCTGAAGAGGTTAGGGCTGTTCAGCTTGGAGAAGAGACGGCTGAGGGGGGATATGATAGAGGTCTTTAAGATCATGAGAGGTCTTGAACGAGTAGATGTGACTCGGTTATTTTCACTTTTGAATAATAGAAGGACTAGGGGGCATTCCATGAAGTTAGCAAGTAGCACATTTAAGACTAATCGGAGAAAATTCTTTTTCACTCAACGCACAATAAAGCTCTGGAATTTGTTGCCAGAGGATGTGGTTAGTGCAGTTAGTGTAGCTTGGTTCAAAAAAGGTTTGGATAAGTTCTTGGAGGAGAAGTCCATTAATGGCTATTAATCAATTTTACTTAGGGAATAGCCACTGCTATTAATTGCATCAGTAGCATGGGATCTTCTTAGTGTTTGGGTGATTGCCAGGTTCTTGTGGCCTGGATTGGCCACTGTTGGAAACAGGATGCTGGGCTTGATGGACCCTTGATCTGACCCAGCATGGCAATTTCTTATGTTCTTATGTCTAAAAAGTGTCACCAACATGAAAAGTTTGGAAAGCTCTGCTCTAGGCAATACCATCCATTCATCCTTAACCCCCACCTACCATCTTGGAGTTCCTGGAAGGAAACATTTGGTGAAAGAGAAACTTCTTCTTCATCCTGCCTTGCTGGCACCCAAGGACCTCATACTTCTTTATCTGGTTGCTAGCCAGAGGTTAATTGGCATCACTGTTTCTAGGGTGAATGCAAGGTTTATTCACATTATAGCAGGGCTAAAGTAAAATATGTGATGTTCTTTGCCTTTGATTCCTGTAAACATCCAAGGTCTTCATCTGCTAAATTGCTCCATGGGGTAAGATGGAAATTACACGTGCACTTTGCCTGGTTTGGGCTCTTGAATGTTCTGTCTAGGCCCGGGACAGCTGAGACTCAAATGGAGGTATAGATCCTTTCCACACTGAGTGCACAATATGGTTTCTAATATTTACACAAGGAAAAGACTGAGCCCTGGCATTTAGAGGACTGATATATTGGGAGCATGGTACTGACATAGTCACAGATGAAATTATTAATGAAATCACCAGAAATATTCCTGTACTATGGTTAGGCCGCGGCAAGCCGCGACCGGGGCAGTCTGTTATGGCTGCTGGCCGCGGCGGTCCGCAGCCAGGACCAGGTACTCAACCGCGGCGTCGGGTTGGCCCGGAGGCTTCTGCAGGAGCAGGGAGCCTCCTCCGGTGTTCTTCCCGCGGCCTGGCTGCTGCCCAGGCCGGCCGTGGAGCCCAGCGGGGCTGAGCTAACTCCTCCCCCTCCCTGGCTGCCTTAGAGCCGCGCGCGCGGCTGAAGACAAGATTTAAAGGGGCCATGACAGGAAATGGTCGTGGCTCCCTTCTGAGACTCCTCCCTCTTGTTAGGTATTTAAGACAAGGTCTGCTTCTCAGACCTTGCCTTGGTATTGGCTTCTGGTTCCGGATTCTGTGCTGGTGTTCCTGGTCTCCGTTCCTGGTCTCCGTTCCTGGTCTTCGTCCCGCTTCTGTTCTTCTTCCTTGTTGGACTGATTCTTGGCTTCTGACCCCTGTACCGGCTGTCGTTCTTCATTTGGCTTGACTTTGGACTGGCTGCGGACCCTTCTCCTGGCTTGCTTCTGGACTGGCTGCGGACCCTTCTCCTGGCTTGCTTCTGGACTGGCTGCGGACCCTTCTCCTTGCTTCGACCCTCGGAACGGCTTTCGACTACTCTTCGGCTCCGGCTCCTGGACTGACTCGACCTGCTGGAGGCGCTAGCCGTCTGGAATCTATGACCCGCAGGAGGCGCCTACATCCAGACCAATCTTCAGTCCCGAGGGAGTCTCCTAAGTCCCAGCGGCCGGATTCCTACGGACCCCTCCTGAGGGAACCGCGAGCTTCCAGAGCGAAGTCTTGTACTCGACTGGCGAACCTTCAAGCCTTGCCCTCCGACGGTAGGGACCAGAGAGGTTTAACTCCCTCTTTGGCAGTGCTAACCTTACCTCGGAACAGGGGTCCACTTCCGGATTCGTATCATACTATTTGCTGGAATGCTAGAGAAAATAAATTCAATTGAAGTTCTGCATCATTCACACAAGCCAAAAAATGCACCTATTTAAGCAGAATAATGAGTCAGATTGAAGGTACTATTTCACAGTTGCAAATATAAATTGTTTAATGCAACAAAATACTTCACTGGAACTTGGGCTACCAAGAAAGCACAGTCAGAAGCAATAACTTGAGAAAAATAGGCCTACTTAGGAGTCAAAGATGATCTGAGAGAGTGGTGTTACACCTGGCTCCTTCATAAATTTGATTACCTGAAAAGAGCAAAAGGTAAACACTAAGAGGGTATTCTGGATATGTGCTTTATATTGGGAAATGAGTATCAGACTTTTCCTACTCAA
The DNA here is from genome assembly GCF_901001135.1 of Rhinatrema bivittatum. NCBI lineage: Eukaryota > Metazoa > Chordata > Amphibia > Gymnophiona > Rhinatrematidae > Rhinatrema > Rhinatrema bivittatum. Next base: position 139,008,625 of record NC_042620.1, read on the forward strand.
GATATTAAGAAGGTAATTTTCAACAGTCTGCTTTTTAAGGTTGTATTTGATATACTCATGGCAGTCACTTAATTTATAAAATGCCATGTATCTCCACACTAACATTGTTTTAATACAGGGATCCACGTAGTTTGTGCACTTACTTAAGAAAAATATGTGCATTTATTTTATGCAGGAAATAATTATAACAAGTGCATGTAATAACCTTTAATTTGTTTGGAAGTAGCTATTTTATAGTTTGTTCGAATATTCTGCTTTTGAAAATATTTGTACGCATACTTTTAATCACTGGTTCACTTAGACCAGTGGTCTTCATTTTTTTTTTTTTAAGTGGGGGACTACTTTGAATCCAACGGGGTTGGGGCACAGCCAGGTTGAGGAGGGGGGAGAGTGTCCCTCCTATGTTTTAGTCAGCTGGGGGGGGGGGGGGGTGTGTGCAGAGAGGGTTCCACTCCAATGTTGCAGGTGTTCTTGTTCCTCCTCACATCTTCCTATTGCCAGCTCCTCTGTCCCTCCCTCCCTGCTGCTCTTCAGCCAGGGTGGGTGTGTGTAGCTTACATTGCTATTCCCATGCTGCACTTAATCTGTGGCAAGCCAAAGTGTGCATGTATGTGTATGTGTGTGTAGCTTACATTGCTGCTGATGTGCTTTACCTGTTCTATTATCTCTCCAACTCTACCCTGTCTCCTTTGTTCCTAACCCCCCCCCCCACCTTCCTTTGACCCCTCTCAAACTACAGTCTCCCTAGCTTCCTTTGCCAACACAAGACACTGAAAAAGTGCATTCAGTTTGTAGCTCTTTGTCTCCACTCTTCCGTCTGTGTTGCTCTTCCTGCTGCTTGCTACATTGGGGTTGACCTCATTCCCCATTTCTGTGCCCTTCCTGTTGCTGGCTATGCCATGTATCCTGCTGCTCTGGCATCAGAAGGAGGGAGCCTTCCAATTTCCCTGTCAGGACCTGGCTGCGCCTGCTGCTCCTCTGGCACATACAGTGCAGGGCCAGGTTAGGAGGGAAGTGGAATGCAGAGCTTAGTCTTCTCAGCAGAGCAGTCTGCCTCTCCTGATTCTCTCCAACTCATTGTGGGTCAAGGATAAGCTAGGGCAGTGATTTTAGCTGCTGTGGTCTGGCTCCCCTTTTCCACTATAGCTAACTGGAGCTGAAGTAGGGACAAGGCTCTTCTCGATTTTGTGGTCTACCTGTTTTCTCCTGCTCTTCTCCAGCTGTGCAGGGAGTGGAGATGCCTTCAATTGTGGATGGAGAATGCACAGTGTGTGGGGTTTTTTTTTTACCCCCGCCCGTGGAAGTGAACCAATTGGGGATTGTCCATGGCCCCCGGACATACCTTGAGGATCACTGTCCTAGACCCTCCATTACTGCATCCGGACTCCACATCACTTAATCCAGACCACCCATCATAAAACTGCAGACAAGACACATGTGATTTCATATCAATGAATCAAACAGCAGAGGCATAATTATTTACAGAATGTACGGTATTCTGGAGTGTCTGACTGAAGGTAATGTTGATTTGACATTTAGGTAGGGTCTGGAAAGGCTTGTTTGAATAACCAAGTCTTAAGCCTTTTTCTGAAAGTTAGGAGGCAGGGCTCCTGTCGTAGATCCGGTGGAATGGAATTCCATATCAGAGGTCCTGCTGTAGAGAAGGCCCGGTTTCTGAATGTTAGGTGTTGTGTAGTTTTGGTATGTGGTACATGAAGTGATCCTCTATATGCTTCTCTAATGGGTCTGGAGGAGGAATGTTGTCTGAACGGGATTTGAAGGTTTAGAGGAGCTTGGAGATGGATGGCTTTGTAGATCATGGTGATGGACTTATGGGTAATTCTGAAGTGTATTGGCAGCCAATGTAAATTTTTGAGGATGGGAGTGATGTGGTCTCTTCTCTTCGTGTTTGTCAGTGTTCTGGCAGCAGCGTTCTGGATCATCTGAAGCGGTTTGGTGGAGGAAGAAGGGGAGACCTAGTAGAATAGAGTTGCAATAATCTATCTTAGAGAAGATTATTGCTTGAAGAACCGTTCGGAAGTCTTGAAAGTGAAGGAGAGGTTTTAGTACATGTAGTTTATGAAAGCAGTCTTTAGTTGTGCGGTTGATGAATGATTTTAAATTCAGACGATTGTCTATCATTACTCCTAAGTCTCTTGCTTGGGTGATGGGTAGGTTGGCTGGTGGATTTGACGTGAAGTTGCTATTTTCTAGAGAGATTAGGAGTTCACTTTTAGATGAGTTTAGAATCAGGTTAAGACTAGCGAGGAGGCAGTTGATTTCTCGAAGGCAATTTTCCCAATATTCAAGTGTTTTTGTGCCTTTTTTGTATGTAAGTATTTTTATATGCAAGAATCAATTTTTGTCAAATAAAAAAACAGAATGCAACCAAACTTGAAGCACTTTTCTTTGAAATATTCTTTAGCTTTCCTTAATATTTTGAATGTCCTTCTGAAATCAGCATCATGCACAGCATTTCATATGCTACTGTATCTAATTTTTCTTGTGTTCAATATTTATTCGCATACACACTCGTTCATTCATACCTTGCACAATCTTATGTGCACACTATATACTTTCTATATAGAGGACATCACCACATTTCCACTTTTCATCTACTCTGATAGTACGGTTCCATGAGATTATATCCATATTATTATTGTAGAATAGTATGATGCTGCACAAACATATTTACAAGTATGACTTTTCCATGCTGAGTATTTAAAGTGCTAGCTTATAGCTCAGAATCTACTGTTATATAAAATACTACTGCTCCCTTAAAGTTGAATTTTAAAAGCCGACATGCGAATCAATCAGTGGATGCGCAGATGTCGGGCTGGCGTGCACCAAGCGGATTTTAAAAGCCACCCGGATTCATGTATATCTCCTGCTGCATGCACAAATGAAAAAAGATTTCAAAAAGGGCTGGGGCATGGGCTTTCCAGGATTTTAACCTAACATTTATACTTGAATACTTATGTGCCTTGGTGCACGCCAGGGTTCCCTGCCAGATAACTTTACTTCTGCAATGGATGATGTGTAAGTAATAAAACAAAAAAGTCTAGCCAGATAGCCCCAACCTTTAAAACCCCACCTAACGGAAGGGAGGAACGAAGGCTGTTAAACTAGGAGGGTTTGGAAGACCTATCCTTTACCTGGGCAGACTGGGAATGAACTAGTTTTAGTGGCAATGGCATTGGAAAGTGTCCCTTATAAAATCTCCCCACTTATGTGATAGAAGCAGGATTTGCCTGCATGGGCGCACACCCACTTAAAATTGAGCGCATGTGCGCACGGCCAGCCTATATTATAACAAATAAGAAACGGAACTATCATCAGGAGGTGAGGGGAAATGGGTGACTGCGCTATGTGACTATGCCCCTCCCCCGACGTCACTGTGAGCTCCGGTGGCAGTTGAAAAGCGCCTCACCATCAGGCGCCAGCGAGTGGGGAGGCCACCCTCCATCCTGGGCCCCCGCAAGAAGTGAACACCATCTTAAATAATTAAAAAGAAACGGAACTATCATCAGGAGGTGAGGGGAAATGAGTGACTGCGCTGTGTGACCATGCCCCTCCCCCGACGTCAACTCTTTGTGCTTCATTTACTATTTTTTCTTTTACGTTTTCTGTTAAGTAACCTTTTTTCAAGTTCCTACCTAATGCCTTTGTTAACAATTTTATTATAAATGTTCTCTGTATTTGACTATGGAAATATTTTTTCCTGCTTTTTCTGTTTTATGTAAACCGGTATGATTTGCATTTTAATGTAAGAATGTCGGTATATAAAAATTATACATAAATAAATAAATAAATAACATGCGTGCATATATGTGTGTATGTTATAAAATAGCCGCGTCCCTGCGCATGGACCGACAAATGTGTCCTTCCTCTAGACCTGGATCCATCAGGTCTAGAGGAAGTGTATAAAGAGGAGGCAGCAAAACACTGCACGGAGCAGCAGTAGCCACAGAGGCATTCACGGAGCGGGATGCCAGTGGCCAGTGGTTGGTGTTCCACCTTCACGGAGCGGAAGGATGGAAGGCTGCCATCTCCAAATTAAAAAAAGAAAAAAACAACAAAAAAACCAGGGATGGGTTCATAGGATATAGGTATTACCAATTATTAGGCTTATTCAATTACCAATTATTAGGCATTTCAATATTAGATGATAGTTAATGTGACCTTCAAGGCATACTTCACTTTCAATGCATATCCAGCATTGCTCTCTGCTTCAACGGCAGGGGAGAAGTAAAACTAATACTTCACGCATATCTCTGCTTCAACGGCAGAGAGCTATGCTGCCGCTTAACCAACTAATCAAACTTAATATTTCACTTGGAAGCAGCTCCATCACTGGGGGTGAAAGGGAAATAGAACCTAAGGTTACTAAGAGCCAAGAGAAACAGATAAGTATGAGAAAAAAAGAAGTGTGAAGCTTGCTGGGCAGACTGGATGGGCCGATTGGTCTTCTTCTGCCACCATTTTCTATGTTTCTATGTGTGCAGGTGCAGCCACATTCCGCTTTGAAACTTACCATCTTAAAGTGTTCATATGCCTAATTAAAACTATACACATCTCATTGTACAATTCAGCACTTATCTTTTCTGTTGTATACATTACAACTAAAAGTTCTTTATATAACAAATAGCGCCACATATCACACTCAGGGATGGTAACTTTTAAACAGGTGTGCAGGTGCACATAACATGTGCGTGTGTTTGCCGGCCTGCAGCCATTTTATAAAATACATGCATATTTGCTTGCATGTTATAAAATAGCCTGACTGCACGCATGTGTATTCAATTTTAAGTGGATGCATGCTTGTGCGCACAAATCCTTTTTCTACCGCTTAAGTGGGGGAATTTTAGAAGGAATGCACACTGTCCTTGCCATTTTCCTAGTTTATTCCCTGTTCGCCCAGTTAAGTGATAGGTTTTCCAAACCCCTCTAGTTTAATTGCTCCCTCCCCCCCCCCCCGTTAACCCTGACCCTTAAAACCAGTGGCGTAGCCACGGGTGGGCCTGGGTGGGCAGGTGCCCACCCAACTTAGACCCAGGCCCACCCAACTGGCACCGGAACTGCAAGGCTGTCGCGGGATCCCATCCCCGCGACAGCGAACAAGAGAACCCACGCCTCGCGCGCCATCACGGAACACATGGGGAAGCGCTGCTGCGGCCGTATGGCCAACCGGTCTTCCTGTTGAGGGGGGGGGGAGCGGAAGCGCCGCACGCAGCTTCCGCTTCCTCCCCCCAATGCAGGAAGATCAGCTGCCTCTCCTGCTGCCACCCGTTCTCCTGCTATCTTCGGACCAAACGGCCCGCCGAACTTCCTGTTTGGGGGAGCGGAAGCGCCGCGCACAGCTTCCGCTTTCTCCCCCAAAGCAGGAAGATCAGCTGCCTCTCCTGCTGCCACCGGCCTCCTGCTATCTTCGGGCGTCGGGCCGTACTGCCCGCCGATCTTCCTGCTTGGGGGGGGGGGAGGAAGCGGACGTTGTGCGCTGCGCTTCCGCTCCCCCCCCCGACAGGAAGTTCGGCGGGCAGTACGGCCCGACGCCCGAAGATAGCAGGAGGCCGGTGGCAGCAGGAGAGGCAGCTGATCTTCCTGCTCTGGGGGAGAAAGCGGAAGCTGTGCATGTGCTTGAATGTGTGTGTGTGGATGAGAATGGGAGTGTGTGTGGGTGAAAACTGGAGCCTGGGTGTGTATGTGGGTGAGAATGGAAGCTTGAATATGTGGGTGGATGGGAGCTCGAATGTGTGTATATGTGGTTGAGAATGGGAGCCTGGGTTTGTGGGTGGGTGAGAATGGGAGCTTGAATGTGTGTATATATGGGTGAGAATGAGAGCCTGGGTTTGTGTGGGTGGGTGAGAATGGAAGCTTGAATATGTGGATAAGAATGGGTGCTTGAATGTGTGTATGTGTGGGTGAGAATAGTACCTTAAATGTGTATATGTATGGATGAGAATGGGAGCTTGAATATGTGTGGGTGAGACTGGGAGCATGGGTTTGTGGGTGAGAATGGGAGTCTGGGTTTATGTGTGTGGGTGAGAATGGGTGCCTGGATGTGCGTCTGTGTGTGCATAAGAATATAAGCCTGGGGAGGGGTGAGAAAGTGAGAACGTGAATGTGAGCTTGGGGGGGGGGGGGAGAGCATATGAGAGTGACAGCTTGAGTGTGTGAGAGGGAGTCTGTGAGAGAAAGCATGTATGTGTGTGTGTGTGTGTGTGTGTGTGGAAGGGAAGAAGACAGTAATAGAAGAAAGACACTGAAAAGGAATTAGGAAATGAGCTATAAGGGAAAAAATGGGAAAAAGAGACCAGGACCAACTGATTAGAAAAATACAAAGATCAGACAACAAAGGTAAAAATATATATCTATATTTTGAGATGTTAGCAATTTAAATATAAGCAACACAACCGCTCTCTCAAAATTTATGGACAGGTAGGAGACGTGTATAAAATCGTAATAATAAGAAGGCTAAAGTACCACAAATCACCGTGAATTATGTTTGTATCATTAAGTAAACCTCATACTTAGGCGTAGATGTGAATGCTATGCTGCATAATTTGGCATTATTTATCAGTAAAAAAACAACTAGTAGACCTGCATGCCTACAGCCCACCCATGTTAACCTTGTGCCCACCCAAAAAATCAATTCTGGCTACGCCACTGCTTAAAACCTTCCTGATCTGGGTTTTTTGTTTGTTTTATTTTGTTTTTTGACTTACATGCCATCCACAGCAGAAGTAAAGTTACGCGGCAGGGGACCCCAGCGCACTCCTGTGCGCATAAGTATTTACGCACCAATTTCAAGGTGAAATTCAGGATTGCTCATGCCCGGACCATGTCCCGCCCCTTTTTCAGAACCTTTCAATAATTTGTGTAGCTGCAAGTATACACCTATGCGGATGGCTTTTAAAATCCACTCAGCGCGCACCCACCCAATTTGTGCGCATATCTCCCAGTTCTGGAGTATGTCAGGCTTTTAAAATTTACCTTTTAATGTATAAATATTATTTATAAACACTATCTGGCCCTGAAAAAATACAAAAAAGAAAAAACAGCAAAAAGCAACAAAGTAAATAGAGTGCCTTTTATATATGCCCTAAAGTAATTGGCAGGGTTAGAAATTGGTTGAGTAGGAGGTGACAGAGTAGTGGTAGAGTCCTCTCTAAGGAGAGGGGCATTACTAATGGTGTGCCTCGGTAATTGGTCCTTGGAATTTTGCTTTTCAACTTTTTTTGTGAATGAAATTGTGGAAGGATTGTTGGAAAAGGTTTGTCTTTTTGGTCATGATACCAAAATATGAAATAGAGTGGACAGCGAGGAAGCTGTGGAAAACAGAAGGGGTCTAGTGAAGCTTGAGGAATGGTCTAGGGTCTGGCAGCTATGATTTAATGATAAAAAAAAGCATTTAAACTGTAAAAACTGAAGGGAGAGGTACAGTATGGGGGTGTGTGTGAAATTCTTCTAAGCATTGAGGAAATTCACTGAAAAACTGGGGTGAATTTGTATTACATTGTCAGCTAGTAATAAAAATATCAAAATAAAATGAAGAAGATTGCAATTAAACTTCCCTTTTATTAACAGATATTCATGCTTATCTGACAGGCCAAGCTGTCAGCTCAAAAATGAGGAAACAAAGTAAGGGATCATGCAGTAATAATTCAAGGTTTTATACCTAACAGCACATTATGCATCTTATTCATCTTATCTAATAGAAGGTAATAAACATTTTGACAAATCATCTTTCTATATCTATGCTGCCTAAAATTAATATTCTAATACCCATGCACAGTGCACACATTGCACGCATGATACAATGGTCAGCTAAAACAGTAAACAGCTTATCTTTATCTATTCCTGGAATACTTTGTGTTTCTAACCTATATGTTGCAATGCCAAACTACGTCATATTTGATTCTCTCCCTTGAGCAGTGCTGCCATATTGCTAAGCTTAAATCTACAGTTTCTTAATCTTTTGACAGCTGTCAGCATCACTTACAAAGGAATTCAAGTAGGAGTTCCTGCAAGTTTACCATGCATGAAAGAAAGTATCTGGAGTTTATGTAATTTATTTAAATATTCATATGCTGCTTTACATAGCCCTAAGTGACGCACAATAAAAGTACATACATAAAAATCGAATAGAAACATCAAGAAAAACAATACAAAATATCTGCCAAAAAAAGCTCAACCACAGATCAAAAATTTAAGGACATAGCATTCTTTTACTTTCTGCATGCCAGATATAATAAGCTGTTGAAGACATACTTATTTAAAGTTTTTGTACACTCTATCATGCATAGTACTATCGGCAGTGAGTTCCATAACACTGAAACAGTCACAGAAATGGTCCAGTCCTGTGATTCTGCCAAACGGATATGATGCACAGAGGAGACGTTGAAAGACCTTTTTGACATGATGGTAGCACTCTGGGGGGAGTTTAAACATGTAACATTTTATTGATCCAGAATAATAGTCTATTTTTAGCAGTTTATGAATCAGAAATGCAATTTTAAATTGAATTCTCTCTTCATCACTTAGCCTATGATCTCTCTTACTCCATCCAGATATTAAGTGGGCAGCAGAGGTTTTTCAATATTTGTAAAGTGCGTAGATAAGAGGTAGGCACACAAACAGTAATGCATTATAATAGTCCATAGTTGGTAGTACCTAATGCCTGCACAGTGGTTCAAAATCATTGGTCAATAGTAACAGTTTTAGAGGTCTTAGGCAAAGTTTATGGTAACCAGAGCTGATAACAGCCTTGATCTGGGCTGCAGGCTTGGATCTAAAGCAATGCTGAGACTTTTAGCCTGGTCTACCAGGAATAGTTAAGTTCTCAAATACAAATGAGGAAGGAAAACTCAGTTTATTAGATTTCTGTAAAAGTATATTCCCTGTACGTACCAGGATCATTCCAGACAGTGGGTTATGTCCCTCGTCCAGCAGATGCAGTCAGAACAAAAACTCTCAGGAGAGGTCCTATATGACCACGCCTCCCCTGGCTCAACTCACAGTATAGTTCTGACTCCAGCAGATGTGAGACGGGACATTGAGGTCCTCAGCATTTGGGTTTAGGCTTTAGGCTTATTTACAGAGGGATCAATTATAGTTTGATTTAATTCCTGGGAGGCAGTGAGGGTTAGCATGCCTTGCTGACAGACCGTTGTCTTACTCACTGCTTTCTTTCACTTTCCCTTTTCCCTGTCTTGTCATCGGGCCTGGGGTAAGTGTTTTTTTTCTTGGTTTTTTTTTCTCCATCGCAGGTCCTTTCAGGGAATTCCTTCTCTGCAGGGAGGACTTGGGGGTGCATGTCGGTGGGGGCGACCTCTCCCCCTTGCCCTAGTTGGATTCTCCCCTCCCCTCCCCAGTGGAGCGAGATCCCTCCCGACCCGCGGCCCCGCGAAGTGTCATTCCCCGGGGCTGCCTCGCATCGGGAAGTCCCATTCCCCGACGTCTTCGCCGGGTCGGTGGGAGGGGGTGAGGGCCTAGTCCTAGCCTCCTCGGTGCTCACATCGCGCCGGTCTTCCCGTGCACACACGAGTCTGCCCCCCCCCCCCCCCGCCTGCGCTCCGATGCAGCGCTCGGACGGGAGCAGGCAGAGAGAAACCCCGTCCCAGGAGGAACGGGGCATGAGCGAGTCTTCCGCAGAGGAGGACTGCCCTTCGCCGGAGGCTGGGCGGCGTCAGGAGCGCATAGGGAGAATAAGGCAGGCCCCGTTCCCGCTGAGTGCGGGAACGGCGGCCATTTTGCAGACGGCTTTTCAGGCGGGCCCAGCTGAGGAGGTCGCTGAGGCCCCGCTCGCGGCGACCCTTCCCTTCCTCGATCCGGGAGCGACGCTGCAGCCTAATTTTCAGACCCCAAGTGGCTCTCCCTCGGGGATTCAAGCATTCTCACCAGAATTTATAGTCCTGATGCACAGGGCTTTTCTTCACAGCAGGGACATGCCCCTGGCAGGGGGGCCTCCGCTGCCGGCCAAGGTAGCCCACGTGGCTGGACCCCTGGGGGGTTTGGGCCCCCAGGGGGGCATCTCACGGGCCGGGGACGGTTCAGGATCCTCGCGGGTGCTTTTCTGCCACCGGCGGTGCCCCGACCTTCAGGGGACGTGGATCCTCTCCTGGACCCGAGCGGCGAGGACACCTCCTTGGCAGCCCAGGTGGAGGGCGACGATCCCAGGGTTCTACGGATTTTCCAGGCGGGGGAGCTGGATGAGCTCATTCCCCACATCCTGCAGGAAATGGACATCGATCCGCCTCCGGACCCAGTGGAACCCGATCCTAAGGTCAGGAAGGGCGATCCCCTCCTGGCAGGCCTTTGTCCTCTGGCGAAGGCTTTTCCCACGCATCCTTCTACGCTGCAGCTCATTTCCAGGGAGTGGGATACGCCGGAGGCCAACCTCAGGGTAGGTAGAGCCATGGAGAAGCTGTATCCGCTCCCAGCAGATTTCTTGGAGCTCCTCAAGGTGCCCGCAGTGGATTCCGCGGTGTTGGCAGTGACAAAGCATACTACGATTCCCGTCACCGGCGGGACGGCGTTAAAGGATGTGCAGGATAGGAAGCTAGAGGTGTACCTCAAACGGGTCTTCGAGGTTTCAGCGCTGGGATTAAGGGCAGTGTTCTGCACCTTGCTGGCGCAGAGAGTGGGGCTTCGGTGGATCCAACAGCTCCTCACTTCTCAGGCCTTGCCGGAGGCAGAGGCGCAGCAGGCGGACAGACTGGAGGCTGTGGTCGCCTACGGAGCAGACGCCATGTATGTTCTCATCAGAGTCCAGGCCCGGTCTATGGTGGCGGCGGTGTCGGCTCGTCGGCTTCTCTGGCTGCGACACTGGTCGGCTGATGCCTCCTCCAAGACCAGACTAGGGTCTCTCCCCTTCAAGGGTAGGTGTCTTTTCAGAGAAGACCTGGACCAGATTATTAAGTCCCTCAACGAGAACGCAGTCCACAAGTTACCGGAGGATAGACCGCGTTCCGCCAGATCGTTCAATTCCTCCAGGAACAGGTACCGAGCACAACGTCTGGCTAGGCCTCCCAGGCAACAGACCCCTCGGACGCCATCCACTCGTCATCCATCCTTTCGAGGGCGCCGCCCAGGTAAGGATGGTCATGGCTCAGGGCCCCCCCCCCCCCCCCAGAAGGCTACCCAATGATGCCAGGAGGACCCACGGGTCGGTTCCCCGGCTGGGGGGATGGTTTGCTCGATTCTACGCAGCGTGGGTCCTAATCACCTCAGACCAGTGGGTCCTGGATATTCTAAGGCACGGCTACGTGTTGGATTTTGTACACGCCCCTCGAGACAGGTTCCTGTTCTCCCCCTGTGGATCCCTCCTCAAGCACTCGGCTGTAAGGCAGACTCTCGACCGCCTCCTGGCGTTGGGCGCGATCGTCCCGGTGCCGGCCGCCGAAATGGGTCACGGCCATTATTCTGTTTACTTTGTGGTTCCCAAGAAGGAAGGTACCTTTCGGCCTATTCTGGATCTCAAGACAGTCAACAAAGTCCCTCAGGGTGCCCCGTTTCTGGATGGAGACGCTGCGTTCGGTACTGGCGGCAGTACACCCGGGAGAGTTCTTGGCCTCTCTGGATCTGACGGAGGCGTACCTCCACATCCCGATCCATCAGGCTCACCAGCGATACGTTCTCTTCAAGATCCTGGATCAACATTTTCAGTTCCGGGCCCTGCCCTTTGGCCTGGCCACGGCCCCACGAGTGTTCACGAACATCATGGTGGTAGTGGCAGCGGCTCTGCGCAGAGAGGGGATCCTGGTGCATCCTTACCTGGACGATTGGCTGATCCGCGCGAAATCCCGATTGCTGGGCGGTCGACAGGGTGGTACAACTTCTCCAATCCCTAGGGTGGATTGTCAGCTTCCAAAAGAGCAAGCTACACCCTTCCCAGTCGTTGGATTTCCTGGGGGCGCGCTTCGACACGAAAGCTGCCATGGTTTTTCTGCACCTGGACAGGGCATGGTCGCTTCATGAGCAGATTCTCAGCTTCCTTGCCCTCGAGTTTCCTACGGCGTGGGACTACCTGCTGGTGTTAGGGACCATGGCCTCCACGATAGACCTCCAGAGGGCAACCGGTTTCGCGGGACTACCAGGCGATCCTGCCGATTCCAAGGGCAGCGAGCCACAGTCTCCGGTGGTGGCTGGACCCTCTCCGACTGGCTCGTGTGGTGTCTTTGGAGGCACCGGATTGGGTGATAGTCACCAGCCCAGGTAAGCAGCAGAGGAAGAAAAAACTGGATGTCATCCACACACAACTGATATTCCACACAGCCTGGCCAACAAATTATACAAAAGCCGCCATATAGATATTAAAGTGGCGGGAAGGGTTGAGCCTTGCAGGACACTGGTCTTCAAAGAATGGCAACTGGAATGTCTACCAGCTATAGTAACCCGATGGGTTCTATTGGATAAATAGGATGTAACCACTCCAGGACTTTACCTTCAATTCCACGTTCTCTCAAGCGATAGATTAGAAGTGCATGATTCTTTATATCAATAGCTGCAGAGATGTCTAAGAATACAAAACTCTGATCTTAAAGCAGTGACAGCAAAAGTTAGAATAGGGTGACAGCGGCATAGTGGGACAGACGAACACCAGCTACCTCTACTCTTTCTAAAAAGACTATTTGAAAATTGTAATGCCTTCGAAGAGGACGGGAAAGGTAAAGGTTTTCCCTCCAGAGCCCTTACCTGGTCCCAGTCAGCTGGATATCGTTCGTTTTCTATCCCAGGCAGTGAACTTTGAAGGAGTCGAGGAAACCATTGCGAGAGTTGCGGCAGGAGAGCAGCGAGTTTCGCCGGCAGAGGCGTCCCTCAGTCCGGACCTGCACGCACCCCCAGTGCAACGCGACCACACCAGGGAACCTGCGTCGTCGCAGACGGATGACGTCTTAGCGCCAGAGTTGGAGGGCGAGCACCCTGAGGGAGCGGAAGGCAAGGAGTCAGGCCAAGTGCGAACCAACCCAGGAACAGATGGAGAGAGGCTGGAGACATCGAGGGAGACTCTGCCGGAGGAGGTGGGAGCTCCAGCGGCCAGAGAGAACACCCAACAGCCAGAAGCTCCTGGTGAGTCAATGTTGGGGCCAGCAAGGCCGGGGGCGGTGACCCTCGAAGCAATTTGGGATTTAGTAGCAGGCCAAGGGCAATCTTTAAAACGGCTCGAAAAGAAAGTAGACTCCCTTAAATATAATTTGCAGGAAAAGATATTAGAAATTCAAGAACAGGAAACGGTTTTGATGAATAAGATGACTGAGATGGAAAAAAGGTACAAACAAATGCCGCAGTAAATTCAGCAATTATAAAAGAACAACTTTCATCTTCACGGTGTTTGGAACTGTTGGAAAATGGACTGAGACAATTGAACATAAGAATCCTAAACTTTCCACAAATAATGGGAGAAATATCATATATAACCTTAAAAAGATTTTTGACAACATCCCTAGGTTTTTCTGAACAAAATATTCCCTCGATAAATTCATGTAGATTTCTTACAAACAGGGTAGTTGCCAGAAATGAAAATGTTTTATCTAACTTGACGGGTTTTCTCGAATCCTCTAATTTAGATATAATAGATAGGAAAGTTCTTATAGTTTCACTTATCTCAATCCAAGATGTAACAAATGTAATGCAAAATTATTTTAAGACATTTCCTGTAAGTTTCTGTGATCAAGAAGTAATGTTGTACCCTGATATGGCTCCAATTACTCAGTATCGCAGAAAAGAATTTCTATCTTTTCAACAAAATGCCATCTCATTGGGTTTACCCCTGCAAATGTATTTTAAAGAAAGGGGAAGAAACTTTTGTGTTTTTTTCAAACTGACCAATTGCGGCAGTTTATTGAAGCCCGAAGGCCTGTAACATCATCTCCCAATGCTTAAGAGGTACTAGGTCTATTTAGAATGTCACTGTTTCTGTGCAATAGCCTTTTTTCTTTATGATTTCTTGATATTCCTGATAATATTTTCTGTTTGTCCTCACATCTAGGTAGTTCTTGGATTATTATATTTTGAATATCCTTTATTATAACTGCATGGGGTAATGGATAAATATAAATTTTGTGTTATAAAAGAAAAGAAAAAAAAAAGAATAGTGTGACAGCAAAAGCTAGAAAGATGCTTGGCTGCATAGGCAAAGGAATGATTAGAAGAAAAAAAGTTGATGTATAACTCCCCAGTGAGACCTCATTTAGAATACTATGTACAGTGCTGGAGACTGTATCTTCAAAAGGATATAAACCAGTTAATCGGTCCAGAAGGTGGCTACTAAAATGATCAGTTGTCATTGTTCTAAACCATATGGGGACATACTTAAAGATCTAATCATTTATACTGTAGAGGAAAGTTGGGATAGTGGAGATAAGATAGACATTTAAATACCTCCAAAGTTTTCATGCAGAGGAAGCAGGCCTCCTGAAAGGAGGCTCTAGAATGAGGGGTCATGGGATGAAGGTGAAAGAGGGTAGACTCAGGAGTAATCTAGGAGATATTTATTTACAGAGGTGGTAGTGGATGTATGGGACAGCCTCCCCATCGAAGTGGTGAAGACAAGGATAGTATCTGAATTCAAGAAAGCACAGGATAAACACAGATGATACCTGAGGGGAGTAGTAAGGATTTTAAAGCTGAATAGTTAGTGTAGATGGGCAGACTAAGAGAGTCTGTATGGTCTTTTTCTAGTATCCTGTTTCTATTGATCTAATTATACCTCGTCTTTTCCCCCAAACACTGAGAAGATCATGAAGTGAGTTTGGGCTCCTGTCTTAACAGCTGCTGCTGGGTGAGCTGTGGAACTTTTGTTCTTCCTCCTTTTGAGGCTATGCTGACTCTACAGATGAAGTAAACGAAGCTGTGGAAGCAGCATTTCTTAGGAGCTGATGTAATAAGATCCATGTTGAAATCAGTGTTAATGGTCTGTGCTTATTTTTAGCACGCATGGAAAAAGCAGATGCCTCTGTGGAATGTAATAAAGGACACGTATGCAAATGATGTGCACAGAAAATCTGCACAGAAGTAACACGTGTGAAAACGCTGCAAGTATGTGCTGTCAAGACCCTTTGTAATAGACCATGCAGAAAGCCTCGCTGAAACCCGCATTAATATGGTGACCTGCAAGTGATTCTCAGGGCGAAAGCCTTCCCCTTTCTTAAAACAGTAAAGATGTTGGTGGTCTGGGACTGATGGTGTGTAGAGCAATGTCTAACCCCTTCATGTTCCATTACTTGTCGCATGGCAGTTGTACCGGTGCATGCAGGAAATGTAGCAAAGATTTCTTCAGCCAACCTGCAAAATGTACCATAGCATCTAGAAAAACTCAAGGTAATCCATGATTACACCAGAGCTGCACGAACACAAAACCACATTAATGCCAGCAATGGAGTAAACCGACCTCCAGATGCTCTTGGACTGAAACAGGTGCTAAAATGCCTGCATACAAAAACCTGCACTAACCAATGCATGGCTCCCTGCCTAGGCTGTGAATAGTTAATTGCCTCATTTGCATTCTATTTGCATGCACTCGTGCAAAATCTGCCACAGGTTTTTAAGCGGGTTTATGCAAGCGTTTTTCCCATGCTTAACTAATAATGGAAAAATGCACGCAATAACCCACACAAAAACCTGTAGCAGCTTTAGCGCAGCTTATTACATTGGGCACTTAAGGGCTGATGCAATAAATTTCTGTAGAAAGCGGGCGCTGAACAGTCAGTGCCAGTTTCTTAATGCACCCCAGGCGCCCCCAAGGGGGGCGCCATGCAATATTTAAATTAGGGGGTCACGATAATAAGGAGGCGCTAGGGTTGCTTGTGCGCCCCTAGCACCTGCTTGCAAACGTGAACCCGATCGGCATCGGCGGTCCGCCGGTTAGGAAAACAGACGCCGAGTTTATCGGCATTGGTTTTCCTAAATGCCGCACAGCCAGGGAGCAGGAAACAGACGCTTGTCATTCAAGCGTCTGTTTCCTGCACCCGATTGCCAATGTTTTGTTTTTTTTTTCTATTCGTTAACTTTATTTAAGTTTGTTTTTCCTCCTACTTAATATTGCAATGATATTAAGTAGGAAAAGCAGTTTATTCTGCTTTTCTGCACTGGTTTAAGGAGCGCTCAGCAATTAACGCCTGCTCCAGGCAGGTGTTACTTGCTGAGTGCTCAATGTGCTCCCTAAACGCACATTTTTTTCTTTTTTTTGCATCTGGAGTGAATGCTAATATCCTCAATCACATGCATTGGCATGCGATTAGCATTAGTAGACTCACTCCGTATCGGACGCGTCGGGCACTAATGAATCCCCTTAGTGCATTAGGGAATTCATTAGCGCCTATTCAACCCGTGTCCGACTGCTGGTTATACAGTGAGCTCGGCTGAGTGCACTGTATTGCATTGGCCCCTTAATGTGTCTATAGAAGAAGAGAAGGAATAGTTATTTAAATCCTTCCTAACTATGTATAGTGAGCATGTTAAACACTATATCTACAGATAAAATCAGAGAGAAAGAGAGTGGCTTTGGCAGGAAACAGTAAGAGATGAAAATTTACAAAAGGATAATAGAAAGCAGAACATTTCAGAAAGTGACAACCCAGTGACATCTAGCCTCTTTGCAAAAAGGGAACTTAAAGCTAGTAACACTTCAAGAAATGTGTATATAAGGCTGTATGGCAAATTCCATTACCTCTAGAGTAACACATTGCATGCATGTCATTATGGGGAGAATTTTCAAAACTATCTGGTTTGGGGCAAATTCTGCATTTGATTTTTATCTATTGGTTTTGCACCAATTTTCAAAGCATAAGTGTTTTGAAATATGAACAGATAAAAGTACACGTGGTCATTAGTACCTGTTTTTTCTACAATTTTGTTTGAAGAGTTATGTGCACAAAGTTGAAAATACCATCTAGCGCATACTTTTCTCTCTTGACCTAAACATACCCAGGAATGCCTCCTTGCAATGTGACTAAAAGCAGGCTTTTAGCTGTATTGAAGTAGGGAATTTTTTAGACAGCTGATTAACTGTAATAAAACAATTTTTACCCATGTGTATCACTTTGAAAACTTTTCATCTATATGCAAGCATCACAGACTGTATATCAGTGGAAAATTAGTTGATGTGACAACTTGGCCAGATTCACATGCTCAAACTGGGCAAAGCTATTATGTTGTCAAACAACAATTCTTAGCCAGATGTAAGAGGTAAAGGTAAGGGAGGTCTCCACCGATACTATCAGATACTGAAGGTGTGCAAAGCAAAATCCACTATATTTTGCCCACAGTGGGCTGTAGACCATATCATATAAGCCTTCGAAATTCAAATCTACCACCATCAAAAAAGCAAACACATATTTCACAAACTTGCAAAAACAATTCATAGTTAATAGAAAAAATAGGACTTATCTTAGTGGCTAACTTATCATAGGTTGCAAAATGTTTTCAAGATTCTAGAACTGACACTTTAGTGTTTTGGTGTGAATTGCTTGCCTCAGGGGTCAAAGAAGCTTCAGAACTAAAAAGAAATAAACACAAGCTGTTACATACATACGAAATGTGCAAACTCCCACCATTGTATTAACTTATATCAATCATACCGGACATGGCATCTCATATCTGTTTAAAGGTCCAAGTCTATTCTGCCTCTATAGTACATAAATAGACTGACACATCTGACCAATCAAAGACAGGTAATCATGCTCAATCAAAAACCTGGAATTTCCAAGATAAAACTCAGTAAAAAGACCAATCAGTTTCCCAGTTGATCTCCTCTGTAATTATCGTACTCAATTTATAAATCCAACTTTGTTCACACCGCTGTAAAAACAATTCATAATTACCACTGTGCTGACTGTAAGGATTATCTAACACAAATTAAAAATCCTCAAAAGAATGTCATGCTTCTAAGCAATTCTCAACGGCACATCATGTCTCTTCTGTCTAATACAACTATGATGTTCCAACATTCTTAAATATAAAGCCCTGATAGTTTTGCCCACATAGAAAAGGGGACATGGGCACCACATCAAATAAACCACCCCTTTGGTGTCACATGAGGTCAGTGCTTTGAATTTATACTCCTGCAGTGAACATTCACTGGCAGTTGTTTACCTACAAAAGATTGGGGACACACGAAACATTTGCCACATGAAAACTGGCCTACCTCATCATCGGATCTGTTCTGCTGATTATCTCCTGATTCAAACATAGAGTGAAAAACTGTGCCCCGAATATTAGGTCCCCATTTGAGGGCAAAAAAGGAGTACAGAATCAAAAACAGTGTGTAATGCACTTATAATAAACCTTATCCTGCATCTATCACGTTGAGTAATGTTATATTTCCTATCTATCCCCATGTCAGAAGTTTTGTGATTTGGATTGATACCAATTCATTCAGACTTATTAGAACAGTATTCTTTAAACTCGGTACATTGTGGCATGAGACATCTTCTGGAATATTTTGATTTACATCTACTGGTACAGGCCATAATGTTAACAAACATTAGATTTTTGTTGTGCCTTATAGTTGTCTGCCAACATTCTCACTTCGACCATTGCAGACTTTACAAAATGCTATAGCAAGGCTCATTGAGGGAAAGTTTTGCAAGGACCATATTACCCCCATACTTTGTAAGCTCTGTTGGCATCCTGGTTTTTGTTTTTTTTAAACAGAATACAATACAAAGTCTACATGATGGTCCATAAATTGTTTAGCACAACTTCATTTCCTTGAACTAATGCCTTATTACGGATCTATCAGCGCACAAGAACTGAGGTCAGCCCAACACGGCTTGCTAGATATTCCATCCGTAAAGCATGCCCGTCTAGTTGGAAACAGACTACATGTTTGGTCACAGCACCTTCTTTATGGAACTCTCTTCCAGAATGTATATGGCAAACTGTGCAAAAAATTTTAAACCTTGCTAATTGCTTTTCTACTCACAGGCATATCCTTAATATATTATTTTATTCATCTTATATTCTGGTGCAAATAGCTCTACTTTTTGTATTCTAAGGTAGCTTGCTTTTATGTTGTCTCCATCTTGGGTTTTTTTTTTCCATTTTTGTTGGAATGTAATTCTGTGTATCCTTAGTGCTTTGGATTAAGCGATCAACAAATTTTCATAAAAAGCAAATGTGTGCACATTCTACGTTGAACAACATGAATAATGGCATATTAAGGTAAGGCCTGCCCCTTTGTGCGCCCCTTCATGCCGCCCCCAATCTGCCACCTCCTCCTACTGATTCTCTCAACTCCACATCTTCAGCAACCCATTCCCCAAACACACAAACTCTGCCATCCATCACACATCACTTTTGAGACATAATAATCTCATCATTATCAACCCCCCCTCCACTTCTCTCTCAACCTCTCCCCAACCATGGCAGCATATCCTATCCCTATTCTCAAACACCTAACCCACAGACACATATCACACCACATCACCAATCCCACGGTACACCTCAAATCCCTCATACCCATCATGATCTCCCCCCTTACCCAACTTCTCGGCCTCACCACCCTCTCCATCATGCTATTCAATTCTCATTCCTTGTGGAAAAAAGCCGCCATACTCAATGACCTCCTCCTTGACTGCAAACCCGATATCTGTGCGGTCACTGAAACCTGGCTTAAACAATCAGACACAGTATTCCTAAATCAGCTCCCTACCCACTCATACGACCTCTTCTCTATACCAAGACACCCCCCCCCCCCCCAAAAAAAAGGCAGAGGTTTCCTACTTGCAGCCAAAAAAGACATTAAACTAAAACCTATAATCACTGAAACCCCGCCCAGATTAGAAATCGGACTCTTTAAGTCACAAGACCTGCAAATTTGCTTAGTATAGACCCCCCCCCCACAGCCTACTTGAACAAAGTCCCTCACCACTCATCAAATTTATAACAGATAACCTGAACATAGACACCCCAGCCATCATTCTAGGAGATTTTAACCTCCATGTGGAAGCCACCCCCCTCCTCATACTGTGAATCCCTACTAAACTCCTTTAAGGCCTTAGGCTTTGAACAACTCATCACCTTCCCCATGCACAAAGCAGGACACTCCCTCAACTTGATATTCGTTAATGCACGTATTCATGCCCCTAATCCCCTATCATGCACACCTGTTCCATGATCTGACCATTCACTCATAAAAGCACATACATCCATAAAGCCCTCTGCGATACCCCCCCCCCCCCCCCAAACACAGCAATACCATACACTTCAGGAAACCCTGTAGTAAAGATGACTTAACCACTGCAATCAACAACTCCCTCCACAACCTAGACCTAACAAATCCTGACACAGCCCTCTCTTCCTGGATCAACCTCACAAAAAACATTGCTAATAATCTCTGCCCTCTCACATCTAAAGAAACAAATCACTCACATCACGCAAAAAAAATTCTGGTACACCCCTGTCCTAAACAAAACTCAATCACAACCTCAGACTGAAAGAAAGACAATGGCGCAAAGACCCCTTCCCTAGACAATTGGCTTTATATAAATCCTCCTTACACACACCTACAGAATCACCATCCTCAAGACAAAACGCGACCACTATGCAATTAAAATTCACAACTACCAATACAACTCTAAAGCCCTATTCGCATATGTAACTGACCTCACCAAAATATCACACACACACACCCACACACCCACATCCCCAATGAGGACTCCAAAACCAAATGCAAAGAACTCGTTCAATTCTTCCATGACAAAATCGAGAAAATCTTGCAGTGTTTCTCCTCACCCTCCTCACCCTCCCCCCCTCTCATACTCTCTCCCTAGTAACCCTAATGCCACTATGGACACCTTTGACACAATGTCTGCTTCAGAAATTGACTCTCATAAAGAAACTAGAACCCTCCTCTCACCCATTCAACACAATTCCCACCAAAGCCCTCCTATCCATCCCAAGCACTATCGCCAAACTCCTAGCTGAAATAATCAATTGCTCACTCTGCACTGCTAAAGTTCCTGATTTGTTAAAACTGGCTATAGTTAAACCCATCCTAAAAAACCCCCAATCTTGACCCCACCGACCCTTCTAACTACCGACTCATCTCCAACCTTCCCTTCCTTGCTAAAATCATGGAAAAAGTTAACACCCAACTTACAGACCACTTAGAATTCCACAACATTTTATCCCCCTCTCAATTCGGTTTCCGAAAATTCTTCAGTACGGAAACCCTCCTGCTCTCCCTCACAGACACCATCCTTAAAGGTCTAGACCATGGTCATTCCTATATTCTCGCCTTACTTGACATCTCCTCTGCCTTCAATACCATTAACCACATCAACCTAATCAGACGCCTTGCAGAAATTGGTATCACGGGAATAGCCCTACACTGGTTCATATCCTATCTAGGGAACATAGTCAGAATTGGAAACTCAGAACCCACTCCCACCCAACTTACTCAAGGCATCCCCCAAGGATCCTCCATCTCTTCCACTCTCTTTAACATCTACCTCCTACCCCTCTGCCACCTCCTCTCAGATCTTGACCTCCCACACTTCATCTACACTTCATCTACACGGATGATGTCCAAATCGTCATTCCCATCCAAGAATCCCTCTCCAAGTCTCTCAAACCTGGGAAAACTGCCTCAATGTGATGTACCATCTCCTCACCAACCTCCACCTTGCCTTGAACACAGCAAAAACCGAGCTCATCTTCATCTCTGCACATATCACCATGCCCTCTCCCACGGTAACCCCTCCCCCCCCCCCAACAGCATTCCAGCAAAACGTACGAAGCCTCGGCACTACTATTGATAACCAACTGAACCTAAAAAAATTTATCAACACAACCATAAAAGATTCCTATTTCAAACTCCATGTCCTGAAAAATACTGAAACTACTCCTCCATCTCAATGATTTCCGCACAGTCCTTCAGACCACTATTTTCTCAAAAATAGACTACTGTAATTCCTTACTACTAGGCCTCCCTGCCTCTACCACCAAACCACTTCAAATACTTCAAAATGCCACCACCAGAATATTAACCAACACCCATAAAACAAACCACATTACACCTGTCCTTAAGGAACTCCACTGGTTCCTGATATCCTCCCGTATCCTCTATAAGAATATCTCTATTATACATAAAACCATACACAACAGCAACATACACTGGCTTGATAATACCCTCCGGCTCCATACCTTCAACTGCCCCACTAGAACAGCATATAAAGGTACCCTACATACCCCTCTCCCAAGACCTCCCACCTGACCTACACGAAAGAGAGAGCCTTTTTGATTGCAGGACCCACCCTCTGGAACTCCATGCCGCTGGACATTCGTCTGGAGCCATGAACCCAAAAATTAAAAGAAAATCTAAAGACTTTGCTATTTAAACAGGCATTCCTGAAATAAGCTCCCCTCCCCCCTAATAATGCCAACAATGCTCTGTATCAATGAAAACCTATTCTATATCATGCTCTAATAATGCTCTGTATGTATATGCCATATGTATACACCTTTCCCTCACCTAGTGTATTCTCACATACATTCCTGCCATTAATTGAAATACCGCCGCCACTATTATTAAATTATATTTTCAATGTTCCTTTCAAGCTCTGTTGATCCCCCCCCCAAATCAAGTTTAATGCCCCCTGTTCAATGTACTACTGTTTCAAGTTCTCTGTAAACTGATATGATGTTTCCACGAATACCGGTCTATAAAAACTTTAAATAAATAAATGCCATCGGCACATTTGTGCTTGAGATGGTAAAGATTGTAAAAGTAAATCATGATTGGCCCATCTTGTCCTAATGTATGCATGTTTAATAATAGAAGAAGGATAACTGCGTTCATAAAAACCTAAACTTCATTTCAGCAGCCCACCATTTAAATTCCTCCGCCAAAGAGCAAATTCTCCATCTAAAAAATTGCCCATGGGTAGCTTATTCCATAGTTTCTGGAGATGACAATTTGTACAATGTAACAGTGTATTAAATCAGTAATTTTACAAGAATGCAAAATGCAAATTTCCCCTTATCAAAGGGGTAATAATAGCTTAAAAAACTACTGAAGTCAAACTTGCTGTACATGTAAATTTCAGGTTACAATCACAAGAATTGAGCCATTCAAATAAACGGGTAGTGAAGCTATTCCACAAGATCAAGATGTCATCAGTGTACCTCTGCCACAGTTTAATATGATGCTTAAAGGGACAGCATGGAAGCCACCACTCTTCAAATTGGCCCACATAGAGATTGACCACATCGGGAACCCTAGTGGCCCCCATTGCGATTCCCTTGATCTGTTGAAAAACATTGTGCTTTGAGGGCCAGTGACTCAAGATCCACATAGAAACTATTCTTACAAATGGACAGCACATAGAAACATAGAAATGACGGCAGAAGAAGACCAAATAGCCCATCCAGTCTGCCCAGCAAGCTTTCACAGTTATTTTTCTCTTACATATCTGTTACTCTGACCTCAGAGGTCAGGGCCCTTATTGGTAACTTTTTGGTTCTAATTTCCTTCCACCCCTGCTATTGATGTAGAGAGCAGTGCTGGAGCTGCATAAAAGTGAAGTATCAGGCTTAATTGGTCCAGGGTAGTAACCACCGCAATGAACAAGCTTACTGCCATGCTTATTTGTTTACCCAGCCTGTGCAATTTAGTCCTTGTTGGTTGTCTTAATATAAATCCTCTTTTCTTCATCCCCCTGCTGTTGAAGCAGTGAGCTGCTCTGTATATGTATTCAAAGTGAAATATCAGGCTTAATTGTTCGAGGTAGTAACTGCCATAACAAGCAAGCTACTGCCACGCTTATTTGTTTACCCAGACTATACAATTCAGTCCATTGTTGGTAGTTGTCTGCATGTACAATTTTTATCTTCATTCCCCCCTGCCTTTGAAGCAGTGAGCTGCGCTATATATGTATTCAAAGTGAAGTATCAGGCTTAATTGGTTTGGGGTAGTAACCGCCGCAACAAGCAAGCTACTCCCACGCTTATTTGTGAATGCAAATCCTTTGCCCCACATTTCCTCTTGCCGTTGAAGTATCGAGCAATGTTGGAGTCGCGTTAACCTAACCGTATGTATGTTTATTGAATAAGGATATTAATCACCAGGGAGTAGTAGTCATTCCAGCAAGCCACCACCATGCCTCTTCTCTTCATTCACATCCTCAAGACTTTATGGATCCACAGTGTTTATCCCACGCCCCTTTGAAATACTTCACAGTTTGTCTTCACCACTTCCTCTGGAAGGGCATTCCAGGCATCTACCACTCTCTCCGTGAAGAAATACTTCCTGACATTGGTTCTGAGACTTCCTCCCTGGAGTTTTAAATTGTGACACCTGGTTCTGCTGATTTTTTTTTTTGCAATGGAAAAGGTTTGTTGTTGATTTTGGATCTTTAAAACCTTTCAAGTATCTGAAGGTCTGTATCATATCACCTCTGCTCCTCCTTTCCTCCAGGGTATACATATTTAGATTCTTCAATCTCTCCTCTTAAGGCATTCGATGAAGACCATACACCTTTTTGGTCACCCTTCTCTGGACCGCCTCAATTCTGTCTCTGTCCCTTCGGAGATACTGTCTCCAAAACTGAGCACAGTACTCCAGGTGAGGCCACACCAAGGACCTGTACAAGGGGATAATCACTTCCCTTTTCTTACTCGATATTCCTCTCTCTATGCAGCCCAGCATTCTTCTGGCTTTAGCTATCGCCTTGTCACATTGTTTCGCTGACTTCAGATCGTTAGACACTATCACCCCAAGGGCTCTCTCCTGCTCCGTGCACATCAGTCCTTCACCCCCCCCCCCCCCCCCCCCCCCCGCCATCAAATACATTTCTTTCGGATTTCCACGCTCCATATGCATGACTCTGCAATTCTTGGCATTGAATCTCAGCTGCCATATCTTCGACCAGTCTTCCAGCTTCCTTAAATCCCGTCTCATTCTCTCCACTCCTTCCGGTGTGTCCACTGTGTTGCAGATCTCAGTATCATCCGCAAATAGACACACCTTACCTTCTATCCCATCTGCGATGTCGCTCACGAAGATATGGAACAGGACCGGTCCCAACACCGACCCTTGCGGCATTCCGCTCATCACCGCTCTTTCAGAGTAAGTTCCATTTACCATCACACATTGTCTTCTGTCCTTACAGCCAGACGTATGCTAACAGCCATAATATCATACTAGAGTTAGAGAAAGATGTATTTGTGAAAAGGCATACTGTTAAGAGTGACGGCAAAGCAAGATGTGTGATGTAAATGAAGGAAAAGGATAATTAGTTTGACACATACATACATGTAAGCTTTCTCTGACTCATGTATACATGCTTTGCCAGTTCCTTATAAATAATTCCTGCAGCTTGATACATTTTGATTTTCATATATTGATTGCAATGGGAATTGGGTATTGAAATATTTTTTAAGTCATGCAAACGAAACTGTGATGATTGAAGTATGCAAAAACATGTTTGGCTGTGTGCTGTTGGTGATTGTGTATTTCTTGCACCTAGTTCCATGCATATTGTAACGAGGCTAATACATTACATTATTTGAGCTAGAATCAGAGTGAAACACATATGAAAGATGTTGGTATATTTTTCTTTTTTGAACTGTTTTTTAACATGAAATTTGACAGTTACTGCTTTCAGAATTGTTTCTAAGTCATGCAATAATGTGATTTGAGTCCTTTATCATGGTGTGAATATTCAAAAGATTTTGTGCAGCAAACTTTTAAATTAGCCAGACAAATCATGAAATTTGAATTTCTTGCTCCTCTCACTGGTGAAATTTTACTGTGTAGCTACAATTTAGCTGGCTAGCACCGATATTCAGAACTAGACTGATAAACTCAACTAAGTAAGTCTGGTTGAAAAAACATCATCTTAAATTTACTTGTGTAACTTGACGTGGGTATATTCAGTGGCAGAGCCATCCAGCTAAGTGCTGCTGAATATCTGGGCAAAGTTACCTGAGTAATTGTCCCGCTGACTAACCCCTTGAATGTTGACCTTTGACTACAGCCATTGATTTATAGATTGTGATCAATTAATCATTACTTAAAGGGTAATTTCTTTATGGTTGATATATAAACTTTATGGTTGATATATAGAAACTATTTTAATCTCTGTTCTGCTTAAATGTTCTAATTTTCTATTGTGAAGATATATATTTTTTAATTTTACTTATGCATGATTCCAGGAGAAAAACATTTTTAATATTAAAAATAAACAGCAGAAAGCATGTTAGTTTGTGGGATTTTCTATGCAGTAGGTCTACGAAGTAGGGGAATTTCTCAGTTTGGTATATTAGGAAATATATTTCAAAGGGAATCATAATATAAACATTTTGTGCTTATAAGCACTATGCTATTATATTAATAGCATATCCTATACTGCTCTCTGCTGGAATTAAAGTATTTAAAGCAGTTAAGAGATATTGAGAGTATGTACTCAAATAGCAACGGCATTGCACAAATAATTATGTAGAACATTTTACAGATATTTGTCAAGAAATTTTAACCTTGACACAAAAATAAAGCATGAATATCCAGATAAACAGGAACTCTGTCCAATATGTAATGAATGCAAATTGTATTCAGATTTTATGCTCATTTGGTTGAAACCAGTCAAACTAATTGGAGAAATTAAATTCAGGATTCAGATTGATGAATTGTTGAAGCATAATAAATTTAATCTCAACCATTCAAAAATTGAGATGTTATGAATTAGATGACCAAATTTAGATGTTATAGTACTAAGATCTATATTGATGGCAACATGATTTCACCACATTTTGAAGTAAAACATTGGGTGTCATGTTTGAGTCCCCTTTGACCGTTCAGATCCAGAAATTGCATAATATGTTCTTATTTTAGTGAGGCCTTGATTATACTTTTTCATGCTTAATTTTACTAAGATTGGATACCTTTAATTCTCTATTTAAATCTCCCAGCAGTTCAGCTGATGCAAAACATTGCTTCCCAGTTATTACTGAGCCTGAAGCAGTGCAACCATGCATCCCCTGTATTGAAATCAGTATGTTGACTCGCTTACATTATTAGGTTTAAAATGTTGTTAGCTTTTAAGTCCTTGCATGATTTTATAACAGACTGCCTTATATTTTTATTAAAATCTTACTTCCTGTGAAACAGTTGCATTAGGCAGATCAAGTTCTTTTAAAATTTCTGGCTAAATTACAATTGGTGGATACCATAAAAACATTGTCGTACTTTGAGTGGTTCCACTATGTGGAATTCTTTGCCTTTGAGTCTTAAGTGGGTTTAGTGACTAAATTTAGGAAATCGTGTAAGGCATGGTTCTTTGCTCAGGCTTTTACTTGTTCAAGTATTTATTTTACTGTTCTTATTGCATATTATTTTCTTATTTTCATTGTTATTTTGTATGACTTTGCAATTTTATTGATGTAATTGTTTGATATTGCTATAAAGAAAAAGCCTTGAAAAGATGATACGAACCAATAAATTTCAAACACACATATTCATCCAATACTAAATAATATTTTGTTCTACGGGACCGTCATATTAAACCCCAGTTATTGACATCTTTTAGAGCATTAAATTATGCTCCATTGATAACGGGGTACAGTTTTAATCATTGGTCCAATTTTCAAAATTTTTAAGTATTTCTTAGGTATTTCAAAAAACAAGTTTTTTTTAAAAAGTGCACTACTTCCCTTAATTATGCCCAACACCGGTACCATGTTTCGCAAAGCTGCTGCTTCAGGGGCCTGACTCAAAATATTTCAGAATCCATGAGTGCTTTTCGTATTCTTTTGTTTTTCAGTCCCATAATTTATTCTTCTGGAACACAATAAACACAAAATTCAATGTCTCAAAAATTAGAACAAAAAGTAATAATAATAATGGGGAAAACTACTTACTTAGATGGACGCGACTGCTAATTCCTTCAACAAGCGCGTTATAACCCGCCACAAACTCAGCGTTTTCATGGAGTTCAGAGAGACTATTTTTCAAAACTCATTTTATGGTGACGTCGTAGTAACGTGAATTCTCCTACTTCAAGGGGGAAAATTTAAAGGGCTGCCAGGAACGACCTGATAGAGAACTGACGTATCAACGTGAACATAATCACACTTGTGAACTTATTTTTACTTTTTGTTCTAATTTTTGAGACATTGAATTTTGTGTTTATTGTGTTCCAGAAGAATAAATTACGGGACTGAAAAACAAAAGAATATGAAAAGCATTCATGGATTCAGAAATATTTTGAGTCAGGCCCCTGAAGCAGCAGCTTTGCGAAACATGGTACTGTGTTGGGCATAATTAAGGGAAGTAATGCACTTTTTAAAAAAAACTTATTTTTTGAAATACCTAAGAAATACTTAAAGATTTTGAAAATTGGACCAATGATTAAAACTGTACCCTGTTGAGTTATAGATGGAGCATAATTTAATGCTCTAAAAGATGTCAATAACTGGGGTTTATATGACGGTCCCATAGAACAAAGTATTATTTAGTATTGGATGAATACGTGTGTTGTTCGAAAATTGTTTGATATTGCGTCATTTGTGTTATACATCATCTTGAATCTTCAATGTAAGGTGATTTATAAATGGAAAAAAGAGGAGAAAACCCATATTCCAACTTTAATTCAAGTTCATCAGCCAACGAGAAGCAAGATGGCAAGGAAACATTTTTTTAAATAGTAAATTGTAACAATTTTGTCATATGCAGGAAAGAAAAGAAAAAAATTACACCCTCTATTTGAACTGTAACAAGAATAACTCCTACAAATCACAGTAACTCCAGTAAAAACAAAAATTGACTCTTATGAGCCTCTTAAATTGTTCTGGATTGGAAAAGATAAACACATTCCTTGGTACTAAATAATACTCTTAACCAGAAACTCTAGGAAAAAATCCACCCTCAGTGCTACAACATGCTAAGAAACCTCTCTTTTAAATTGCATATTTCTGCTCAGATCCAGGAAAACCCTGATCTTTTGCCCATAGAGTAAATTGTCTTACTTCCTTTAGCAGGATTTTAAAGTCTGATCTCTATCCTCTATAAAAACAAATATGAGAAGCATACTCCAAGCAACTATTTGTTCCTGAATGGTCTCTAAGATGGCCATCAAATTCATACTGTCCATCAAAATGAGACTGTTTAACCATTCTTCGCTCGCTCTCCCTGCTTGCAAGGGGGAAAAGATTGAAAACCCTGGAAAGAAAAATATTGCTTCTGAATGAAATTTTAGTCCTTCAAGAATATATTTCTTTAACATTTCAAGTGCTGCAACAAACTTAAAATGAGGAAAATTTGTAAATCTCAAATGTATTTCCTGCCACATTTTCAATATTCCTTATTTCCATGCTCTTTTTGGTAGAAAGAGATTGTGCTTAATGAGGACACCATCACAGGTTTGAAGGGTGGAAAGTTTCTCCCACTTCCTCCAAGTCATTCAAATGCACAGAAAGATTGTGCAGCCTAACATATTGAATTTTCAGGGGGGGGGGGGGGGGGGGGGTTGTTTGTTTTTTTTAGTACCTGAGAGAAATGTATGTAATTAACTGACACAGCTAGTCAGAGGCTTCCATGCAGGTTACACCCATGCACCCTTTTCTTCATTTCCAGCCTCTTGAGATCTGCAGTGTTTATCCCATTCCCTTTTTTGAATTTGTTTACTATTTTCATCCTCATCACCTCTTCCAGGAGGGCATTCCAGGTATCTGCCACCCTCTCTGTGAAAAAATATTTCCTGATTTTGGTTCTGAGTCGTCTCCCCTGGCATTTCAAATTGTGACCCCCTAGTTGTAAAGTTTACTTTCCAATGGAAGAGAGTTGAAGTCTGTGCATCATTAATACAGACATTCAGATTATCTGAAAGGAATCTGTCTTCCCCTGTATCTCCTTTCTTCCAATATATGCATATTTAGATCCTTCAATCTCTCCTCATAAGTCTTCCAGTACAGATCCCACTACAGTTTGGTTGCCGTTCTCTGTACTGCCTGTATCCTTTATGAGGAACAGTCTCCAGAACCTATGTCTAATTTGCCTTTAACAAAATTACTTGAAAAGGTCGGAAGTCAGTTGCAGGATTTTATGGATTCTCATCATGTGTTGGATGATTATCAGTATGATTTTCATGCAAATCATAATACTAAGACTATGTTACTCTCACAATTTTATATTTTTAGGCAAGTATTTGATTATGGAATGGGGGTTTTTTCTTGTGTCTTTAGATCTAGCTGCAGTATTTGACACTGTTGACCACTCTATTTTAATAAAGCACGTGGGTGACATTAGGATGGGTGGTACTATTTTGAAATGGTTCTCTTCATTTTTTACAAGGTCGAATTCAGTCAGTAGATTTCTCAGGAAAAAAACTGTTTTCAATTAAACACAGGGGTCCCACAGGGGTAGGCTCTTTTGACCTCGTTATTTAATATTTATATTTTTCAGTTGTCATATATTTTCCAGTCTCGATGTGGGTTACCATCTCTTTGCAGATGATTTACAATTTTTTGTTCCCATTAAGGACTCTTTCACTTCTTCTCTTGAGAAAATTGCTGAATGTTTGGCTTCTTTGAAAGGATGGCTTATGAACAACAAGTTACTATTGAATATGACAGACAGAAATTCTTTATTTGGAAATCTTGACCCAGATTTTACTAAATCTTTGATTGTAGATGGGAGTTTCGATCCCAATTGTTATTGAGGTGCGGAATCTTGGGGTGGTCATGGTTTCTACCTTGTCTTTGAAGTCGCATAGTAGTAAGGTGGCTAAAGGAGCCTAATTCCAACTTCACATGTTGAGGAGAGGGCAAACCTACTCAGTCAGAGTTGAAGAGGGTGTGCCAGAGAAACCCCCAGAAAAGAAATGGAGGGACAAAAAATAAAGAGAATCCCCTTAAAAATGGAAGGTCTTGGCGGGGGGGATGTAGAATCCTTACTTGTGGAAAAGCAGAGTCTCCAGTACCACATGCCAAAAAAATGACACAGTTTGGAGGCCAGGGTGACTGCTGGGGAAATGGAGTCCAAGACATTAAAGTCAGCTTCTGTCTGGGTGAAGAAATGAGCAGAAGGAGATCAAGAGAGGAAGCTATGATAGAAACCATGCCCATCAGGAAGAGCAAGATGGTGTTGTGCATTCTATTTATTTTTTTTTACCTTTGAGATGCCATCCAAGCCTAAGGAAAAAGTATGGGTTTTTCCCCTCGAGCCTATTCACCTTTCTGGCCAGAAGGAAATTGTAGCTTACATGACCCAGACTGCTACCAAGTAGAGGGTGGCTGTCCCTATTGTGAATCATTAAGAACCTTCACTAGGGGAAGAGATTTCTCTCATCCTCTTGGATCAGTGTCTCCCTTTGGATAAGAGATGCGATTCCCTGTGTATGCTATCTGCGGCACCTCTGGATGACTTTACTGATGTGACTACAGTGGAGGGCCCCGTGCAGTTTCAGCGTCAGTGCAGCATATTTCCTCTTCACTGGTAAAGGACAAGGGAATGCTGTTTCAATGGTGGGATCATTTCCACTTACGTCATTGTGGTTGGATAAGCTTGTTTCCCTTGAGTTTCCTCTGATACCAACAAAGTCTGAGGTGGTAATGCTAGACTCTCTCTGAGAGCTATTGTTTGGTTTTGGGCAGGTTATTAATGTTTGCACTGCTAAACTTGAGACCTCGTGAAGAAGCATGAAGATCAAATTTTGGATGTTAGTAAAACGGTTCAAGTAGTGGAAGGTGATATCAAGGCTATTCAGTTTTAATGCTACTATGATAAAAGACTGGAAAGCTCTTTCCAGGAGGATAGAACTATTCTAAAACCAGTTCAGGCATTTGAATCTTTGTCTATTACATTTTCCTATGGTGATGTGTGAACTGCCTTATACTACCTTAAACAAATATTTCCTGGAGGTCTTACATATTGAATCTGATCAACTTCCATCCATTAATAGGTTGCATTTATTTTGTCTGTGGTATCTACTTCTAACTTTCAACTGCATGTTCAGTTTTCTACTGAAGTATTTAATTTGATGAATATTTTGAACAATTCTGGTCCAGAAGTTATTGAACAATGAACTTTGTTAGTGCCCTTTGTCACTAAGCAAGATCTAAGCAGAGTTATGAGATTATATTTTAGGAATCTAATTTGTTTTATGGTCAAGTTAGGATTTTTCCTGATATAGTTAAAATAATACAGGAAAGAAGGAAGTAGTTTTTTGCTTTAAGGCAAGAAGCTAATGCTCTGGGAATTTCCTTTAATTTACGGTATCTTTTAAATGTGTTATACAATACTATAAACTGTACCTGTTCTACGCCCGGGCGGCGAGCCTTTTTATTGGCACATATGCTCTTGTATGGAAGTGTTAGCTGAAAAGGAAAAACTAAATTGTTTTCACCCAGTGCAAGGGACATGGAGGCATATTTGCTAAAGTCAGGGCTGGCAAAGTTTATTTACCAAGCTATCTCTCGCACTCCCCCACACCCCCTCTCCTCTCTCACATACACATTCTCTCTCACCGGCATCCACCTCCCCTCATATAGGCTCCCTCTCTCTGAAACCCACACTCAAGCATCCCCCCACCCACCCTCTCTTACCTCCCATGCTCTCTCTTATACCCTCCCCACCCCCCTCTTACCAACCATGCTTTCTGTCACCCCCCCCCCCCACACACACACACACACATTCTCACCGGCATCCCCCCCATGCTCTCTCACACCCTCCTGCTCTCTCTCACCCTCCCCTCCCCGACAAACATTCTCTCTCACTGGCATGCCACGGGACCTGCGCCGTTTGCGGCGAAGATGAAGGCCTGGCGTGCCGTTCGCGGCACACGGGGGCCTTCCATTTTCACCTTGAGCAGAAAATAGCAGCGGACACCCCAGCATGCGGCGAACAGAGCGCATCCCACGGCACACGCTCCATTCGTGGCATGCCAGGGTCTCCTCTGCTATTTTCTGCCTGTCCCGCGATGGCCACTGTCATTCCGGTTTTGAATAGTCTTCCGGCGAGGTGAGGGAGGAAATCTGCGGGAAGGAGGAATTCTGCGCAAAATCTGCATTCCGCAGTAGCGCTGAATTCCCCCAGGAGTACCCGACAAACATTCTCTCTCACTGGCATGCCGCGAACTAAATATGTACACCCTGGAGGAAAGGAGGAGCAGGGGTGATATGATTCAGACTTTCAGATACTTGAAAAACTTTAACGATCCAAAGACAATGACAAACCTTTTCCGTCAGAAAAAAATCAGCAGAACCAGAGGTCACGAGCTGAGGCTCCAAGGAGGAAGACTAAGAACCAATGTCAGGAAGTATTTCTTCACAGAGAGAGAGTGGTGGATGCCTGGAATGCCCTTCCGGAGGAAGTGGTGAAGTCCAAAACTGTGAAGCACTTCAAAGGGGCGTGGGATAAACACTGTGGATCCATCAGGTCTAGAGGACGCATATAAAGAGCAGGCAGCAAAACACTGCACGGAGCGGCAGTAGCCACAGAGGCATTCACGGAGCGGGATGCCATTGGTTGGTGTTCCACCTTCATGGAGCGGAAGGATGGAGGGCTGCCATCTCCCAATTAAAAAAAGAAAAAAAACAAACAAAAAAACAAAACAAAACAGGGATGGGTTTATGGGCTATAGGTATTACCAATTATTAGGCTTATTCAATTACCAATTATTAGGCTTTTCAATATTTGATGATAGTTAATGTGACTTTCAAGGCATACTTCACTTTCAATGCATATCCAGCATAGCTCCCTGCTTCAACGGCAGAGAGCTATGCTTCCGCTTACCCAACTAATCAAACTTAATATTTCACTTGGAAGCAGCTCCATCACTGCTCTCTACATTAATAGTGGGGGTGAAAGGGAAATAGAACCTAAGGTTACTAAGAGCCAAGAGAAACAGATAAGTATGAGAAAAAAAGAAGTGTGAAGCTTGCTGGGCAGACTGGATGGACCGCTTGGTCGTCTTCTGCCGTCATTTCTATGTTTCTCTTGTAGCTGGTGTTGTGACATGTCCTCTGTATGGCGTGTTTGAGCCTCCAAGGCGGGCAGGGAGCCGCCTCCGCCATCTATCGGTGGACTGGGAAACATGCGCGAGCACTGTCGGACACATTACCAAGCCCAATATATTATGGATAATAATGATTGCAATATTTTTTTTTGTTCCAGAACAACTGAAAGAATTTATAGACTCAAAAAAATTGATGATATCTTCTGTAGTTCCTACTTAGGTCTAGATTTGATCATTAATGTTGTAGCAGTTTTCTCATGCTATGCATTTTCTGATAAAGTTTTCCTTTGATCTCTTTTTCTACTCCTCCCTAGCTATATGAGATTATGAGAATCTATATTGGGTTAAAGTTTTATGGATTGTACATTTTCTTTATAGATTTTTTTTTCTTATTGATTCCCATGTGTTTCCAGGTACAAGGTATTTTGCTTTGTATATTATTTAACATTAATATATATAAAGTCATTAAAAAAAAAGTGAGGGAGCCCTAGGAAAAAATAAAACTTGGGGGGTGAGGATATTAGCTGAAAATATAGCTAGCTGTTAGATGACATTTCCAGAATATTTGCTGTTAGGTACTAGAGATGTGAATCGTGTCCTCGATCGTCTTAACGATCGATTTCGGCTGGGAGGGGGAGGGAATCGTATTGTTGCCGTTTGGGTTTTAAAAATATCGTGAAAAATCGTTAAAATCGTGAGCCAACCCCCTAAAACCCACCCCCGACCCTTTAAATTAAATCCCCCACCCTCCCGAACCCCCCCCAAATGCTTTAAATTACCTGGGGATCCAGCTGTGGTCCAGAACAGCGGCGGTCCAGAACAGCCCCCTCAATTGAATCCTTTTGTCTTCAGCCGGCGCCATTTTGCAAAATGGCCGCCGCAAAATGGCGGCGGCCATAGACAAAAACGATTCGACGCAGGAGGTCGTTCCGGACCCCCGCTGGACTTTTGGCAAGTCTTGTGGGGGTCAGGAGGCCCCCCCAAGCTGGCCAAAAGTTTCTGGGAGTCCAGCGGGGTTCAGGAAGCGATTTCTTGCCGCAAATCGTTTTCCATACGGAAAATGGCGCCGGCAGGAGATCGACTGCAGGAGGTCGTTCAGCGGGGGTTCCGGACCGCCGCTGAACGACCTCCTGCAGTCGATCTCCTGCCGGCGCCATTTTCCGTATGGAAAACGATTCGCGGCAAGAAATCGCTTCCTGAACCCCGCTGGACTCCCAGAAACTTTTGGCCAGCTTGGGGGGGCCTCCTGACCCCCACAAGACTTGCCAAAAGTCCAGCGGGGGTCCGGAACGACCTCCTACGTCGAATCGTTTTTGTCTATGGCCGCCGCCATTTTGCGGCGGCCATTTTGCAAAATGGCGCCGGCTGAAAACAAAAGGATTCAATTGAGGGGGCTGTTCCGGACCGCCGCCGTTCTGGACCACAGCTGGATCCCCAGGTAATTTAAAGCATTTGGGGGGGGGTTCGGGAGGGTGGGGGATTTAATTTAAAGGGTCGGGGGTGGGTTTTAGGGTGTTTTAGTGTGCCGGTTTTCCTGCCCTCCCCCTTCCCCCGATTTACGATTTTTTAATGATAAATCGGGGGAATTGGTATTGTATCGTGGCCCTAACGATTTTTGATGATTTAAAATATATCGGACGATATTTTAAATCGTCAAAAAACGATTCACATCCCTATTAGGTACTTTATAAGTCCTTTAGAAACCCTTTATCAAGTATCATAACATCATAATAATGTAATGAAAATTGGTCAGCTTGAAGAGAACAGGAATTGGGATTTTGGAAAGAGCTCTGGTGTTCCATCTTGGCTCTAGCAGCTGTTGTGCCATCTGAAATGTAATGCAATGAGAGAATTAACACTGTTTTAATGAAAAATTGACTTTCTTATTAAGGATTATTTTTTCTGCACTGTGGTGCAGAAAAAACAATTCCCATGGCTCTTGAAGAGTAGAAGTTGAGAATGCTGATTCTGTGGTACTTAGAAATAGGCCTCTACACATATTGATGTCCAATGTTAACAACCATTCATGAATAGCGTTATGAATTTTCCACTAAACACAGGGATGGTACCTTTCAAATGGATGCACAGGCACCTATGTGCTTCGGCACACACCCAGAAATGTGGCAATTTTATAACATAAGCGCACATTATAAAATAGCCTAGGCGTGAATATGTGTGTGCCTAATTTTGCAAATGGGCGTGCATAACTATGTAAAGTTGGGTTTCAAGTACGTGAGTGGGGGAATTTTATAACAGGATTGAGTCCACGACACGACCAGTTTCACCAGTTCGCCCAGTCTAGAGCTAGGTCCTTGAAAAGCCCCAACATTTAGCCTGTATTCCTCATTACGCTAGACCCCTCAAGCCCCTCACAAATGCTTATGTATATCTTTATCTATCTATGTATATATAATTTAAAGTGTACCTCCTCCATAGTAGAAGTAAAATTCCATGACACTAGACTTGGGCATGCAGATCTCTTGTCCCCACCCACACCATGCTTACATCATGCCCCTTTTTCATTTGAAGTGAGATATTCGTGTAACGGGAGATGTGCACCCATGTAGGCGGCTTTCAAAATCAGGTGGACACGTGCATGTCCTTTGTGCGCATGCACTTCCCAATTTTGGCGCAAAACTGGCTTT
Source organism: Rhinatrema bivittatum (assembly GCF_901001135.1). Taxonomy (NCBI): domain Eukaryota; kingdom Metazoa; phylum Chordata; class Amphibia; order Gymnophiona; family Rhinatrematidae; genus Rhinatrema; species Rhinatrema bivittatum. Next base: position 139,045,226 of record NC_042620.1, read on the forward strand.
TAAAATTCACCTCATAAACTTTAGTGACAGAATTTCCATATAAAAAGCTGAAAATGGTGTGATTTACAAGTTATGCAGCATTTTTGCTGATTTTATTTTCCAAAATCAAAGAAAAAACGGTGTTTACAAATATTCCCATGAAGTTTTAAGGAAAGACTCTTCTTTGAATATTTTTCCACAACAGCAAAAAGCCTTGTTTGTCTTTCTTAATTCCATTGTAAATATGTTTTTATGCCTCTGCCACCTTCATGATAACTGACTGTTCTAACTGGCAGTTCAGAAGTGATTTGTAATGATAACCGATGAATGGCTCTGCTCCATAAGAACAGACTGTTAGCCAGGTGTTCAGGAACTAACTTAAAGGTATTAATTAGAGGATGTGCAAGTAAGTTGAGCTTACATGCGCCAAGCGGATTTTAAATGCCACCTGGATATACCTATAAATGCCACAGTGTGCCCATCTCAGAAGTTGTCTCATTTGTGCCACTTTAGCCAAAGAGAGAACTAATTATGATGGTTTGAGTTTTATATTTTGATGTATTTTTGTTTTTAGGATTGTATTACAGTTTTTGTTTATAACTTTGTACATTGCTTTAAAAGATTTTATATTGAAAACTGGAAAGCGATTCATACATTTTATTATAAATGTTTTCAAAAAGGGACAGGATATGGGCATTTCAGGGCACGAACCTAAGATGTGCGCATAAGTACTTACGCAATTCAGCATGCACTGAGGCACCCTGCCATGTAACTTTACTTCTGCTATGGATGAATTATAAGTTATAAAATAAAAAAAAAACTAAGCAGATCTCCAGTATTTTAAGGGTTGGGGCTAACTGGGGGAAGTGAAGGCTATTAAACAAGGGGAGTTTGGAGGACCTATCTCTTAGCTGGGCGAACTGGTAAAACTGGGAATAGCGTTGGCATGCGCCCCTTTTAAAATTCCCCAGTTTACGTGGGAGAAGCGAGATTTGTGCGCCCACGTAAAATTTGGCGCACATGTAGATGCAGCTGTGCTATTTTAGAACATGTGCACATATGCACATGCAAATTATAAAATAGCTGCTTCCCTGGGCATAGGCAGACATGTGTGCACATGTGTACTAGTTTGAAAGTTACTGTCCCTATGTGGAAGTGTGAATATGGGTTCTGGCTCATTTGAGGCTTTTGCTGTATAGATCAGCAGTCTAAGGAAAAGGCTGGCATTTTGGCAGAAAAAATTATGCTTTAAAATACTAGGGTGAGATGTCATCTGAAGGGAACCAGCAAGGTATGGATCCTCTTCGTGACTCGATCATCTCTCTCTCCCTGGTCTTGAGAACGCCACCTGAGAATCCTGCAACTATAAGAACGATATCTAATATGGATACCCCGTCCCCATTAAGGGAAATGGAGGAAAACCCAGGAACACCCTTGATATCTGCCGCAGATGGGCTACATATGTAGGAATCTCAGATGGGATCGTAGCAGAGGGGCAGATGCTATACCAACCAGAATCCAGTAATATTTCTGGTTTACCTACTGAAATAGATATAGAACCCATAGTTAGACCATCTGTGTTTTCTCTGGAAACAATATGGAAACTTTAGTTGTGATAAATAAGAATTTTACATTATCATTAAGAACATTGGTAAAAAGAATAGAAAATGTTGATGTTAAAATTAATAATGTAATTGCTGATAACATTAAGATAGATGACAATATTGAGTCAACTAAAGAAGATCTGAAAAAGTTGGTTGAACAGAATGTAATGCTAATGAAGGAGAATCAATATGTCACTAGAAAAATAGAAAATCTGCAAAACCGGATACATAATAAAAAACTTAAGGCTGGTAAATTTTCCTAGAATTCCTGAAATTTCCATGCAGGAAATGTGGAATAAATTTGCCTTGGAGTTTTGTTTTTTTTAAATTCTGCAGCAAGCTTTGCCTCCATTGAATCAAATTTATTAGCTCCCTTCCTGGAAGAAAGAAATAAAGGATCAGGTTTTTCAAGAGATTTCCCCTTTGAATGTATCAGAATTGTTAGTCATCTAATCTAGGAGAAGCCCAACCAGCCACTATGGTTATCTCTTTTATGTTAAACACAGACAGAAATTGGGTATTAAAGCTATATTTCAGAAATATTAAAGAGAAATTCTATCAATTAAATGTAAGGATTTTTCTAGATCTAGCAAAAGAAACACAATCAAGAAGAAGACAGTTCCTCTTAATGAGACCTAAAATAATGCAGATAGGAGCCTTGTTTAAACTAAGGTTCCCATGTAGATGCTGCATATTTTATCAAAATGTTAGGTATTGCTTCTATCAACCCTCACAATTGACAACATTTATCACAGATAGAGCTAAGGATGAAGGATTGGTTATAGCAACCCCCTAGAGAGTTATGTATAGTTCTCTAAATATATAATAGTAACTCTTTAGTTAGGAATATATTTTTATTTCCTAATATATATATATTCTCCTGTTATTAGAAACCTTCAAGTGATTAAACCCCTTCTATTGGAGGACTTTGGAAATTATAGTTTTAATAAATATGTAATTTTTATTAAAGTGTCTGTAATTAAAAAAAAATACTAGAGCATCTCTTTTGCTATATTTTAATGAATAACTAATTTAAATAGTATTAATTAGATTGCTTTGTTTACACAAAATTTCTGTTGCCCATAACATTTATACAAATATGTACAAATAGTCAATCAACTTGACATGTTAGCTTTAATGTTCTAAAACTTAGTTTCTAATTAATAGCATATTATTTTGGTATTTTTAAGTTCCTCTAATGAATTAGTAACTTGTTAGTCTTCTAATTCTAATCATTTCTGTATTCATTAATGGTATGGTTTTCAGTTTCTTGGCAGTACAGAAGTGGAACAGCCCAAAGGTACAGAAGTTGTTCGAGATGCTGTTCGAAAACTAAAGGTAGGACAACTGCTTACATAATAAATATGTGAAGAATTATTTTCAATACACAATACTTGCTCAGACAATGATTTTGTTTTAGTTGAGGTTCTTATCCAAAAGCAAATCAACAGAATATTCAGAAAGATATATCATATTAAAGCATCTATACAATTTTAATAAATCACAAGAAATTTAATATAAATCAAATGTTTAAAGAATAAATTTCAAATTCTCCCATAAATAAATATCCAAAAAATATATAATCATACAGTATCAAAACTGACACACATAATTTTGAATAAGAGAAGGCCACAGGAGGGGTCTTTTGAGAAGCACAATGGGGTAGATTTTATAATTTTGCGCGAGCGCGTACTTTTGTTCGCACACCAGGCGCGAACAAAAGTACGCTGGATTTTATAAGATACGCGCGTATCTTATAAAATCCGGGGTCGGCGCGTGCAAGGGGGTGCACATTTGTGCAACCTGCGCGCACCGAGCCCGGCGCGCGCTGCCTTTTCCCTCCGAGGCTGCTTCAAAATCGGAGCGGCATTGGAGGGAACTTTCTTTCCACCCCTCCGCACCTTCCTCTCCCTTCCCCTACCTAACCCACCCCCCCGGCCCTATCTAAACCCCCCCTACCTTTTGTTGGCAGATTTACGCCTGCTGAAAGCAGACGTAAATCTGCGAACGCCAGCGGGCTGCTGGCGCGCCATAACCCGACCCAGGGGCTGGTCCGGAGGCCTCGACCACGCCCCCAGGCCGGCGCCCCACCCCCGGACACACCCCTTCCCTGCCCCTTTTACGAAGCCCCAGGACTTACGCGCGTCCCGGGGCTATATGCGCGCCAGCGGCCTATGCAAAATAGGCGCGCGAGTAAATCGGCCGGATTTACACGCGCAGGGCATTTAAAATCCGGCCCAATGTGAAGAGTGACTCCTTTGACATTAGTAGTGGGTAATGTCCCTAAAGAAGCTTGAAGCAAAACCTGTTGATGGTTGCTGCTGTTACTCTGTGCCACCTTTTTCCACTCTAGATTTTGACTATGTGATTTAGAGGATATTAAGCAATGAGGATTTTTCCTGTTTATTCTAGAACTACGATTAACAACTGTCTCAGATGTTGTCAGTTGTCATATGTATCTGTAATTTTGTTTGGATTTTTTGGCTTATAATCACATCCAGGAAATTTTGCTGGGGATGGATCCAAGATGGTCACACACTGATGTCTGGATTCGGAGGTCCCTTCCTTGACTCCTTAAAAACAAGTTTTCCTGGTTTCTATATTAACTTTTCTGATGGGTAATTGCCAGGTTCTTGTGGCCTGGTTTGGCCTCTGTTGGAAACAGGATGCTGGGCTTGATGGACCCTTGGTCTGACCCAGCATGTCAATTTCTTATGTTCTTATGTAAAGGGAAGGCCCGTGTTTACCCAAGTGTGTCGGGAGAGACATCTATTACCGGGCTCGTGGATCATCTTCTCTATTCCTTGGACCCCATGAACCACTCCAGATGGCGGTTGTTGGATGGTGAATTGGCTGCGGGATCACCTATTCCTGCCCTAGACGATGTTTCATTCACCCCGGAGCAATGTCAGACCCCTCTCAAGCCAGTTTTTCAGTATCCTGAGATCGAGGGTGGTGACTGGACAACAGCAGTTGATGATGTATAGTCCCCCATGAGCATTTTGGCAGTTCAAGGGCCTGTGTCATCAGGAGCCAATTTACTGGCAGTGTCTGGGAAGTTGCTGCCTGAGTCGTCGCCCCTCTGGAGTTTTTCTTCTTTCTTCCAGTCAGCTTGTGGAGTTGGTTTCCTCAGTGGAGTTAGAGGCTTTTTTTTTACTTCCTAAATCACAGTCTGTTACATTAGAAATTATTTGGGAAGTGTTGACCAGGCTCTCTTTTCAAATGGGCTAGTTTGTTGACACAAGAAGGTTTGGCCCTAGCATTGCATTATGTTTGGGAGCAGTCTGATGCCACTCTTCAATCCTTGAAAACTAAAATCACAGTGCTTCAAGAGTCTGCAGGGAATCTGTCAAATGGTTATCTTATTTAATTATTACAGTTATTTTGAGAATTTAGATAATGTCCTCAGGAGATGGAATATTAGACTTATTAATTTCCCAAAGAAAAGAATGGTTTCTGCAGTTGAAATATTTAGGACATGTTTGCTTGTGGTATTAAAAGTTCCTGAAAATGTAATGCCTCATATTTCTAAGGCCTTCTATTTGCCTATGAAAAATGCTGTACAAGATTCAGTATTACCTCAGCCTTGTGTGGACCTCCTCAGCCGTTGGATTGGAAAATTCTGTGTATGAAACAATATCTTCAGCAACCTTTACTGTGACTTTAACTCTAGGATATAATCATGACCAGAATCCAAAGTTATTTTTCCGTAATAGGGAGCCTTTGTTTCACAGTTTGAAAGTCCTTATGTACTATGATGATTCAAAAGTGACTTAGAGAGATTTTTGTTGCTACAACCTGGAGTTTTATAATTAGGTGCTTTTTTGGTGGTTTAACTTTCCCTGCAAGTGTGTTATAAAACTTCATGTGGTCAAATGTTTTCTTTGACCCCACTTAATTACATGTTTTCTTGAATGTGAGGCAACAACAGAGGGACAACTGATATTTCCATCCCTGTATCTGTTTCTTCTCTAATCAGTTAGATGCTATAATATAAGGGGGGAGGGCCTTATCAGTGTGTTGCTATTATCTTTATTATGTAAACTCTAGTTCATTACTTTTCCTTTGAACTTTGATGATCTTCCCCCTAGTTGTGGACTAATAACATAAAAACATAGAAATGATGGCAGAAAAAGACCAATCGGCCCATCTAGTCTGCCCAGCAAGCTACCACACTTATTTTCCCATACTTATCTGTTTCTGTAGTAGGGCATAGGTATTATATATATATATATATAACCTGTATTTATTTATTTAAAAGTATTTATATACCGTTTTTAAAATAAAGTTTTGTCAAAACGATTTACAAAAGAAGTAAAATCAACAAAATTAAAATAGATTGGAGAAAAATACATAAAATGGTATAAAGCTGCCTAGGTAGCTCAATTAAACAAAAATGCTTTATCTTATAACAAAAAGGAATTTTATGCCTTGAGGGAAAAGCAGAGGAAGGGAAGAACGGGCCAAAGGTACAAAAAAATGGGTGAAAAGATATCACTTAGTGGAGCAAGTTGGAATAAGCTGAACTTAGATATCATGAAGATGTAGTAGGGATAAGTAGAGGTTGAGTAATGGAAGTCGATTGAGTTGGTGGTATGTTAAAGGCGAGTTGAAATAAATGTTTTGAGAGATTTTTTGAAATGGAGTGAATTCGATATTAGACGGAGAGAGATTGGAAGAGAGTTCCAGAGTGAGGGTCCTGCTACAGAGAATGCCCTTTTCCTAGTGATTTCTAGTCTTGCTTGTCGTGGTGATGGTATGTCAAGTAGGTTTTGGGTTAATGATCTTAAATATCGAGCGGGTTTATAAATGCGGAGTATAGAGCAGAGCCAGGTGGATGAGGGATTGTGTATTAAGCTGTGAATTATGGTGAGTACTTTATATTTTATCCTAAATTTTATGGGTAGCCAGTGAAGGGATTGTAAAATAGGAGTAATGTGATCTCGAAGTGTAATACCAGATAAGATACGGGCTGCGCTGTTTTGAACCAATTGTAAAGGGTATAATGAGGAATCAGGTAAACCTAAATAGAGAGCATTACAGTAATCTAAACCGGAAAAAATTAGAGACTGAAGAACGGTTCTAAAGTCTCGGTGGAAAAGAAGAGGACGGAGACGTTTTAGGAGTTGGAGTTTGTAAAATAATTTTTTTGTAAGAGAGGATATGTGTTGTTTCATCGAGAGATCTGAATTTATAATGACTCCTAGATTTGTTGCGTATTGTGTTATTGGGATTGATATGCCATTTGTTATTAAGTGAGGAGGAGGGCCGATAGAGGAATCTGAGATAGATGTTAGGTGGACAATTTTGGTTTTTGAAGGATTTAGCTTTAAATGGTTATGGGAAAGCCAAGAGTTGATGGTAGATAGATAAAGCGAGACCATGGATAGAGTAGCTGACCAGGATGTTTTGTAGGGAACCAGAAATTGTATGTCATCAGCATAGATTTTGAATTGTAAATCAAGAGAAGAAAGAATATGACATAGAGGGAGGAGATAGATATTAAATAATATAGGAGATAGTGAAGAGCCTTGAGGGACACCAGATGGAATTGTGTAAGGAGTAGAGGAGTATTTTTGTGTACCCCCTGGTACACAAAAAAAGTTTTTGTGTACCAGGGGGTACACAAAAACTTTGTTTGTATCAAATTTTCTCACAGGACTAGCAGGATGGTAGTCCTCACATATGGGGTGACATCACAGGATGGAGCCCAATCACGGAACACTTTTGTCAAAGTTTCCAGAACTTTGACTGGCCCCTACTGGGCATGCCCAGCATGGCACTAACCCTGCAGGCAGCAGGGGTCCCCCTTTAGTCTTCTATTTTCCACGCAGCAGTAGCCTCATGGTTAAGGAGCTCTGCAGAGATTCCTGACAGGAATTTTCCTCACAAAATTACTAAAAGCTAATTTGCCCCACAGGGGTCCCTCCATTAACTTTTTCAAGCCGCGGTACTCCGGTAAGTTTTTTACCCATTTTCCATCTATTCCTGTCTAGTTTGGCCCTCACGGCCTACTGGCCGTTGACCGTACCACAGCTCAGTTTTTTCCATGGCCATGGCATCGGGGTTCTGTCGGTGCCCGGACTGTAATCGCACCATGTCCATCTCAGACCCCCATAAAGTCTGTGTAATGTGTCTTGGAGAAGAGCACGATGTCTTGACCTGCACCAAATGTGCCCTAATGACACCCAAAGGTCGCAAGGCCAGAATGGAGAAGATGGAACTTCTCTTCCGTGCTCAGACCCCGACTCAGTCTATTGCGTCGACGACATCAGAACCGGCTCCATCAACTTCGCGCCAGCATCGACCACCAGCCGGTGACCGCCCGGAGTCAACGACATCTCGGTCTTCGACACCCTCTACTCCCCCTCAGGACCGAGGGGATCGTAGAGACAAGCATCGCCATTGACATTGAAAGTCTCGGACCATAGAGGGAGCGAAATCATCGACCTCGACATCGTCCAAAAAAGGCACCGACTCTGCCTTAAACGGTGGTCCCACTGGCTATGCTTCTGCCTCCTCCTTCTGTTCCGGAGCTGGGGCTGCTTGCTCCAGGTCTCCGAGAAGAACTGGACTGGATAGTTCAGGAGGCCATCGACAAGGTGATAGAACGACTCCAGGTTCCTCCGGCACCAACACTGGTACCGATTGTGGAACCGACCACCGACCCGATTCCAGCAGCTTTGGCACCGCTGCTCTCCAGGATGGAAGCGCTTATTGCCGCTTTTCTACTGATAGACCCTGGGAAACCGATGGCTCTGGTGCCCTCCCCGCTTACTTTGTCATTGGGAGGAGAAATACCATTCCGCATCCCTCCATCTGAAGTTCTGCCTCAGCCATCAATGCCGATACGTCCCTCGCCACCGATCCAACCATCGGTGCCGATATGCCCGTCGGCGCCACCGAGCCATCCATCGATACCCTCTATGCCTGCGCCGGTGCCTTCGATGCCTTCATCAGTGCCTCCAATTCCTTCGATTATTTGGAGCCTAGACCAGGACCCTTGGGTATCCCACCACCCCGTCCCCCTCTAGCTCCTAGAGGGGCAGGTGCTGATCCCTACGACACCTGGACTGATGATTCTTCACCAGACACTGATGATTTGCCTTCACCACCTTCACCTACTGAAAGAAGAAAGCATTCTCCTCCAGAGGACCTTTATTTATAAATTTTGTGAAGGAAATGTCTGAATTGGTTCCCTTCCAATTACAGACTGAACAGGATGATAGACATCAGATGATGGAGTTGCTTCAATTCCTGGGAAATGACCTCCAATTCCCAAGGAAATGACCTCCATCCCTATCCACCAGATTCTTCTGGATCTCCTTAAGAAGAACTGGGAACATCCTGGCTCCATTGCTCCAGTCCACAGAAAAGCTGACACTACCTATTTGGTGCAGTCAGCTCCAGGTTTTCAAAAACCTCAATTGGATTACCAGTCTGTAGTGGTAGAATCTGCACAGAAAAGAGCAAAAGATCAAAGCCTCACACTTCTTTTCCTCCTGGCAAGGAACAGAAGTTTCTAGATGCCATTGGTCGCTGTGTCTTCCAAGGATCATGCTCATCTCCTAAATTGCCTCTTATCAGCTCTATATGACCCAATATAATAGATAACCAAATCTTGTATTATGAACATTGATATGTATCGTTCTTGCACTTTAATCTGATGTATTGTAAGAGGAATTACATTGGGTCATTGGGTTTTTAGATTTTAATGTTTGAATGCTTGGTGTGACTGAGATTAGTTAGTTTTAACTGTGTATATGTTTACATCTTTGTGAATGTTAATAAAAAAGTTCTGTACAATAGTATATTTAAATTTAAAGAAAATTCTCTTCGTTTATATTCTTGCCAATATAATAGGGTCATTTTTAAGCAGTTACAAGATTTAACAGACTCCCTGCCTCAGCAATTTCAAGAACAACTCCAAACCCTAGTAAACAAAGGGTTTGAGGCAGGCAAGCATGAGATCAGATCATCCTATTATATCTTTGATACTGCTACTAGAGTATCTGCAGCAGCCATTTCGGCAAGGAGATGGGCCTGGCTCAAGTCTTCCAACCTTCACCCTGAGGTACAGTACAGGTTATCCGACCTGCCCTGTGTTGGAGAAAATCTGTTTGGCGAGCAGATCCAATGGACAATGGCGGAACTTAAGGACCATCATGAGACCCTAAGACAGCTCTCTGATGCCTTCTAACTACTCTTCTAAAAAGCTTTTTAGGAAAGAACCTAAGAAGTCATTCTTCTGCCCGAAAAAATCCTACCCGCTTCCAGCCAGATCCCATTCCACGAGACATAAGAACATACCATACTGGGTCAGACCAAGGGTCCATCAAGCCCAGCATCCTGTTTCCAACAGTGGCCAATCCAGGCCATAAGAACCTGGCAAGTACCCAAAAACTAAGTCTATTCCATGTTAACGTTGCTAGTAATAGCGGTGGTTATTATCTAAGTCAACTTAATTAATTGCAGGTAATGGACTTCTCGTCCAAGAACTTATCCAATCCTTTTTTAAACACAGCTATACTAACTGCACTAACCACATCCTCTGGCAACAAATTCCAGAGTTTAATTGTGCGTTGAGTGAAAAAGGCCTGTCTCGTCAGACACAGAAACAAAAATTGCAAGCGGCTCCTCAACCAGGTCCCGCTTCAGGTTTTTGACTTCTACCTAGAGAGCAGCAGCCAGCTTCCATTGCCTCACATACCAGTGGGAGGTTGGTTGGTGCCACTTCAACAACATATGGCACTTAATCACCTCAGACCAGTGGGTACTGGCGATAATTGCTCAAGGATACCATCTGAACTTTCTCTGCGTATCACCGGACTCCCCACCTCTACTGACATGGAGAATATCCAATCACTCCATCCTTCTGGATCAGGAGGTCTCCCTCCTTCTCCAGTCCAAGGCAATAGAGCCAGTACCCTACTCTCAGCATGGCCTAGGGTTCTATTCCTGGTACTTTCTAATCCCCCAAAAATTGGGAGGCGTTCGTCCTATTCGGGACTTGCGGGCCCTCAACAAGTACCTCCAGCGAGAGAAGTTCAAGATGGTAACCTTAGGCTCGCTTCTTCCTCTTCTACAAAGAGTAGACTGGCCTGCTCTCTCGACCTCCAGGACGCATACACTCATATTGCGATAACTCCTTCTCATCGCAAATACCTGATGTTTTTAGTAGGCCCCAAGCACTACCAGTACCGAGTGCTTCCATTCGGCCTAGCGTCTGCGCCACGAGTCTTCACAAAATGTCTCGTAGTGGTTGCAGCCTTCCTTAAGGACTCAAGGTGTTCACGTCTACCCCTATCTAGATGATTGGTTAATCAGGGCTCCCACTCAGCAAACTGCTCTGTCGTCCCTCAATCTAACCTTACACACTCTAATTACATTAGGATTTCTCGTCAATTACGACAAAACCTCTTTAGTCCCATCTCAAACCTTGCTGTTCATTGGGGCAGACTTGGATACCTTGCAGGCAAAGGCTTTTCTACCTCGACAACGAGCCCTCACTCTCATGTCTCTTGCACACCAGCTGCAGTCTCAGCACTCTGCGACTGCACGCCACTTTCTCATCCTCCTGGGACACATGGTGTCCACGAGCAAACCTTACTCTTACAAATGGCACGGGTTTACATAATGGTGCTCTTCTTAGTCCCTTGACCCCTTTACCTGTCCAATCCCGAAGTTTCTAGACTATCTCTGGCACTTAGAGTCCGGTCTAAAAACTTCTTCCATCAGAATGCATGTCAGTGCGGTAGCCGCCTTCCATAAAGTTGTGGGGGATGTTCCTATTTCAGTACAACCCCTTGTTACACGTTTTTTGAAGGGCTTGCTTCACCTAAAGCCTCCTCTTCGTCCTCCGGCCCCTTCTTGGAATTTCAATCTAGTTTTGGGTCGGCTCATGAAACCACCATTCGAGCCTCTCCAATTCTGCGATCTTCGCTATCTCACATGGAAAGTGATTTTCCTTTTGGCAATCACTTCGGCTCGCAGAGTTAGTGAGTTATAGGCCCTAGTTACTTATCCACCTTACACTAAACTTCTGCAGGACCGGGCAATACTCCGCACTCACCCTAAGTTCTTACCTAAGGTAGTTTCGGAGTTTTATCTCAATCAATCCATCATACTACCTACCTTTTTTCCCAGGCCCCATTCCAATCCAGGAGAGCAGGCTCTGCATACTCTTTTACTGTAAACGGGCTCTAGCTTCTACCTAGACCGTATAGCTGCCCACAGAAAGAGCACTCAATTATTTGTCTCTTTCCTGCCTATCAAACTGGGGCAGCCTGTGGGTAAGCAGACTCTCTCCTCCTGGTTAGCAAAAGGATATGCAGTCCGCTATCAGCAAGCATTCCACTTCAAGACCGTGTTAAAGCACACTCTGTGAGGGCCATGACGACTTCAGTAGCACACCTACGATTGGTGCCGCTTCCTGCCATTTGCAGGGCTGCCACCTGGAGTTCTCTCCACACCTTTGCAGCCCACTATTGCTTGGACAAAGCTGGAAGACAAGATTCCATCTTCGGCCAATCTGTCTTACACAACCTGTTTACAACGTGACTTACCAACACCCTTCCGCTTGCCCGGTGGGGTTCAGGATGCCCTCTACCAAAATTCCACCCTAGTTGTAGTGCCTGTTGCACGCCTTTGGGTACATTTGGTGCATGTTCGGACATCCTCAGCTCGGTACTCACCCATATGTGAGGACTACCATCCTGCTTTTGTGAGAAAGCAAATGTTGCTTACCTGTAACAGGTGTTCTCTCAGGACAGCAGGATGTTAGTCCTCACGAAACCCACCCGCCACCCTGCGAAACCCGCCCGCTGTCCCGCGGTGTTGGGTTCGTAACGTTTTATTATTTTATTTTTCGGCACTGCCTGTAGCTTTTAAATAAGACTGAAGGGGGACCCCTGCTGGCTGCAGGGTTAGTGCCATGCTGGGCATGCCCAGTAGGGACAGTCAAAATTCTGGAAACTTTGACAAAAGTGTTCCGTGATTGGGCTCCATCCTATGATGTCACCCATATGTGAGGACTAACATCCTGCTGTCCTGTGAGAACACATGTTACAGGTAAGCAACATTTGCTTTTTTCTATCAGTTCTTCACGTTATTCTGAAACTGAGTTAGAAATCCTTACAATGAGTGGAATGGCAGTACATTTGTTTTTTCAAAGGTCTTTTTTTTATGGGATTGTGTTCTGTTTTTTTGTTGGGGGTTTTTTTTTTTTGTCATTTTGTTGTTTCTTTATTGGAGGCCCTTTTTGTGTCACCTTTGCTAAAATTATTTGTATTTCTTGGTTAAAATTGTGTTTTGATATTGTATGATTGTATATATTATAGAAATTTCTTGGCATATTTCATAAACACCAAAATCATATTTTACAAGAAACAGAATTAAACTAAACTCGAGAGATAATCAAGCCCAAAGAGATTGCCAGGGCAACAAAAAAATAGGGCAGTCTGTAAACATGGTTTGCTGTACGTGAAGGGGTACCACTTTTATAGATGGTGAAAGACCCAACTGAAACATGTTGACTCAGAAATGGTCATGCCGAGTTCAGAGGAAGTTCGGATGAATGCAAGAGAATCTGTCTAAACCAGTGCCAGGTATTCTCATAGTTATTGAAATAGTTATTGAACCAACATTCCTCAGAATCCATTAGTTTTGTATTAGATTCTAATTGTAATATGCTAGAAAAGCCCTTTATTATATAGCAAGAAATCTTTTGTTGATGGCTTGTCACACCATAGTGATGTCATTATAGAATGATAAACTTTGAAGAAGAGAGATAATTAGAGCTGAAGAAATATAATAAAAGCTTTTAGAGCTTAAGTTACAGGGTTTCCTTTTGGTTTGGTACAGCTGCCTTTTCTAAATTAAAAGTTTGCTGGTCCTAGTCTCAATTGTAGTGTTTCCTCACAGTAGTAGTTAAATATTGACATATATTTAAGATTTTCTTGATACCCAAAATATAGAATTCCCAAATTGTCTTTGGGCTTATTTCAAAGTGAAAAGTTTCTCAAACTGGTCTTAATAGATATGATTTTTGTTTAACACATTTAGTTATTGCAATTATTTTGATTTTTTTATATATTTTTATTTGTATGACTTTGACTGTTACTATGTAATCAATCTCTTCCATAAATGTGCTTCAGAATTGACTTCTGCAAAAATACCTCAGTATACCTCCTTGCATCTAGCTTTACCAACTACAGAGACTTGACCATTGCATACATGCCAAAGACATTTACTCCATCTACTGCAGTTACAGAAGAGGCCTATTGTAAATGAAACAGACTGTCAACTCTATCTTTGAGCAAGCTAATCTGTATCCCTAGGCAAGTTGAGAAACCGGCAGTTTTGAAGCCAAATACTACACTATATGCCAATCAGAGTGCTATGTAAATTATACCTGGATCGTCATGTGGTGAAGAAGCAGAATAACAGGGCAACAAAAATAAAATATTTTATTGTACCACATTTTTCTTTAGAATGGAAAATATTTTTGAAACAAAATGAGACTGGTTTTGGAAAGGGTTTTTTTTGGGGTTTTTTGAGGTAACAAATGAATAGGATCATTTATCAAAATGCGCTAAGGTGTTTTCGCATGCGTTAAGGGCTTAACGCATACAAAAAGCACCGTTAACTTAAAACGATAAGCCCTTAACCATTGCGATAGCACCATAACATGGTGTGATGCAAATCCAAAAAAGAGGAGGAGTTAGGGGCGGGAGTAGGCTGGGTTTACTGTTTCGCGAAGCCCTATTGCACGGCTTTAACTACACCTTTTTCAGTAGCGTTAAGGCATGCGATTGCTTGCATTAAGGCTTTATCACATTTGTCGGTGTGTTCTCAAATGCCTGGGTGGGGTGGGGGTAGGGGCCGGCCAGGACAACGCCATTAAGAACTGTCCTGGTAAAGTGTGTGTCGGCAGCTGGCTTATGTGCTACTTACTACTTCTTGGGGAGCAGGTAAGTATAGAAACAAAAAAAAAAAGCATAAATCAATAAAGGCAAATAGCTATTGCAATAACAAAGATAGGACTAAAGAAAATACGTTTTTATACAAAAGACACTTCCCTCATAGGTCTTCATTTGTATGAGCCAGTATATCCTGTGAAACAAAAAACAATACGTGCTTGGAGACCCCCATGAACTAGCTATTAGTTCTTGTCTTTTCATAATCTAAAGAATATTGTCAATTGTAGCTTCCTATATTCTCATTTTCTGGCTTTAATCCAAAATCTGTCAATTTTAGGTGTTCTGACTTGCACTCACAACTGATCAGATAAATGGCTAGCTATAGCTTATTAGACTATGGCATGTTAAACATCCTGTGGTAGGCTCTGAGCATGGGCCTTCACCAGCCTTTTCACTTAGAAAAACAGATGTTGGAAAACAGATGTCCCCACCTTATCTCAACTCATTACTCAGCAAGCTAGAGAAGAAAGACAAAAAGTATGCAACAGTATAGTGTTTTAAAATGTCTTAATAATCCTTATAATAAGTTATGTACAATATACTAACCCATATTTATTGGTGATAAGGTTAATAGTGGATCAAAGCAATCTTCGCATACAGTGCTCTTCCAGAAAGCTAAAAATAACTCCCTAAAATAATTTACCACAGTAACCTTTACTGACTGCATTTAGAACCTATATGATGATTGAGTTCTGGAAGAAGTCCTGGTGTGTGGAGACTAACAGAAAACAGTCACTGAAATAACTAGACCGAATTTGAAGAGGGATATAAAATAGGTACATAAAACCCAGTTAGCTATAGGCTGTATTTCCAAAAGTACAGGAGGAAGAAAAGAATGAAATTTGAATTTTGATCAAATTTACATACAATACTTTTTTTTTTTTTTTATAGGAGAGAGGGAGAGTAAGAAATTCATAGGAAAAACACTGTAAAACAAATGGATATAAATTTGGGTATTGCTTTTGGAAAGGAGAGAAAATGATCAGAGAAAAAGAGGGAAGGTAATAGAGTAATATTTGAGGAGAGAAGGAACAGATGCTTCTGTTGTCTGAATTAAGTAATCTGTTGTGGTTTTGTAATGTGCATTGTGTATGAAGGGGAAAATAATATAAAATGCAAAAAAAAAATCTACAACGAATGAAAATTAAAGTAATTTACTTCAATTTAGGGAGCCTTTGGTTTCCCTCATGAAAAAGGAATTTACTATCTAAATGGGGAGGTTCTTTGTTAGAAGTAGGAGAGAGAGGTTTGGGTTTCACTCCCCCATGTAGTTCCCTCAATAGCTCTCTAAACTTGGGTCACACTGTTGGTCTTATCTGTTCTTTAGCTGTACAGCTGTTGCCAAGTACACACACAAGTTTGACAGCAATATTTTAAAACCTGGTTAACAGATAATTTATTCTTCTAAAATTATTAGGGATATTCAGCAGGCTAAATGTCCTGCTGATTATCCCTTTGCTTTGCTTTGAATATTGTTAGTTAGGTTTCAGAATTATCCAGCTATCTATACCCAGATAACTTTAAGTGGCGATCTTGCTGTAAAAAAAAAAAGAGGGAAAAAACCCCTGCCTCATGGGCCTAGCAGCCCAATCCCCCAACCCAATGCCAAAAATGGAGCCTGCTAGCTCAAGTTCACCCCATCCTACTTAACCCCTCCAAAGTTTAAAAATATAATTGCTCTGGGGCAACTCACCAGAGCCATTCCTCCCCCACCCCATCTTGTATGCCAAAATACCTTTCCTCTGGTTGCCTCCTCTTCCTTCCTCCCCTTCTCTTCAACCCTAACCCTAACTCTAACCCTTCCACCCCAGCTGGCATCTTCTCAAACTCCTTACTGCTGCCCGGATCGTGGTACTTTCCTACCACTCCTGGCAGCTTCCAGCATTGCTCTGATAGCCTAATAACTCCAATATTTGCTAACTCAACTCCACCCTGAAATGCCTCCCATTTATCTGGAAACGATAGAGCCAGATAAGTAGTTGTATTATTAACTCACAAGTTATCCAGATAAATGCCTTTAAATATAATCTTCATTTCTTAGCATCTACTTCTCCAATATCAGTTTCTAAACAAATTCAACCTCCACAGTAAGACTATTAAAATTATTCAGTAGCATTATTCAGTCAAATCCTCTTATTGTAGCCATGAGGTCTGGGGCTTATCATAAACCACAAGCTACACAGAACAAAAAGAGAATACCCAATAGAAATCCTGTATGTCCAGTTCTGTAAACTCACTCTGTGGGTATAGAAACAAACCTAATAATGGGTGCAGAGCAGAATTACACTTCCCCTTACTACTGTCCATGCAAAAAATAATATTCAAATTCTGGTGTCATCTTAATAATGGTGGTAATGTTCAAGTATAGCTGGTTAGGTTTCAAAGTTATCTCTCCTTTACCAGGTGCTCTGTAAAGTAATAAGACCCTGGAAAAAATGAGTCGGCACCGATGTAGTGAACCTACCACACTAAGCCAACATTAACACTGGGATCTCAAACAGCTACAACCCAGCTTACAAAAGGGCAGTAATGCAAATATTGCAACGTGCCGTAGTACACAAATATGCCTCCTATTGGGAGGTGCAAATTGCTAAGTAGAACAAGCTGACCTGTTACAGCTCCCTACATGGAAAATTCATGCTAGAAGAATACTACACTATGGTCACAAAGAAAAAAATACACTCTTACAAGATACAGAATAAGTGATCATAGACTAGAAATAGAAATATTTGCCAACAGAAACTGAAATCCCAAGAAGTCAGACTTTGCATGCAATACAACTCCAGAGAAATAGAAACAGTAATGCATTTCCTCCTATGCTGTGCAAAGTACAAAGATATCAGAGATGCATATTTCCCAAAGCTGACAGAAAATCAAAGCCTTCCCACAAAAGAAAGAGCAAGAAAAGCAGAAGAAATGTATAGCTCTAGCAACAGAATTTGTGGTTTATCCCAGGACAAGCAGGATGCTAGTCTTCACATATGGGTGACGTCAGTGATGGAGCCCTATCGCAGAAAACGTTGTCAAAGTTTCTAGAAACTTTTGACTGGCTATGTGAGCCTACTGAGCATGCTCAGCAGGCTATGATCCCTCAAGCCACAGGAGTCTCCCTTCAGTCTTCTTTTTTCCACACTGCTTTTAGCTTCGCAGTTAGAGAGCCCTCTGTGGTAATTATCACATTTATTCCCTTTGCGGAAAAAGTTTTGAAAAAAGTTATAAAAAGTTATCCCTCCAATAGGGGCCTCCCTTTTACACCTTTCGGTGTAAAAAATTTTTCGTTCGATCCCGTTTTTGACTAAACATTTAGTCAAAAGGCCGTCGACGGCTGTCCGGCCTATACAATGGCGACCGGGTTTAAAAAGTGCCTGAATTGTAATCGCACTATGTCCATCATGGACCCACACACGGAATGTGTGTTATGCTTATGTGAGAAACACGACGTTCTGACGTGTCCTCAGTGTGCTGAGATGACAGTGAAGGGCAGGCGAGCTCGTATGGAGAAAATTGAGCATCTTTTTCATCTGCAGTTGCTGCCTTCAACTTCGACACAGTCATCTCCGGCCGGAGCGGCAAAAAAGTTAGTAATAAAAACAAAACACCGTCCCGATGAAAAAGCGATCGAATTTCACAGACTCCTTGGTCATTCGTTAAATCTACTTCAATACTCGAAAAAAGGTTGGCGAACATGTCGGGAAAACATCGACATCGTCGTGCTTTGACTCCCAATCCGAACGCAATCTCCGGTGCACAGCCGCTTTCCATCGAGCTGATACTAAAGAAACGTCAGAAGATTCATCGGAGCCTTCGAAGACCAGCACTCCCAGGCCATCCCCACTGATCCCGGTGCAGGGTACCGAGCTTCCACAGAGCTCTGTGGAAATGCCGGTTGGGCCTTCACTGCTTCCCCCTATAGCTGCTCTGGTTTCACCAGCTATTAGAGTGGAACTGGACGGGCTCATCTGCCAGGCAGTCTGAGAAGCTTTGAGATGCCATCGATTCAGACGCCAGCATCGATATCAACACCGATGCCGGTTCCACCGGTTCCGATTCCACTACTGGCACCGATGAATTTACCGGCTCCGACACAGATACCTTCACTGGTACCGATGCCGACACAACCGTCTGCTGGATCTCTCTCTACTGGCACCGATGCTAGCTAAGCTCGATACCATTATCGATACCTTACCGGTGCATCCATCACCATCAGGTGCAGAGCCTCCATCTCCGATGCCCGATCCACTTCCAGGGCCATCGGGGATTTCCAAACCGAGAACTACTTTTTCTCTTCTGCTTCCATCGGTGCTACCGATAAACCCATCGATGCCTTCGGTACCAACATTTCATACTCCTCCACGGCATTCTTCTCCAGACATCTGGGATGACTGAGACACCGACACTTCCTCCGATGACATATTGTCTGATCCATCCCCTCCACAGGAGACCAGGAAATTACAACCAGAGGGACCTTTCCTTCTCTAATTTCATAAAAGAAATGGCAAATACCATTACTTTTCAATTGGTAACAGAAGCAGACATCAGACAAAATACCTTAGAGGTTCTTCAGTTCGTAGATCCTCCTAAAGACATCATAGCAATACCAGTGCATGAAGTCCTGGTGGAACTGCAACAACAGTTAAGGGAGCATCCTTGTACTATACCACCTGTCAACAAGCGTACTGACGCCACTTACCTGGTGCAACAGATTCCAGGTTTCCAGAAACCTCAGCTTCCACACCAATCTGTGGTGGTGGAATCTGCCCAGAAAAAATCCGAAAGAATCAGGCCACGCTCATCTATGCCTCCCGGAAAGGATCAAAAGTTCTTGGACACACTTGGTCGAAAAATGTTTCAAGAGTCCATGCTAGTTTCCAGGATTGCATCATATCACTTATGTCTCAGTACCAGCGTAATTTATGGAAACAAGTACAAGAATTATCAGATTCACTTCCTCAACAATATCAGGACTCATTTAACAATATCATTTACAAAGGTTTAGAAGCTGGAAAGCATGAAGTCCGTGCGGCCTATGATACTTTTGAAAAATCATCCAGAATGGCTGCAACTGGAATTAGTGCTCACAGATGGGCCTGGCTCAAGGCTTCAGATCTTAGATCAGAGGTACAAGAAAAGTTGGCTGATCTCCCATGTAAGGGAGACAATATTTTTGGAGAAAAAGTTCAGGACGCTGTAATAAAGCTAAAGGAGCATTCTGAAACTTGGAAACAGCTCTCTTCTGTTCCACCAGAAACACAAACTTGTATCGAAGAACTGCAAGAAAAGACTATAGAAGACCCTATTATAAAGCACGACGATACTATCCTCCGGCAAACCATGGCAGAACGTCAAAACCACCTCAATGGAGCCAATCGAGGCAACCTAGAGCCCCTAGAACTGAACCTCCTCAGACAGGCCCTGTGTCAGGATTTTGAGACATTGCCGGAGAACAGCAGTCACTCCTCAAACACATTTCCGAACCTTCCTGTAAGGAGGTCTGATATCAAAATTTCATTCCCAGTGGACAAGTATCACCACAGACCAGTGGGTACTCTCAATTGTATCTCACAGTTACCATCTGGATTTTCTCAGAGTACCAAACGACAATCCACCAAAACCACATTGGAGTCATCATCATTACTTCACACTTCTGCACACAGAATTGTCAACCCTACTGACAGCCAGGGCGGTAGAACCTGTACCCCGACCTCAGCAGGGCAGAGGATTCTATTCCCGGTATTTCCTAATTACAAAGAAAACAGAAGGCCTTTGACCCACATTAGACCTTCGACAACTCAACAAGTTCCTACGGAAAGAAAAGTTCAGAATGGTATCCTTGGGTACAATGCTTCCTCTTCTTCAAACAGGAGATTGGCTCTGTTCTCTGGATCTTCAAGACGCATACGCGCACATCCCGATATTACCTCCTTATCGCAAGTTCCTAAGCTTTTTGGTGAGACAGCAACATTTTCAGTACCAAGTTCTGCCATTCGGTCTTGCCTCAGCATCAAGAGTATTCACAAAATGCCTAGCTGTAGCAGCGGCTCATTTACGCAAACAAAGCATCCATGTATTCCCCTACCTCGACGACTTGCTCATCAAAAGCCAATCGAGAGACTGAACACTCAACTCACTAAAATACACAATCAATCTGCTTCGCTCGTTGGGATTTCTAATAAACAACCAAAAATCCCATCTTCTACCATCCCGAATTCTACAGTTCATCGGTGCAGAGTTGAACACCACTGTGTCCAAAGCCTTCCTTCCAAATGGCCGCACAAAGAGTCTATTGACTTTAGCAAAAAATCTGCATACACAGAGCAGGGCGACAGCTCTACTCGGCCAAATGGCCTCCACAGTACACATATTTCCTATGGCCAGAATAACCATGAGAGTAACTCAATGAACGCTGAGATCGCAATGGCTCCAAGCAAGTCAGCCACTGTCACATCACATTCAAATAACCCTCCAGTTACGTCTATCTCTCCGCTGGTGGAGGAACATGGACAACTTGCTCGTAGGAAATCCTTTCCAACAGCCAGTACCACAAGTAACTTTAACTAAGATGCATCCACCTTGGGTTGGGGAGCACATATAGACAACCTCCAGACTCAAGGTACTTGGGCAACACTCGAAGCAACATTTCAAATCAATTTCCTGGAACTTCAAGCTATACGCTATGCGCTACATGAATTCAAGTACTGTCTTTCACACAAAACTGTTCTGATACAAACAGACTACACGGTAGCCATGTAGTACCTGAACAAATAAGGAAGTACGGGCTCGTATCTCTTTTGTCAAGAAGCTGTTCAGATTTGGGACTGGGCCCTGACACACTCCATATTTCTCCGGGCCACTTATCTGGCGGGCATTCACAACGTAGTAGCAGACCGCTTCAGTCATCAGTTCCAACCTCACGAGTGGTCCCTGGATCCTTTAGTAGCGACCAGAATATTTCAACGTTGGGGTCAACCAACAATGGACCTCTTTGCATCCCAGCTGAATAACAAATTGGACGCATTCTGCTCCCTGCACAAACAGAGAAACCAGTCAGCCAAGGACGCCTTTGCTTGCCCTTGGAATTCAGGTCTTCTATACGCGTATCCCCCGATACCGCTACTAACCAAGACTCTAGTGAAGCTACAACAGGGCAAAGGATCCATGATACTCATAGCCCCGTATTGGCTTCGACAAGTATGGTTTCTCATACTCCTCGATCTCTCAATCAGAGACCGAATTCACCTGGGCACAACACCCACTCTCATAACTCAAGATGAGGGTCGGTTGCGCCATCCCAACCTTCAATCCCTATCTCTAACAGCCTGGAGGTTGAAACCTTGATCTTGCAATCACTCAATCTTTCAACTAATGTCTCTCAAGTTCTTGTAGCTTCAAGAAAGCCTTCCACGCGAAAATCCTATACTTCTAAGTGGAAAAGATTTACCATATGTTACACACAAAAAGGTATAGACCCTTTTTCCTACCCTATGTCAACTTTATTAGACTATCTCTGGCACCTTTCAGACTCTGGTCTCCAGATTACTTCAGTACGAGTACATCTGAGTGCTATCTCAGCTTACGACAAGGGGATAGGAGACGGCCCGGTTTCAGCATTACCCCTTGTCAGTAGGTTTATGAGAGGTTTGATTCACCTTAAACCCTCAATATGACCACCAGTCACAGAATGGAACCTTAATGTGGTCTTAACACGACTCATGCATTCTCCTTTTGAACCCATGGATTCCTGCGAATTTAAATTTCTCACATGGAAGACTATCTTCTTAATAGCCATTACATCTGCTAGAAGGGTTAGTGAGTTACAAGCACTTGTCACATACTCTCCCTATACAAAATTCCTACATGACCGAGTGGTACTCCGTACACACCCAAAATTCCTTCCCAAGGTAGTTACGGAATTTCATTTGAATCAATCCATAGTCTTGCCCACATTTTTCCCAAGACCTCACTCTCACCAGGGGGAGAGGGCTTTACACACCTTGGATTGTAAACATGCACTTGCATATTATTTAGACCGCACTGCAGTCCATAGGAAATCCACTCAACTCTTTTTTTCTTTTGATCCAAACAAACCAGGAAAAACAGTGGGCAAGCAAACACTCTCCAACCAGCTTGCAGATTGTATAGGATTCTGTTATGAAAAAGCAGGCCTTCCACTCCAAGGACAAGTAAAAGCGCATTCAGTAAGAGCAATGTCAACCTCAGTAGCACACTATTGTTCAGTGCCAATAGCTGACATATGTAAAGCTGCAACATGGAGTTCCCTTCCCACCTTTGCAGCTCATTACTGTTTAGACAAAGAAGGTCAACAAGATTCAGCCTACGGACAATCTGTCTTAAAGAATTTATTTCCAGTATAATCCCAACTCCTTCTACATCCAACCGGTTGTGATTTCAGGCTGCCTCAAATTCTCCAACAGTGCACCAGTTGTTGTGCCCATTGCACAAATTGTATGCTGTTGGTCCTTTACCAATATGACTCAACCTGTAGCTTGCTAATCACCCATATGTGAGGACTAGCATCCTGCTTGTCCTGGGATAAAGCAAAATTGCTTACCTGTAATAGGTGTTATCCCAGGACAGCAGGATGTAGTCCTCACGAAACCCACCCACCACCCCGTGGAGTTGGGTTCGGTACGTTTTATCTTATTTTTTAGCTAAAGCTTACTGCTACAAATGAGACTGAAGGGAGACCCTGTGGCTAGAGGTATCATAGCATGCTGAGCATGCTCAGTAGGCTCACATAGCCAGTCAAAAGTTTCTAGAAACTTTGCCAGAAAGTTTTCCGCGATAGGGCTCCATCACGGACGTCACCCATACGTGAGGACTACATCCTGCTGTCCTGGGATAACACCTATTACAGGTAAGCAATTTTGCTTTCTTGCCACCAAGCAGAAATGTAAATGTGACGAGGCACAATATGGACCAGCACCAAAATATGAAACTTGTTCCTATTGTACTTTCTGTAACTTTACTTTTATTATTTTGTAACATTTTCCTTTCCCTATTTATTTTAATAATTTTAAAGGTACATTTCAAACCAGAGGGCAGGCGTGAGTGTGTTGGCGCTCGTCCAGATGCCCAGCCATTTCATAACTTGCGTGCGTATATGAGGGCGTGTGTTAAAATAGCCTGGCTGTGCGCACATGTGCACCTATTTTTAAGTGGGCGTACAAATCCTGTTTCTGCTAAGTAACTTGCGTGATTGCCATTGTTAGTTTCACCAGTTTACCCAGTTATGAACATGGTCCTCAAACCCCCCTAGTTTAATAACCTTCACTGCTCCCAGTTAGCCCAGACCCTTAAAATCTCTCAGATATGGCTAGTTTTTTTAAATTTACACTTCCACCATAGCACAAATAAACTTGTGGGGCACTCGCCTGGGTGCTCACCCAGGCACGCAAGCATTTACACGTGCATCTCTTGTCCCTACCCAAAAAACCCATGCCTCGCCCAGAATCCGCCCCTTTTTCAATTCAATTGATGTGTGTGCATTGCCAGAAATATGCACGTATTTTGGTGGTTTTTAAAATTCCGTGGCCGTGCACCAGCCCGACTTGTATACACATCCCCTAATTGATGCACATATCGGCTTCTAAAACTCATCTTTATATGTATTTGGCAACATGTAAAATTGTCATGCTGATAAAATTATCTGAAACTGTAAAGGAATAAAGTAATGTCCATAAATCTTAGTGACAGGGTGTTTGGGGAAAAAAATGAGTTCTAGGTCTCTCCAAAAGTTGCTGCAAACATATCATGATTGTATGCAGGGGGGGTTTGGGGTAGATTTTCAAAGAGGTACGTGCGTACCCCCCGAAAACCTACCCCAAACCCCCCTGCGCGCGCCGAGCCTATTTTGCATAGGCTCGGTGGCGCGCACAAGCCCTGGCACGCGCGTAAGTCCCGGGGCTTTGCAAAGGGGGCGTGTTGGGGGCGTCGGGTGGGCGGGACTAATTTTGGGGTGGGGCAGGAGGCATGTCAGGGGCATGACACCGGCCAGGAGACGTGGTCGAGGCCTCCGGACCAGCCCCCAGGTCGGGTGATGGCGCGCCAGCAGCCCGCTGGCGAGCGCAGATTTACGCCTGCTTTCGGCAGGCGTAAATCTGCCAACAAAGGTAGGGGGGGGTTAGATAGGGCCGGGGGGGTGGGTTAGGTAGAGGAAGGGAGGGGAAGGTGCGAGGGGTGGAAAGAAAGTTCCCTCCGAGGCTGCTCCGATTTTGGAGTGGCCTTGGAGGGAACAGGCAGTGGGCGCCGAGCTCGGCGCGCGCAAGTTGCACAAATGTGCACCCCTTGCGCGCGCCGACCCCGGATTTTATAAGATACGCACGGCTACGCACGTATCTTATAAAATCCTGCGTACTTTTGTTCGCACCTGGTGCGCGAACAAAAGTACGCGCTCGCGTAAATTTATAAAATCTACCCGTATGTATACCACGGATAGACAACTGCCTCCATTGTATGCATATACATCTCATACATTTGAAATCTTGACAACCAAATGTATTTGTGCGCTGCAGGACTTAATTTGTCTACCCCTGATTTATACTGATAAAGTTTAGGGTGCTAAAATAAAGGTTGGTCACTACGAGTCATGTTAAAATGGCAGTGGGAGACATGCAATAAAGTATACATAAAGACCATTTTCAATATGCTAAAAACAGCCTGCTATTCAGTAAGGGCCGAATTTTTAAAAAGCCCGGCGACGCGCGTAAGTCCCAGGGTTTTACTAAAGGGGCGGTCCTACAACACAGCAGCCATTACCACTGTGTTGAAGGATTGTGTGCCAGCAGCCTGCCTGCGCGCACAAAAAGTAAAATAAAATTTTTTTGGGGGGGTTAGAGTAGGGCTAGGGGGAGGAAAGGTTAGGGGAAGGGGTGGGAAGATCAGGTTATGGGGGAGGGAACAGGGGAAGGCAGTGCAGCCCGGTGCGTACAAGGTGCACAATTGTGCACCCCCTTGCGCGCACGTTATAAAATCGAATGTACAAATACGCCTGCGCGCGCCTTTTTAAAATCTACCTTTAAGATCTTAATATGCACTGCAAGATGGTCCCCCATCTCATTAATGTGTAAGTTCTAAACTTAGCAATTATCCACTTGCAAATCAGGGTGCAAAAAATCTCTTAAATATGTCTTGCCATTTTGAAGGAGCTTGGGCCTTCCCTGGCAGGCGCTATCCTGCTTGCATCACTAGCGCTGGCAAATTATTAGTGGTATAGCTCACCTGGCGCTATCATTTTCTAGTGGTAGTGGTATGGGCAGAAGGGCTCTGTTTCTCCTAGAACAGTAAGATGTTTACAAAGGGGTGGGTGGAGGGGGGGTTCTTAAGCAATGGAGAAGAGTGACTGACTATGGGGGGGGGGGATGTTTATTGCCTGTGCAGGGGGAATGATACTTATTAGTGAGTAAAGTGATGCTTAACAGAGATGGGGATTACTTTTAGTATTTGCAGGCAGATGCCTGTCTGGAATTTGAGTATGCAGGGGGGTTTACTAATTATGTAGGAGAGGGGTTGATGGTACTTAGTGAGTAGGAGGGTCATGGCACACTTTCTCTTGGTTAGGATTTGAGAGGATAGAAAATCCCCTAACTAATCAGTGCTAAGTCAAATGTCCAGTTAGCATGCAGAATTTCAGTCTGCAGCTAATATGAACACTTACATGGCTATCTGGTAGGTTTTTTTTTAAGTTACCCGGCCTTATGTGGCCAGATATCTGGCTATTTATCCAGGTATCTTCAAAAGATATTTGGGTAAGAAGCACTTTGAAAACAAAAAAATAATAAAGGAAACTGTGGCCAGATTTCTCACCTTGTCTTCACTTAATCGCATCAATGGTCTTGCCAGCCGTGCACCCCCACCACACCTCACATCCTTCCTAAATGTTAAAAATTATTCTGGGGTCTGCAAATTGGATCCTTCCCATCCCCAGTCACCTACTCTTTTTTTTTAATTGCTGTCTAACCCTGAACCCTGCCCCCATCTGTTGAGCTGGCGATTCCCGCACTGCCTGAACACCCTCCACCTACCCATTGTGCATCAGTACTAAGCCAGTGACACTCCCCTCCCTGGACCTTCTGACACTTAGAAAACCTCTGCCAGGAGCTTGATAAACTCTGTACAAGCTACGGTGAGAGAACATAGTTGAAATCTCAACTTTGTGAGACTTTCCTCATTCCAAATGTCGTCAATTCTTCACCAAGGTGTACTGTGCTGTTTACATTTTTTTTATTTATTTATTTATTTATTTATTTATTTATTTAAGTTTTTTTATATACCAACATTCAAGACGGTAGTCCCATCATGCTGGTTCACAAGAAACAGGGGTGCAATAAACTTTACAATTAGAACAATGGTGCAGAAAAGCAGTTACATGTAACAGGGAATCAATAACTTGGAGTAAGAAGGAAAATGAAGATCAGATAATTGTATATATATATAATAACATTATAAGCGGTGGCTATTAAAGCTATTACTAGCGAAGTATGTTGATTGGAGGGAGTTAAGTAATGTTGGAGTTAGGAAAGGCCTGCGTGAACAGCCACATGTCTCACTCTGCATGTAAAACTGGCCCCTAAACCACCACCAACACCTCACCTTGAGCTATTAGCTGGCCCTCTAGAGTGATAACTAGTTGAATACTGTGAAGGCCTCCCCAGAGGCGCGCTCTCTCTCCTCCACTCCCCAAGCCTAGAAATGGCCGAAATGCAATTTGCAATCTTTAACACAAATTGCATTATGACTGTTTCAGGCATATCACACAGCATAATGCCAGGAAAAAAGATGTTGCTATTTCTGGTGTTAAAACCATGTAATAGTATGCATTATGCTATTACACGGTGATATATTGTCCCTCATTTTAATTAATCCCATCCAAAACCCTCCCCAGTCCTACCCCTTCAAAAAGTTTGCATTCGCACCATGCGGTAACACAATTATCGCATGCGTTACGACGTCAACACATTCGTTAACACCATAAGGCATTTTG
Organism: Rhinatrema bivittatum; assembly: GCF_901001135.1. Lineage (NCBI taxonomy): Eukaryota > Metazoa > Chordata > Amphibia > Gymnophiona > Rhinatrematidae > Rhinatrema > Rhinatrema bivittatum. The sequence goes on from NC_042620.1 coordinate 139,072,789, forward strand.
ATGAAAGACCCTATAAATGACTTTGAATATTGACCTCCGTATTTTTTGTTCACGTTACTATCCATGTCAGTGTTGAAGCCATGGGACTGAGGTAATGTTTTATGCATAACACATTAAATCCCATTTTTATATGCACATAAACATTTTACTGAAATATACAGTATTTATCATGTATATATATCAAAAAAAAATAATTTGTAAAATCTAAAATGATTTATAAAAATATTAACAATCTATATTAAATACAGTATAATGCAAATAAAATAGTCCAGTCTGGCAATGGCATAATTCAAACATGTATGCGGTAGACATAAAGGAATCTTGGGAGAGTGAAGATCACAGATCAAGGAAGACCGTGAGAAGATTGGAAGAAGGTACAAATAAGCGTTATGCAGTAGCCAGCTGCAGTATGATCCCCTTCAATAAAAAGTATTAATTGTTTGTATTGCTCTTTAAAAGAAAGTTAGTGAAATTTGCTATCCCCTGTTTATTAAATGACAAGTTTTTTCTGCTTTATTTCAGTAATTGACTATTACAGCAGAATGTACTTAGAATCTGGACAAACCAGTAGATGGAGCTAATGTTCTGCTGCAAAGCATTCTTTCTAAAATGAACTTTATTTTCCACAATGTTTTATTCCCCATTTTTGTTTAAGTACTAGGCCAGTTGACATGACATCTGCTTTCTCATGGCAGTGGGTCTCTGCATTTGCTTCATAAAATACGTACTCCTTTTTTTTTTCTTATGAATCTCCTGTGGTTGCTATTTGTAAGACTATCTCATAATGTAGATTCTTATGTATTCAGTTTATTTTTCAAATGTTTAGCTATTGATTTAGCTCAAAACATACTTTTTATTTTACCATAGTGAAGTTGAACAGCATTGTGTGTTAAAATGTTCCTTGCTGATGATAATGCAATAAAATTGAATTGATGAAATTCCAATTGCCATTTTGATTGTGAAAACTGAAGTCTTCTCCAGTAGGTTCTTATACTTTTCAAAAGGCCAACAAAATAAAATAAATGTGCATAAGTTAAGACCAGAGGAAGACGGGACTTTGTGCTCTTGAAATCACATGTACAATATCTTTTTGTTGTTGTTAATTTAAAACATATTAAAGCCTTCTAAGACTCCAATAGAGCTTAAGAAATTGTTTTCAATGATGATTACATATATTGGAGCAAATAACAAAACTGAATTTTGACATTAATCTTAAGGATCGGATAAAGAACCCTTTGTCTGAAATGCTTCATTTGGCTCAGTATAGGTATTATAAAACTAATATAAAATATAGTAAACAGGGCAGAGAATATCAGTGGGTTACCTGAATATCAAGAGAAGTCAGTAATCATACTACTTAACATATTAAAATAGAATATTAATATTAAAACATGAAAATAATGAATGGCCTTGAGCTTTCCTTTCAGCCACAGGCAGTTGCTATGACTGATCTTTATAAGGGCAGATATAGGTAGAGGTCCTTCTTTGGCAAAAAGAAGATGGGTGCCCTTGCTGGTGAAGAATGTTAAATAAATCCTTTCTGAAGGTTTCCTGTATGTATTCATGGAAGGCCTTCATTTCTGGCTGTGTCAAAGAATAGATTCTCCCAAAGGGTATTTTTGCCTTTGGCTGAAAATGTATGGGACATATGATCTAGGTGGGAGGAAGAATATCAGCTCCTTTTGTCATAGATATCTCAATATGCCATATACTTTTGCAGTTGTCCACTCCTATCCTTGAGTGCCAGATGGCACAGATTGCCTGGATTATTTTCAGACCCTATATACTTTGCTTTTTCATTAGGTATATGTCTGTTGACAATATGTTGATAGGAACATCACCTACTGTATTTTCCAATTAGTATGTGGTTCTTCTTGTTCTAGCCATGGAAGGATGACTGGGAAATGTGGTGCTCTGATGAGGTCAAAACGAAGAATCTACTGATTATATATCATGGTTAAAAGAAGAGGTTCAGTCTTGCTATTTACAGGCTCTGTTGATAAGGGTGTGCCATTGGTCTCTACCATGATGCTTCATCCCTTCTGTGATAGGATCTGGTGATGGTGAGCAAATGTGAGGTCAAAAAAAGCAAATGCTGCAGAGTCAATCATGACTAGGGTGGAGGTTCTATTATTTTTCCAGGAAAGTTTGACTGGAATAGTTACATGAGAGAGATGTCACCATGGCAGTATTAATACTTAGAGGGATAATTATCTCCCAGCCCGTTCCCTCTACTGAGTGCGAATCTGTTTCCCTGCTGAGGGATGACCCTGATTCTGAGGTCTACTGTGGTAGGAATTTAAAAAATGTTCTGAGAGCCCACCATAGAGGCACAAACCCTCTTGATGGCACTGCTCTTTTTCTACCTCAGAGAGGTAGTGGTTCATACCATCAACCAACTTGGGCTCCTCACTCTGTTAGTGGGGAGGCTATATGCCTTCCCATGGTTTGTAAAGCTCTCGGCTTTACTCTCCCAAGTGTTTTTTGATTCCCGTGCATAAAGTGAACAAAGCTACTAAGTTGACTGGGGGTTCTAGCCAAGCTATTTCATTCTTGATGTGGGCTGCATGCAGAGCAGGTTTATTCCAGTCCAGATCATTTGCTAACTGGTTATACTCCATGGCATACTCAGTTACATTACACCTGCCCTGATGAAGCCCCAAAATCTTACTTTCCATCAACTGAATTTAATCTGGATCACCGAAGGTCTGGGAAATGGTAACCACCACCAATGATTCTGTTTGGTTCAGGATTGGATCATCTCACTCCAGAAATGGTGTTACCCATACCAGGACCTTTTTATGAGCAGGCAGATCATAAAACCCACTTTAAGGGATTCCAATGGTTACAAGTGCTGGTGTAAGCACTGATGCAGGAATCCCCGCAACTCGTCCCAGTTACCACCAAACTTTTCCGGAGGTGGCACGGCTGGTCAGGGTTGCTCTTAGTTGGTGGGAGGACCCTGGAGGGACTCCACATTCAACTGAAGGGCATGAAGCTGAGGGCCTTATTTACTATGTTTATATTCCCAAAGACCTAGAATGGTGAAAAAAGCCTTAGTAAATGAAGCCCTGAGACTGTAACCCATGCACTGCCTTCATAAGGTCCTTCAAGCATACAGGAGGATTTTCCATTTAGTTCAACTTCTGTTATGAGCTGGTCCATGCTGTCATGGTCCGATCCACTGGAAAAGGTGAGGAGGTATGATATCTAGGCAAGGGTGTACCTTGGAGAGACTGGATGGCCCAAAGCCACTGTCTTCTGCCTGAAGGAGCTGCCATTCCCCACAAATTGAGCCCTTAGGTGCAGGCAACTGCCAGGACTTTCCAGAGAGAAGCAGGATCCAAGAAGACCAGGACTGGAGTAGGGACCAAATGTGAAGCTAAAAACCAGGACCCAGAGCAGGGAACCAGAAGTGTAGCCGACAACTAGGACTGGTGCAGGATCCAGGAAGTTCAGGAAAATAGGCACTATATCATGGCACAAACTCTGTGTGGACTATTGGACCTGCAAAGGTGTGTCAAGCTAGAACTCCTTAGACCAGCCCTCTTTTTGAGACTCACCTAATACTGGTCCAATAGAGAGCCTCTGGAGGTGGGTCTCCCTAACTTTGTTTTGCTTAGTATTTTTTTGTAGGGTTCTTGGTGATTGAGTCTCTGTGGCTTCACTGCAGGATCCCCTAGTCTTAATCACCCAGGGCTGAAAGTTAAATCCCTGCTGCCCTGACAGGATAGAGCTGGGAGTGCTGGTTGAGCAGAAATTAATCTTTCTACTTCTGCTTTTCTGACCTTATGAGAAATATTGAAACCTATCTCCTCGCCATCCCCTCTTTGCTGCTTTACACAGGAGCTATCCATTAGCACACTGGCCGTCTTGATCCAATACAAATTCTTCCTCTTTAGACAGTAACAATTTCCCCCATGAAATACTGAATTTAATCATTGTATTCAACACATGCAACTAAAATGGGAGGTGAATTAATTGGTTGAAGCAGGGATCTCATTATTTGAAATAACTGTTTACGGCTGTTGAAGTTATGTTTGAAAGCTATTTCTTTTGACCTCGTATGTGTGTTCCTTTTTTGTAAATGCACTTAGAGTACCAAGTGATGTGTTCTTCGTGAGGAGTTAGCAATCTGTTGTCAATCTGTTAACAAAGCTCTGTAGAGAAAGCTGGGAGTTAGCAATCTGTCAGAAAGCTCTGTTGTTAAAGCTGGTATTTAGCAATCTGTAGTTATTTAGAATAGTTGTGGGTGGGTCCTTGGACCAGTGGCAGGTGACCACGCCCTCGGGGGAAATCCCGAGAGGGACCGCTAGTCAGGCTTAGTGTAGGAGTCACACACACTAGTTCTTTTATTAGACAATATAGTAAACCACCAAAGGTGGCAGTAGTGAGCTGGAAGCGCCCGGCTGGGCTGTAGTTCCTCAGGTACTGGAACAGCGATCCCAAGGTGGCTGAGCTGTAGAGAAACTAAGACAGTGAGTAGGCAAAGCATGCGGCGTTCAGAAACAAGTCCTTGATGGTAACACTCACACAATAGTCTCTTAAGACAGCCCAGGAGATGGTATGCATTAGGCCCTCGAGGAGCGAGTACCTGGACCCAGGGAAAGCTCTGAGAGATAGATGGAAACTCACAATGTTGTAAGCAGCGATGACTTCTTAGCAGAAGTGGTATTCAGGAGCAAGTCCGGGACGTGGGCCCTCGAGGAGCGAGTACCGGTTCTGGACTGCGATCTGCAAAGAAAAAGAGAGAGCAAGGCCCCTGAGGAGCGGGCACCTCTAGTGAAGTCCTAGGAGGCAGAGTAGCTGGGTTTGCGGAGAGCGAATCCCATCCGTGGCGATCAGGAGGAAGCGAACCCTTGCTAACTCATCTTGTTAGCGAAAACTGAATATCTGGAGCTGGTGACATCATCTCAGGGGGGACGCCCCTGAGGTTCGCGCCAACGCTGGTATATCAGTCGGGCCGCGCACGCACGCCCTTAGGCATCTGGTCAACATGGCAGCTTGCAGCGTCGAGCCGGTCCAGGAACGCCGGAGGAGGATGGCCTGGAGACGCCGCAGCAGCTAGCCTTCCATTAACCCCGGAGGGAGTCGCCAACAAGGTAAGGTGGGCGGAGCAGAGACGTCAGACAGCGACGGACACAACACCAAGGACTTGTAATGTAGCATAAGAGATCACAGAGTTCTAAACTTGGAAACACTGGTGATTTCATTTTTTTACTATCCACTATGTCCTTGAGCAAGTCTTCCCTCTGTTAAAAACTCTTGAATAATATTTGACACCTTGACTGGTCTTTGGTCCACCAGAAGATAGATCAGTCTGGACTCTGGCTTTCTCCACAAAAATACTTCATTGTTCAGATAACAAAAGAGAAAAGAGAGCCTGCTTACCTTTAGCAGGGCTGGCAACAAAGATTACAATTCACAGTTAAGCAGGTCTAACAAACTGCTACTTCCATCTCCTCTAGTCCGGAGACTTCCTGTTCCATCAGGACTGCCATTATATCCTTCTCCCCAGGGGACATGCCCTGCACCAGGATTCCTTGGTATGCCTTGTTTAAAATGGGCCAGGCTTAATACCTGGTTCAGTATTTTAGAGAGTCTGAGGTACATTCCTTTACAGAGATATAATCTTGTTAATTTGCATGAGTACTTTGAATGATGGCATATAATTAATTAATCTTTCATTGTGGGTAAAACAAAAAGTGAAAAATTTCTGATGAGGGAAGTGAAAAGGAAGTATTTATTCTTTCAGGATTTAAGTATCAACAGAATTTTAAATCAGTTCCTATTCTGTTACTGTACTTTAATAAATTGTCATTTTGACTACTTTCTTAGAGAGAAAGTAGATTCTTAAATTTGTTATTTTCTATGTGAGATTTAAGTTTACACCAGATATATTGGAGAAATGGTAAATTTGACATTATAGACAGAATGGAGGGTGGGAAGAAATTGCCTGTTAAATAATACAGCTTGCCTACTGATTATTTAATGGCAGACCAGAGTATGTGCCCCAAGCCCTCTGATTTAAGCCTTAAGGATCTTTGTATGTTTATCTTAAAGGAGAGGTTAGGGAGGAGGTTTATGATATGCATTCAAATAAATCAGATATATTTGAGTCAAGCATTCTTTAATAATGGAAAGGAAATTCCAGAAACAAGGGGTCATGATATTAATCTGGATGGAGTAAATTTAAAGCAACATAAAGACTTTTTTTTTCACAGAAAGGGTGGTAGATACATAGAAAGCTAGAGACAACAGTAAAGAATTCAAGAAAATATGGGACAAGCACAGGGGTTCCTTGGTGGTATCGGAAGCAAAGGTAAAGTCAGAAATGTTAAGTGGCGTGAAAGATTGCTCTTGGAAGGAAAAATGGACAGATAAGGGTAGCCATCTGTCGACATGCTTAGTTTCTACATTTTAGACTATCGTAAATTGGTTTCCAAAATGAAGTTAACAAGCAAATATGTTTTTTAAATTATTAGATGGCGTCAAATCAATTGCTGTTCTTTTCCTATTTCGTAGTTTGCAAGACACATTAAAAAATCAGAAGGCCAGAAAACCCCAAAGGTTGAATTACAGATCTCGATCTATGGTGTCAAAATTCTTGAACCAAAAATAAAGGTAAGATATTTATTATCGTTGCCAGTTAAGATATGTTTCACTACAATACCCACTTAAACCTCATCTAGAGAATAGATCTTTAGTATAGCTGTTCCAACCCTCTGGAATGCATTGCCTGAAGAACTCAGAGCTTGAAAAAAACTTGCTTCATTTTAGAAAACCCCTCAAAACCCCTCTGTTATGGCTTTTTCAGACAGATGCCATTGACTGCACTCAGATACCCAAGTCAGGCCTTGCAGTAAACACTATTTCGTTTTGTCTGTTACTTTAGCTTATTAGTATATGTTATATGTATGTCATGTTCTGTCTGTTTTAATTTTAATTATGTATCTTCTGTTACCTGCTGAGATTTGTGGATCTCAATATATATATGAAAGTCTAGCACAGGTATGGTTGAGGATTGTGTGAAAGCCTCTGGGGAAAAACTCATATAGTGCCTTAAGAGGCTACTTGGTGCCTGTCGGGCTACTGTTATTCCATCCTCACCAATGTAGGCGTTGGATGTATTATAATCATTGGTTGCCCCAGAGTGTTGGTCAGGTATGTGCTGGTATACAGAAAACATCTATTACCAGTCTGTTGTATTATGCTCTCTGCTGTACCGCCAAGATCGTGAATGATAGAGACTTTGTGCTATCAGTGTACCAATCCTGACACTGCAATGTTTCAAAAATTAATTCTTCATCAGGGAATCACTTGTAAGCACATGAATCTCGGCAAGGTCAAAAATACCTGCAACAATATTAAACACAATCCTTAAAGTGATGTAATAACTACTGATGAGCGGTGGAAGACTGTGGTAGGACACTTACTTGATTTGTGATGGTCAATAGTGCATCTGAGATAAAGATTCTTTGTGCACTATAAAGAAAATGTTAGACTCGTCAGAAAATGTCAGCGGGAAAAAGTTACATTGAATTAAGAGATTCCATTGTAACTTACGTATGCAGTCTGAATCTGCTCCTCCGGCTGGTTTGACATTGACAGCCGGCGGCAGAAAGACGCTGAGCTTTAAAGCAAAAAATTCCCGCCGATTTCGGGTTAGAGGAAATGATGTATGTGTCCAAAAAAGGCCGACAGCGTCATCAGGAGGCCATTTTGAATTTGTCATATCCAAAGATGGGCTGGTACGTCATCAGGAGGCCATATTGAACTCATTGGAGAACCCCCTGTGTCCAAATATGGACTTCTACGTCATCAAGGCGCCATTTTGAATTTAATAAAAAATCCTTGATATCCAAAAATGGACTTGTGCGTCAGAGTACCTTTTTCGATGATGGTGAGAAACGCGAGGTGTGGATAAATACATGGTGTCACCAAATGTCTTAAAAGAGAACAGTGTGTTCATTTTGTAGTGCTGCAGAGGATAAACTATGTTATTGAAACGATCTTCAAAAAATTGAGAAGTAATAATTGTATCGCATGGTATTGAATGAAGCGTTGATGTTAAATGAGCGAGAACCATTCTACATTTTCATTGGAGAGGATGGAATAACAGTAGCCCGACAGGCACCAAGTAGCCTCATAAGGCACTATATGAGGTTTTCCCCAGAGGCTTTCACACAATCCTCACCCATACCTGTGCTAGACTTTCATATATATATTGATATTTCTACAAGTGTCTAACAACCTTGGATTTTTTCTTTTATGGAGATTTGTGGATCAGCAGGCTACAAATTGTTTAAATAAATAACATTCCTCTGTAGATTCCCTTTTTGATGCAATATTGATGGAAATTCTTCTTTTTTCCCTTACTCTACACCTAAACACCAGCAGAATTTATGTAATGTGGTACTATTTATTTTCTATTACCAGGGTAGCTGTAACCAACTCATTGTGAAAAGGGGGGGCGGGGGGACAGTACCAACCGGGGCCTGCTGCAGCCAAGCAAAATTCTGTTCTCCCGAGAGATGTCTCTCACAGGCATTCCTGATCAACCCGCATCTCACAAGCAAGGTGACTGCTCAGCTGATGGGGACATCCAGTCTACTGCCACAGCGGGGTCAACTAGCCCTGACAGCAGACAGCCCCCCCTAGCGGATTGAAAGATAGTGAACCACATACGATGCACTGCTCCAATCAAACACCCCTCCCGGTTAATGTACCCCATCATAGGGTCCTGGTAGCCATAAGGCTTGCCCTGGACTCTCCCCCCCAACACAAACTGCAGCCCAAGGACTAACCACCAAGCACCACCCTGTGAATGGACTGTCTCAAGCTGTTCAAAAAAACGGTCCCGCCCCATGTCAAAAAGATGTACCCCTTCTCTTCGGAAAAGGTCCTCAGATTTGATGCAGAGCCAGTCATGCCTGATGTACAGACCTCTATGATGTTAAGCGAAATTACAAATCTGCTTATAAGCTTCTGCATGCAGCACTCCCCACAGCTGCTAGTCCAGAAACTGGCGATGGGGGATGATCTCTGACCACACAACCCGTGTGTGGGGCATTAAGAACAAGATTTATGCAATGTTGTTCCTTATGTTATCAAGGAGGAACCAGGCTGGAATGTCCTCCAGATAATGTATTTTATTTATTTATTTATAACTTTTTTTATACCGAAGTTCAGGTAACAGAGTTACTTAACCCTCCAGTTTACATTACAACAGGTAATAAACAATGACAACATATGTCTTACAATGAACAAGGGTGTGAACAACTTGGAAAACATAACTAGGAAAACGAACTATTAGAGTGAATGGACTTAAGGGATATCAAGCCCTTGGGTAGGGAAATTTGCTAATGGAGGGGGGCGTGGGGGAGGAAGTTGCTAGAGGAGGGGGGAGTGGGGAATAATTTATTATGGATGAGTAAAAACATGAACATAGGTCCTGGGTATCGACAGTATGTGAACAGTCTGTGGGAGCTGTGGATGACTTAGTAAGTTATGGGAATGCTTGACCGAACAGCCATGTCTTGAGTCTTTTTTTTGAACGTGTTAGGGCAATATATCAGCCTTAGCTCCGGAGGAAGTAAATTCCACTGTTTGGGGCCTGCTGTGGATAGAGCTCTTTTACTTAAAGATGTTTTCATGGGAGGTGCGTGTAGAGTGCCTCTTTGTGCTAATCTTAGCGGTCGGGAAGATGTGTGAAGTTGAAGAGGGATTCTGAGGTCCAGTGGAGTGTTGTTGAATATGGCTTTGTGGGTGATTGATAAAAGTTTAAAGAGGATTCTAAATTTGACTGGGAGCCAGTGGAACTTCTTTAGAATTGGTGTGTTATGGTCTCTTTTGTTGGATTTAGTGAGACACCTTGCTGTTGCATTCTGTAACAGTTGAAGAGGCTTTAGTGTGCTGACTGGAAGTCCGTGTAGCAGTGAATTACAATAATCGATTTTTGAGAAAATGATGGATTGTAACACTGATCTGAAATCATGGAAATGGAGGAGGGGTCAAAGCCTTTTTAGAACTTGGAGTTTGTAGTAGCACTCTTTAACCGTAGTGTTGATGAAACCAGAATAGCTCAGTTGGTTATCCATGACAACCCCAAGGTTTCTGACCCGAGGGGAGAAAACTGGGAGCGGAGTAAAGTGAGAGCTGTTCAATGGAAGGGTGTCGTCTTGACTGATCAGGAGGAATTCTGTCTTGTCAGTGTTGAGTATCAGGTTGAGATTTGACAGGAGGTTGTTAATGGAGAGGAGGCAGGAGTTCCAAAAAAGTACGGTCTTGTGTAGTGATTCGGTGATAGGAATAAGGATTTGGACGTCATCTGCATATAAGTAGTGGGTTAACTTTAGATCAGAAAGGAGATGACAAAGCGGGAGAAGATAGATGTTGAACAACGTAGGGGATATCGATGAGCCTTGAGGGACCCCTAAAGTGGAACTGAACAGTGGTGACTCTTTGCTATTGATCTTAACTTTGTAGTACCTGTTCTGGAGGAAAGATTTGAACCAGTTTAGAGCTTTGTTTTTGATGCCGATCTCGGATAGTCTTTCGATGAGATAATCATGGTTGACCGTGTCAAAGGCGGCCGAAAGATCAAGGAGGATGAGCAAGCAGGGATGTTTGTTTTCTAGATTCATGAGAATGTTGTCTGACAAAGATAAAAGAAGAGTTTCGGTACTACGGGATTTGCGAAAACCAAGTTGAGCCGGGGAGAGGATATTGTTGTTATCAAGGAATTCAGAGAGCTGTTTGTTGACTATTCTTTCCAGGATTTTATCAATTATTGGAAGATTAGCAATCGGGCGAAAGTTTGCTGGGTTATCTGTAGAGAGATTTGGTTTTTTTAATAAGGGTTTTAAGATGGTACTCTGACGCAAGTTTGAGGGGGTCAGGGACCAGGCCCTGCGATAAAGAGGCGTTGATGATCTGGGTGATAGGCTTGGCGACGTCTTTGGCGCAAGCTATGAGAAGGTTAGCTGGAATCGCATTAAGAGGGTGTGAGGATGACTTGAGTTTCCTTAGAAGGTTTTCTATCTCTAAAGAAGAGGTAAGCTCAAACTCCTCTAAGTGGGCCGTTAGTCGCGAGGAGGCTGAGGAAAGTTGAGAATAATTTGAGCTGAGTAGTGGATCAGGAGGACATAGATGATGCTGGGTAGGGACATTGTCTGTACGGGAGGCGAGTAAGTTCAAAAATAAAATAACGAAGTATGTGACGAGTTCGGTAGCTTTAGTAGCAGCTTTGTCATCTGGAATAGTTGAGGTTGGTGGTTTGGTGAGCGATGAGACCAGGGAGAAGAGGGCTTTTGGGTCGTAGATGAAGTGATTGATTTTTTGAGAGTAGAAGTCTCTTTTTGTCTGAAGAATGTCGATCCTGTATTTGTGCATGAGTGATTTAAAGGCAGATAAGTTAGAAGAAGAGGGGTTCCTTCGCCAATTCTGTTCCTTTTTTCTAAGTTCGCGTTTCAATGTTGTTAATTGTGGGGTGAACCATGGTTTTTTTTTGTCATTGTTGGAACTGATGACTTTGGTTGTAAGAGGGCAGGTTGTGTCTGCCACTTTGTTAGTGATTTTTATCCAAGAGGTCAGAGCAGTGTCAGCATCCGAAGGTCGATTTGGGTTAACTCAGAAGCTAAGTGAGAGATGAGGGTTTCCTGGTTGCATAGCTTTCTGAATTGGACTGTGGATTTCTGTGTTACCGAGGGAGTTGAATGTAGGTATCGGAGGGAAGTAGAAATAAGCTTGTGGTCCGACCAAGGAATTGGCAGACAATCGATATGTGACACTAGAGTGAAGCTTTGGTTGATGAAGATGAGATCCAGCATGTGTCCTGCTTTGTGGGTGGGTTCGTTAATGAGCTGTTTGAATCCCATGCAGTTGAGGGAGCTGAGGAAGGATTCGCAATTGGAGGAGCGAGGAGTGGCGTCCACATGGAGATTGAAGTCTCCTAACAGAATGGTCGGTGAGTCAGTGTTGATGTGTTTTACAATGTATTCTATTAATGGAGACGGGTCTGCGTCGAGAAGTCCAGGGGGGGCGTAGATAAGGCCTATTTGTAACTGAGAGGATTTGAAAACTGAGAATTCAAAGGAATGTGAAGAGATAGTTGAATGTATCGACAGACCAAGTTTTTTGTTGGCAGCGAGTAGCAGGCCGCCTCCTCTTCTTTTCAATCTGGGGACGGAGAAGATGTCGAAGGTTTGTATGGGGAGTTGATTGAGGAGAACCGTGTCTTCAGGTTTTAGCCATGTTTCTGTGATGGCGCACAGGTCTGGCTGCTCATCCATGAGGTAGTCATATAAGAGATGGGGTTTTTTTGCGAGTGATTGAGCATTCAGTAGAGTTAAGGAGAATAGGGTAAGACCCAGGAGCTGGTTGAGAGGTGAGAGCATGATGGGAATCAGTCTTTTTTGTTGTTGCTGTTGCTGGGTGGTTGAGTTGCCAAGCTTTGATGTTGTAAGTCTCCTGCGGTAGTGTATGGTGGGAATGGTTGAGATGAGCATGCTGCTTATCTTTAGGCTCAAATGAACTGGCGTTTGGTCGGTGTGGGAGATGCAAGATATCAAACTCAGAAGGAGATAGATCAGAGGAGTGCTGCAGAGACAGGTCGGGTCTCGGGGCTGTATGAAGGGGCATACAAAGGGGCAGGCCCCTTTGTCACGTGACGCCGGGATGGAGAGCCCGAATTTAAAGGGCTCTTACCTGGCTTCCTTAGGTTGTTTCGTCACTTCCTTCTCTTTTTTCACTTTTTTAAAGTTGGCGCGGTTTTTTCTTCTGCCTTCTGGTTTCCGATTGGTCCGGGGCCTGTCCCACGTGGTTGGAGCACTCGAGAGCGGGGGTTGTGCACTTCTGTAGGGTTGGCGGGGCTTTTGCCTCTCATGTGAATAATGAGCACCTCCTGAGGAGCCGATCTAACCACCTGTCACGGCAGAAGAGGGATGAGCTGGTCCCAATGCATTCCTCTTTTGCCCAGCCATCATACTATCATATCACGGGTGGGAAACCCAAGTGCACACTCATGGTACCTTTCTTTGAGTGGTGCACAGCCCAAAACATAAATAAGTGTCCCGCAATCCATACTATCCATCCTCATTGGGGAAACCCTAAAATGGCACAAAATATTAACTTGGTTTCCCAAAATAGCTCTGTCGCCACCCCCCAGATGCTGTGACTCGTTAGAGTCCGCAATGACCCAGGAAACCATTGGCCTGTGTCATGTAGGATTGGTACGGTGGGGAATGCCACCTGCCAATGCACTGTATAGCAGTGCCAGGGAACCCAGAAACAGTAGTGCTGGAGGTGGCTCCAATTTGGAAGAGGTGCATTATGAACTGTTCCACCTGTACCCTGGCCGCTACCAGAGTGCATTTTAGAATAGGATCAAATTGGAATCTGCTCAGCAGGAGCGAGTTGGCTTGCACTAAGAACTGGACCCCTCCTGCCAGCCTAAGGGTAGCATAGTGTGAGGCATTCGCTATGGGGCATGTGGGTAATCCAGGACTGCAGCCAGGCAATCAAGCCCTATTCCATCTTGCCTGTCTTGGACCTCCTTATCCACAGCAGCAGCTTACCGTCACAGTAGAGGCATCACTGAGCAGAGGCCAAAGCAGTCATGACTGCAGCTTGTCTCAGCCACCAGTTTGCTCGCTCTAAGAGTGGCAAAGAATGCAATAGAAAACGGGGTGCAGAATAGCAGTAACTCAGTGGTCTGACACCACTGAAGGCAAGACACGCCACAATGCTAGGAGGTGTTCATGCAGAATTGGCTTGCACCATCAAGGATGTAGGGCTTTGATTTGGCCATTCCTGCCAGGACTCATCTAACCATGAAGTCCCTGACAGGGTTAGGCCAACCTTGAACTTTGGTGAAGAAGACATAGCCTGTCAAATTGGCCTGCACTGTGCCCCAGGATGTACCAAGCTGCCTGGCTCGCACTATGTACTGCACTATGCTGTGTGATAGGTCAGGACCCTGTGGCTGGTCCATGCCATCCAGAAAGTCCATGACCTCATTGAAGCCCCTCAGGTAGGCCTGACAGGTGGATAGTGCAATTGATTGGTGCAGCAGGTTGCGTGCATCCTCACTCCAATGGTCCTGAAGTGTGCGGGCACTGGCGTTCCCGAATCCTCAGTGTCTAGTGCCAGTCTCCGGAAGTCATCCCACTTGCAACAAAAATGACAATCAGCAATCTTGTTGCACATCCCTGGGATGTGCCTCGCTCGTGCCACCAAGTTTATCTGCAAACACCTCAAGACCATCACCCCTAGCACCTCTGAAACTGGGCAAAGTTATCAAACCAGAATACTACCCTACAGTAGTAGGGTAGGCATTCTTCCCAAATGTTCAGCAACACGAACACTAGGAACAATTCCAAGAAGGTAATATTTGATGTGATCCTTCATGCCACCCAGCTCTTTGGCCATGTCTCCGCAGACCAGGATCCTTGGCAATACAGGTCAAAACCCACGCCCCCGAAGCATCTGAAAAGACTTCCAAGTTGGAACGAAATACCAGGGGAGGCAACCATACCGCTGAGCTATTGAAGTCAGCAAAGAATATTTCCCACACCCTAGATACTTGTGCAGTGTGTGTTTGTGTGTGTGATCCTCAGATAGTGATCCTTTGTATGGGCTGTCATGGACATTAGGATCAGCCTGCGCAAATATGCCCATCCAATAGGCCAATAGGAATCACCCTGTAGGCAAATGCCAGGCTTCCGATGGGGGAACTGCAAATGCCGGCGTCACCTTGCAAGTCAGTGCAGACAGCTTCTGTATCTTGTCAGCAGGGAGTCTGGATACAATTTAGATATCCAGCATAGAGTCCAACTCTATGCTGAGAAATGTAAACACCCTAGTTGGTGGCTCTAATTTATCTACTGCCAAAGGGACACAATTGTGTGCCATTCTCTGAAAGCTGCTGAACAGATCCCAGTCGAACCAGAGCCGCAAGAGCTGATGAACTCTCGTTAGACTTGTGCAGCGAGACAACTCCCAGTGCAGGAAGTTGCTAAATGTCCCGAAGTAAGTGCATGGAATGGAGCAACCCATTGGCATGCACTTGTTGAAGTAATATGCACCTTCAAAGAAAAGCCCCAGCAATTGTAAGCTGTCTGGGTGCATAGGAAGGAGCCAGAAGACAGACTCAATATCGGCCTTTGCATGAGGGCCCTGTTCCCACAGTCCCATGGGAGGTCAAGTGCACTGTTGAACAAATTATTTATTTAGGCGATACACAAACTTTCTTACCCAGCTGGTCCAGCAGTCAATAATTTAATCTCACAGGAGGTCTGCACAGTGCAATACTTGCACTGTGCAGACCTCCTGTGAGATTAAATTATTGACTGCTGGACCAGCTGGGTAAGAAAGTTTGTGTATCGCCTAAATATTCCCGGCTCTTTCTTGGGCACAACCACCAGAGGCGATAAGACCATCCTGAAAAAAGGGGGTGGGGGAAGGGTCCCGCTATCCTCAAACTGAATTCAATGGCCACAACTTGGGAAACCGGGTTACAGAAGGCACATTTTTGCAACAGGCAGCGGTCAGAGGACCCTCATACAGGATCCTGAACCATCCTTGAATCCCTTCTGCAGAGTGGAAGCGGCCCACACATCAGATAAAACTTCAAGCCTGTTTCCAGCTGCAACCACTGGGTTTGGGGCCCCCTCGAAAGCCCTATTTACTCTTCCCAGCAAGAACCTTCTTGGGACATTTTTTGGTGGGATGACCTGAGGCACAGGTAGTGCAATTATGTTTGTACTTGTAGTCCTGCGCCAAGCATCCCCCTTTATTGAAGCACCAACAGGCTTCAGCAGTGGCATGTGCCATACGCCCTTGACCCTGTGAGCTGCCTTCCTGCCTCTTGTGTCCTTTTCGCAAGTTCTCCCCCCTCCTGTGCCCTTCCAATAAGCTAAATATGTCAATGACCTGGCAGCAAGAGATGTGTCAGAGGGAAGATGATACACCCTGCTACAGATGCTTTGTAGTATTAAGGGTCGGCACCCCAGCGCTAGACATGGTGTTGCCCTGTATGCCGTCCACCACTGAAGAACCCCAGGAACCTGATGAGGGCACTGAGGAGGAACTCAGATTGCCCAAAGAATCTGAGTGATGGGAGTACCTCGTGCTTGTGTTTGTGCCCCGCACCTTTACCACCCTTTACACTACTGTGAGCAATGTTACCACTGCTAACCTCATCAGGAGCAACATGCCCACAATGCCAGCATAAGCAGTCGTATCAACATGAGACTTACCCTCTGATGCCTGCATCAGTGTTAATGGGTCAGCAGGCTGGACTGGTAACACCTCTTTGGACGAGGAGGGCTCTGAGTCTGTGGTCAGTCCTGAGGCTGGGACCCGTGTAGGGTCAGAAAGGACATCTTCACCAAGCATGGGGGCAACAGGGGGAGTGCTTCCAATGTAAGTTTTGTAAATATTGTATTCCCTGGGCCACCTATCCTTTAACTGTTAAAGAATGGTGAAGCTGTAATCAATCAGAAGTATCTTTTAATAACTAAAGAATTAAAATATAATTTCAAATGAGAATTAGGAAAGAAAGAAAAGGATAAGATTTCCTCTATGGAAGCACCTCATGCACAAAACGTTAATCAGAATTTGTCTATCTTGTTACTATTTGTTGTTCACTAATGGTGGAATGTAGTGTCTATTTTGATGCAAGTTTGAATAAATTACTTTTGTATGGAAGAGTGCCTTAGGATTCTTTCCATTATTTATCCTTTAAAAAATGCAATTCAGAATTCTTTTCCTTGTTTCCTCTGGTTTTCATCTGTCACCAACATTTCTATACTTATTTACTGTTATGCTAAATGTTGGCTTGATTTCTATAATCCTTGCATTTAGGTCTGTCTTTCCCTTCCTTTTTTATCTTATTACATTTCTCGATGTTGGGCTTTCTCATTTATTATTGCCTTCCTGAACAATTGTCCCCCTCTCCATTCATCTATTATCCCCTCTAAATATCTTAGATAGACTTCTAAAAGTTCACTATCAATGTTGTGCATTCCCAGGAGCTTGTTGATCAAGCTATATATTCTTCATCTGTTTTGCCCTCTCATTTTAACAAGCCATGCTTATTAAACTTCGGTAGTTGCAGTACTTGACTTTATGATGTTAACCTGCTAAGGCATCTTGCCTACAGTAGTTTTTGTTCCGGGATTTCTATTGGTAAATAATTTTAATAAATGAAACCCCTTTTCTATAAATTTAAGAAAACCCTAATTGTGACTTTTACCCAAAATGGTATCAATGTTTGAAGGGAAATATTCTCTCAATGGAGTGAAGAATATCTAGATATAATCAAAATTGAAAAAAAAGATTGAACAAATGGGAGTTCATCAAACATTCTTTCTCTTTATCAAAACAAATATATATATCATCATATATGTCATCACTGAATCCATAGCCAACAAGCTCTGTTCTCTAGCAATAAAAAAAATCCCACTCAAATGCCTCTAAAAGACAACCCTGGTTCACCAACGATCTGAGAAGGCTTAAACAAAGTTTAAGACAGAAAGAAGCCAAGTGGCGTAAAACACCATGCGCCAGCACGCTCTCTGCCTACAAATTTACGCTACACCTGTACAAGTCCTCCACCTCCAAATCAAAAAGGGATTTCTATGCGTCCAAAATTCACAACATGGTCTTTGACGCTAAAGCCCTATTTGCCTATGTATCTAGCCTCACTCAAGTCGCCCCCCCAGAATTTCCCAGCAACCAAGTTCAATCCAAAGCAGAAGAACTCGCATTGTTTTTCCAAAACAAAATCATCAGTCTTCTTACCCAACTACCCTCCAAGATCGGCCCCCTACCATCGGCTCTGCAACCTCCCATCAAAAATATTCACCTCGAAGCTTTCGAATCCATTTCCTCCTCTGAAATTCAAGTTGTTCTAAGAAGAATGAAACCCTCCTCCCACCCGACGGACCATATCCCCACTAAACTTCTTCTCACAATCCCAGACTCTGTCTCCAAAACACTGGCGGACATCATCAACTGTTCTCTCTCCCATGGTTCCTTCCCAGATGACCTCAAACTGGCTTCGCTCAAACCACTCCTAAAAAACCCAAATTTGGAGCCAAAAGATCCCAACAACTACCGCCCAATAGCCAATCTCCCCTTCATTGCTAAGATTATGGAAAGGCTTGTGAACTCTCAACTATCGGACTACATTGAAGATAATAAACTCCTATCCGCCTCGCAATATGGATTCCGTAAAAATCTAGGTACGGAATCCCTCCTTACTTCCTTAACAGACTTCCTCATCCTGGGTCTCGACAATGGTCAAGAGGTTACAAGGTCAAAATCCAGAACAAAGAATCTCCACGCCATGACTTATCCATAGGAGTCCCACAAGGCTCCTCTCTATCCCTGACACTCTTTAACATCTACCTTCTACCACTTTGCCAACTCCTTACCAACCTCAACCTAAAACACTTTCTCTACGCAGATGATATCCAGATCCTGATCCCCATCAAAGACTCATACTCGAAAACCCTAGACTACTGGGAATCCTGCCACCAAGAAATCAAACGTCGCTCAATAGCCTAAATCTAGTACTAAACTCCTCCAAGACCGAACTACTACTCAGAGAGAACAGCAATCTCACCGCCTCTCATCTAACCAACCCACAAACCACTCAAGTGAGAGATCTAGGAGTGATAATTGACAACAGGTTGAACTTCAAAGCCTCCATCAACAGAATGATCAAAGACTGCTTCCACAAACTCCAAGTTTTAAAAAGGATAAGACCTCTCTTCCATGCCCAAGATTTCAGAACGATCCTCCAAGCAATTATTTTCTCAAAGTTAGATTACTGTAACGCTATCCTACTTGGTCTCCCTTCCTCATACACCAAACCGCTCCAAATGGTACAAAACGCAGCAGCCCGTCTACTAACAAACACCAGGAAAAGAAACCATATTTCCCCAATTCTAAAAGACCTTCATTGGTTACCAATTCACTTCAGAATCATCTACAAATCCATCTCCTTGATATACAAAATTATTCATCAACACACCACAATTGACCTACAATTTCCTCTCCGCTTACACAACTCCACAAGACCTACCAGAGACGCATACAGAGGATCCCTCCATGTACCCCCTACTAAAACCACTAGTCACATTACCTTAAGAGATCGAGCCCTCTCCACAGCTGGCCCACCATTATGGAACTCCATCCCTCCCGATCTCAGAAATGAGCCCTGCCTCCTAACCTTTAGAAAAAGACAAGACTTGGCTGTTTATGCAAGCTTTCCCGGACTTAAATTAATGCGCCTCGCCATCAACATATCCAACACAGCAGCTGTACTTCATCTCCTTGTATATAATTTAGTCTCTACTAAACTATCTTTCTTTCCTCTGCTCCCAGTTCAATAGCCCTTGTTAATTGTAACTGCTTTTCTTCGACACGTTATTAATGTTTTTAATGTATTTATTGCACCCCTGTTTATATGTAAACCAGCATGATGTGATCGCTTCATGAATGCCGGTATATAAAAACCTTAAATAAAATAAATATATATAGAGATATAGATATAGATATGTATATATGTGTGTGTGTGTATATGTATATATATATATGTATATGTATGTGTGTGTATGTGTATGTGTGTGTGTGTATAAATATGTGTATGTATGTATTGACACAGTTGTAACCAGAAGCTAATATTAAAGAAGGGGGAGGTATAAATATATAGGGGTAGATTTTACAAAATTACACACACGCGTACTTTTGTTCGCGCACCAAGCGCAAACAAGAGTACGCAGGATTTTAATAGATACGCGCGTAGCCGAAATCGGAGCGGCCTTGGAGGGAACTTTCCTTCCGCCTTCCCCCACCTTCCCCTACCTAACCCCCCCCACCTTTATTCCAGAAGTTATGCCTGCTCGAGGCAGGCGTAACTCGCGCGGGCTGGCTGCCATGCCACCCCCCCCCCGGAACGCCCCCGGGCCAGAACCATGCCCGCGGCCCCGCCCCTGACACCCCCCCAGGAAAGCCCCGGGACTTATGCGCGTCCCGGGGCTTGCATGCGCCGCTGAGCCTATGCAAGATAGGCTCGGCGCACGCAGGGGGGTTTGGGGTAGGTTTTCGGGGGTTACGCGCGTAACCCTTTGAAAATCTACCCCATATTTTTTTAGATATTTATCTGTTCACTGGGGAGCCTCTGGTTAGGGCTATCATAGTCTAGGAGTAAAGAAAATGAGGCTAGGGTGTCCTAGAGCTGATGTCAGTCTGGCAGAAAAAAAGGAAAAGATCTGGGGGAACTTAGAAGCCTGGGGGAGGTGAGGAAATAATCAACTGATATGCAGGCAGATAGAAGTTTCTTTCCTCTTTCCTTTCAGCTACAAAGGGGTGGGACTGAAGAGAGTGAGCTAAGAGGCGGAGCAGAGCCGCCAAGATTTTTGCTTTAATTTTAAAAAGCCAGCACTGCTAATGATAGCTGTGGAAAATTCCTGCCAGTGTGTTTGTAAATAAGTTAACCTCCTACCTTCTTGTATGCACGCGATGTGAAGAGGTTGATGAAATAACACATTTGTGTTACCCACTAATCAGGTACTCCAGTTCCCATCCAGATGTGTGATCAGGCTCAAAAATTCCCAAAAGCATATCCTTACAACCTTATACAAAGAAGGGGGGCATTTATGGGCGGACTGTAGATTAAAACTTAGTCTAAAGTACTTTTGGGAACTATTTAAGCTGAGGTTATTCCTAGAGTACTGATCTCACTGAAGGGGGACAGTCAAGTAATCAGTCAGAGTGAGGGAGCACAAAGTGTCAGAACCGATCTCTTCAGAGACTGCTCTAAAGTGCCAGAAAACCTCTGAAGTTGAGCGCACAGAGGACAGGCATATATCATTCTGTGGAAGAACTTTGAGTGAATGTGAGTGTGTAGCAAAAAGTGTCTTTTTGAAATTGGAATCAAAGGTAAGAAATAAGTTCAGGAAAGTCAGTTACTCATTACCATTTTAGTGTTCACGTGGGATTTGAATTCTATCTTTGATAGAGTTTGTTATAAGATGAATTTGTTGCTAAATTCTCATTCTTATTGGAATAAAATCTGAGATATACCCTCTATCTAAATACTGTACAGCTGTAAGGGTTAAATTCAAATTTTCCCTGAACAGAAACAAATCATACAAAAGGGAATAATTATCTGTGAAAGGGATCACATGTTTTAGATGCCAGATTCCTTAATGTTGAAACCTATGTAATAAGTGATAGTGTGAATTTAAGAACAATTCTTAAGCAAAGAATAATCCTTGATAACAAGGAGAATACACAGTTGGTATAGAAAAGAGAGAGAATTTTGACTGTGTATAATTGTGTGACAGTATGTTGAGAACAAATCCAGCATAGAGAGCTGGCCACAGAGATTTTTATTACTAGCAGACCATTCAAAAGGAACACTTGCAAACTCCAAATAGTCCTCATATAATCATCAACTGTAGCAGTTAAGACAAAGTGACTAAGTGTGCCAGATTTGTAAGTAGAAAGGAAAGTGCGTGAGTGGGAGTTTCTTTATTTTTCTCACATTGATTCCCAAATTTCCTCCATGCCCTAGTAAGAGTGTGGAAATTATTTTTTTTTTATATATATATACAAAATTAGCTAGCCAAGTTCTAACAAGCTTCATGGATATGCATTTAGGGAATGCTTGTCTAGTACATCTTCGAAAGTTGAATGGGGTTAGAAGTATTGGCGGATCACTCTATTATTTTAGTTAAAGCTTAGATAGGTCCAGAAGCAAGCTAGGAGACTATGCTCCCCACATAAACCTTGGAGAAGGAGCTCATTCAGTTCCTTAAAGTGTGCCAGCTACCATTGTTTTACCAGCTTAGTGGATCAGCTCCTTTGGAGAGGACAAAGACCATTAAGAAATCAGCAGGATTCAGCTAAACTAACACACAGTCTAGCCAGACCACCTAATCAGAACAGAGATCTATCACCCTGAAACAGTGTACAAGAAAGAGAGAGACTGAGATAACAGCACCCATTAGTTCTGATATAATAACAAAATTATTCAGAGTAGTTAAATCATAAGCGGATTGTGATAAATTGCAAGTTGACTTTGTGAGACTGGAAGATTGGGCATCCAAATGGCAGATGAAATTTAATGTGGACAAGTGCAAGGTGATGCACATAGGGAAAAATAACCCTTGCTGTAGTTACATAATGTTATGTTCCATATTAGAAGCTACCACCCAGGAAAGAGATTTAGGCGTTATAGTGGATAATCCATTGAACACAATGACTCAGTGTACTGCAGCAGTCAAAAAAGCAAACAGAATGTTAGGAATTATTAGGAAGGGAATAGCAAATAAAATGGTGGATGTCATAATGTGTCTGTATCACTCCATGGTGAGCCTGCACCTTGACTACTGTGTGCATTTCTGGTCGCTGCATCTAAAAAAAAGATATAGTTGCACTGGAGAAAGTACAGAGAAGGGCGACCAAAATATAAAGGTCATGGAATGGATCCCCTTTGAGGAAAGCCTAAAACGGTTAGGGCTGTTCAGCTTGGAGAAGAGACGGCTGAGGGGGGGATATGATAGAGGTTTGCAAAATCATGAAAGGTCTTGGACGGGTAAATGTGAATCAGTTGTTTACTCTTTCAGATAATAGGACAAGGGTGCACTCCATGAATTAGCAACTAGCACATTTAAAACAAGTTGGAGGAAAATCTTTTTCATTCAACGCATAATTAAGCTCTGGAATTCATTGCCAGAGAATGTGGTTAAGGCAGTTAGTTTAGCTGCGTTTTAAAAAAGATGTGGATAAGTCCCTGGAGGAACTAACAGTTCCTCTGTATCTGTACCTCAGATGTTTGATTTCTGTTTAGGCTCCTGCCACTTCGGCTACAAGTCTGTTCCAAGTGTACCACCTTTTCAGTGAAAAGTAAAATTGGAATCTTATAGATTAACAGATTTACTGAGGCCTAAACATTTGAGAATAACAGTCCACTTCATCAAATGCATGAAGTATTTTTTTCACATTGCTTTTTAACCTCCCTCCCTTCAGCATCAATTGATGACTTCTTGACCTGATTGATTTTTTTTCCCTCTGATTTGGAAGTGCAGTTGGTCATCAAGGGAAATACAAACCAGAAGTGGGCATTTTCAGTGATTTGCTTGGTCTTTTAGGCTGCATTTTCCATATTACCTATGAATTGCTTTTTTTAAAATATGTAGACGTGTCCAAATCTTTTTCTTGGCCATTCAACAAATTGATAAACTGTAACTCATTACAATTGTAAATAAGTTGTTTTAGCTTCCCTCTCATCAAAGATGTTTTCTGTATTCAGCCTCTTTGAAACACTTTTTAATTCATTGGCTTCTACTCTGTTATCCATGCTTGCTTTCTCTTTTCTCTCGTTCTTCGCTTTTTACCTTGTTCCTTTTATCCAATTATTATCCAATTCTCCCAGTTAAACCCCCCTTGTTCAATGTAATTTCCTTTCTCAGTTAATTGTGAACCGACATGATGTGTCCTACGAATGCCGGTATATAAAAATGTTAAATAAATAAATAAATAATACTCACATTACTCATTGGAGGCCTAATGTGGTACGGTTTGCTCAGAAGAGCACACAGTTTAACCCACAGTTGTGCAAACGTTTTTTTGTGGGCATACTTTACTCCTGATAGAGTTAGGACGTATGCACCACAAAAATATGCTTATAGGTTAGTGCCCTGTCATGCAAAGCATGTTAATGATGCCATTAGCTATTACCCTCAATGCAGAGAGGTGTGCTGGCTTAACTCATGTTGTCTAAGCACTGGAAACTTAACTCCAAGTCAGAGGTGAAGTAAAGTCTCCAGTGCTAGCATTAGTCTACGGTCAGAAGCTTGAGTTCTGGTGCCAGGACCTGCACTTGAGATTGATATGCAAAAAAGATGATTTGTGCACACAAATCTTTCCTTCATCTCATCCTCTCCTTTTAAAATATTTTTAAATGATGCCTTTCTAACCCTATGCACCTGTTTGTAGCATGGATACCACTTGCTGAACCTCACAACCATGCACAGGTAAGATGAGGAAGGCAGCAACAGTGCCACCACCAAAGGCCAGATCTTCCTCCTGCGCCAGACTGGGCGCTCTACTAGGAGCCAGCCTTACCCCAGCCATGTGGTCCTGAGGTTATTGTTAGTAAGTGGCACTGCTATGGTCATGTCCCTGTGGTTGTTGAAGTCCCATCTCATTGGCTTCTCTGGACTCAGCTTTTCCCTCTCCACTACCTGATTTATGCGCACAAACAAGCACAAATCATGTTTGTATGAATAAAAGACTTTTATGTGCATTTGACGTGATTTATCCTTGTGTGCATAAAATCGTGCCCCCACAAATAAAAATGTGCACTCAGCTTATGCAAAAGGTTGAATGCATGTTATAACAGGTTTGTATACTTTTTCAAATCCTGAAACATTAGCATATGATTTTGCTTACTGCATTGGGAATACATTTTTTTTTTTTGTGGTTTCAATGCACAGTTTTAGCACACACCTCATTCCATCAACCCCTCAAACGCCAACTTACAATGGGGTTGGAGGAGTAAAGATAAGATGTGAGCCTTGTTGCGTATTATGGCTATAAAACATTGATAAACTGATCTACTTTGAGTATAACTAAATTTTGATTTAGTATAGGAATTATCTGTCATATATCACATATTCTATATTTATGCAATTATTGTGTACATTTTCTTTTACAAGAAAAAAGATCTTTACAGAATTTTCATTTCAAGAAAGCTATCATACCACTACTTTGTCACAACTAATAAATATATTTTCCTTTTTGTTTATAGGAAGTCCTACACAACTGCCAGCTGCATAGGATATCATTTTGTGCTGATGATAAAACTGACAAGAGGATATTTACTTTTATATGCAAGGATGCAGAGTCAAATAAACACTTGTGTTATGTATTTGACAGTGAAAAGTGTGTAAGTATACCAGATGTTATTGGGTGTTTCATGTTCATTACATGAAAAAGGACTGGCTTGGCTTCAGCTTATTCTAGGATTTGAGATAGGAGGAAGTCTGCAGATGTTCAGTTTACTAATGCATTCAAGAGCTGAAAAAAATACATCAAGATGTTGACTTTTCATGATCACACATTTTTTACATACATGTCTAGAGTCATGTACCTAATTTCAATATCATCTATGTAAATTACAATACTCTTATTTACTTAATAAAAGGTATATTTCAACATGTGATCACTTAGGGGGCAATTTTCAAAAGGAAATGGCCTTTTAAAAATTGCTTGGGGGTTGGCAAGTCCTAAATGTCATTTGGCAGACGAAAGTTACCCATGTCCCATTAGCTGCTCTTACAATAGATGCTGAGAGAGCATTCAATTTAGTTCACTGGGGCTACTTGTTTACTCTCATAGTAAATATAGGGGCTGGGTGGAAATTTTTCCACTTGGATCCAAAGATTGTATAGCAACCCCTTAGCTTGTATTAAAATTAATGGCGGGTATTCTATAGGGATACCCCATTAGGAAGGGGTACGAGACAGGGCTGCCCTCTCTCTCCCCTTCTCTTTGCCCTATATTTAGAACCGCTAGCAACTAGGATTCGAGAAAATATGGACATACAGGGGCTAGTAGTGGGAGATCAGGAATACAAATTGTCATTGTTCACGGACGATATCCTCTTCACTGTGGCCTACCCGGAGAAATCTTTATCCTTTGTGATGAGTGAGATAACCCAATTTAGTATGATTTCGGGTTACCAGCTAAATGCAGGAAAGTCCGAATTTTTAAATGTATCAGTGTGCGGGGGAAAAAGTTATGGAAATTAAAAATAAATTTCCCTTTAAAATCCAGCCATGAAATCAAATACTTGGGAGTCAAACTAGGTGTGAATTTGGATAAACTCTATGAGATGAACTATGTGGGTCTCTGGAAAAAATTATCTGACGACCTCAGTAAATGGGAGCGATATGATTTGTCATGGCTAGGCAGAATAGCCGCGAACAAAATGAATGCTGTTCCAAAGCTTACTTATTTATTTCAGTCACTACTGATTGAAATCCCAGATTCCCAAATAGCCCTCTGGCAAAGAAAGTTCCTTCATTTTATCTGGAAGAAACGACCCCCCAGGATAGGTCGTAAGGTGCTTTGCATGACTTCTGGTAGGGGTGGGTTGGGAGTACCATGTGTGGCATGGTACTATGTGGCGGCCCAATTGAAATTTGTCTTGGATTGGCATAATGGAAAAGAGGAAAGAGGTGGGTGGTACTAGAAACTGCCCTCCTGCATGGTATTCCCCCGGATACTCTGATATGGTTACCCCAGAAAGCCAGATCGATCCAGAATCCTATGCCCCCGATGGTGGCACTAACCATGAAAATGTGGGACAAATGGAAGACAGCTGTAGTTGGGGACTTCAGATATTTCTTTCGATCCCCTATCTTTTGGAATAAAGAGTTTCTCCCTGGGTGTTCTGAGAAACTGGGTAAAA
This sequence comes from Rhinatrema bivittatum, assembly GCF_901001135.1. NCBI lineage: Eukaryota > Metazoa > Chordata > Amphibia > Gymnophiona > Rhinatrematidae > Rhinatrema > Rhinatrema bivittatum. Next base: position 139,099,283 of record NC_042620.1, read on the forward strand.
AGTGGAGGGCTAATAAAGGATGTAGTAGATTCGAACACACATGTACTGGGTTCTAGCTCAGGAGCTTCCAAGAGCTGCAAGACACCTGACAATTAGACAATACGGATTCATATTTCTATTTGCAAGTAACACACTTTTTAGCACAGAAGTCTGTTAGGGGGTGCATGCAGCAAGGAATGTCCCTTTTTGAGGTTCTATGTGACAAGGCAAGTAATACCAAGAAAGGGATATCTAAAATATATCAGATTCTTAACAAGGATCAAAATATGCCACCTTCCCACATATAGCACTGGGAGAAGGACCTGGGTTCTAGCCTAGAGGCAAAACAATGGGATGCTTGCTTTGTACAAATAAAACGATGCTCCATTTCTTCTGCTATCGTAGAACATAGTTATAAAATGTTGTACTGCTGGTACCTTTCGCCAGATAGAATCCACTTGTTCTATCCGTCGGCAGATGCTAGATGCTGGAGACTATGTGGACAGAGAGGCACGTTTTTACATATTTGGGAATGCCCGATCATCTCTCATTTCTGGGAAGGGGTATTGGATGTTTTAAGCAACATTATAGAAATGTCTATTTGTAAAGATACCTGGTTTTGTCTTCTCAATATGTGTATTATGGAACAGGGGCTGGGAGACCACCCGATATCCTTCCAATTAATTCTGGCCACTAGAAGTGAGAGAGCCTTCAAATGGAAGGCCACTACTGCTTCGTCAATCTTGCAAATCTTGAAGAGGCTAGCTCGATTTTATCATCTGAATAGACTTACTGCTATTAGGCGGAAGCAACTTCATAAATTCAAGAAATTGTGGCAACCATACATCTCTTGGTGTCAGACACAGACCATAATATAATTTAATTTAATCTTAGTATATTTAAGGTTGGCTCTTAACTTCCTGCAGAGATGAGATTGTTCAGTTGAGTCTATTGGGGGTAGGGACTGGGGTGGGCTTTATTGGAAAATTTACATCGACAAAATCATTATGTATCACTGTTATGTTTGATATGATTGTCATGCTTTATTAGAATGTAATATACAGTTACAATTCGTAATGATATTTTATGTTTGTATATGGATATTATGCTTGTCGAATAAATAATAAATTAAAAAAAATTGCTTGGGAGATTGTGCACATAAGTATTTGCAATAACCATTTCTCACACACTACAAAGAGGCATTCTGGAGGGCGAAGTTGGGGTGGGGATAGAGCTTACACACATACTTCTGATTTTTTAAAATATGAATGTAAGTATACATGCACAAAGTTGGTCCCAAGCAGCTGTAACTTTGTGCATGTCAGCACTGGTTATATGTACTCCTATGAAGTTTCAGAGCAAATTTATGCACAGAAATCCACTTTGAAAATTTTGGCTAAATTTAGTCTGTGGGCTGCTTGAAAATTACCCTCAGAATGTAGAGAATAAAAAGGACTTAACAATTTTATACCAAGACTATGAAAGGATTTAAGTATAGAAGTTTCCTTTCCATTGCTTGTTGCATATGTCTGTCTTACAAATATTGAAGGTGACATATTTTAGAGCATTGACAGGCATAACTAAAATTAAAAAGAATTACAGGTAAATTACTGTATTTGAACTTAAAATGTTTAAAATAAGGCTCTTCAGGCTTTAAAAAAAGATGCCTTTATTAGTAATAAATCAATATGGGAGTAATTTTAAGAGAGATTCTGTACAGGAAAACTGGTTTCTACTCGTAGAGAAGGTTCATTAAAAAATTGTGCTATTCCCCTCTGCCCAACACACACATTCTTCTATGGGGAATAGTATGCATTCTGTCAACAGTAAGGTCAAAATTCAGTAAGCCAGAAAGCAGGAAAGTTAGCCAAATATAATTATAAATGATGGGGGCATTGCCATCCCAGCTAGTTGAAGGAAGAGTTGGGATTGTTCTGATTCCTGGTCTGCTACCAATGTGAGGGATTCTCCAATGTTTTGGCTGTTGAGAATAGAGTCATTTTATCAAAAGCAGCTCACAGAGAATAGGAGAATCCATGGATCCCACCCTGAATGCTCCTCATTATTTTAGCATTGCAGAAGTGAACATGCCCAGGAGAGAGATTTTTCAATTTGCTATTAAGTGAGGTACCTCCACCCGTTTTAGTCGACTCTGGAAGCATGAAGACTTGAGTTCTGCCCCCCAAAAAATGTGTTCAGTTGATTCGGTTCATTTGGATCAGGTCTCACAATTACATTGTTATATCAGTCATTTGTTTTCCATTAAAGTTAATGGTGAAGGCAATGAATCCTATTTTGAGCTCTAACATTTGGTTTCTATCATAAAATTAAGGGTCAAAATTGTAAGTGATATCTTTATTGGACTAACTTTATATATCTATGACAAGCTTTTAAGAGTTAACCTCTCTTCATCAGATCTATGAAGTAATAGAGGAGTTACTGTGTCATTTAAGTCTTAGACTGTCTGCATATGTCCTCATAGTTCAATAAAGGGGGTGAGAATGCCAGAGATAAAGAAACAGTAAAACCTTCCAGTTGAAAAGACATATATCTAATGGATGAGAGAGCCAATGTCCTTAAGTCCTTTTGTGTTTCTTTCAAAGTGTTTGATCTTCCTAATTTCTTATTATACTTCTAAAATTCCCTTTAAGTACTCAAATTGTGAGGTCATTAAGGGAATGGTCTTCTTTGAGAAGTGCTCAGCTCAGAATGAGCTGTCATTTTGTTTTTCTCTATAATGTTTTGATATTTCTCACAGGACAATGTTATGGCTGCTGGTCGCAGCAGACCGGGGCCAGACACTTAACGACGCGGCAGACCACCGAAACGCTGACTACACTCAGGCATCAGCTGGGTCCCCTCGCGGCTATTTCTTCCACCGCCGATCATGGCTGCGGCGTCGGCTGCCTTCCTGCTTCTCCTCTGACTCCTCCCCCGCCGGGTCTCCTTAGAGCTGCGCGTGCGGCAGAAGCAATTTTCTTAAAGGAGTCACGACAGGATATGGATTGGCCCCTTCCTGTGGGCTCCACCTTCTGAGGTACTATTTAAGGCAAGGTCTGCACCTCAGACCTAGCCTTGGTTTCTTGGCTCTTGTGCTGTGTTCCGTTCCTGTTTCGCTGTTTGGATTTCTGGTACTTGACTCCTGGACTGGCTGCTGATTGTCTTTTGGTATTGACCCCTGGATTGGCTGCAGAATTTCCTTTGGTATTGACTCCTGGACTGGCTGCGGAGTACCCTTTGGTCTTGATCCTTGGACTGGCTGCGGAGTACCCTTTAGTTTTGACCCTGGGACCGGCTTTGACTTCTCTCGAACTTGATTTAGAGCTGCACACGACCTGCTGGAGGCGCCAGCCATCTGGATTACATGACCTGCTGGAGGCGCCAGCCATCTGGATTACATGACCTGCTGGAGGTGCCAGACATCTAGATCACACGACCTGCTGGAGGCGCCAGCTATCTGAACCACACGACCTGCAGGAGGTGCCTGCATCCAGATTCCCCTCTTTAACTTCACAAGATCTTCTGAGTTCAGCCTTGCCTTCCGACGGTAGGAACTTGGGAGGGTTTTTACTCTCTTAAGTAGTGCCAACTCTACCTCGGACCAAGGGTCCACCTTCCGGATCATAACAGTAAGCCAAGGCCATGAACCCGGCAGAGGCCTCTGCCCTGCGAGTCATTCCCGGCTTGGCCCAGAAGATAATGGAACAACAGAGTATGTTGGAATCCATGGCAGCTTCCATAGAATGACTCAATGTCTGACTGGATACAGTGGTAGCAACGCCTCCACCAACAACTCCTCCACCCGCACCAGCTCCATCTGCTATGCAGGGCTATCCTCGTCCAGTTATTCCGCTGCCAGCTCCTCCACGATATTCTGGAGAGCCCCGTTTATGTCTGGGATTTCTTGATCAGTGCAGCATGCATTTTCGCCTGCAAACTCGTCTCTTTCCAGATGACTTAATAAAGACTACCTATATCTTGTCCTTACTGGAAGGCAAGGCCCTGGCTTGGTCCTCTCTGCTATGGCAGCGTTCAGTCCCGATATTACAAGACTTTCCACAATTTTTGGAATTGTTTCGAACAGTATTTGAGGAACCCAGGAAACAAGCAGCTGTTGGCACCGACCTCCTACATCTCCGGCAAGGAGGACATTCTCTCACGGATTACAATATTGAATTCAGAACCTTAGCTACTGAGCTTCATTGGCAGGAACGTGTCCTTCGGACTATATATCTTGGACTATCAGCTAAAATCAAGGATGAGCTGGCAGCTCGAGAACTCCCATCCTCCTTTAATTCTCTCATTGAATTAGCAACCAGAATTGACCGCCGGCTACAAGAAAAGACTCGTAAGGGCCTAAGTTCAAGAAAACGCCCAGTCGTCTCCTACTCTCCACCTCTACCTGCCATGGCTTCTTGAGATCCCTCTACTATGGAAGGGACTGTGGAAGAACCCATGCAATTGGGCAGAGGTCCTCTATCACCAGAAGAACTTCAAAGATGCCGTAAGGCTGGCCTTTGCCTATATTGTGGGGGGACAGGACATCGTATAGCAACCTGCCAGATACGTCCGGGAAACTACAAAGCCTAGGATCCATGGGGGGAGTAATCCTAGGCATTACCTCACCAGCTCCCCCACTCACTTTGCCAGTTACACTTAACATTGAAGGACATGAATTTACCACACTAGCTTTGGTAGATTCCGGAGCCGGTGGAGATTTTATCCTACAAGAAGTGGTGGAACAGCTTCATATTCCCATACGTCCTTGTTCGAGGCCATTGATCATTTCTTCTATCCACGGTGAACCCCTACCAGGAAGAATAACACACCACACAGTTCCTCTGGACTGCCATATTGTCCCAAACCACACGGAACAAATTACCTTTTATGTTCTCAAGAAAGCCATTCTTCCGGTGGTTCTCGGCATTCCCTGGTTGCAACGCCATAATCCACAATTTGGACGTCTTTAAAACTTGCCCAGTGGGGTTCAGGATGCCGGGAGACTTGCTGAAAAGGAATTCCCCCCTCTGGTAGTTTCCTCTGTACCTGTTTCCTGGAAAACTTACCTTTTCAGTACAGATAGTTTGCGGATGTCTTCTCCAAAGAGGTCGCTGATACGCTGCCTCCCCACCGAGAATTTGACTGTACCAATAAGCTAGTTCCGGGATCCACACTTCCTCGTGGGAGAGTCTATCCTTTATCCGCTGCAGAGACTCTGGCTATGTCCGAATATATCCAGGGCAATCTACAGAAAGGGTTTATCTGAAGATTCACATCTCCAGCCGGGGCTGGTTTTTTTTGTTGGGTAAAAAGATGGTACATTGCGCCCTTGTATCGATTTCCGTGGACTAAATGCTATTACCATCATGGATTGGTACCCATTACCCCTCATTGCGGAATTATTTGATCATCTACAAGGAGCCCGGATATTCTCCAAATTAGATCTGCGAGGCGCATATAATCTTGTCAGGATTCATGAGGGTGATGAGTGGAAGACGGCTTTTTACCCCAGAGACGGCCACTATGAGTACCTCGTTATGCCATTTGGCCTAACCAATGCTCCTGCTGTCTTCCAGCACTTTATTAATGAAATATTTAGAGATCTGCTCTATATCTTTGTGGTGGTTTATCTAGACGACATTTTGATTTTTTTCCGGAGATTTACAGACGCATTGTCAACATGTCATACAAGTATTACAATGTTTGAGAGCATCGACTATATGCCAAACTAGAGAAATGCATTTTTGAGAAGGAATCATTACCTTTCTTGGGAAATATTATCTCTAAGCAAGGTTTCCAAATGGATCCTACCAAATTGAAATGTATACAAGAATGGTCCCAACCCAATGGCCTACGTGCACTCCAAAGATTCCTCGGATTCGCTAACTACTATCGTAGTTTTATCAAAAATGTTTCCAAACTAGCTCCTCCCCTTACCGCACTCACTCGAAAAGGGGCCAACATCAGGGCTTGGCCCGTAGAGGCCGAAGAAGCATTCCGGACTCTTAAAGAATCTTTCTTGCAACATCCCTGTCTCCGACATCCAGATCCCAGACGTCCATTTACAGTTGAGGTGGATGCCTCCACGGAAGGAGTAGGGAGTGATCCTGAGCCAAAATGATGTAGCAGGAACATCTCATCCATGCTCCTACTTTTCTAGAAAATTTTCTTCTGCGGAACGCAATTATTCCATTGGCGACAAAGAACTGTTAGCTATTAAATTAGCTTTCGAGGAATGGCGGCAGTGGTTAGTGGGTGCGCAACACTGCATAACTGTTTTCACGGACCATAAAAACCTGGTTTACCTGCAATAAGCTCAACGTTTAAACCCGCGCCAGGCCCGCTGGGCACTGCTTTTTACACGTTTTGATTTCGAACCAAGATATTGACCTGCAAACAAGAATATCAAAGCTGATGCGTTGTCCTGATCTTTTGCCAGTGAGGACCTTGAGGACCCAATTCAAAACATCGATCCAGCCCGCATCATCCTTTCGGCAACTTTCACGGTTCCACCCGGTAAGACAGTGGTTGATGTTCGAGCTGGGCGCGGAGTGACTCCATGTTGAATAACCTCTCTCTGTTTGTGGAGAACTTTAAGCTGGCGTTCAAACCGGCGCGTATGGCTACCGCTACCTCGGAGCTGCTCCAGCTACGCCAAGGATATTGCTCATTGGCGGAATATGCCATCGAGTTTCGTACCTTGGATTGGAGGTTGGTTGGCGCAACGACTGCCTATGCGGAGTGTTTCTTGAGGGCCTCTTGGCAAGGATCAAGGATGAGCTAGCCGCCAGGAACCTCCCAGGGGATCTCAATGTGCTTATTGACATAGTTGGGCGCATCGATCGTCTTCAGCAGAGGACTAGGGAGAGGCGGCCTCCACGCAGGATGGCTCCTTTGGCTCCGGCCTTTTCCAGGCCACTGACACCTTCAACCAGGACTGCTTCTACGCCTCCAGAAAGCTCAACTGAGGAGCCCATGCAACTGGGGCGTACGTCTCTATCCTCCGAGGAGAGGCGACGTCGTCGAGCCTTGGGGTTGTGCCTTTACTGTGGCAGGAAGGGTCACTTCCTGGCCCAATGTAAGGAAAGGGCGGAAAACATCAAAGCCTAGGAAAAACCGGGGAGCTACTCCTAGGCTGTGTCAATACTGCTCCTAAATGTACTGTACCAGTAACCCTGAGGTACCCAGGAGGGTCTTTCAAGACTTTAGCCTTCATCGATTCCGGTGCAGGTGGAAATTTTATTTTCCATGATTTGGTGCAACAGCTCCAGATTCCCACACTACCTCGCAAGCCTCCGCTGCTGATTACATCCATCTGTGGTACTGTCCTTCCTGGAAGCATTTCTACTGTCACCACGCCGCTCACATTACAGACCGGAGTTCTGCACTCTGAGGAGATTTCCTTCCTGATTCTCGAGAAAGTGGTACACCCGGTAGTTCTCGGACTACCCTGGTTGCAACAGCACTCCCCGGTGATCCATTGGAAGTCTCTTCAAATCGCCTGATGGAGTTCTCATTGTTTCAAAAACTGTATCAGAGCACCCCTGGTTCAACGAATAACGCTGGCACATGCTGACATGTTGTTACCAATACCTTACGAAGAGTTTGCGGACGTTTTTTCTAAAGAGATAGCTGAGATCTTGCCACAATATTGCCTGTTCCACTGTGCCATAGAGCTTCTGCCCAGAACCACGTCACCCCAAGGAAGGGTATATCCTCTGTCGTGACCAGAGACACAGGCGATATTAGAGTTCATTGCCGAGAACCTAGCCAAGGGGTTCATCCGTCCCTCCAAGTCTCCTGCCGGGGCGGTATTCTTTTTTGTAGGAAAGAAGGACGGCTCCCTGAGGCCTTATATCGACTACCGGGGCTTAAATGCCATTACCAAGAAGGACCGTTATCCACTTCCGTTAATCCACTTCCGTTAATCCCTGAACTCAAGGAGCCAGAATTTTCACCAAATTAGATCTACGAGGGGCATACAACCTTGTCCGGATCCATCCCGGTGATGAGTGGAAGACTGCCTTTAACACCTGGGACGGGCATTATGAATACTTGGTGATGCCTTTTGGGTTGTGCAATGCCCCAGCAGTCTTCCAGCACTTGATGAATGAAGTACTCCGCGAGATGTTGTACTCCTCGGTAATCGTGTATCTGGATGACGTCCTCATTTATTCCCGTGAATTGACCTCTCACCGGCAACATGTCAAACAAGTGTTACAGCTTCTTAGGGACAATCACTTATACACGAAACTGGAGAAATGCATGTTTGAGCGGGTGTCTTTACCGTTTTTGGGATACATAGTCTCAGCCACTGGTTTTCATATGGACCTGGAAGAGGTATCGGCCATTAGGAAGTGGCCTCGCCCTACAGGCCTGAAGGCTCTGCAACGCTTTTTGGGGTTTGCAAACTTCTATAGAAATTTCATACCTCAATATTTGCGGTTAGTAGCGCCGCTGACCGCCCTGACCAAGAAGGGGATGGATGCTCGAGATTGGTCCAGCGAGGCTTGTCAAGCCTTTGAGAACCTCAGAGGCCTTCCTGCTTGAGACAGGCTTACACCATCTGGATCCACTCCGACCATTTTTTGTGGAGGTAGATGCATTGAATACAGCAGTTGGGACAGTGCTGTGCCAAAGCTCCAGTACCGGACGACTACTGCCCTGTTCATACTTCTCCAAGAAGTTTACCCCCACAGAGTGCAACTACAGTATAGGGGACAAGGAGTTGTTAGCCATCAAACTAGCCTTTGAAGAATGGAGACAGTGGCTGGAGGGAGCCAGCCATCCCATCACGGTGTATACCGACCATAAGAACTTAGAGTTCTTGTGTCAGGATCAATGATTAAATCCCAGGCAAGCTCGCTGGTCCCTCTTTTTCAATCGGTTTGATTTTGTCCTTCGATATTGCCCCGCCTCTAAGAATGTCCGAGCGGACGCTTTATCACGCAACTCTGTATTAGAAGAGAATGACGACCCTCCACAATACATCATAGATCCGGCCAAGATCAATCTGTCCGGTACCACGGTGACTGCTCACGGAAGGACTGTCGTTCCATGTCAGGATTGCAAGAAAGTCTTAAGTTGGGCCCATGACTCCCTCACGGGGGGCCAAGCGGGCCGAGAGAGAACCCTTGAGCTCCTTAATCGATACTAATGGTGGCCGAACTTGCGACAAGATGTCCGGCTGTACGTGGATTCCTGTCCTACCTGTGCCAGGCAGAAACCATTGAATGGTCGACCCTGGGGATTCTTACAACCATTGCTGGTACCCACGGAACCCTGGATGCATATAGCCACCGACTTTGTAGTAGACCTGCCAGCTTCCGAGGGAAACACGGTCATTTGGGTCACTGTGGACCGCTTTTCTAAAATGGTTCATCTGGTTCCACTGCCAAAGCTCCCCTCTGCACCCGAACTGGCCCTACTCTTTTCTCAACACATCTTTCATGCTCACGGCCTTTCACAGAGCATTGTATCTGATTGCGGGCCCCATTTCACTGCACGATATTGGAGGGCATTATGCAAGAAATTCGGGGTGCAGTTAAATCTATCGACAGCTTTTCATCCTCAGAGCAATGGGCAAACTGAGCGAATTAATTGATCATTGAAGACCTTCCTCCGCAGCTTTGCCACAGAGAGGCAAAACAACTGGACTGCATTACTTCCCTGGGCCGAATTCTCGTATAACAATCATACACAATCTGCTACTGGGAGATCCCCTTTTCAGATAGTCTTTGGACGGCACCTCTGGCCTCCATTTCCTCTGCCAACTCCCGTTTCCTCTCCAGCGGCTCAACTATCGGCCATGCAGTTACATAACCTCTGGAGCTCCGTACAAAAGTAGCTCACCAAGGCGGCTAGTCTGGCGCAAAGAGCCTCTGACCGACACCGGCGACCAGCACCAGTCTTCCTACCCGGCGACAAGGTTTGGTTGAGCGCAAAAAACCTCCACCTTAGAGTACCCTCCCGGAAGTTGGCACCCAGGAATTGTGGTCTGTTTCGCATCGCAGAGAGAGTGGGCCTGGTGTCCTACAGGCTTAGTCTCCCCACCACATTGCGTGTGCACATTTTCCATGTGTCGTTACTGAAACCCGTGGAACTCTCCAGATTCCGTCGTCAATTGCCCGATCCTGCCTCCACTCCAATACAGAGTGACCCGACTTATCAGGTTCGTGAGGTACTCGACGTTCGTTTTTACCATCGCCGCTGGGAGTACCTTTTAGCCTGGGAGGGGTGTGGCCCTGAGGAGAACTCTTGGGAACCCGCTCGAAATATTCTGGATAAGTCTCTGCTGCTCCAGTTTCATCAAGACCACCCTGGGAAGCTGGGCCGGTTAAAGAGGGGGCATAAGAAGGGGGCTACTGTTGCGGTTCCAGTCGCGACCCTCTCGACCGGATCCTTACCTTGCCGGTCGGGGGGGGGGAGCGCCTTTGGGAGCCACAGGTTCCTCGGGCCTACACTGCAGCGTCTCCACGAGGGAGACTCCGCCGAACACTATCCTGGCCCCACCCCCTTAGGGCCACGTGTGCGCAGAGGGAACCCTTTTAAAAGGGCCTTTGGAGCGAAAATAGGGCCGGCCCCTTGTGCTGACGTCAGATGCTGGCGGGGATTTAAACCCGGCGTCTGACCCCGGTTCCTTGCCTTGCAACGCGGTCAACTCGTTTAGAGTAGGGAGTTGCTGTTCCTGATCCTGCCTGCCTGTTCCTGCCTGCCTGTTCCAGTTCCTGGTTCTGGAACCCGCCTTCGGATTGTCTTCTGGTCCTGACCTCGGCTCGTCTTCCTGTCTGTCTCCTGCCGCCTGCCCCGATCCTGGTATGTCTTCCAGTCTACGTCTTCTGTCTGTTCTCCTAAGTCCCAGCGGCCAAATCCCCATGGGCTTCTCTCGGGGGATCTCGGCTTCCAGGGCGAAGCCACCTAAGTCCCAGCGGCCCGGATCTCCACAGGATTCCTGGAGGGGTCACGGGCTTCCAGGGTGAAGATCCTCATTCAGCTGCTGTACCGCCTTCCGACCGAGCTCCATCTGCGGAGACTTCCTCCATCCCATCTCTGTCCGGTCGGACCAAGGATCCACCTTCCCAGTCACAACACGAGCAAAATGATAAAGGGAATGGAACAGCTTCCTATGAGGAAAGACTAAAGAGGTTAGGACTTTTCAGCTTGAAGAAGAGATGGCTGAAGGGGGATATGACTGAGGTGTTGAAAATCATGAGAGGTCTAGAATGGGTAAATGTGTATTGGTTATTTACTCTTTCGGATAATAGACTAGGGCAGTGGTTCTCAACCTTTTTTCTGTCTGGACACACCTGACAGATGGTTCTTACATGCGTGACACACTGACCCATGATCGTCACGGGGCTAGATGTAAAAGTACAGTTTGCATCCTCGGGAACCCCCCCTGACCCACAATAATGGATGTAAAGCAGAATTATGACATTCCCCACACAACTCACCCTACAAAAAAGATATTCTGGTTCAGGTGTCATCTCAGTAACAGCAACTCAAACTCCTACTTCCATGCTCAATAGCCCTACTTATGAAAAGACAGCAGTTTACCACCAATGCATGTCCTCTTGAGAAAACACAACAAATAAGACTGATACAAACTCTTACATGCTAGTAAAATATCTCATCTTGGTAACACACAGAACCGACCTAACATACTCCCAGGATCTGTAGTAATGCGCATAAACTAATTTGCACACAGTTACACCTGTATTATGGAATACACTCAAACAAGATCAATCCTATATATGAAAAGGCAACACTACAAATATTAAATCAGGCCCTAAAAACCGATATACCTCTTATTAGGAAAACTGAACTAGCAAGCAGCTATAGCTCCCCACACAGAAATAATTGTAAAACTATACTAATAAGCAGAATAAATGTTTCAAAACAGCTATGAACAGAATAACATCCAACAATTAAAAACTCATAAAAACTATTAAAAATTCTCCAAACACCAATAAAATATTTCAAAAAAGCAGACAATCACATAATATTAAATAATTAAAATGGCAGACAATCAAGAAAAATAAACTTTAAAAGCCACTTTTACTTACCTCCCTCCAGCAGCTTTCCTACTCCTCTTCCATGCAGGCCGTAGCACACACCAGAAGCAGCAGTAGTGGCTAAACTCTATACTCATGGTTCTCTTCCTTAGGGCCCATATCTCTCACAAACACACCATACCAGTCATGCCCCCATGACCAGTTTCTGTCTCACACACCAATCATCTCCCAAACAGTCTTTGACACACACACACACACCAGTCACCTTCCTGAACAGTTTCTCTCATGCCATACACACATACAGGCTTCCCACTCCTGTGTTCTACTTACATATATGGGCTTCTCACTCTCATAATCACTTTCTCTGTCTCACACACACTCACCAGTCTCTCACTCCTATGCTTATTCTCATTCCCATAATCACTTTCTTTCTCTCACACACACACACACACAAACACACACCAGTCACCTGATCTCTCTCATGCATACACACACACACACAGGCTTCCCACTTCCATGTTCTCTTTCAGATATACAGGCTTCTCCCTCCCATGCTGTGTCTCACACACACCCAGGTTTCTCACTCCCATGCTCACTCTCTTCACATGCACAGGCTTCTCATTCCCATAATCATGTTCTCTCTGTTACACACACTCACACACACACACGTCTCTCATTTCCATGCTCGCTCTCCATGTGCACAGGCTTCTCATTCCCTGAATCACATTCTTTCTCTCACATTCACACATACCAGTCTCTTTCTCTCACACACACCGTCACCTTACCAACCAGTCTCTCTCTCTCATGCATGCACACACACAGGCTTCCCACTCCCATGCGCTCTCTCTCATAATCAGGCTTCTCACTCATATGCTTTCTTTCACACACACCCCCACAACACCAGGCTTCTTACTCTCATGCTTTCTCACATACCCAGATTTCTCACTTCCATGCTTTTTCTCACACATACACACACCTCAGTCACCTCCCTGACTAATGTCTCACACTCTCACATACACATCAGTCATCTCCCTGAGCAGTCACTTTCATTGACTCTCACATATACACACACACATCAGCTCTCTGACCAGTTTCTCTCAATCACACACACATTCTCTCACTTACACACAGGCTGGCTGGCTGCTTCTCTCTCTTTCTCTCACTCACTTCCTCTCCCCCCCCCCCCCCCCAGCACAAATGGTAGCTGCAGCAGCCGCCTCCTCCAACCGCCGCAGGCCAAGAAAGAAGAATCTCATCGGCCGCGGGAGGTTCATGCTGCTGTCTCCTTTCCCTATTACCAGCTGCTTCGATTGCTCGGGGGCCGATGGTGCTGTCGCCGCTGCTATTTTGTCACGCGGCACGGCTTTCTCCTTCCCACGCACCACATATCACTTCCTGTTCCGGGTCACGGGAAGAAGAAAAGGCCAGCCGCGGATGCCACAGCTTTTTCTAGCACCGCTGCCGTTCCCGCTGGGTTTGAACGTGCTGATAGCCCGGTGGCAACGGCAGCAGGGAAGGAAGAGCAGCGGGAGAGACCAGGAGCACGCGACACACCTGCCAGTGCTTGGCGACACACTGGTGTGTCGCGACACACCGGTTGAGAAACGCTGGACTAGGGAGCACTCCATGAAGTTAGCATATGGTACATTTAAAACTAATAGAAAGTTGTTTTTCACTCAACGCACAATTAAACTCTGGAATTTGTTGCCAGAGGATGTGGTTAGTGCAGTTAGTATAGCTGTGTTTAAAAAAGGATTGGATAAGTTCTTAGAGGAGAAGTCCATTACCTGCTATTAATTAAGTTGACTTAGAAAATAGCCACTGCTATTACTAGCAAGAGTAACATGGAATAGACTTAATTTTTGGGTACTTGCCAGGTTCTTATGGCCTGGATTGGCCACTGTTGGAAACAGGATGCTGGGCTTGATGGACCCTTGATCTGACCCAGTATGGCATTTTCTTATGTTCTTAGTCTATTGCTGTGAAACTGCCATCCTGACTCGGCACCTTCCTGTTCATGTTCTTTCAAAGACTAGTTCCAGGTGAAGCTGGGAAATGTAGTTCCACTAGTGACTATCTTAGTTTCTATCAGTCATCTTTTCTTCCAGTAACTCCTGTTTTATAGTTTAATGTATCCTCCTTTCATGAAGGGTCTAATACATCCTCACAGGTACATGTGGAGCGAGATTGAGGAGCTCAGAGATACAATGGAGTTGTAAAGTCATCTGCTATTTAAGTTTCCAACTAAAAATGACTGACACTTGTATTTTGAATAATTGCTAGAGTATTCATAACTTCTATGCTTTTCTGGGTTGTAGGTGAAAGTCGTAGGGCTTAGCCCCTACAGTTATGATATAAAGGTTTATTTTATGCCAGTGTTCCAAAGCAACTAAATGCTGTACATGCAGCAATCCATCAAGAATCAAAATTAGATTATTTTCATGAATAACACAAAGTACAAAAGTAAACAATGAAAAGAGCTATTTTTTTTCCTCTTCCCCTTTCCTCACTCCCCATCAAGAAGCAGAAGTCCAGGGAAAGTTGGTTAGCAGTGGGACTTTGTGTCCCTATTTATATCCACACACCCCCCCCCCCCCCCCCCCATCAGAAAGAAAAGCAGAATTTTTATGCTGCTTTGAATTTTTTTAGATTAGTTTAATTTACTGTAATTTTTTAAAAATATCAAAGCACTGTACATATATATTGCAAAATAAAACAAAACATGTTCATTCTTATTGAAAGAAATCTTAATACTTGGTCTCAGACCTAAGAGTTGGTCCCAATGTATAGAAAAATCTTGCCTAGACTACCGACCAAAGTAAGAGAATTCTAATGCCCCTGTTAAATGTTTACATTATTTGTATTCTATGTTTCAGACCAGCTAGAAAATAAATGTGAGGCAAGAAAATTCAGTACCCAAATGTTAGATAAGAAAAAAAGTAGTAGAGTAATGTTGTAGAAATATATGCACAGTAAGTGGTGGCAGTTCTTTACAGTATGTTTGCAAAAATGTTTACTGTATACACTTAGCTGATCATTATGCTTTGTTTACACACAGCCTGTGGGTACTGTGACAGCTTTGTTTTTCTATAAGTAACAAATCCGCTTCATTTTGGTAAAAGTACAAAGTTCAGAAAGTTTCCAGTTCAAATCATCAAGGGAAAATTCTCTTAAGAAGAATTTAGTTTTTAGCCTTCAACTGTCACATTTGTTTTGGCTCAGTCATTCTTTGTGCAGCATTCTTTCCCATGATCTTATATGAATATTTTTTTCTGTTATCATGGTTAATCGCTCTAATCACCCTGAGGAGCAAAAGCAGAAGGGCATGAAGTGTACTAATTAGGAGCTCATGCTTAGCTGGCAAAATAGTGGTTATATGTCAGACATATACAGCCTATCTAGTTTTCCCAACCACACTAACAATTCAGTTTTACCATCCCTACCATTCCCTGAGATTCTGTGTTTATCCCATGTTTCTTGAATTCAGATACTATCCTAGTCTCCAGGACTTCCACAGGAAGATGCGGTTCCATTCATCCACTTCTTTCTTTCTACATAATAATCCTGAATCTTCCATCTTTCACTCTTATCCCATGACACCTCATTTAAGAGCATTCTTTCCTTTGAAAGAAGTATCATCATGTGCATGGAAACTTGGAGGTATCGCATATACTCATGTTTAAGTCGATCTCATGTATAAGTCGAGGGTATTTTTGGGCCCCCAAAATCAAGAATTATCTTTTACCCATGGATAATTTGAGGGTAAAACCTAGGGGGCTTATGGTAAAATCAGATTAGATGCGCTAGGGAGCTGTCTGCTGTCAGGGCTGGTTGGCCCCAAGTGGCGGCAGTCCAGACGCCCCCATCAGTTAGGCAGTCACTTTGTGTGAGGCAGGTAGATTTTGAACGCCCAGGAGGGATACCTCTCAGTAGGACAGGCCTTTGCTTGGCTGCGGCGGACCCCAGATCCTGAGGTGATTACACTCCCTGCCATATTATTGTACATCAGTTCTACAATAAAAGCTACAGCCATATTTTACCAACGCACTGTCTATATTGTTTGGGGAGTGAAGGCTTCAGTCACCCCCTTTTCATTACAAACATTTTGCAGCCACCTGGGTTATTGAAATTAATATTAATATTCTGTATTATATCTGATTAAATTGCTATCATAGAAGATCATTTGTAATGTAATGGCATTGCAAATTTCACTATAGCTTCATTTTTGTTTTCACCTATAATATAGCACATGGAGGAGGGCAAATGTGTTTTTGAATGTAATTATAGATTAATTAAACTCGATTATCCTAAATACAAAAACTTCCTAGGTAAAAAAAAAAAAAAAAAAGCAATGTGCATGATACAGAAATAAAACAAAAAAAACAATTAATACATTCATTGTAACCCACAACAAAGAATAAATCCAAGAAAAGAAAAACCCTGGAGGTGGGGAGTAAAGACATAATAATATGGCATAGTTATATTATTCATAATAAAGTTAAGTGACATAATTCCATCATTCCTATATCAACAGGCACCATATTCCTGTCTCTGTTATTTAAAAACAAGCCATTAAGCCCATAACAACGGGCTACATTCATTTTTTTTTTCAGTCCATTTTCGAACACAGCACCTTTCTACACTTTTTCTCCCTCACTCATTCACCTCGGTCACTCATCCTCCTCCCCCTCGGTCACTCACTCCTTCCCTCCCCTCAGTCTTACCCTCTGTTTCCTATTGCCTCCCTCCCCTCACTCAGTCACTCCCCACCCTCTCTCAATGCCATTCCTCATTCTCATCCCCTCCAATCCCCTCTCACTCATCCACGACTCCTTCCCTCTCCCTCAGCCCTCCTCCACTCCCTCTTTTTCTCTTCTCCACACCTTCTTACCCTTCCCACTTACTCACATCCCTCTGTCCCCCCTCCTCTCAGTCACTCCCCCAGTCACGCCTCCCTTCCCCTCAGTCACTCCCCTCCTCCCCCTCAGTCACCCATGGACGGCGCAGACATAAGATCCCTGGGGGTCCCTCCCTCGCGCGCTCCTCGCCGCTGCCGGTAGTGCTCCTCGCCGGAACTGCTCCTCGCTGCCGCTACTGCTCCTCCCAGCGCCATGTTTTTTAGCAGGTCACGCTCCGCTCTGACAGACGTGCTTGCCCGAGCATGCGCGGTAGAGCTGCTCTCTACTGCGCATTTGCGGGCCGTCGGTCAGAGCCCATTTACAAGGTAGATTACTTAGAATTAAGAAAAAGACTGTACTTGCAGGGCTCAGAGAAAATATCTAAAATTTAAAAACATAAGGAAATTGTACAAATGTTTCTGCACCATTGGCAAGAGCCTCTTCATGGAGAGAGAGACATTTTTTTTTTCTTTTTTTTAAATCTTGGTTAAGTTTACTAGATCTGGGTAAACCCATAACTTTGACCCTAAAAAAATACATTTTTGCAACAAAAATATAAACACACAATTATTCTGTTACTTAAGGACAAAACACTAGGAAAGTGGCTCTGCCAGCTTCTCTAACTGAAGTGTTTTCCAGTATAGCTCTCAAGTTCAAGCAATCATTGGAAAGTCCCAAGTAGTTCAAATCCTCTCCTTGCCCCCCTCATATGTTTATTCATAAGTAAAATGTAAACCTTACTACTTTGGAGAATTGCTTCATTAGACACCTTGGGTCTGATATTCAGATGCTGGATAACTGGATAAGTAAGACTTATCCTGTTATCTAGTGGCCATTGAATATCTGGTTATGTTCAGCAGTTGAAGACGAAGGAGGCGCCAGTGGGCTGCCAATGGATCATGGCCGAGGAGCAGTGAACAGCTGATGATATCGGTGCAGCCTGTGTGTGTGTGCGCCCAGAATGACAGGCACTCCCTGTCATTCTGTGTGTATGTGTGTGTGTGTGTGTGTGTGTGTGTGTGATTTGGAGCTTGTGAGCAAGTGAGTTGGGTGAGGGTATGTGTTTGTGTATGAGAGGGAGCCCGTGTGAAGGAGTGAGAGAGAGGAAGCCTATGTGCAGGGTTGTATGAATGTGCGAGAGAGAGAAGGAGCCTGTGAGAGTGCATGCTTACCAGAGAGAGAGAGAGCGCCTATGTAAGGGGTAGTGGTATGTCCAATAGAGAGCGGGACATTATATGAAGGTGTATGTGTGTGCACAAGAGAGAGGGAGCTTGTGAGAGGGTGTGTGTGAGAGGACAGAGGGGAGCATGTGTGAGTGGATGTATATACGAGAGAGAGAGAGGGAACATGTTTGAGGAGGTGTCTCTATGTGCAAGAGGGTATGTTTGTGAGAGAGGGAAAGAGGAAACCTGTTTTATGGTGTGTGTGTGTGTGTGTGTGCAAGAGAGAAAGCATGAATGAAGATGTGTGTGAAAGAGGGACGGCACCTGTGTGAGGGTGTGTGTGTGTATAAGTGTGGGACAGAGGAAATTTGTGTAAAAGCATGTATGAAAGAATGGTCAAATTCTAGGAGTAGAGGCCTGCGGAGTGCAGATAATGGAAGGAGTTGCTCCTGGAGGGGTAGGGGAGAGATAGTGGAGAGCGAAGAGGGCAGAGTGAAAGTGGTCTGGCCAGGAGAGTAGGGAGAGAGGATGGCAGGGACATTCCTACAGTGTACTTCTAGGGGAATTCTGCTCAAAATATTTAAAACTCTTCATCTATAAATATTTTTTCTGTATTACATTTTAAGTTAATTACTCAGACTGTGATGTATATTGAGTTATTTTAACCAATACAAAGTATACAGAATTTTGAAGAATTTTAAAATTGTGTACAGGATTTTAAAATTTTGTGCACAGAATTCCCCCAGCACTAAATAATTAATTACCACACTAGATAGTCCAGAGTGAATGTTACATATATTCATAGAGCAAGATTCACATACAATTATCTTCTGCATCTATAAAATCATGATAATATAATAAGACATTAACATAAACAAGTAACAAAATAATGATATAAAATAAAACATATCACACATAATCCACATGTAAATTAATATAAAATGTTATGGACAAATGTCTCAGAGAATATGTTAATAAAAACTCTGACTGAAGTTCTCAATTAACTGCAGGAAATTCACTGATAGTCTGGTGGAAAAGCCAGGCTTTAAGTCCTTTTTTTAAACAATTTTTTGTCTACTGGTAGCCTCAGTATTTCTGACATTTAATTCCACATGATGGGACTAGCTACTTACATAGAAACATATAGAAACATAGAAATGACAACAGAAAAAGACCAAACGGCCCATCTAGTCTGCCCAGCAAGCTCCCATACTTATTTTCCCATACTTATCTGTTTCGCTGACCACCAAGTTCAGGGCCCTTGTTGGTAACTGTTTGATTGGAATTTCCTGCCACCCCCTGCCGTTGATGCAGATAGTTATGTTGGAGTTGCATCAAAGGTGAATCTTAAGGCTTAATGGTTAAGGGTAGTAGCCGCCGCATCAAGCAAGTTACCCTAATGCTTGTTTACCCAGACTGCACAGATCAGTGCCTTGTTGGGTGTTGTCTGAAATGGCTGTCTCCCTAACCTCTCCTATATGTGCGTACTGAATAGTGGCAACAGTTTAACAAGCCTTTATTTGCTGATCATAGAGACCGAGTTGGTGTATGCATGTGAAGTCTAGAACCTAAGCATGAAGTGTCACTATTAAATATTATACCATAGATTAGGATTAAATTTTATTGTGTATCCTATGCTGCTTCGGCAACCAATGTAATTTGAATAAAACTGGGGTGATGTGGTCATATTTACGTGTATCTGTTAGGATTTTTGCCACAGGAGTTGGAGGGACTATAATGGGTTTGTTTTGAATTCCAAATAATTAGGAGTTACAGTAATCTAACCTTGAAAAGATCATGGTACTAGTCTAAAGTGCTCAGGTTCTAAAAATGGTTTTAACCTTCTTAACATTCTAAGTTTATAATAGCCAGATCTCACTAGATTCTAAATATGAGGTTTCATAGATAGTCTAGAGTTAATTGTCACATCCAAATTGCACACCACTGTCTGAATTTTATTTTCTTGAATATCAAATTGAAAAATTGGGGGCTCTTCAGACATCTTGATATAAGGATTATTTGAGATTTTTTGTACATTCAGTGCTAATTCTATTATGATGTAACCATTTCAAGATGGCTGACAAAAATAAGTCCAACTCTTTTAATGCTTCAGTTACAGATGACATAATGTGAAAGGACATTCATATAACATAAGGGACATTCATGCAGTATAGTGGGAGATACTTAAATTTTGCCATTGCCTAATGATATAATAATCTGTCCTGCTCAGTCACTTTTTGTGTGTATATTTGTTACGCAGAACACAATGCCTATAAGTTGCTTCCCCTGTTCCCTTTGCTATAATGTATAACTTCCCCTTACAATGATTTATAACTTATACACTCATTTATAAAAGGTAATTTTATGTGAATGTTCTATTACACTCTGTAATCACTGCCTGGAGACATATCCAAGTAACGGGACTGAGAGTGTTCATATTCCATATGGGAAGTTTCCTCCTCAGATTTGCCAGAGGACAACTTAAACATTGAAACAGGAGTTTAGACCACATAATAATGTGGTGTTTCATCCAAATCTAGCAGAGGTGGATGCAAAGAGAGTAAAAAGCAAAGGGCAAAGCCTTAGAAAGACCACATTTTGTTCTATTTATGCTGCTGCCATTTTGGATATTGGTTCACAGGTCATGTTTTTGGATTTTACAATTTTGAAAATATTAGATTGTTTACTGTTAGGACTAGTTCTATATAAACTCTTTCAACTTCCTACAATTTTCAGCTTTGTATGGACAGTAAAGGGGGTGTATTTATTCATATATTTACAAAGTTGGCATATGGAATGGTTGGCTTATGGGAATGGTCACAGCATTACAGAATATTTCACTTATAGGACACTGGCTCAAATCTTAGATCAGATGAACTATATGAAATGAGTCGTGTTCTTGGTCCAGTTTTAGGTACCATAAAAGAAGCATTCATACCAGAGCTCCTGTCAGAGTCCTTTGAATCTGTTAATTCTTCTGTACATCTCCTTGCTATCTTGTGAGAAGGACAGAGAGAGAACAAAGTTGGCCAAACTCATTGTATTTTAAAACAGTAGTATTATCATGGTAAACATGCAACAGTATGTTGTGCTATTTCAGTTGTCATGCAGTAAATTGTGACAACATTAAATAATTTTTATCACTCTTTCAGAGGCTATCTGAAATCTGCCAGATATTCCATGCAAACCAGACACACACACATCTCTCTCTCTCTCTCTCTCTCTCTCTCTCTATATATATATATATATATATATACACTCTCCCTTTCCGCCAAAAGCTGTAAGAAAAACAGCATTTTATTGGCAAAACTGTCAGTATTGCAAGAAGACAAGAGCATCTGAACGTAGTCAAGTAGGGGTTTGAGATATATATATATATATATATATATTTTTTATTTTTTTTTTTTTAGAGATTGTAACTCCATGTAATGTGTTATTTCCATTTCCTTGTTCTATTATCCCTTCCTGTCTGACTTCTCTGTCAGATAGGAGAGGAGCATCTGGATGAATTAGTGGTAATGTGTCTTAGATTCTCTTTAGTTTGTAAGTATAATAGTGGATTAGGAGTTTGAGAGGAATGTGCAAGAGAAGAAAACAAGACATTCAGCATTCTGAATACATGAATTCTGAAGACCATATCATATGGGTTCCAGAACATCTCATCCCTTGCCAAGGGTACAAAATATCTTGTGACATAGCACAAGCGGTCTTGAGCTGTAGTAGAGCTGGAGGAAAGAACCCTCCAGACTCTAGCTTTTTCTTCATAAAGCAGTGCTTTATTTACAGTGAAGAAAAAGTGGTAACAAAAGCAGTCTTCTTACCTCAGGAGTACAATTCAAAGTACAACACTTACGGATAGGACAGACTTGAAACAGGAGCTCAGGAAACAAAGTTAAACACTCAGGACAGGAATATTGAAGAAGCTGTCTTCTCCTTATTATTCAGATTTGGGACAGAATTCTAGTAGGAGCTGCTGCCTTCTCAATACTCTGAAATAGGACAGAAATTTTGAAGGAGCAGTCTTTTTATTTCTGGGGCCTGCAGTTCCCAGCTGGGCCCAAACTCTTATTCCTGTGCTTAAGGCAATGCCCTAGAACCAGACTTCCCTTCTGGGCTGTCTTAATGTGGACCATGCTAAATATTTAGTCCTGCTCTTGTAGGGATTGTATAGCATACTCTCCTTTACATATTTGTTTTAGCAGTGAAAAAAATGAAATGTTGATAGCTATGGTACTTTATTCGAGAGGCAATGAATATATAGCCTTCAAAGATAACATCTGGAAGAACATCACCAGTAATATCAGCCTAGTATATATAAATAGGCTTGTCATGTTAAGACTTTTTTTTTTAGCTGTCTCTTGCGTTCTCTAAACCACCTTTTTTGTATTTGTCTGCTACATCAGTCAAATACAAAAAAAGATGGTTTAGAGACCGCAAGACAGTTTAAAAAAAAAAAAGTCTTAACATGCCATGCCTAATTAAAAGTCTTTTCTCTTATCCTTTCCCCTCCTGTTCCCTTTAAATTTTAGTATTAATGGAAAGAGTAATGGTAGTAATGTGTGGTTAATTTTAGGTATTTTATTAATTATTTATTGTATTTGCTTTTAGATGTTGTGATTAATGTTAATATATTTTACTTCAAATGTTATTGTTTTTAATATGTACACCGATATGTCTTTTTTGAATACTGGTATAAAAAAAAATGAACTAAAAAGTATATCCACCACAAATGGAAAACAGCTATCATTGTTGCGGTTAACAGGAGGAGAATCTGCGTGCTCTCCTGGGACCATAACAGGTTGTAGGTGAGTTCAGGAATCTTGATATAGCTACAGAGCCAGCTCAGGAGAGAATAAATGAGAATACTTATATTGCCACCAGACAAATGGAAACAGTGACTTCTACCATAAACTTAAGGGGATGATAAAACTGTATATCAGGATTCAAACAGCACTTCATGCACTGACATTTAATGAGTTTTACCCAAGAGCTTTATCTCATCTCTGTTGATTAGGGTGTAGGATGTGATCTCCCTTTTTGGCTCTTTGCCTCTGCATCCTACCCCATCCACAGAGGAAATTGTATTTTTTTTTTTTGATTCACCAGTCTTCCTGACACTAGCTTTTATTGGTAGGATTTTACCTGGTAGAGAAAATGTTGTCCCGGATGGTGATAAAGAAAAATAAAAACCCAGGCCCACTAAATTGCTCCCAGAGGATGATGCCAGCTCACCCGAGACCTTGCACGTGGCAGCTATAGCCAAGATGAAAGTGGCGGTGGTTGAAGCCCTGGAGCCTGAGCTCAAGAAAACATTTGATAAACTCACTGGCATCCATAGTGGGCTTTGAGAAATGTTTCACCAAGGTCAAACAACGAGTGTACAACATTCAAGATGGCCACCAGGCATCCTAGCGCGAAATATCGCTTTTAAAAGACTCGCTGGCTAAGCATACAGAACACCTGGAGGACTTGGAAAATTGCTCTCACAGGTCCAACCTGAGATGTGTTGGTCTCCCAGAAACACTAGATGATAGAGCTACCTGCGTTCTTGGAATCGTGGCTCTCCAAGGATTTGGGCCTGTCCACGGCGCACGCCCCGTTATGAGTAGAGCGAGCACACAGTTTAGGACTCAAGAAGGAACAGTCTGATCGCCCGTGCATAGTAATCATGAAGACTTCACGCACAAGAGTGAGATTATGCAGGTGATTCATGCCAGGAAATCGCTCCTATATGACAATAAAAAAATCTTGTGTTCCAGGATTTTTCAGCGGCCCGGCACCATACATTTGCTCCATTCTGCTCTTGGCTATATGCCATGGGGGTCAGAGCAGCCCTGTTGTTGCCTCTCCCTTAGACATTTTGAGTTGATATCAGTTACCTGGCTACCATAACAAAAGCATTATTCATCACAAATATAATTAGAGTTTATGTACCATAACCATTGCTTTATGCAAGTTGATTCATTCTGTTTGGCCTTTTAAATATCCAGGCCCCATTAACCAATAGTACATAACTTGAATTATATTTTCCAACTTCAGTTTAGTTCCTGCTTACTTTTTGTCTTAATTATGGAACCTTACTAGCTATTGGGGTTTCGTTTTTTACAATCCCTAAAGATTCCCACCCTCAGTCAACTTGAAAAGATATATTGAAAGGAAAGTATTTATTTATTTATTTTAACATTTTTCTATACCGTCGTTTGGTGAGAACCGTCACAACTGTTTACATTAAGGCACATAAAAAGAAGCTAACGTATCTTAAGTTACATAGGTGCCATTTGAGGGTCGGTAACATAGTTTGTAAATAATATTAATTGGTAAGTGTAATGATTCATTTCCAATTCACAATGTAACAGTTTAGGTTACTAGATTACCTTTATCATTGAACTTTACCCTTTTGTTGAGCTTTAAAAGAATGAAACTTAATCTGCTTAAAAATTACACATTGATTTTGGTTACATGTTTGTTGTTCAATTGTTTGTAACTGCTTTCTCTTGAGTACTATTCTCCTTTCTCTTTTTGGTAAGCTAGTTTAAAAAGCCAGGTTTTTAGATTTTTTCTAAAGGTTTTGTTGTTGCTTTGTAGTCTCAACTCAGTGGGCATGGCGTTCCAAAGTATGGGTCCTGCCAAGGATAGAGCTCTTTCTCTTACTTGTGTGAGTCTGGCTGTTTTGACTGATGGGATAGTGAAGAGTGCTTTATTGGCCGATCTCAGATTCCTATTTGGTACGTGTACACGAAGGGCTGTGTTCAGCCAGTCTGCTTTTTCATTGTGTATTAATTTATGTATGGTGCATAGTGTTTTGTACTGAATTCTTTGTTCAATGGGTAGCCAGTGTAATTCTGCCAGGGTTTCTGTGATGTGTTCTCTTTTGCTTTTGCCGGTTAAGATTCTGGCAGCTGTGTTTTGTAATATCTGTAGTGGTCTTAGTGACGTGTATGGTAGGCCTAGCAGGGGGCATTACAGTAATCGGTACTTGCAAAGATCAGCGCTTGGAGTACTGATCGGAAGTTGGCGGTTGTTAGAAGAGGTTTAAGTCTTCTCAGCACCATTAGTTTGGCGTATCCTTCCTTTACTTTTAGAGATATGTGTTGTTTTAAGCTTAGTTCTGTGTCAATTATTACACCTAGATTCCGTACTTTATCTGCTAACTCTATTTTTTGGTTGTTGAGTATAATTGGGTTTTGAACGGTCTCCGTCCTTTTTCGTTCTAAATGTATGAATTCTGTTTTCTCAATATTAATTACTAGCTCCATTTGGTTTAGTAGTTGTTTGATTATATCTAGGTACATGTTTGCTATTTCTAATGTTTTTTCGATTGTGTCGTCAATGGGTAGTATTAACTGGATATCGTCAGCGTATATGTAGTGTGTGATGCCCAGACCCGCCAGTAGGTGACATAATGGTAAGAGATATATGTTGAATAGTATGGCCGATAGGGCAGAGCCCTGTGGTACTCCTGTTTCGAGGTTTATCTTTTCTGACATTACTTCTTTGCTTTGTACTTGAAAATATCTGTTACTTAGATACGATCTAAACCATTTGATAGTTTTGTTACTTAGTCCTATTTCACCTAGTCTATTTAATAGTATGTCATGATTTATGGTATCAAAGGCTGCTGAGGTCTAGCATCACAAGGATGTAATGTTTACCACTATCGAACCCTCTCATGATGTTATCTGTTAACGCAAGCAGCAGTGTCTCTGTACTATAGTGTTTTCGAAAGCCATGTTGTGATGGATACAGTATATTATTGCTCTCCAAGTGGTTCTACAAGTTGCTTTTGTATGGCTTTCTCAATTAATTTTGTGATTAGGGGGAGATTTGAAACTGGTCCCTAGTAGAGGGAGATGGTACTATCCTACACCATATAGTATCCTAAAAGAGCTAGGCTTGCATTATTGATGCAGTTATTTGCTATTGAAATCCATTGTTTCATAAAAAATACAAATAGACACTAAGATTCAGACTTTACATTACTGTTAGTGAGATGTGTAATTATGGAAGTTTCATTAAATAATCATGTGAAAGACAATTTATTTTTTACAGTAGGGAACCAAAAAAGTGCTGTAATGCCAGGACAGTATTTTAATTTATTTATTTAATTCTTTTCTATACCGGTATTAGTGGTTACATCATACCGGTTTACATCCAAACTGAAGGTAGAAAGTACATCAAACAGGGAAAGGGGATGGGACTGAAAGGAACAGGAGAGAAAGGTAGCCGGAAAATGGCAAACAAGAGGTCAGAATAAATAGATAATAAGTTAAACAATGTAACATAACTTAACAAATAAGTTCAGGGTAATGTACTGATGCAGCAGGGGGGTTGAGGGGCAGGGGATCTAATCTCGGTAAGCCTGTTTGAAAAGCCAGGTCTTTAACCAGCAATGGAGAAGGCTCGGTCCCTCGTGGAAGTACGGTGTGCCTTCTTGAGGGATGGGATATGGAGGGTTCCTATGTTATTTGCTCTGCTGAGGCGGTCTGAGAGTGTGAGATGGAACGGCTCGTCGAGCCAGTTGGAGTTGTGTCTGTAGATGGATTTGTGAATAATGGTGAGGGTTTTATAGAGGATACGCGAGGGGATCGGGAGCCAATGCAAATCTTTATAATTTTAGAATAACAGGCTGCTAGCAGCTAAATTTCATAAGAACTAAAATAGAAGGAAAATAAAAACTTTGTATATGAAAATGAAAGGTATAAAGAAGTAAAATGAAAGCATAATAGAAGTACAAGGTTTTCAAACTCCAAGGGCTGCAAAATCGGTCTTGTTTTCAGGCTATCTATAGTGAATATGCATGAATTATTTGCATACAATTGAGACAATGTGCACACAAATTTATCTCATTCATATTCATGAGGTATTCATGAGGCATATCCTGAAAACCACATTGTTTGCGGTCCTCAAGAATTGAGCGCCCCTGATATATTTTATAATGGCAGAAGTAAACTAACTGGCCCATCCAGTCTGCTTAGTTTTCCCTATTCAGATTGCCAAAGTTATATGCCAGCTGCTAAACATAGAGCAGGGGTGGCCAACTCTGGTCCTCAAGAGCCACAAACAGGATAGGTTTTTAGAATATCTGCAATGAATATGCATAATATAGATTTGAATGTACTGCTCTCATTGTATGCAAATATATTTCATGCATATTCATTGTGGCTCTCCTGAAATCCAGGCCTGTTTGTGGCTCTTGAGTACTAGAGTTGGCCACCCCTGCCATATTCCTCTATTGCAGTAACATAGTATATTATGTCAGAAAAAGACCAAAAGGTGCCATCCATTATGTTCAGTTGTGATTCTTGGACTCCTGAGTAGCAAAGTATGCCAAATCTCTATTTTAGTTCACAGTCAGCATCTTTCCCCTCCTGTGTCCAAACACAACATCCCACAATAATCATCAGCCACCAACACCAATGCAGCTATTACCCAAATATCTGGCTGCCTTGTCCCCATGATCTTTTCAGACAGACCTGGCTTTGTAAGTACTTGAGTTTTGTCTAGGACTTCTTATTTTCTCCGTACATGAGCTTGCCAGGTAGAATAAATTAGCAACTGGATGTATCATTTCAACCTTTCAGACAGACCTGGCTATGTGATCACCTGCTTTTCCACTAGGGCTTCTGGCTATTTCTGTAATATTAGCAATTTGCCAGACCCCCAACCGCTAACTAATTCTATCATCACATTCTGCCATACAGACATGAGTATGCATTTATACTAGGATATCTAGTTCTAGTTATTACTGTACTTGTAGTATGCCAGAAAGACCCAGCTGGTAGTGAAATCTTCCAGAACTTTCAACTTTTTTGTTTTTTTTCAATGAAAGGTCCTCTGTGCTTATCTCATGCATCCTTACAGGTAGATTTTAAAAGCCTGACGTGCGCATCAATTAGGGGATGCGCGAATATGTCGTGCCGGAAAGCACGATGTGGATTTTAAAAAACACAGAAATATGTGTATACATGCTGCTGCACACGCAATTGAAAAGGTTTCAAAAGCGGAAGGGCATGGGCATGGTCTGGGTGGGACAAGGGTGTTCCCGGACTGTAACATGAAATTTGCACATAAATACTTATGTGCACTGGCACACACTGGGGTCCCCTTCTGCGTAGCTTACTTCTGCTATGAATTACATATAAAATGTAAAATAAAAAAAATTCTAGGCCGATAAGCAGAGTTTTAAAGGCCAGAGCTAACGGGGGGGCGAGGGAAGGGAGGCTATTAAACTAGGGGGGGGGGGGTTGGAAGTCCTATCCTTTAACTGGGCAAACTGGGAACAAACTGGGAAAATGTCCAATGCCGGCATGCATTGCTTTTAAAATCCCCCCCACTTACACAGTAGAAGCAGCATTTGTGCACACAGGTGAATGTCTACTTAAAATTGTGCGCACATGTGCATGCAGTCAGGCTATTGTATAACATGCACACTTGTACATATGTATAGTATAAAATGGCCACACTCCTGGGCATGGGCTGACGAATGAGTGCACGTGTGCACCTGTGTGCCATTTTGAAAGTTACCATCCCCAATTCTGTTAACATTTTAGTCTCCACCTCTCATTTCCGAGGAGAGCACAAGTCCACTCATCCACCACCCTTCTTATGTAAAAATATTTTCAGTAACCTAAAAGGTGAACTTAATATGAGTGAAATTACATATGACTCTCAAACACGACATAAATCACAACTAAAATAAATGAGTCTGTATGCATTTACCAAAGTAATACAATCCAAATACAACTACAATACTTTATTGATACAAAACCACTGTGTACAAAACACATTGCATTCATTCCATATTCATACCTTAAAAACATCCATCATCACAACAAAAATAGTTATATTGTACATTATGCCATTAATAATTAGAACAGTTGGAACATATTGAGTTGTACATTGTACCATCACTAATTAGAACAATTGGAACCTAAGACCTGTAAAGAAATACCACTACTAATTATGACATTAAGAAGGTTAATACCAAATTTGACAGTTACCACTTTTACATCAATAATGGAAAATGAAGATATTCTTTCATATCAGCACATCGAACATATAGATGAATGTCATCTTTTTCTTATCAGAACTATAACCTAGAGTTACCCCACTCTTCATGTTATCCCATTCTTCACAAATAATATATAGATTGATCCAATGCAACCTTATATGTAATATAGATACTGAAAAACCCGTGGAGAAATTCACAAACCACAATTTTACCACTTCATAGTCTCCTAACAAGAAGAAAACTGCATATCCAATGTTGCTGATGATCCGATGTGCCTCCTCCAACATGCTAAATGTGGTCCACCATATTTCACTCACAATACCCTCAAGAGATTAGATTCCTTCCTCATATACTGGATACTGTAAACACCCTTCCCAATGGATACTATAGATTAATTCCCTTCCCTACAAGGGACCCTCGTTTTGCCACAACGGCTTCATCAGGTGAAGTGCCAACTCTACAAAAACACAATAACATAACTCATAAGTATCTCCGTTCCAACTGACTTCAGTTGAATCTGAAGGAAAGATGTGAAAATTAAGACCAAAGAGCATTCTAAGGAAATTAAAGATAAGTTATAGTCATGCACAAGATGGGAAAAGGCTACAAAATAATATCCAAGTGTTTGGATATCCCAATGAACACTGTTGGGTCAATTGTGAGGAAATGGAAACTACATCATGCCACCCAGACACTGACTAGACAAGACCATCACTCAAAACTCAACGTCAAAGCAAGGAGGAGACTTGTGAGGGAAGCCACAGAGAGGCCAACAATCACTTTGAAGAAGCTACAGATTTCAGTGCCTGAGATTGAAGTGGATGTGCATCAGTCAACCATATTAAGAGCTCTGCATACAACTAGCCTGCATGAGGGTGGCTAGAAAAAAAGTCATTACTGAAGAAAACCCACATCAAGGTACATCTGGAATTTGCCAGAAAACATCAGAGTAACCCAGCTAAAATGTGGGATAAGGTATTGTAGTCAGAATAGACAAAAATGGAGCTTTTTGACCAAAATTCAAAATGCAGAAATGGTAACTTTCAAACTGGCGAGCATGCAGACCTTTAAGCACATATGTGGGCCCACACCCAGATATGCGCTTTTATAATATGCACACATGTTATAAAACTGTCTGGCTGCGTGCACATGTGCACCAAATTTTAAGTGGGCACGCGCAAGTGTGCAGAAAACCTGTTTCTATAGCATAAATTGTGGAATTTTAAAAAGCATGCACGCCAACGCTATTCTCAATTTTACCAGTTCGGCCCCAGTTCACCCAATTGAAAGAGTTCCCCCAAACCCCCCTAGTCTGATAGCCTTCACTCCCCCCATTTAGCCCCAGCCTTTATAACCATGCAGATTTGCCTAGTTTTCTTTAAATGTTATCCTACACTGTATCCATAGTTGAAGTAAAGTTATGCAACAAGAGGGCCTTGGCACATATCAGGTCACATCAGTATTTGCACGCACATCTTAGGTTCCCGCTCCAAAATGCCCATGCCCCTGCAAGACCAGGCCTTGCCCCTTTTTGAAAACTTTGGAAATGTACACGCTGAAAGAGATACGCATGTATCTCTTGTGGCTTTTAATATCTGCTTGGCACGTGCAAGCCCAACTTCTTCACATGTCCCCTAATTAATGCACGTCGGGCTTTTAAAATTCATCTCTTTGTGATGCAAACCTAACACTGCCCATTTCTCAGCAAACACCATCCCAATAGTAAGCCATAGGGGTGGGAACAGCATCATGTTGTGGGGATGCTTTTCCTCAATGGGACTGGGCATTTTCTTAAAACTGAAGGATGGATCCATGGTGCAACATACAGGGAAATACTGTAAGACAATCTGCTTCAGTCTGATAAAAAAACTAAAATTTAGGAGAAAGTTCATCTTTCAACAGGACAATGATCCCAACCACAAGGTCAAAATGACATAGGAGTGGTTGAACAACAAAAAGGTGAATGTTCTGTAATGCTCAAGTCAAAGTTCATATCTCAATCAAATCGAGAATCTGTGGCACTATTTGAAAACTGCAGTCCATAAGCATCATCCAACCAACCTGAACAACCTGGAGCAAATCTGCCAGGAAGAATGGGCAAAAAATCACTCCCAGTGTACAAAGCTGATTAAAATCTTGTCCCAACAGACCTAAAGCTGTTATTGCAGCAAAAGGTGGTTCTACAGTACCAAGTACTAGTCGGAAGGGGATGAATACTTATGCAAGCAGCATTTTTCAGTTTTTTAAATTTTATTTACAAAAAATGCAGAGAAATAATTATGACTTTGAAAATTTACTTTAAGAGCATACTAGCTTGCAATAAACATACTGTCTGGAACAATCTATGTAAGTATCATTTGTAATCCACACATCTGCTGATTTTTTTAGGGGTTGAATACTTTTGCAAGCTATTCTCTATTTAAAACCCTATAGGACTTCTGGTGTAGAACCCCAGCTCTGACCAC
Source organism: Rhinatrema bivittatum (assembly GCF_901001135.1). Taxonomy (NCBI): domain Eukaryota; kingdom Metazoa; phylum Chordata; class Amphibia; order Gymnophiona; family Rhinatrematidae; genus Rhinatrema; species Rhinatrema bivittatum. Next base: position 139,130,813 of record NC_042620.1, read on the forward strand.
CTCCACTTTATCTATATCCTTTTCGTGATGTAATAGTCAGAAAGGGACACCACTCCAAGTGAGATCCGATCAATAACCTCTACAACAGTATAATCACTTCCTTTTTTTTCTACTTGTTATGCTTCTCCCTGTACTCTCCAACATCCTTCTATCTCTGGCCTTGTCACACTGTTTTGCTTCCATGAAATCAGTGGATATAATCTCCCTGAGTTCTCTTTCCTGTTCTGTGGACATCAGTAACTCATCCTTCATTGTGTATTGTTTCCTTAAACTTCTGCACTCAAAATGCATAACTGCATTTTTAGTATAGAAAACTGTCAAGCAGTCAGCCACTCCTTGAGCTTTCTTAGATTGCTTCTTATACTGTGTATTCCCTCAGGCATGTAAGTGTATTTTTCATTACTTTGGATATATGAAATCAAACCTGGTCTAAAATAGACTTCATTTATCTGTGAAAAAGGAAATTGCATCAATTTCCTTTAAAAGGATATAAAGGTTTCTCTCTATCAATTTGACAATCTGAGTGACCGCTGGAAGGCCAGGGAGGCAATTTATAAATATGCTAAATAACACAAAAAATTGGATAGTCATGAATACTTTTCTATGATTTAAGAACCATCTTATTTATAGTTTTGTATTATCCTGAAAAACAAATGTTCTCCTGTATCTCAGGGACTGAATTTAAGAACAACTCTATTATGGGTGAAAAGAGAGGAGAGAGAGACTGACTCTGAAGCAAGTTTAGTAGGTGTTTGAGTTCAGATTCTAATCTGATTCTTTGGTGTCCCTTTTTAATATGCAGTATAATTGGTGCTATAGGCCTACCATACTAATTTAGATATTTTATTTTTAAAAGGCTGAAGAAATAACTCTAACAATTGGTCAGGCATTTGACTTGGCATACAGAAAATTTCTGGAGTCTGGTGGTAAAGATGTTGAAACTAGAAAACAGATTGCTGGATTGCAGAAGAAAGTAAGTTCTATATAGTTGATTTATATTTATTTATATGAAAGTATGTTTTTAGGTCTCTGTTCATCTAGGATTTTTTCTTTCAGTTAAATGAAAAAAACTACTTTTAGGATTGTACCAAATAATTCTAGGATTCATATAGTATGTAAACTTGTTGTTTTAAACTTCTACTCCAGTGCCCACTAAGTAAAGGATTACTTCAGCTAACTTTTTATTTAAAGAAATGATGGTTTTTTGAGTCACTCTACATGACTAGTTCTTCAGCCCACAAATCTCTCAAAACCTATTAATGTGAATAATCATTTCTGAACAAGGTCACATGCATCTGTAATCTGCAGTCCTAACTGGTAGACAGATATATTGTGTCATAGGTGAGTATCAAGGTGAAGCTGTATATTATTTTTACTTATTTTTAAATGCTTATATTCTGTCTGACATAAGTCTCCTACTAAATGGATTGCTACAATAGATGCCCATAAATTAGCAATACAACACAAACAACGTAATGAAATCATGCATGAAATCATAAGAACACAAGAACATGCCATAGTGGGTCAGACCAAGCCCAGCATCCTGTTTCCAACAGTGGCCAATCCAGGCCATAAGAACCTGGCAAGTACCCAAAAACTAAGTCTATTCCATGTTACTGTTGCTAGTAATAGCAGTGGCTATTTTCTAAGTCAGCTAATTAATATCAGGTAATGGACTTCTCCTTCAAGAACGTATCCAATCCTTTTTTAAACACAGCTATACTAACTGCACTAACCACATCCTCTGGCAACAAATTCCAGAGTTTAATTGTGCGCTGAGTGAAAAAGAACTTTCTCCGATTTGTTTTAAATGTGCCACATGCTAACTTCATGGAGTGCCCCCTAGTCTTTCTATTATCTGAAAGAGTAAATAACCGATTCACATCTACCCGTTCTAGACCTCTCATGATTTTAAACACCGCTATCATATCCCCCCTCAGCCATTCTCCAAGCTGAAAAGTCCTAACCTCTTTAGTCTTTCCTCATAGGGGACTTGTTCCATTCCCCTTATCATTTTGGTCACCCTTCTCTGTACCTTCTCCATCGCAATTATATCTTTTTTGAGATGCGGTGACCAGAATTGTACATAGTATTCAAGGTGCAGTCTCACCATGGAGCGATACAGAGGCATTATGACATTTTCCATTTTATTCACCATTCCCTTTCTAATAATTCCCAACATTCTATTTGCTTTTTTGACAGCCACAGCACACTGAACAGACGATTTCAATGTGTTATCCACTATGATGTCTAGATCTCTTTCTTGGGGGGTAGCACCTAATATGGAAGCTAACATTGTGTAACTAATAGCATGGGTTATTTTTCCCTATATGCATCACCTTGCACTTAACCACATTAAATTTTGTCTGCCATTTCGATGCCCAATTTTCCAGTCTCACAAGGTCTTCCTGCAATTTATCACAATCTGCTTGTGATTTAATTACTCTGAACAATTTTGTATCATCTGCAGATTTGATTACCTCACTCTTCGTATTTCTTTCCAGATCATTTATAAATATATTGAAAAGTAAGGCACTCCACTGTCCACTATTTTCCACTGAGAAAATTGTCCATTTACTCCTACTCTCTGTTTCCTGTCTTTTAGCCAGTTTGTAATCCATGAAAGGACATCACCACCTATCCCATGACTTTTTACTTTTCCTAGAAGCCTCTCATGAGGAACTTTGTCAAACGTCTTTTGAAAATCCAAGTACACTACATCTACTGGTTCACTTTTATCCACGTTTATTAACTTCTTCAAAAAAGTGAAGCAGATTTGTGAGGCAAGACTTGCCTTGGGTAAAATCATGCCGACTTTGTTCCATTAAACCATATCTTTCTATATGTTCTGTGATTTTGACGTTTATAACATTTTCCACTATTTTTCCTGGCACTGAAGTCAGGCTAACCGGTCTGTAGTTTCCCAGATCGCCCCCGGAGCCCTTTTTAAATATTGGGGTTACATTAGCTATCCTCCAGTCTTCAGGTACAATAGATGATTGTAAATCTAGGTTACAAATTTTTATTCAATCAGGCCTACCACATCTTCTAGGTTCACCATGATTTGGTTCAGTCCATCTGAATCATTACCCATGAAAACCTTCTCCAGTACGGGTACCTCTCCAACATCCTCTTCAGTAAACACCGAAGCAAATAAATTATTTAATGTTTCCGCGATGGCCTTATCTTCTCTAAATCGTTTAGAGAAAAATCTTAAGGCTTTTTTTTTTTACCCATGCTTTAGGTACTTTATAAATATTCCCACACTGTTCACCTATGCTTCATCTGTCATTAGTGTGCCAGGTTCCCTATTGGATCCATTATACTATAAAACAGCTATTCAGTTTTATTAATGTTTTGTTATATGTTAGTTTTTATGTTTAATTTTATGAGTTTTTATTTTAACCCGCTCAGAATGGTAGATGGATGGCTAACAAATATTTTAGATAAAAATAAATTATAAAAATACGTAAGCAGCTGTACACGAGGATTTTCCTCTTCCAAAAGATGCATTGTTTCTCACAGGACAAGCAGGATGGTAGTCCTCACATATGGGTGACATCACAGGATGGAGCCCAATCATGGAACACTTTTGTCAAAGTTTCTAGAACTTTGACTGGCACCTACTGGGCATGCCCAGCATTGCACTAACCCTGCATCCAGCAGGGGTCCCCCTTCAGTCTCTTTTTTTCCGTGCAGCAGTAGACACGCGGGTTAAGGAGCCCTCGAGATTCTTGACAGGAATTTTCCTAACGGAACTTATTGCTAAACTTTCAAAAAATTCTACCCCATAGGGGTCCCCCTATCGATTCCATAGTCTGCGTTCGTAAGGTAAGGCTTTACCCTCATTTGCGGTCAATTCCCGTTGAGTTTTCCCTTCGGGGCCTACTGGCCATTGACCGTACCGCGGCTAAATTTTTGTCGAAGTCATGGCGTCGGGTTTTCGTCAGTGCCCCGATTGTCCTCAGACAGTGTCCATCACAGACCCGCATAGGGTCTGTGTGTTGTGTTTGGGGTCGATCCATGATGTCTTAACTTGCACCAAATGTGCCCAAATGACACCGAAGGGCCGTAAGGCCCTCTCAGAGAAGATGGAGTTTCTTTTTCAGGCAAAGCCACCGACTCCATCAAGCGCTTCGACATCGTCTGAGCCAGTGCCATCGACCTCTCGCCAGCAGCGAGACCCCGGTGCTGTCCACCCAGCACCAACTACTCCAAAGGCATCAACTTCTTCCTCTGGCTCCGGAGAAGGACCGAGGAGAACAGCGTGAAAAGCGTAGACACGTCATCAGAAGACTCAGTCCACTAATCCAGGCAAGCCCTCGGCATTGGCGTCGACAGAGCCACCGACAAAGAAATCCCGTCCAGAGAAGGCCCCATCCTCCTCTGCGACTGGGTCACCGAGGTGTTCCCCATCTTCATTGGTGCAGGGAGCCGCAACTCCACTTTACAGATGGACCCTCCAGCTGCGCCAGTGCTGCCTCCTACTCTGGAGCTGGGGTTCCACACCCCAGACTTCCGCGAGGAATTGGATCAGATGATCCAAGAGGCCATCGGAAAGTCACTGCAGGGTTTCCAGCCTAAGTATTAGCCGGCACCGATGCCAGCTCCAATCACTGACCCGATTCCCTTGGCACTCGCACCGCTACTTCGCAGGCTGGATGCGTTGATCAGTGCCCTTCCGGTGGAACAGAGGATACCGGTATGTCCAACGCCTTCCACCCCAATTCCTTTGTCATCAGACGATGAGGAAGCACCGAGGCCAGAACCTATGCCCGGACCGTCTGGGAACTTGCCACCGACTCGCCAATTGATGTCACAGATACCATCGATACTGCATCGTCCTCAATCGGTGCCTCCATCAATGCCATCTGTGCCTCCTCCGATGCCGTCAGTGCCTAGACCTGATCCTTCAGGAATAGCACCATTACTTCCCTCTGGAGATCCTATGGGAGCAGGTGATCAGCCTTATGATCCTTGGACCGATGATTCTTCCCAGGATTCTGATGATCTACCTTCAGAGCCATCTCCCCCTGAGGAGAGAAGCTATACCATTCCAACTTCAGACGGAAGAGGAATCCAGACACAAGATGCTGGAAGTGCTCCAATTTGTAGATGCACCCACAGAAATCATGTCCATACCCGTTTATGAAGTCCTCCTGGACTTGTTGAAGAGGAATTGGGAGCATCCAGGATCTGTAGCACTGGAGAATCGAAAAACAGATGCCACCTACCTGGTACAGACCGCCCCTGGTTTCCAAAAAACACAGCTGGATCACCATTCTGTGGTTGTAGAATCAGCCCAGAAAAAGGCACAACGTTCTAAGCCTCATTCTTCCATATCTTCGGGGAAAGAACAGAGGCCCCTGGATGCATTTGGCTCAATGCTTATTTCTCTCATTGCCTCCTACCAGTTATACATGACCCAGTATAAACAGAGACCTATTTAAAAAGATCCAGGAATTTTCTGAGTCTTTACCTGACCAGCTTCAGGATCAACTCAATACCCTGGCTCAGAAGGGTCTAGATGCTGGCAAGCATGAGGTCCGCGCTGCCTATGACATTTTTGACACTGCTTCTAGGGTGTCTGCAGCAGGAATTAGTGCACGAAGATGGGCCTGACTAAAGTCCTCTGACTTAAGACCAGAGGTACAGGACCGGTTGGCTGACCTGCCCTATGCTGGAGATAATCTCTTCGGGGACAAAATCCAGGAGACTGTAGCACAGCTCAAAGACCACCACGAGACGGTACGCCAGCTTTCATCTGTGCCTTCTGATTTTCCGTCCACCTCTAAAAGGACATTCCGAAGAGAGACTAAGCGGCCGTCCTTCAAGCCACAGAGATATTATCCTCCTGCTCCTCGAGGTCGCCCCTCCAGACCTTACCAGAAGAGTCAGGCCAGACAATCCAGGCCTCAGAAAACTCAGCCAGCTCCTCCACCGGGTCCAGCTGCTGGATTTTGATTCCTCGCTGGAGAGCATAAGCCATCCTCCTCTACTGTCCGTACCTCTCGGCGGTCTGTTGTGCCACTTCACCAACCTATGGCACACGATCACTTCAGATCAGTGGGTACTTGCTGTATTGACTCAAGGTTACTACCTCAACTTCCTGTCTGTACCAGCAGACTCCCCACCTTGGCCGATGTGGGGGATCATCCTACCACTCCGCTCTTCTGGGTAGAAGGTTTCAATCCTCCTGAAATCCCAAGCAATATAACCGGTGCCCCTCTCCCAGCAGGGGTTCTATTCTCAGTGTTTCCTCATTCCAAAAAAGTCAGGAGGCATTCGTCCAATCCTGGACCTCCGTGCCTTAAACAAGTATCTTCAGAAAGAAAAGTTCAGGATGGTAACCTTGGGCACTCTACTTCCTCTTCTGCAAAGAGGTGATTGGCTTTGCTCTCTGGATCTTCAGGACGCATACACACACATCTCGATCACTCCGTCTCACCGCAAATTCTTTCGATTCCTAGTTGGCCCCCGGCACTTATAAGGGCTCCAACTCAAAAGGACGCACTAGCCTCCTTACGTCTAACTCCCCATACATTGCTGTCTCTGGTTTCTGATCAACTATCCCAAGTCCAGCCTAGTTCCATCTCAAACCCTATCCTTCATAGGAGCCGACCTGGACACCGTGCAGGCGAAAACATTCCTCCCTCAGGATCGACCTCGTACTCTCATGTCCCTAGCGCAATGCCTCCAGGATCAAGATTACACGACAGCTCATTTCCTCATTTTACTGGGTCACATGGAATCCTCTGTACATGGCATGCCTCGCTATGAGAGTCATGCAATGGACTCTGAAGTCCCAGTGGGTTCAGGCTTATCATTCAATGTCCTGCATTGTCCACGTTACCAAGCAGCTCCGCATGTCGCTGGCCTGGTGGATGCGGCTCTCCAATCTTCAAGGCCTTCTCTTTCAAATTCCAAAACCTCAAATTATCCTCACAATGGACGCCTCCAACCTAGGTTGTGGTGCTCATGTCGACGGCCTCCAGACTCAGGGAACCTGGTCTCCAGAGGAAGCCAAACATCAGATAAGTTTTCTGGAGCTTCGGGCGATCAGATATGCCCTCAGAATCTTTCAGGATTGCCTCTCAAACAAGGCCATCCTAATTCAGACAGACAACTAGGTGGTGATGTGGTACATCAACAAGCAAGGGGGAATGGGCTCCTACCTTATGTGTCAGGAAGCTGAACAGATATGGGCGTGGGCTCTTTCCCACTCAATGTACCTCAGAGCGACCTACTTGGCGGGCATGGACAATGTTCTAGCGGACAAGTTGAGATGAACTTTTCGTCCGCACGAATGGTCTCTCAACCCCTCTGTAGCGGACACCATCTTCCAACATTGTGGGTATCCACAAATAGACCTCTTTGCGTCCATCCACAAGTGCAAAGTAGAGAACTTCTGCTCCCTCACTCGCAGCCGCCACTCACAGCCGAGGGACTCTTTTGCCCTCTTGTGGTCCAGCGGTCTCCTCTACGCGTACCCTCCACTTCCACACATATCGAAGACTCTCGTGAAGTTACAAAGGGACAAGGGATTAATGATTCTGATAGCCCCTCACTGGCCACGCCAAGTCTGGTTCCCAATCAGTTCGCCGGCGCATCCCTCTAGGGGCGAATCCACTTCTGATAACTCAGAACGACGGGTGCCTATGCCACCCCAAACTCCAGGCCCTATCCCTGACGGCCTGGATGTTGAAAAGTTAATACTCCAACCCCTTAACCTTTCGGAGTCGTATCCCGATTCCTGGTAGCTTCACGAAAGCCTTCCACTTGGTGCTCTTATCGTTCTAAGTAGACCCCTTCACTTGTTCCACTGCAAAGTTTCTGGACTATCTCTGGCATCTGTCAGAATCAGGCCTGAAAACTTCCTCTATAAGAGTGCATGTCAGTGCGGGTAGCCGCTTTCCACAACGGAGTAGAAGATGTCTCTATTTCGACACAGCCCTTAGTATCACGCTTCTTGAGAGGTTTGCTGCACCTGAAACCTCCATTGTGCCCTCCGGCCCCCACTTGGGACCTTAACGTGGTCTTAGGGCGGCTCATGAAACCTCCATTTGAGCCTCTCCGCTATCTCACCTGGAAAGTAATTTTTCTTCTTGCTATAACATCCGCTTGCAGAGTTAGTGAGTTACAGGCATTAGTCACCTACCCGCCTTACACTAAAATTCTACATGACGGTGGTCCTCCGTACACACCCTAAGTTTTTACCAAAGGTAGTGTCTGAATTTCATCTTAATCAATCCATCATCTTACCTACTTTCTTCCCAAGGCCCCATTCAAACCCAGGAGAAAAGGCTCTACATTCCCTGGACTACAAACATGCCCTAGCTTTTTATCTGGAGTGCATGTCAGCCCACAGGAAGTCCACTCAATTATTTGTTTCTTTCGATAACATCAAATTGGGAAATCCAGTGGGAAAACAGACCCTTTCTTCTTGGTTGGCGGACTGTATCTCCTTTTGCTACCAGCAAGCAGGCATTCCGCTACAAGACTGTATGAAAGCACACTCTGTTAGGGTCATGGCAACCTCAGTGGCACACTTTCGTTCGGTGCCACTTATTGATATATGTAAGGCTGCGACCTGGAGCTCTCTCCATACCTTCACAGCCCATTATTGCTTGGATAAGGCTGGTCGGCAAGATTCCATTTTTGGCCAGTCTAAACTACGAAACGTATTCTCAGCTTAACTACCCAACATCCTACCAGACCCGTTTAAGGTTTTCAGGATGCCCTCCTACCCAAATCCACCCCTGTTGTGCCTGTTGCACGTCTTTGGGTGCATTTGGTGCACTTTCTCAGCTCGCTACTCACCCATATGTGAGGACTACCATCCTGCTTGTCCTGTGAGAAAGCAGAGTTGTTTACCTGTAACAGGTGTTCTCACAGGACAGCAGGATGTTAATCCTCACGAAACCCGCCCGCCACCCCGTGGAGTTGTGTTTGCTTGCGATTTGTTATTTTATTTTTCACAAGTACTTCTTGCTATAAACAAGACTGAAGGGGGACCCCTGCTGGATGCAGGGTTAGTGCCATGCTGGGCATGCCCAGTAGGTGCCAGTCAAAGTTCTGGAAACTTTGACAAAAGTGTTCCGTGATTGGGCCTCCATCCTGATGTCACCCATATGTGACGACTAACATCCTGCTGTCCTGTGAGAACACCTGTTACAGGTAAGCAACTCTGCTAAACTAACTAAACAGGTACAAAAGCATGAACCAAGATATGAAAATCTTCCTTTGAAAGAATATATTTCACATCTTAATAATGAAGCTTATAAAAAGTTGATTTCACAACATGTTTTATCTGTGGATTTAAAGATAATTTAGGATCAGGGGTGAACCTAGATCACAAACATCAGCAGAAAATCTTATTAAATGGTTATTTATTGACAAGCCAGGCAGATCATCAGGGGACTCATTCTGTCTAATCCAAATAACCTCAGACTTGACAGCATTTAACCCTAACATATTCTGATTAAGCCACACATTCATAGCTTGAAGGAAGAACCACAAATTATCAAATGCAAGTAAAGGACTATCTGAGGCTGATAAAAATAGTTAGATCATTGTTATAAAGCCTGAATTGTACTCCATATGAAGAGATAAGGGCACAAAGAGGATACATGTATATAATATTAGAATGAGAGAACTGACTTCCAGGTAGATTGTTGACCTGTTGTTTTAACCTGTTCGCAATTCATAAAAAAAAGATTTCAACCAACACACAGTACAAGTATGTCAGTTCTGAGGTGATGCATATCGTCAACAAAATGCCATGGCAAACAGAATCAAAAGCTGCAGAATTGTCCAGTAACACTAATATAATAGCACCATTACTGTCAATCACATGCAGCAAGGACTCAGCCAATGAGACAGTGTCTCTGTGGAATGCCCCTTACACTCATTCCAATGTGAATTTTGTAATAGGTTTTCTTCCAAAAAATACTGTTAACTGTGACAAAACAGCCTTTTGACTGCTATTCTAGTATGTTTCTTAAACATCTTTTATGAGGTAACTGTTGCTTTGAATTAGGTAACTTAGAATCATCAATAAAAAATATAATTTAGCTCTACAGTATATAAAATAACATCTTTAATATAAACAAATATACTAAAAAATTTTATAAGCACAACACTGAAGACATTCGTTGGTGTAGACAACAAGTCATGTACAATAAAATTTCAAAAGAGTTTTGATAGAGGAACAATGGGGCCACAGCAGTGCCAACATCGAATATGCAGTCTACTGAGATAATTACTATACTTTGTTAAAATTGGCCATTAATCCATATAATGACCAATCTCAGTGTGGGTTTTATTTGAGGATTTAACACTCAACTTTTTAAGGGGTCAATTTTCAAAAATTCTTCAGTGATTCACTTAGGTCCCTAAATTTTAGGAACCTAAATCTTCTTACATTGTCACCCAGATTTAGGACTACAGTTCATTTGTCTAGAGTTATGTGAATAAAATGAGAAGCTTGGAAGAAAGTGCCAAGGTGGTGGCAGGATTACAAACTGGTTGACTAATAGGAGACAGAGTGTAATGGTAAATGGAACATACTCTGAAGAGAAAACAGTGTTAGAGTGCCTCATGGTTCACTTTTGGAACCGGTTCTGATCAATATCTTTGTGAGCAACATTGTGGAAGGGATAGAAGGTAAAATTTATTTGTGGATGATACTAAGATCTGTAATAGAGTGGACATGCCTGAAGGAGTAGAGAGAATGAAAAGGGATTTAAGAAAATTGTAAAAGCGGTCGAAGATTTAGCAACTGGGATTCAATGCCAAGAAGTGCAGAATCATCCATCTGGGGTACGGTAATCCATATGAGCTGTATGTGATGGGGAGTGAAAAATTGATGTGCACGAACCAAGACAGGGATCTTGGGATAACCATGGGGGTCATTTATCAAAATGCGCTCAGGCATTTTCGCATGCGTTAAGGGCTTATCGCATGCGAAAAGCCCCATTATCGCATGCGATAGCACCATATCGTATGGTGCGATGCAAATCCAAAAAAGAGGAGGAGTTAGGGGCGGGAGTGGGCTGGGTTTGCCAGTCTGCGAAGTGCTATCGCACAGACTTAATGCCGATTTTAACTACACCTTTTTCAGTAGCGTTAAGCCGTGCAATAGCTTTCATTACGGGGTGGTAAGGTGTTAGCGCATTTCACGATGTCTCCTGAAAGTCCTGTTTTAGTAGGTTTGAAGCTCCCGGAGCACCAGACTAGCCATGGGTGGGGGGTGGGGGGGTCAGGGAAGAGAGAGAGAGAGAAAGCGAGCCTAGCCATAATGTCCTCTCCCTAGATAGGTATTTGTATCCCTATGGGTGGCCCACCTAGTTACTCGAGGTGAGGTTTAGGTATTAGTGTAGGGGGTTAGGGGCCACTTTGGCATTCAACGTGAGACGTACGAACAGAACAGTGGTCTCTTGTGAAGAATTGATGACCTACAGAGAGGAAACTCACCCAAAGATGAGATTTGTGCAATGTTTTCTCTACCTAGCTTGATGTTACCCAGGTAGTGTGTCCATCAAGCTAGGTTGAGAGAACCTTGCACAAATATCATCTTGGAGTGAGTTTCCTCACTCCAAAAGGTCATCAAATCTTCACAAGAGACCACTGTTCTGTTCGTATGTCTCACTTTGAATATCAGTGGCCCCTAACCTCCTACACTAATACCTAAACCTCACCTTGAGTTACTAGGTGGGCCTCCTATACAAATATAAATACCTATCTAGGGAGAGGACATTATGGCTAGTGGCTCTCTCTCTCTCTCTCTCTCTCTCTCTCTCTCTGTTCCCGCCACCCCCCCCCCCCCAGTGGTTATATGCAGGAAATACAACAGGTTTGGCACTTATCGCAAAGTCTGAAAACATTATCACAATTTGCGCGAACTTAGCTCTTCGCATAGGTAATTAGTGTGGTTTATGCTAATAGACAGTTTATCACAATTTGCACTAATTACCTATGCGAAGAGCTAAGTTAGCGCAAATTGCGATAAACTGTCTATTAGCATAAACCACACCCCTTTTGCTATCGCATGCGATACTTATCGCATTTTGATAAATCAAGGCCCATGTTTGGAGATCTGAAGATGTGAAGCAATGTGACAAAGTGATAGCTAAAGCCAGAAGTATGCTGGGCTACATAGAGAGAGGAATAACGGCAAGAAAAAAGAGGTGATAATGCCCCTGTACAGGTCCTTCGTGAGACCTCACTTGGAATACTGTGTTCAATTCTGGAGTCCACATCTCAAAAGGGACAAAGTTAGGATGGAGGGGGTACAGCAAAAGTGTCCAAAATAGTGTGGGAGAGGCTGAAATATCTTAATATGTATACCCTAGAAGAGATGAGGTGTAGGAGAGATATAATACAGACCTACAGATACCTGCAAGGTTTTAATGATGCATATTTGCTAAACCTTTTCCGTTAGAAAGAAATCAGTGGAACTAGGGGTCACGAAAAGAAACTCCCGGGAGGATGACTGCTCTGAACTGTCGTCAGGAAATATTTCTTCACAGAGAAGGTGATGGACGTCTGGAATGCCTTTCTGGAGAAGGTGGTGAAGATGAAAACAGTGAAAGAATTCAAAGGGGCATGAGATAAACACTGTGGATCCCTAAAGGCTAGAAGATGAAAATGAAGAAAAGAATGCATGGGAGTAACTTGTTGATGCAGCAGTTACTACCTTTAACCAATAAACCTTCATAGTCTTGCTGCAACTCCATCATGGCTCTCTGCTTCAACAGCAGGGGGAAAAGGGGAATTGAATTCAGGCAGCAACCAAAGAGGGCCCCAACTTTTATGGTTGGGGAAACCATTATGGGGGTAACTTGCTGATGCAACAGTTACTACCCTTAACCAGTAAGCTTGATACGTTGATGCAATGCCAACGTTGCTCTCTGCTTCAACAGCAAAGTGTAACGGGAATTGGATTCAAACCCCAACCAACGAGGGCCCTGACTTTTACAGTCTTGGAAACTGATAAGCTTGGGGTAACCTACATGGCACAGCAGATACTACCAAAAGCTTGCTGGGCAGATTGGATGGACCATTTGTTCCTTTTATGCCATCATTTCTATGTTTCTATAGATTTAGGCACATAAGTTTGGTGCCTGGTACTGAAAATGTGTGCAAGGCATTTGTATTCCTTGCTCTAACTTCACCCCCTATAACTGCCAGCTTTATAAGCACTTAAATTTACTGTAGGTGTCTAATAAAAATAAGCTCTTAAATTTAGGTGCTCAGCACTAATCAATTTTTGAGATTCCTACACCATTTTTCCCAGCAGTAAAATACCATGGGGAAAAATATATGCCCACCACCCCATAGATTCAAAAACTCTCAAGGTCTGTTGAAACCCTCTAACCAACCCCACCACCACCTCATGAGGTGGCCAAAGTAGAAAAATAATGTGAAAAATTACAAAGTCCCCAGCCCTGCCCCTTTCCAAATACCATTCCAGAGGGCTGAAAGAGCTGAAACATGAAATTGCAGATCTGCTATTTTTAATTTGTAAATTATGATTGTCTGTGGTACTTGAAGACTGAAGGGTTGCCAATGTAATACCAGTTTTATAAAGGGCTTAAGGGGTGATTCAGGAAGCTACACACTAGTGAGCCTGACATCTGTGCCAGGCAAAATGGTAGAAACTATCTTAAAGAACAAAATTTCTGAACATGTAGATAGGCATAATTTAATGGGACAAATCCAATGGATTTAGCCAAGGGAAGTCTTGCCTCACCAATCTGCTACATTTTTTTGAGGGTGTAAATAAACATATGGATAATGTGAGACAGACTCTAGTGTATCTGGATTTCCAGAAAGCATTTGACAAAGTCCCTCATGAGAGACTACTTAGGAAATAAAAAATTCAAGAGATAGGGCATAGTGTCCTATTCTGCATTGCAAACTGGGAAAAAAATAGAAAACAGAGTAGAGCCAAATGGTAAATTCCCAATGGAGAAAATTGAATAGTGGAATGCCCCAGGGATCTGTTCTAGGACCACTGCTTTTTAATATATTTATAGGTGACCTGGAAATGAGGACAATGTGTGAGGTGATCAAATTTGTCAATGACACAAAATTATTCTAACTTATTAAATCACAAGAGAATTGTGAGAAATTTCAATAGGACCTTACAAAACTGGGAAACTGGGCACGCAAATAGCTAATTTAATGTGAACAAGTGCAAAGTGATGCAATTAGTGATGTAGTTAGTATCTCAAATTATAGCTACACAACGCAAGGTTCCACATTAGGAGTCACCATTCAGGAAAAGGATCTAGACGTCATCGTTGATAATACGTTAAATTTTTCTGCTCAGTGCGCAGCAGCAGCCAAGAAAGCAAAACGAACGCTAGGAATTAATAAGGGAATGGAGAATAAAATAGTGAATATCATAATGCTTCTGTATCGCTTCATGGTGCAATCTCATCTTCAATATTGTGTGCAGTTCTGGACACCACATCTCAAAATAGATATAGCAGATTTAGAAAAGTTATAAAGCAGAGCAACCAAAATGATGATGGGGATGGAATGATTTCCCTATGAGGAAAGGCTAAAGAGGTTAGGACTCTTCAGCTTAGAGACGAGATGGCTGAGGAAAGAATTGATAGAGGTCTATAAAATGATGAGTGGATTGGAACGAATAAACATTAATTGGTTGTTTACTCTTTCAAAGCTACAAAGACTAGGGGGACACATAATGAAGTTACTAGGTGATTCATTTAAAACTAATAAAAGAAAATATATTTTTACTTAATGCACAGTTAAACATTGGAATTCGTTGCCAGAGGATTTGATGGAAGCTATTAGTGTAGTTGCAATTGAAAAAGGTTTGGATAAGTTTCTGGAGGAAAAGTCCATAAACAGTTAAGGTGGACTGGGGGAAATCCTTTCCTTATCGCTGGGATAAGCAGCAAGGAATTTATTTACCCCTTGGGATCCTGGCAGATACTTGTGACCTGGATTGGCCATTGTTGGAGACAGGATGTTGGGCTTGAAGGACCTTTGGTCTGACCCAAAATGGCAAGTCTTATGTTCTTAATATTTTTTCACATTAACTCCAAGTTACTGTTGACGCACATCAGCATAGTAATAGTGCAAGTATTAATGCACAGTATAGCACAGTATCAAATGTTAACACGTTTAATGTTTGCTAATGCTTGCTTTAGCCTTAACACACTTTAGTGATAGACCCAAAAGAGTGTTACAATTTAATGACAGAATCCATGACACTAACCATAGCATTTTTCAAAAGAAGGATTTCTGAAAATTTGAAAAACTTTGCATTTCACAGATTCAGGAACTAGAAACTGAAAATATAGAATTGAAAAATAAGGTACAAGATTTGGAGTATCGGTTAAGAATAAGTGATATAACCACATCTCCAGTAAGTATGGAAAACGAACTTTCTTTCTGAAAGAATCAATATTCTTTAATATGGTTGGTGGTGATAGTTTTCAAGAAACAATAATCACATAGTCCTTTGTTAAAGCGGAAGAGCACTGTTGAAATATAATACCCTTTCGTATACTTTCTCATACCTTGTATTATTATCTGTTGAAGGCTTCTTAAAGCTTTTCTTTTCCATGAGTCATTCGGTTTCAGCAATTAAAATATTATGCTATTTAATGTTAGCCATTTTAATTTTGTTTTATGTATATTGTATTCTCACAGGTCAAGCAGGATGGTGGTCCTCACATATGGGTGACATCATCAGGATGGAGCCCAATCACGGAAAACTTCTTTCAAAGTTTCCAGAACTTTGACTGGCCCCTATTGGGTATGCCCAGCATGGCACTAACCCTGCAGCCAGCAGGGGTTCCCCTTCCGTGTTCTTTTTTCCACGTAGCAGTAGCCTCGCAGTAAAGGAGCTCTGAAGAGATTCCTGACAGGAATTTTCCTCACGGAATTACTAAAAGTTAAATTGCCCCACAGGGGTCCCTCTAACTTTTCTCAGTCCGCGGTACTTCGCTAAGTTTTTACCCGTTTCCCGTCGATTACCGTCAAGTTTGGCCCTTGCGTCCTACTGGCCTCGACCGTACCGCGGCTCGATTTTTTTCCATGGCCACAGCGTTGGGGTTTCGTCAATGCCCGGACTGTACCCGCACCATGTCTATCACAGATCCCCATAAAGTCTGTGTAATGTGTCTAGGACGCGAGCACGATGTCTTGACCTGCACCAAATGTGCCCTAATGACACCGAAGGGTCGCCAGGCCAGAATGGAGAAGATGGAACTTCTCTTCCATGCTCAAACCCTGACTCCGTCCATTGCATCGATGTCGTCTGAACCGGCACAGTCAACTTCGCGTCAACATCGACCACCGACCGGTGACCGACCGGCATCGACGACTTCTCGGCCATTGACACCCTCTACTCCCCCTCAGGATCGAGGGGATCGCAGGGAGAAACATCACCATCGACACCATAAGACTCGGACCATCGAGGAATCGAAATCATCGACCTCGCCATCGTCCGAGCCGCTGTCGAAGAAACCCCGTCCAGGAAAGGCACCGACCATTCCTGCGACTGGGTCACCAAGGCAACCCTCACCCGATCGGGGATCGGGAGCCGCGACTCCGCCTTTAACGGTGGTCCCTCTGGCTATGCCTCTGTCTCCTTCTTCTGTTCTGGAGCCGGGGCTGCTTGCTCCAGGTCTCCGAGAAGAACTGGACCGGATGGTTCAGGAGGCCATCAACAAGGCGATGCAACGTCTTCAGGTTCCACCGGCACCGCCTCTGGAACCGATCGTCGACTCAATTCCGGCAGCGCTGGCACTGCTGTTATCTAGGATGGAAGTGCTTATGGCCGCTTTTCCACTGATGGATCCCGGGTCTCCGATGGTTCCGATGCCCTCCCCACTGACAGCATCATCGGGAGGAGAAACACCGTTTCGCATCCCTCCATCAGGAGTTCTGCCTCAGCCATCTATGCCAATACGTCCCTCACCACCGACCCATCGGTGCTGATACGTCCGTCGGCGCCACCGAGTCATCCATCAATGCCTGCACCGGTGCCTTCGATGCCATCATCGGTGCCGCCGATAATTCCTCCGATTCCTTCGGAGCCTAGACCGGGTCCTTCAGGTATCCAACCACCCTGTCCCCCTATAGTTCCTAGAGGGACGGGTGCGGATCCTTATGATACCTGGGGTGATGAAACCTCAACAGACACCAATGATTTACCTTCACCACCTTCACCTACTGAGAGTAGAAAGCATTCTCCCCCAGAGGACCTTTCCTTTGTAAATTTTGTGAAGGAAATGTCTGAATTGGTTCTCTTTCAATTACAGACTGAACAGGATGATAGGCACCAGATGATGGAGTTGCTCCAATTCCTGGATGCCCCTAAGGTAATCACCTCTATTCCCATTCATCAGGTCCATCTTGATCTCCTCAAGAAGAACTGCAAACATCCTGAATCAATTGCTCCAGTACACAGGAAAGCTGACACTACCTATTTGGTACAGTCAGCCCCAGGTTTTCAAAAATCACAGCTTGATCACCACTCAGTTGTGGTAGAGTCTGCACAAAAGAGGGCAAAAAGGTCAAAGCCTCACTCTTCTGTTCCTCCTGGAAAGGAACAGAAGTTCTAGATAACATTGGTTGCCAAGTATTCCAAGGAGCCATGCTCGTCTCTCGAATTGCTGCCTATCAGCTTTATATGACCCAATATAACAGGGTCATTTTCAAGCAGATACAGGACTTCTCAGGCTCCCTGCCTCAGCAATTTCAAGAACAATTACAAACCGTAGTAAACAAGTGTTTTGAGGCAGGCAAGCATGAGATTAGAACATCTTATGACATTTTTGACACCTCTACCAGAGAGTCTGCAGCTGCTATTTCGGCGACACGGTGAGCCTGGCTCAAGTCTTCTGACCTACGCCCAGAAGTACAAGACCGGTTATCTGACCTGCCTTGTGTCAGAGATAATCTGTTTGGTGAACAGATTCAACGGACAGTGGCAGAATTAAAGGATCATCATGAGACCCTAAGACAGCTCTCTTTGATGCCTTCTGACTTCTCCTCAAAACAGCCCTTTAGAAAGGACTCTAAGAAGTCTTTCTTCCGCCCGAAGAAGTCTTACCCGCCACCAACCAGATCCTGTGCCACGAGACCTTATCAAAAACCACAGTCTCGTCAAGCCCGTAAACAAAAACCACAAGCAGCTCCTCAGCCAGGACCTGCTTCAGGTTTTTTACTTTCACCTAGAGAGCAGCAGCCAGATTCCTCTGTCGCACATACCGTTTGAGGTTGATTGTGCCACTTCCACAACATGTGGCATTCAATCACATCCGACCAATGGGTATTGGCTATCATTGCTCAGGGTTACCATCTGAACTTTCTTGCCCTGCCGCCGGACTCCCCACCTCTACAGACGTGGAGAACATCTGAACACTCCATTCTTCTGGATCAAGAGGTATCCCTTCTTCTCCAGTCAACAATAGAACCCTTTCCATACTCTCAGCAAGGCCTAGGGTTCTATTCCCGGTACTTCCTAATCCCCAAAAAATCAGGAGGCTTCCGTCCTATTCTGGACCTACGGGCCCTCAACAAGTACCTTCAGCGAGAAAAGTTCAAGATGGTCACCTTGGGATCACTTCTACCTCTTCTACAAAGAGGAGACTGGCTCTGTTCACTGGACCTCCAGGATGCATACACCCATATTGCAATAAGTCCAGCTCATCGCAAGTACCTGAGGTTCCTAGTAGGCCCCAAGCACTATCAATACTGAGTGCTTCCATTCGGCCTGGCGTCTGCACCACGAGTCTTTACAAAATGCCTCGTGGTCATTGCAGCTTTCCTCAGGACACAAGGTGTTCACGTCTACCCCTATCTGGACGACTGGTTAATCAGGACTCCCACTCAGCAAGCTACTCTGTTGTCCGTCAATCTAACCTTACACACTCTAATTTCGTTAGGATTTCTCGTCAATTACGACAAATCTTACTTAGTCCCATCTCAAACCTTGTCGTTCATTGGGGCAGACTTGGACACCTTACAGGCAAAGGCTTTCCTGCCTCGACAACTAGCACTGACTCTTGTATCTCTTGCTCACCAGCTGCAGTCTCAGCACTCTGACTCATGCCAATTTCTCGTCCTCCTGGGACACATGGCGTCCTCAGTCCATGTCACACCTATGGCCCGCTTGGCCATGAGACTCATGCACTGGACTCTGAGGTCTCAATGGACTCAAGCTATTCAGCCTCTGTCGGCCATTGTACATGTCACCGACTCACTCAGTCTGCCTCTCGCCTGGTGGAAAAATCAGACCAATCTCCTCCAGGGATTGCCCTTCCAGGTTCCAAATCCTCAAATCATTCTCACCACCGAAGCTTCCAACCTCGGGTGGGGAGCCCACATAGCCGATCTGCAAACACAAGGCCCTTGGTCTCCAGAGGAAGCCAAACACCAAATAAATTTCCTGGAACTTCGAGCAATCAGATATGCTCTCAGGCTTTTCAGGATCGCCTCTCAAATCAAGTCATCCTGATTCAGATGGACAACCAGGTGGCCATGTGGTACATTAAAAAGCAGGGAGGCACAGGTTCCTTCCTTCTGTCAGGAAGCTACGCAGATTTGGGCGGAAGCTCTCTCCCATTCGATGTACCTCAGGGCCATCTACTTGCCGGGAGTGGACAATGTGCTCGCAGACAAGCTGAGTCGCGTCTTTCAACCGCACGAGTGGCCTCTCAACCCCTCTGTTGCGAACTCCATCTTCCAACAATGGTGATATCCTCGGATAGACCTCTTTGCTTTCCCACAAAACTGTAACATGGAGAAGTACTGCTCTCTCATTCGCAGCAAACACTCTCAACCCAGAGACGCATTCTCCCTCTCATGGGCAACTGATCTGCTCTACGTATTCCCTCCACTTCCTCTTCTCTCGAATACTCTCGTGAAGTTACGTCAGGACAAGGGAACCATGATCCTGATAGCACCTCACTGGCCACACCAAGTGTGGTTTCCAATACTTCAGGATCTCTCCATCCGCAGGCACATTCCCTTGGGAAAGGACCCGCTTCTGATCACTCAGAAAGATGGGAGCCTACGCCATCCCAATCTTCAGGCCTTGTCCCTGACGGCATGGATGTTGAAAGGTTAATCCTTCGACCACTTAACCTTTCTGAATCAGTTTCCCGTGTCTTGATTGCTTCACGGAAGCCTTCCACGAGAAAAGCTTACTCTTACAAATGGAACAGGTTTAAGTCATGGTGCTCTTCCCAGTCCCTTGACCCCTTTACCTGTCCAGTTACAAAGTTTTTAGACTATCTCTGGCATTTATCAGAGTCAGGTCTAAAAACGTCTTCCATCAGAATGCATGTCAGTGCGGTAGCCGCCTTCCAGAAAGGTGTCGGGGATGTCCCTATATTAGTACAACCCCTTGTAACATGCTTTTTGAAGGGCTTGCTCCATATCAAGCCTCCACTACGTCCTCCGGCCCCTTCTTGGGACCTTAATCTGGTTCTGGGTCGGCTCATGAAACCACCATTCTAGCCTCTTCACTGTTGTGAACTTCGATATCTCACATGGAAAGTGATTTTCCTTTTGGCAATTACTTCAGCTCGCAGAGTTAGTGTATTGCAGGCTCTAGTTACCTATCCGCCTTACACTAAACTTCTGCAGGACCAGGCGGTACTCCATATTAACCCTAAATTCTTACCTAAGGTAGTTTCGGATTTTCATCTTAATCACTCCATCATACTACTTACCTTTTTTTCCCAGGCCCCATGCCAACCCAGGAGAACATGCTCTGCATACACTTGACTGTAAACGGGTTCTAGCATTTTACCTAGACTGTACAGCTGCCGACAGGGAAAGCACTCAATTGTTCATCTCTTTCCACTCTAAAAAATTAGGGAAGCCTGTGGGTAAGCAGACTCTCTCCTGCTGGTTGGCAAACTGCATATCCTTTTGCTATCAGCAAGCGGGCATTCCACTTCAAGACAGTGTTAAAGCACACTCTGTGATGGCCGTGGCAACTTCAGTAGCACACCTTCGCTCAGTGCTGCTTCCTGATACTTGCAGGGCTGCTACCTGGAGTTCTCTCCACACCTTTGCAGTCCACTATTGCTTGGACAAAGCCGGAAGACAAGATTCCATCTTCGGCCAGTCTGTCCTTCGTAACCTGTTTACAACGTGACGTACCAACACCTTTCCGCCTGCCCGGTGGGATTCAGGATGCCCTCTACCAAATTCCGCCCGTTGTTGTGCCTCTTGCACCCCTTTGGGTACATTTGGTGCATGTTCGGACATCCTCAGCTCTGTACTCACCCATATGTTAGGACTACCATCCTGCTTGTCTAGTGAGAAAGCAAAATGTTGCTTACCTGTAACAGGTATTCTCACAGGACAGCAGGAAGTTTGTCCTCGTGAAATTCGCCCGCCGCTCTGTGGTGTTGGGTTCGTAACGTTTTGTTATTTTATTTTTCGGCACTGCCTTTAGCTTTCAAATAAGACTGAAGGGGGACCCCAGCTGGCTGCAGGGTTAGTGCCATGCTGGGCATGCCCAGTAGGAGCCAGTCAAAGATCTGGAAACTTTGACAGAAGTTTTCCGTGATTGGGCTCCATCCTGATGATGTCACCCATATGTGAGGACTAACATCCTGCTGTCCTGTGAAAACTCCTGTTACAGGTAAGCAACATTTTGCTTTTTAACTTGATTTGTAGTTTTATTTTGTTTGCACTTATTTCATCTAGCACAGTTTGTCTGCTATAGGCAGATAATAAATATGTAAAATAAATAAATAAACATAGTATGGAAGTTAACCCATAATTACCAATTACTATATGGTTGCCTTTAAACTGAAGTAATTTATCCTCTATAAACAAAATAACACTGTGGATATCTTCTGGTTAAACTTGAAAGTAGCCTTTACTAAATTAATTAATCTTTGGAATTGCAGCTTTTATGTGTTCTAATATTTCTGTTGATATAAAAAGACAAAGTAAGAAATATCTTTTTTCCTATTAAGTTACATCCATAAATTAATATGCATAGCAAAGCATATATTATAGGGCAAGTTTCAAACTTTGCATCAGAACAAAAGCCAATACATTCTTTACCCATAGGTTTTGCACCAGTTCCCAGTGAAATTATGCTTGTACTTTTGTTTTGAAAATAGCTATGGGTACAAAGCATAAGTGGCTATTTCTACCTTTTTTTCTGCTTTCTCTGTGCGTAAACTGTTGCTGTAAATGCAATATGGAGCAGATTTTAAAACCCAGGATACGGCTATTTTATAACATGCGCACATTATAAAATATGATTCCCATGCGCACCGGATTTTAATATCTGCACACGCATGTGCGGACAGGTGACCAATTGCTTGTGTGTGTGTGTGGGGGGGGGGGGGTTTGAAAAATATGCGCGTGATGCGATTGGCCCATTGCCAGTTCCCTCCCAATCCGCTCCAATTAAGGAGCGGACTGGGAGGGAACATCCCTATACCCCTTCCTACTCTGCCTCCTTTTTCCCCCAGGACAGCGTCTAATGGCACTGTCCTGTCTGGTCTTCGCCCCGCCCCTTTTCGTTGCCCAGCACTTCTGCACATATCTCCCGATACGCACATGTCTGTGCTGTTTTTAAAATGCGCTCAGCGCGCGCATGGCCCAGCCACGTGTTTTTCTTCTGGATTTTACATGTACCAGTCTTTTAGAATTCAGGCATATGTGAGCTTATTTATTTATTTATTTTAACATTTTTCTATACTGTCGTTTGGTGGGAACCGTCACAACAGTTTACATTAAGGCACATAAAAATGAAGCTAACGTATCTTAAGTTACATAGGTGCCATTTAAGGATCGGTAACATAGTTTGTAAATAATATTAATTAGTAAGTGTAATGTCATTTCCAATTCACATTGTAACAGTTTAGGTTACTAGATTACCTTTATCATTGTAGTTTTAAAAGAATGAAACTTAATCTGATTAAAAATTACACACACATTGATTTTGGTTATGTGTTTGTTGTTCAATTGTTTGTACCTGCTTTCCCTTGAGTACTATTCTCCTTTCTCTTTTTGGTAAGCTAGTTTAAAAAGCCAGGTTTTTAGATTTTTTCTAAAGGTTTTGTTGTTGCTTTGTAGTCTCAACTCTGTGGGCATGGTGTTCCAAAGTATGGGTCCTGCCAAGGATAGAGCTCTTTCTCTTACTTGTGTGAGTCTTGCTGTTTTGACTGTTGGAATAGTGAGGAGTGCTTTGTTGGCTGATCTCAGATTCCTGTTTGGGACGTGTACACAAAGGGCTGAGTTCAGCCAGTCTGCTTTTTCATTGTGTATTAATTTATGTATGGTGCATAGTGTTTTGTAGTCTTCCCCTGATTCTCCTGAGGTCTCTATTGTCTGGCTCTCCCTGAAGTGATCTGGTCTGGGTTTTTCCCCTTAGGCACACTATGCACCTCATCACATTATACAGCTAAATTTAAGACAGTCTGGAATACTTAGCAGCACTGAATATACCCTGCTAGTTAGCCGGATAAGGTTATCCAGTTAACTAGCCAAGCTGCATAGTGGCTGAAAATGGACCTCTTATATACCTCCAAGTTTCCATGTGCAGGAGGCAAGCCTCTTTCAACTGGAAGGGAGGTGTCATGGGATGAGGGTGAAAGGGGGTAGACTCAGGGCTAATCTAAAGAAATATTTCTTTACAGGGAGGGTAGCGGATGCATGGAACAGCCTCCCCATGGAGATGATAAAGATAAGAACAGTATTTGAATTCAAGAAAATATAGGTTAAACTGAGGGGATTTCTGAGGGAGTGGAGGGATTCAGTTATTTGGTGTGAATGGGCAGACTAGATAGGCTGTATGGTCTTTTTCTGCCATCACATTTCTATGAGACCACAGGGTGATAAACCAAACAAGCCAAGTTTGATTTCTCAATCAAAGCTAATTTTGACTCTTTGCAGAATTTTGGTGTCCCAATGTCAGAGCAAAAAATCAAATTCGTGTTGGGAGACGACTAACCTTCTTGTAATTCATTGGCTCCAAATAACAGATTTATGAGTCCTTCACATAAGATAGCTCTCCTCTCTCCACCTCCTCCCCCAAGAAAATATCCTCTTTAAATTCAAAATCTGAATCTGTTGGAAAGGAAAATACACTCTGAGGAAAAGGAAACTTATTTTATTTCAAACACTTCCAAATTCTGAAGAAAATGGAGAAATTCAAGATGATCATATTCCCCAGAATCGTATCTGTGTTAGACAATCAAGTCTAGCTGTGCTGTCTTGCCCCAAAAGATGCATATACACAAATAATACATCTAGACCACAGATGATGTCTCAGATTCAAAGTGGGATCCTTTCACCTTCGGTTCCAGGATTGTCAGTCAACCTATCATTTGACCCACACATCTTCATGAAGTGTCTGGCGTTAATTATGCCATACCTTAGCAAATGCGGTATTCATCTCTTTTCATATTTAGAAAACTGCCTTATCAAGAGCAATTTTCAGCATTAGAGGCCTAGAATTCTGTATTGCAACTGCTGGCACATCTAAGATTTGGTATGCATATATATCATAGGGGTCAACCACAGGTATTATAAGTCATGAACAACATACATCACATACCTGTATTTCTGAATAATACAAAATTTATATCAAATATCTTTAGTTAAAAGTTTTACAACTTACATATTTATCAAATCACACTCATACCACACATTCATACAATACAATACAAAATACATTTTCTTTCTTAATTGTTCTCAACAATATATAATTTTCTGTTTGCCTATCTCAACAGCATATTTTAGTTATAAAAGCATTAAAACTCCCATCAATTCAAAATCATTAAAAATTTCAAATGGTGGAGTCCTCATGATCTACCTTTTCTTTCTTCTCCCATACAATTCCACTTATTTCATTTCTCCTCCCAACAAGACTCCTGTTTCACCCACTGTTTCATCAGGGGATTCATTCAATTATATCTTCTAAGCAGATTACCACTTATTCAATACAAAAAAGATTTTTTTTTTAATTCTTTATCAGTTTTTTTAACAAAGCCATTACAATAAACTCTTGTACAAAATAGAAAAAAGAATTTATAAATCAATATTGCAATATTCTTATATACCTCTATAATCTTTTTTTAGGTAGTCCACAATAATATATACTGATCTAAGGTTGAGAAAAAATACTAACAAACATTATCATCTTACAATTACTAATTGTTAAAGCAGTGGTTACAGCGGTTTTCAATGTATATCAGGGTTGCCTAATCATATATACGATAATATGGACTCCACAACACATTTATTCCAAAGGTGATTTGTCACTTAAAAAGAAAGATAACTGAGAAGGAGTAAAGAAAACATATGATTCACCTTTATATTTTACGCAGCATTTACTATCTGAGTAACCTTTGGTCTTAATATCAAAAATTGTTGGCGGAGGCACTAGTGGAGTGGCACCCGAGCAGTTATTACCATCAGTCTTGCCCAGCGAAGCCGGTGGGGAGAGCTTTTCGGCACAACTGTCGTCTTCTCTGATTTTGGCTCAGGGAGAGCCTTTCCCAACGTTTGCGTCTGTGTCAATGGGCAGTCCAGGGCTAACTTTGCAGCCAGCCTCCAGTGAGTCTTCTTCATCTTTGTCTAACAAGCCAGCAGTGGTAACATTGGATGCTATTTGGGATCTTTTAGAAGGCCTTGGTAAATTCCTTAATAATTCTAACAATAAAATTGACCTTTTAACCTCCAAATTTGAGTTTTTGAAGATTGAATGTGACTCCCAATTTGCGGATATTGAGGGGAAGTTGGCAAATACTGAAATCAAGATCAAGGATTTGTAAGTCTTCAATGTGTCAGTAGCCAAGGACTCAAATATTTTGTTTCGGTGTGTGGAATATTTGGAAAATCAAATCAGACATTTAAATTTAAGATTTCTTAATTTTCCTAAAGTATTGGGAAAGACACCACTTATTAAGTTCAATAAATACTTTGTAGACATATTGCAGTTTGATTCTGGAGAAATTCCTTCTGTTAATAAAGATTTTTCCTTTTCCTTTTCGCTAACCGTGGAGTGAGCCTTAGAGCCCTCACCATGTTTCCTTCAGTACTGCTAATAATCTGTCAAAATTCTTAGAAAGTTCAAAGATTAAGTTAGTTGAGTGCCCTACTTTGTTAGCTTTTTTCATTTATGGGCAAGTTGTTAGTGATGTAATGAGAAGAATTTTTTTAGGCATCTATCTTTTCTAGGTCAGATGATTCATATATTTTCTAATTTTGCTCGGTTCAAACAGGAGAATCTTTACAAAAAAACTTTGTTAAAACTGAGATAGTAAATGTAAAGAAGTCAGAATTTATTGAAAATACAATGAAATACTCAAACTTAAGGGTCATAAACTTCCCTATTCAGAAATTGATACCAGCTAAAGATCCAATTATTAAGAATGCTGGGTAACATGTTAAGTATATTGCTTTGCTGTATTATTTCTTAAATTCTTCCATAACTTAACTTACCGGTTCCTCCTCTCAAATGTTTTTCTTTATGGAGATGTTGTCGTTATAGTGGATAACGCATTGAAATCGGTTCAGTGTGCTGCGGCAGTCAAGAAAGCAAACAGATTGTTGGGAATTATTAGAAAGGGAATGGTGAATAAAACGGAAATGCCTCTGTATCGCTCCATGGTGAGACCGCACCTCGAATACTGTGTGCATTTCTGGTCGCGATGGAGAAGGTACAGAGAAGGGCAACCAAAATGATAAAGGGAATGGAACAGCTCCCCTATGAGGAAAGATTAAAGAGGTTAGGACTTTTCAGCTTGGAGAAGAGACGGCTGAGGGGGGATATGATAGTGGTGTTTAAAATCATAAGAGGTCTTGAACGGGTTAATGTGAATCAGTTATTTACTCTTTCGAATAACAGACTAGGGGGCACTCCATGAAGTTAGCATGTGGCACATTTAAAACTAATCAGAGAAAGTTCTTTTTCACGCAAGGCACAATTAAACTCTGGAATTTGTTGCTAAAGGATGTGGTTAGTGCAGTTAGTGTAGTGTGTTTAAAAAAGGATTGGATAAGTTTTTGGAGGAGAAATCCATTACCTGCTATTAATTAAGTTGACTTAGAAAATAGCCACTGCTATTACTAGCAACAGTAGCATGGAATAGACTTAGTTTTTGGGTACTTGCCTGGATTGGCCACTGTTGGAACCAGGATGCTGGGCTTGATGGACCCTTGGTCTGACCCAGTGTATGGCATGTTCTTATATTCAGTGTTTCTTTTCTTATTAATGTAAATCATATTCTATGTAGCCTTTTTCCATATGCAATGCAATTCCTTTGTATATAATTCAAATTTAATAAATATAAAGTTAAATAAACATAATTTATATCACGCACTTTCTTAGGAATCAAGGTGGGTAACAAAGCCACATTCATAAAATTTTATGACTGATGTACAGTATTTTGTACTAATTATCTAATACTACAATGAGCTATGTGGAATTGTAGCTTATAAGAAATATTTTGAAATAATACTTATCTAGCACTATTAGATGAGTTGTCTGTCAACCAGAAATTCAGGAGATTTTGAAAACGAAATGTGGGTTAAATGTACAACATTTTCTGCTAGATAGAGCCTCACCTACTTAAAAAGATTAAAATGTACAATAATTTCATGTAGGAGGCCCTTTTCTTTGATGGCCTCAAAATTCTTTTTGTAGAACTTTCCTTGTGCTTAATCAATAGCAGACTTTCTGTTGAGAAAAATAACCACTAGTTCCCACAAAATGTTTGTGGTTATTGTTATACTATCCAAGTTGATACTGACACTCAAAAAAAAAAATCAAATCAGTGAGGTCATGGAGTAATTTATTTTTGGATGGGAACGATGACTTACATGCTGACATTTCCATTCTTTATCAGTTTTACCAAGTCAAAGAACAAAAAAATAAAATCATGCAATACTTTGTTTCAAATCTTTTTATTCAACGTTGACATAAACAAATTACATTCAGAAATAATGTGGAGGGAGCGGTTACTCTGCGCTCCCCAGCTCACTAGCAGAACAAGAATGTCATAATGTGACAATCAAGTTACTAATGTCATTATCAGAACAAGTACAAAAACCCTAGCTACAGAACAATTCCCCCCCCCCCCGCCCCCCCCAACCTGAGCAAAGGTATAATTCTTCTTGTGGTCATAGAAGGAACCCAAGTTCAAGTTGTGTATTGAATAAGAGCAGAAAGTGTTCATCATGAAAGAATTTTCTATGAAGGTTAATAGATCTCATGGAAGAAAATTTGGGTCATGACTAGGCCATACCAATTAGATCTGTCATCTCATTAAGAATAGTACTAATGAATGTATGTTCATTTCATTTATTTAAATTTGATTTCCTGCCTTTTTCTCACTATGTTAAGATGGATTACAAAAAATATAATTATACATAAACACAAACGGGCTAATTTTTAAACCCTGGCGCGTGCCAATACTTGGAGATATGCATGTGGCCGGACTGCGCTGTGTGCATATCTCCTGGCCCATGCAGAAGAGCTGGGTGTGGAAAAAGGGGTGGGCTGGGGAGGGCCGGGGTGTGGGCAGGCTGGGACAGTGCCATTAAAATTAGGTTAGTTGGGGGGGTGGTTAGGGGTCAGGCTGAAGTGGGGAAAAGGGAGGAAGGTTAGCTAGAGGTGTTAAGTAAGTTCCCTCCCAGTCCGTTCTTTTATTGGATTACGCACAGACTAGGAGTGAACTGGGGAAGGCCCGATCGCATTGCCTCGAACTTCGAACTGAAATTCCCTCCTTACAAGCACAAGTTGGCACCCTTCCTCATTTGCGTGCCGGTATCAGATTTTATAACTTGTGTGCATACATGGACGCCCGCGCACCCCTTTTAAAATTTACCCTATATGAAATAAATTAAGCAATAACAGCATGAAAACAGCATTACATGGACACACAAGTAAATAACTTCCGCAAACAATAAATAGTAAAACACATAGATGGTATCTTTGAAAGCGATGCATGAGCTCATGTGCACACAATTGTTATCCTGCACCCAGGAACAAGTTAATTTGATAACATATGCACATATGTTATAAAATAGCCTGGATGCTCATACATGTGCGCTCAATTTTAATTTACGCATGTGTGCATAAATCATGTATCTACCACATAAGTGGGGAAATTTTACAAGGGATGCGCACTGACGCCAATCACAGTTTTTCCAGTTCTTTCCCAGTTCACCCAGTTAAGGGATAGGTCTTCCAAACCCCACTAATTTAATAGCTTCCTTCTCCCCTATTAGCCCTGACCTTTAAAAACTCACTAATCTTCCTAAAGGGTTTTTTTGGTTTTTTTTTAAACTTGCACATCATCCATAGCAGAAGTAAAGTTACATGGCAGGGGACGCCGGCGCATAAGTATTTAAGTGCTCTTCTCTTGGCCAGACCCTATCACACCCACACCCCACCCCTTTTTGTAAACTTTGTATTTGTGCAGGCAGCAGGAGATACGCCTGTAATCGGGTGGTTTTTAAAAACCACTCAGCATGCGCCAGCCCAGCCTTTGCACATATTTCCAGGGTTTGGCGCAGGCTTCTAAAATTCACCTAATACTGTATCTGACAAAGCTCCTACCCCCTCTTATTCTGCCCTTAATATTCTGATTCTAAAAAATTCTTGACTAGGCTTCCTTATGATACTTCACTAATTTACTTCCTTAAAAACAACATGATTTGGCTTTTTTCTAAAACATAAAACAATTAACTCCTTCCAGAGCTCTTGTGGAGCTGTATTCCAAATGGCCAAAGCAAAGAAACTGAAAGTGAAATGCCTTGTACCATTAAATATATGGCTACACAGAGGACATTTCAAACATCCCTGCTTGATGATCTGAGCAACCTAGCTGGTTCATATGTACACAGATGGGTAGCCCAATACTATGGGGTTCCCCTACAAAGCTCAGATATAAAATCTTTAAACTATGTTCTCAACTCAACAGGAAGCCAATGGAGATTATACAAAACTGGGGGTAATAATGAACATATTTATGAGCATCCACAAGTATTTGTAACAACTGTCTTGATATATATAAATGATCTGGAAAGAAATACGAGTGAGATAATCAAATTTGCAGATGATACAAAATTGTTCAGAGTAGTTAAATCACAAGCAGATTGTGATAAATTGCAGGAAGACCTTGTGAGACTGGAAAATTGGGCATCCAAATGGCAGATGAAATTTAATGTGGATAAGTGCAAAGTGATGCATATAGGGAAAAATAACCCATGCTATAGTTACACAATGTTAGGTTCCATATTAGGTGCTACAACCCAAGAGATCTAGGTGTCATAGTGGATAACACATTGAAATCATCGGTTCAGTGTGCTGCGGCAGTTAAAAAAAAAAAAAAAAAAAAAAAAGCAAACAATGTTGGGAATTATTAGAAAGGGAATGGTGAATAAAACAGAAAATGTCATAATGCCTCTGTATCGCTCCATGGTGAGACCGTACCTTGAATACTGTGTACAATTCTGGTCGCCACATCTCAAAAAAGATATAATTGCGATGGAGAAGGTACAGAGAAGGGCTACCAAAATAAGGGGAATGGAACAGCTCCCCTATGAGGAAAGACTAAAGAGAAGTTAGGACTTTGCAGCTTGGAGAAGAGACGGCTGAGGGGGGTATATGATAGAAGTGTTTAAAATCATGAGAGGTCTAGAATGGGTAGATGTGAATCGGTTATTTACTCTTTCGGATAATAGAAAGACTAGGGGGCACTCCATGAAGTTAGCATGTGGCACATTTAAAACTAATCGGAGAAAGTTATTTTTTTCTCAATGCACAATTAAACTCTGGAATTTGTTGCCAGAGGATGTGGTTAGTGCAGTTAGAATAGCTGTGATTAAAAAATGATTGGATAAGTTCTTGGAGGAGAAATCCATTACCTGCTATTAATTAAGTTGACTTAGAAAATAGCCACTGCTATTACTAGCAACGGTAACATGGAATAGACTTAGTTTTTGGGTACTTGCCAGGTTCTTATGGCCTGGATTGGCCACTGTTGGAAACAGGATGCTGGGCTTGATATGGACCCTTGGTCTGACCCAGTATGGCATGTTCTTATGTTCTTATGATATAAAGAATTACAATTATGTAACCTGTTTGTCACTAATGAGTGAATAATCATTGTCAAATCCACTCGGTCTAAATAAATCAGCAAATGACAAATTAAGCACAAATGGAAAAAGGCAGACAGTGAGTGGATCATTGATAACTGCAAGTCCAATTTACTCCCAGACTGATGACTAAGTCATTAACAACAACCTGTTACCTGAAATCTGGGAAAGTATAGCAAGCCTGTTATTTCTCCCTGACATCCACTGTCGGGTGGTACTTTCTGGATTGTTTGTGTTGACTCAACTACTATGACTATTGCCTCCAAACAGAAATTTTAAATTGGCAATAACTGCCTCTTGCTCCATATTTACATAGACACTGTATGTTTGCAAACATGTGACAGTTTTCAAATTTTTCAATCTAGTGGGGGTAGATATACATTAAATAATATGGAAGATAATATTGTGCCCTGGGAAACCCGCAGGATAAAGTTTAATCACCCAAAAATTATTCCACCCAATAAATAGACTGAGCTCTACAATACAAGAAAAAAAAACATACTGGGGCAGTCTATTTATCCCCTAAATCTCTCAAGTGTATTGATGAAGCCAACTGGTCTAATGGAACAAAAGTGCATCTCTTATCTGCCTGCACCCAAGCACTGTCAACTAATGCCAATAAAAGGGATTTGTACAATGATATGCATAAAATCCTAATTGAAATGGATGAAAAACATGTTTGTTGCAGATTATCCAGAAATTGTTGTGTAGCCTCTCCCCCCAATCTGGTCCTGGGCTCACAGGGAGGCCCCATGACTTGCAGGGGTTACTTTATGGGGCAAAAAGTTCTGTTGTAAGCCCTTAGGATTTCTTCTTTCAGGAGCTCTTCTACTGATCAATCTAGTCAGCATCAAACCAGCACTCAAGCTCCAGGATTGTTAAAAAATAAAAAGCTTTTTTACTAGCACTGAAGATGAACATCACAAATTCCCAAAATACTGGTACACTACAAACACACTGCAAACAGATCTATAAGATACAAAAACAAACTTGGTCTTGTAAGCAAGTTTAGGGGTGCAAGGTCCTGTCTGCTACAGGTCACTTCCAATTGCCCTCCCACCTTTCTTCACGATCCTATGTCAGGAAAAGATGTGTATTCTCCTCAGAAACAGACTTTTTTTATTTATCAGGTTTGGCAGGTTATAGCATTTAGAAAATAACAATTCCTGTCTCTAACATCCTGGCCACTAAACACCAGTTTTCCCTAAAGAAAGTTCTGTATCACAGGTGGTAACATGCCATAAACCTTAGCCTGCCTAATATATTAACTTATGGCTATCTTGCTTAAACATATCTACCAGGCTACTATGCAAGCCTCAGCTGTATGACATGTATAACCACCAATGATGGCATCAACATGAGGTAGGAATAATGCAACAATAACAATAATCATGTAATTAAGGCATCATAATAATAATAGAATGGGATTAACATAATGTCATAGAATAATAGTGAATAAATCATCATTATAATGAGGAAAGTAGATTTTAAAAGGCCCATATGCATAAATCCCAGGCCTCTTCAAAGAGGTGGGGAGGGGCAGGGTGAGAGGTGGGCTGGGACAGTGCCAGAAATCGCTGTCCCAAAGACTCGCACGCCAGCAGCCAGCCAGCACGCACAACTTACTTCAGCCTGGGGACCTGAAGTAAGTTGTAAAAAAAATAAAATAAAAGGTAGGGTTTAAGGGGTAGGGTGGAGAGGGGAAGAGGGTGAGAATTTAGGTAGGAGGCTAGGGAAGTTCCCTCCCAGTCCGCTCCTTAATTGGAGCGGACTGGGAGGGAACTTGGGGAGGCCAGATAGCTTTGCCGCTCATACATTTACCAAATTAGGCCCCCTGCGCGCTGTCTGAACCACGCATAGCCCACAGATTTTATAATGTGCACGCCGGTACACGCATGTTATAAAATCGGCGCATCCATGTATGCATGCACATGGACGCATTCGCACACATTATAAAATCTACCCCATAATGAAGAGAAAAAAATGGAGAATCGTAACAGGAAATATATAGGGGTGATAAGAAATAAGGAAATGTAGTTCTCACGTGGTGCATGCTGTAGAAATATGAGGTAGGGACATCATTTCAGACTTGAGGTAGAGTATATGTCTGTGTAACCCTCCTTTCCTTTGTCTGGAAAGTGAGACCTTCTCCATGTGTCTCATCAGGGCCCTTACTCTTTTGAGGAAAGTGATTAAAAATAGGATGTGGGCTATGATCACCATGGTTAGGGCAGGTAAGGCATAAGACAGTATATAGTCAATTTGTAAAATATTTTCATCTCTGGAATCATCATTGTAATCAGCAATTTCTGCTGTGTCTTGGTCTACTGACAGTTCCACAGTATGAGAGTCTTTATAGCCTAAAAGGTATACCATTTTTTCATCAAAGTTGATTTCATGGTCCTGGAACACATCTAGGATTTCCACCTCTGTGTTATAAACACCGGCCGCGGCAAGCCGCGACCGGGACCTACCGCTGTCCCCAGGGGCCGGACAGAGCGTCGGCAATAGCGAGGTTCCTCAGCAGCAGCTATCAATTCGAGATGGCCGCGGCGTTTCTCCCCGCGTGGCTAGCTCCGCCCCCTGTCAGCTGCTAGGGCCGCGCGGGCGGCTCTGGCTGAGAATTAAAGAGACACTCACAGGATGTGAGTTAGCCTCTTCCTGTTGCATCCTGATTGGCTGGGACTATTTAAGCAAGGTCTGTGCCCTCAGACCTTGCCTTGTCTTCTTGGCTCCTGGTTCCTGTTTGTCTTCCTGTGTTGCTTCCTGGTTCGGCTGACGTTTCCTCTGGTTCCTTGACCTCTGGCTTGGCGACGGACTATCTCTGGCTCTTGATTCCTGGACTGGCTGCGGACATCTCTGGCTCTCGACCCCTGGACTGGCTGCGGACATCTCTGGCTCTTGATTCCTGGACTGGCTGCGGACATCTCTGGCTCTCGACCCCTGGACTGGCTGCGGACATCTCTGGCTCTTGATTCCTGGACTGGCTGCGGACATCTCTGGCTCGCGACTACTGGACTGAACTTCTTTAAGAGATCCTCGTGGTTGGCTCCTCGACCCGCTGAAGGCGTCAGCAATTGTTTTCTCGACCCGCTGGAGACGCCAGCATCTGGATTACACGACCAGCAGGAGGCGCCTGCATCCAGATCTTCTTCACTCCTACCTGCAACTCCGAGGATCGGCCTCGCCTACCAACGGTGGCCTAATCAGTCATCATCGGACCAAGGGTCCACTTCTCTGAGCATAACACTCTGTGGGAACTGGGTCTGCTGCTAGGTAGTATAAGGACACACCCCCTACAGTAACAATTGAATTCTTAGGTTCTGTGACTAAAGAAACATTACTGGGTAAGGGATCCTTACTGATAACATCATGCATGTTAGAAATAGCAAGCTCTTTCAGAGGGTGCTAACCAACCAAACATTATTTACAACAGCAACCTTGGTTGTGGAGAATTCATCAGTCTCGAATCTTCCCTTAATAGTTACATTAATAGAAAAAAAGTACAGAAACAGCTAACTGAACACCTAGACAATAACAACATACTGTATCCATCACAACATGGATTTCACAAGCAATTCAGCACTGAGACACTACTACTCTCCCTAACAGATAACATTCTAAGAGGTTTTGATAGCGATAAACATTGCATTCTATTAATGCTTGACTTATCAGCAGCATTCAACACCATAAACCATAAAATACTACTAAAAAGACTAGAAGAAATTGGACTACACAGCAAAACAATAAACTGGTTTAGTTCAAAGCTAAACAATAGATTATTTCAAGTCCAGATCAACAACGTATTATCAGAAAAAATCAAACTTGAAACAGGAATACCGCAGGGATTAGCCCTGTCCGCAATACTTTTTAACATTTACATGCTACCCTTATGCCATCTACTAGCAGGTATGGGAATCATACATTACATATATGCAGATGATATTCAATTAATTTTACCAAATGAGGACACATTAGAGAAAACATTAAACCTAGCGAACATGTACCTAGACATTATAAAACAACTACTAAACCAAATGGAACTTGTGATTACTATTGAAAAAACAGAATTTCTACACTTAGAACGAAAAAATATCGAAATCATCCAAACTCCAATAATACTCAAAAACAACCAGAAAATCAAACTAGCTGAAAAAGTATGGAACCTTGGCATAGTAATGGATCCAGAAATCAATCTAAAACAACCCATATCGCTAAAAGTAAAAGAAGGCTATGCAAAACTCATGACCCTCAGAAAACTAAAACCACTACTAACACCAGCTGATTTTAGAACAGTACTTCAGGCACTGGTTTTCTCCAGCACTGACTACTGTAATGCTCTTTTACTCGGACTCCCAAATACAACACTAAGACCACTTCAAATACTACAAAACACAGCAGCTAGAATACTAACCGGAAAAAGGAGGGACCATATAACTGAAACTCTAGCTGAATTGCATTGGCTTCCTATTGAACACAGAATAAAATACAAAGCCTTATGTACCATACATAAACTAATACATGATGAAAAATCGGACTGGCTAAACACAGCACTACGAGTGCACGTCCCACACAGAAACCTGCGTTCAGCAAACAAAGCTCTCTTAACCATTCCTTCAGTAAAGACAGCGAGACTAACACAAGTCAGAGAAAGGGTCCTATCTTTAGCAGGCCCCGCTTTATGGAACACTATGCCTCTAGAGATCAGACTACAAAGAGATCTCAAAACCTTTAAGAAAGTTTAAAAACATGGCTTTTCAAACAAGCATTTTCTAAAGAGAATGGAGAATAGAAAATATACAGGAAAGGCAGAAGAGCACCAACACACACAACCTACATAATTATATAACACAGAGAATGTGATTTTTTTACCTGTAAATAGTACCTGACAGGTACACTTGGTCATGAACTACATTACTAATAAATCGATTGTTTTTGTATTATGATATATTGTAACCGAACCTTGTGGCACCTGTCAGAATGTACGATAGTACCATTCACCAACCTTAATTTATGTGCCTACATGTAAACCATTGCAATGGTATTTAACTTAGCGACGGTATAGAAAAGTTTTTAAATAAATTAAATTAATAAATACTTTGTCATGGTAATCTTACATTTCTCTGACGTTATCCGAGGACAAACCACACAGAGCTTCTGTAGTATCCTTAAGGAAAGGTTTACCGGAACATAACCAATGTATGTCTTTTGTTGGCATAGGCCTAAATTAGGAACTAAATATTGCTGTGGGTTGTCGCTCTGATAGGCTAAAAGGGCAAGGGTGTCTACGCGCAGGTACACATTGTCTGACCAGGTATCTACATTAATTACTTGTTTCAATTGGTAAACATTCTCAGGTAAAATGAAAGGCAAATTTAAAACATACGCAACCTCCATATTCTCAATGTCCACATACAGAGATATAGCAATTCCCATATGATAAGCAATCTGGACCTGGATAGGCTCGATGTTACATCCGGTAAATTTTAGCGAAAGCATCTGTAATAACATCTGGAGAGACTAGATAGATTGGAATATGTCCTTTCATTAAGTTACTCGTACTATTGTCCACCTCTTTAAACAAGTCATTAGTGAGAGCTTGAATGGGCTAGATAAAAGTGCGGTCTTCGCTCAGCATGGTTTTAACGGTGGTAATGTCCTCTCGGTTATGCTCAATTGCTTGAGAATGTAGGTTAACCAAGGTGACAGTGTTACTTAGTGTTTTGCCTTAAGAAATTAACTGTTCTTGTTGGTGTCATATCTGTTTAGAGATACTTTTCATATTGTCCTGCAACTCTTTAACAGTGTTCTGCAAATTTTTCACGGAAACTGCATTGGCAATGGACATGGATGCACCAAGGAGGGGGGGAACCCAGGGCAGAAAAGATAATAGATCTAGCAATTAGTACAATAAACCTTTTGGGACGGTCTAAATCTTATCTAATGGCCTGGATCATAATTTTTACCAATTGGCTAAGAATGTTCTGAACATTCTGGGTAGTAAATTTCAGATGATCCTCGAGCCAAGCTTTAGTTGCAGGCAAATGCATATTAATGAGGTTAAAATGTTTCTGGATCACATGTTGGGGGTCCAGCAACACAAAGATTTTCTGGGTAACAATCTGGGACTGTGTGATGAGGAAGCCAGAGGTGTCTTGTATCATGATGCTGGAGAAAGGACCAGGCTTGACCAGCTTGTCAGCTTCTGCTCCTGTGATCAGCAGCACTAGGACAATCGCCCTCAGGGACTGGCTTGTCATCTGAAAAACAATAGAGAGCTACTCTTCTGCTTTATTGTTAATAACAGTGTCACTGGAAACAGCATTTTGATCTACAAATTCACAAGGGTGACAACGTCCGAGCTGGTTAATGTGGACCCATTTAAGGACATCTTCACCATTAGTACTTGTCTTATTTTGAGTAAGATACGTGACTTTATCCACAATTACAAAAGATCCTTTCCAGCTAGGCAAAAATTTGCTTTCTTTGGCTTTAGTTTTTACTGTAATTATAGTAAAAGACCTTGTCCAAATTTTATACTCGTTAAAGGTTGATTTTAAGTCATAATATGCTTTTCTACCTCTGACATTTGTCTCCAAATTCTTTTGGGCAAAGACAAAAGTGTTTTGCAAATGTTTCTGCAGATGGGTAACATCTTCATGAGCAGTTGTAGCACTAGCCAAATTATTATTGTGTTCTACTGCATCCCTTTCTATCTTACCTTTCACCTTGCAGAAGAGGGACTCGCTCATGAATGAGTCCTCACTATTGAGCATCATGGGTACCTATGTTTTGTGTGCCTGCTAGCTGGACATACACTGAAATGGCATCTCCACTCAGGTGTATGTCGGTCAGCTTCCTGGGGTGTACCGGGTGTGTGTTGTTGGTTACAGGTAAACTTACCTCCTGAGTTCCTGAGACCGCTCGGCTCTGGTCAATTAAAGTTGAGTTTTTTTAGGCAAATCTCCATTCGATCACTAACTAGGGCAGTGCTGAGTATGGTCTCCTTTTTCAAGAGGATAACATTGTCATTATTATCTCTCCATTCTTTGGGCTGTCTGTACCAAAGAACTAGTAGGGAGGGATCTGCTGATCTCTGAAAATTTATTCTGAGGGTAGTCTTTCTGCTCTACTGAGAAGGAACTACGGGCCTCCTTCCCCCTTTGAACCACTCCATATTGGAGAGGATACATGACCCTGAGTACATATAATCAAGGATGGGGGGCAGTTTTATTAGGAGTTAATTCCCAATTAGGAACTCCACACCAGGGGTCTTGGTGATCATAACTGGGTGCTTCACTTTCATCTTCCCTATCTGAAGGGTGAGCCATGCCTTACCTCTGACCTCAACAGGCATTCCTCCATATGCCCCTAAGTCCACTTCGCACAGGACTACTCTTGGAGTGGACCTACTCTTTAAGGAAGCAGAGAGCTAGTTAAACAAGCTCTGTGTGATTAGGGTAACCTCGGAATCCATACCTAGGAGCCCCTAGGTATGCATTCTGATGGAGATTGTGTAGCAGAGTCCCTGAGGCTTCAATTTCACTAAGAAATACTTATCATTCCTGACAGTCCACATCCAGAAGGGACACAGGACTCTCCTGTGGCTGGATGTCACCTGGAACTGTAGAGGTATAGGCATCTTTGGGTTCGAACAGGGAAGGCTCCTGGCACTTATGCTAGAGACCTGGAGAGGAAAAACAGGATCGGTTAGTTTGCATACTATGGGAGGACCCAGAGGCACTGGAGCCCTCTTTTGGTGTGCTAGGCCCGGTGCCACTCTTAGATTCCTCAGACTCACTTTTTTCTGGGGAACCTTTTCTGGCGAAGCAAGCACACTGTGATTTTGGTCGATAAACTGCTGAATGACGGCTGTCAGCTTGACTAGCTGATTCTCCATAGGAAGCTTCTGGTTATATTTTTGCCGCCACCCCCAGTTGTGATTTCTTTTGGGTGGCTAAGAATCTCCTGCACCCCTTTCTGTGTTAGCTGCTGTGCCATCGGATTGCACCTGGGGAGGAGGTGTCCAGGGCCTGTCAGACTTACGATAAGAAGATAGGGGATTAGTTTCAAAGTTTACCTCTGGACTCGGACTCATGGTGGATACTTGGTTCCTCTCCATCTTATCCTTCTTTTGCTCCATAGGGGCAGACTTCCCTTTATGACAAATGGCATAGAGCTTTTCTGCTTCCTGTACGAGGAAACTTAAGGGCACCTCGCTGTAGAGATATAATGGAGTTCACAGAGTAGGGGGAAGGGCCTCAAAAAAGGGGTTTCGGATTGCACCCTAGTCTGCTTTGGTGGCACAGGGCTCCCCATAAAAGAAAGTCTGCTTTAAGTGGTAGCTAAAAGCTCTGGGACTTCCTTCAGGGCCACATCTTAGATTGTAGGCAGCCTGCCATGCCAAAACGCTGTTAGCATAAGTTCCAAAGTGCTCTTTGAGGGTGAATTCAAATGAGTCTAAGGAGTCTTTTACCTCAGCGGGGATGCTACCTATGTATTATCTAGCTTCTTCACTGAAACTCCGTGGGAGTAGGGTTACTTGGTCTTTTTCAGAATGTGCACCTATTACCTCAAAATATCTAAGTCAGAATTCTCTCTAAACAGAGTAAAATTAATGTATGGAGGAGCTTAATTTGTTTAGTGAGGTTTGAAGTTCCCTCTAGTGTCAGCTGGTGTAAGTCTGTCGGGGTGT
Source organism: Rhinatrema bivittatum (assembly GCF_901001135.1). Classification (NCBI taxonomy): domain Eukaryota; kingdom Metazoa; phylum Chordata; class Amphibia; order Gymnophiona; family Rhinatrematidae; genus Rhinatrema; species Rhinatrema bivittatum. Next base: position 139,170,645 of record NC_042620.1, read on the forward strand.
TGGTCTTTGATCCCAGCCCCTCTTCTGGGAGGAGCAGCTCCCTCTTCCTGTCCCAGGTTGTATAGGGAGGGGCAGGTGTGGTGTGTCTTGCTTTTGTACTGGCGAGAGACTATAGCTGTATTTAGAAGCTTATTATAAGAACCACTTTCCCATATACCACTATATACTTAATTATGTCATTATAATAGACACTACCAGTGCTGAGACATTCATTGTCATATAAATAATCATCTGGCAAAGTTTGGAATTTTTTTCAAAGATTATTTTCTAAATTGCTTTTAAAAACTTATCTGTGCTTAGAAAATATATGTCCCATTCTGACACGGTCCGCGTTTCAAACCAAATGTTTCTGCATCAGGGGGTAACCTTGTTGCGATAATCTGCACTTTTCAGTTCTGCAAAAACCAGAAAAAAATGTTAATAGAAAAATACAAAGCAAGCATTTATGTCTTTACTCACACATTGAATGACAGCGTTTGGATAGATTGGCGACAATTTTACCGGAAGTAATAATTGCATGATTGACATAAATAGGAAACTTCTTTGGACGTCAAGCCAGTGACGTAAGTCCGGCATTACATGATGATCACATTTAAAGACCAGAATGTAATACTCTAAATAATAGAATACCATTCGATCTCTAAATTCAAACTGTTGGCGGCTACTGTATTTAAATGAAAGATCCAAAATTGTTCATGTAAATTAAATTTTTTTATCTGATCTTCCCCTCTAGGAGATTCAATAATTTGTTCAATAATTCTCCAACGTAAATCAGTAAATGTATGATGGAAATCTTCACAATTAGATACTAAGGGGGCTTGTTCCTTCTTAGTAGTAAGACAACTCCAATGTTCTGTGGGACAAGTATGAATCATTCTTTTTGTTCTGCCAATGTATATTTTGAACAAGGGCAAAGAATAAAATACACTACATAGCTGGATCTACAATCAGTAGTTGCAGTAAAATGAATAGTGTGGTCCGACTGTGGATCACGCCATTGAGTGCCCGTAGTACTGATAGAACAGAAGGAGCAATTGTTTTTTTCTGACTTAGGATCGTGAAGTAAGGTGGGAGGGCTGTTGGAAGTGTCCTGTAGCACAGTCTTTCAGCAGTATCAGAAAGGGCTGCACTCTGGGACAGGGTCCCTTCCCCAGTACCCGTTCTGTAGGACAGGCTACCCTCTTTTCGTTCAACATCTTTTTTTTACTTGGCTGAACTTCTGGCAAAACTCCCGTGTCAGAAAAGAAATTCAAAGGATATCTCCTCCTTTGAGATTCTTCCACTACTCAATAAAACTATCATTGAGACCCCATTCTCTGTAACCACTTCTCCAAGAATTTCTTCAGGAATTACAAAAGCTTTACTCATTTGGGAAGAAAACCCTGCCAGGAGTGAGAGAGAATACTTACCATTCCCAACACTTTCAGCTCAGCTTCTGACAGAAACTGTGCTGGAAGCATAAGTTACCCTTTAGTTTATTCTTTAGTAGTGTTCAGCACTTGAAGCCTAAGCTGTGGGGTAATTTACGTTTCCAGCACAGATTCTGTCAGAAGCTGGGCTGGATTTGACTGGAGCAATACCTACCTCATTCCTGGTGGAGGTTTAAGTGTTGCAGGGGGGATGGCCTGTTGCAGGGGGGATGGCCAGCCTATGACTTTTCGAATTTGGGTTGGTGGGATACCCGATTTATGTTAGAGAGGAAGGAGGAGGTTGGGGGTTCCCGATCTGCAGAACCTGGTACGATTTAAACATTTAGGAGGGGGTTGGGGGTACATGGCCCAACAATACCATCTATAAAATTTGGTAAGGGGAAAGGAGGAAATTGTGCCACATGCCTCTTATTTTTATTTTTGTTTGGCAGTACTTCTTAACCAGAAATATTCAGTTAATTAAGTAGTTATCCAGCCACTCGAGGTTGGATAACTTTAGATCTGCTCTAAAACAAGCCTAAAGTTATCTAGCTGGATAGAGCTGAAATTCAGCTATGGGGGTCATTTATCAAAATGCACTAAGGCGTTTTCGCATGCGTTAAGGGCTTATCACATGCGTTATGCTCTTAACACATGCGAAAATGCCTTTAACGCATGCGATAGCACCATATCGTATGGTGCGATGCAAATTCGAAAAAAAGGAGGAGTTAGGGGTGGGAATGGGCTGGGTTTGCCAGTCTGCGAAGTGCTATTGCACAGACTTAATGCTGATTTTAACTACACCTTTTTTAGTAGTGTTAAGTCATGTGATAGCTTGTGTTATGGGGTGGTAAGGTGTTAGTGCATTTTGTGATGTCTCCTGAAAGGCCTGTTTTAGTAGGTTTGAAGCTCCTGGAGCACTAGGAGAGAGAGAGAGAGAGACTAGCCATAATGCCCTCTCCCTAGATAGGTATTTGTATCCCTATGGGAGACCCACCTAGTAACTTGAGGTGAGGTTTAGGTATTAGTGTAGGAGGTTAGGGGCCACTTTGACATTCAACATGAGACGTATGAACAGAACAGTGGTATCTTGTGAAGATTTGGTGACCTACAGAGAGAGGAAACTCACCCAAAGATGAGATTTGTGCAATGTTCTCTCCACCTAGCTTGATGTTACCCAGGTAGAGTGTCCATCAAGCTAGGTTGAGAGAACCTTGCACAAATATCATCTTGGAGTGAGTTTCCTCTCTCCGTAGGTCATCAAATCTTCACAAGAGACCACTGTTCTGTTCGGTCGTCTCACGTTGAATGTCAAAGTGGCCCCTAACCCCCTACACTAATACCTAAACCTCACCTCGAGTTACTAGGTGGGCCTCCCATAGGGATACAAATACCTATCTAGGGAGAGGGCATTATGGCTAGTCTCTCTCTCACTCTCTCTCTCTCTCTCTCTCATTCTCACTCTCATCCCAGTGGTTGTATGCAGAAAATACAACAGGTCTGGCACTTATTGCAAAGTCTGAAAACGTTATCGCACTTTGCGTTAACTTAGCTCTTCACATAGGTAATTAGCGCAAATTGCAATAAACTGTCTATTAGCATAAACCACACCCCTTTTGCTATCGCATGCGATGATAAATCCAGGCCTAAGTTAGTTGGATTACTTAGATATGACCCCAGAATGCCTATTTTTTATCCAGCTACATTTTAGCCAAATAAGGCATTATCTGGCTATCATCAAGTCAAATAATTGGCTCCGTATTGCAAAACTGGCCATTTAGGAAGATAACTTGGGAATTATCCATCTAAATGCTTTGAGTATTGACCTCGTTTGTTCATGCTGCTCTCCCAGGCTTTCTTTTCTCCTGAATGCTGAGTCACTTTCCTACCTGAAAGGCCTGGCGAATTCTGTGCATGGGCCCAAGTCACTTTCCCAAGGCAGGAATAGCTTTGTATTTCCTCTCTTCTGGAACTTTCCCCTGTGAAGAGATCAGGCCCACTGGCACCCTTCTGTGGAGAAATGGGTACCATAGATTCCACCCCCATGGAATCCCAGTAGAGCTAAAAACATGGCTGTTCAAAAATACATATAACTTAACTTAAAAACATCAGAATGTAGAGAACTACAATAATAAGAAAGACAAGCTGTATTAACTGAAGCTCAAGGAATAAATCTAATGGGTGAATGTAAGAATCTCAGCACATCATACTGACTAACATGAATTTTGTTATACTATTATATGCTCTGTACTTCTCACCTAATATCCTAGATCTTTAGTTAATAAGTAATGGAACATTTCATTTGATTGCTACTATTGCCTATTAATGAATACTACCTCTGTTATGCGCCTTTATTTGTTGATCCATAACTGTGAATGATACTTTTGTAAACCGTTGTGATCTTTACATGGAATGATGGTATATAAAATGTCTAAATAAATAAAATAACTAAATCTGCGCTCTGTCATCACTGGGTAGAGTTCTTTTATTCAAATTCAAAATCTCTCCCATTGGGGGAATGGCACAGCTGCTTACCACACCTATTTATGCTGACCTCCCAAACAGGGCCAAGGTCTGTTAAGACCACTGACTAACTTACTAGCACAAGCAATGCTCAATTTCCTGTCGTGTAGCCAGATGGACTCAGAACAAGTGGGTATAGTGTGCTCGTGCTAGCAGTTGGAGAAGGATCTGACGTCAGCACGGGTACATATACCCCCACAGGAAGTGAAGCACTTCAGTAATTGCTGTCTCCAAAGCAGTTTGGAGAGCCTGCACGCTTGCTGAGCGTGTTTCCAATCTACTTTCTATTTTCTACTTTCTACCTACTAAATTTCTACAGGAACATCGAACCCCGCACTCCTGCGGTGATACCCTTGGGTCCCTCCCCCAGTTGAGTTTCCCGGGGTGATTTCCGCGATCCCTCGGAGGTTTAGGCCTCGGTCCGGTGGCCGAATCGCGGCAGGGACCTAGCCCCCGAGCAAGAAGGGCTTGGGTCGGGCTGAGAGGCGCCTCGGTCCCGGCGTGGACCTAGAGGCAGCAGGTGCATTTCCTCAAGCGCGGCGGTAAAGGTATTTCCCCTCTCCCCCCGCAGCCGGAGACCGCCCGGGTTCCAGCCAGGAAGCGCCGAGGATCAGGTAAGGCGTATATCTCTTACTTTTGGTCTCCGAGGTACGAGGATCGGTGGCGTTGCCTGTATGCGCCACGCCGCGGAGGTCGCCATTTTGTCGGCCTTGTTTAAGGTATTGAGCGCCCATAATGGGCGCCTGTATCGTATTGAGCGCATATTTGCTGATCGCTTCTTATTGAGCGTATATTGTATATCATTTAGCATATATTACTGACTGCATATTATTGAGCATATATACATATATATATATATATATATATATATATATATATATATATATATATATATATTGTATTGAGCGTATATTGCTGACCGCATATTGTTGAGCGCATATTGTATTAAGCGTATATAGCTGCCGCTTATTATTGAGCGCATATTGTAATGAGCGTATATTGTAATGAGCGTATATTACTGACCGCATATTATTGAGCATATATTGTAATGAGCCTCCGGGCAGTCCGGTTCAGGCGGACCCTGATGTTTCAGAGGGCGAATCCGAACCCTCTGAGGAGGGGAAACTTCCCTCAGGGATTGAGCCATATCGAACCATGAGGCGGTTCTTTCCCAAGGAAGATCTCTCCGACCTAGTATCTCAGTGCCTAGCGGAGTTGGCTATTACAGGCCCCAGCACTACGGTGCCATCTACACAGAACCCTCTGCTGGAGGGTCTTCATCCTACAGCCAGCCATTTCCCCTTCTTGCAAGCCGCACAGCAACTGATAGACCTGGAATGGGCTGCACCAGCGGCCTCATTCAAAGGGGGTCGGGCCCTGATGGGCATGTACCCCCTGGATCCGGCAATCAAGGAGATGCTGGCGTGCCCTCAGGTGGACGCCTTCATTAGCGCGGTGGTCAAGCGCACTACCATTCCAGTTGGGGGGGGGGCAGCCCTCAAGGAACCTCATGACCGGTGACTGGACGCCATCCTGAAACAGACTTTTGAGGTGGCAGCTCTATCTTTGCGAATCACAACCTGCTGCACAGTGGTGACGCGTTCCTGTTTGTCACAGGTCAGGAACAATGCTCCCGCAGCAGACATGGAGTCCGCTCTCTCGTTCCTCATGGATGCCGCATCCGACCTAGTCCGTACAACAGCCAAGGGGATCTCATCTTCTGTAGCTGCCAGGAGGCAGCTCTGGATACGGAATTGGTCAGCCGATGCTCCTTCGAAGACACGCCTCACCAGAATACCCTTTAGGGGTTCTCTCCTGTTTGGCAGCGACCTCGATAAACTGGCCAGCACATGGGGTGCCTCTCCAGTACCTCGACTGCCGGAAGACAGGTTCAAAAGGAACCAGCGCGCCTTTCCAAGGCCATCCAGAGGCAGAAGCTCCCAACGCTTCATTCCCTATAGGGGTCGCTACCAGGCACCTCGTCCTCAGGCCAGGAACCAGACCTTTCGGACCAAACAGCAGAAGAGCTTGTAAACCGGCATGATGTGATTCTATCATGAATGCCGGTATAAAAAAAGCTTTAAATAAATAAATAAGAGGGGAGCCGGCTCGGGTTCAGGGCCCGGCCGCGCTTCCCAATGAGAATCAGCCAATCCATCCGGGGGACGGAGCCATAGGGGGCAGGTTAACCCTCTTCTACCCCAGATGGGTCGAGATTACGTCGGACCAGTGGGTCCTCGCCATCATCCGAGAGGGGTATTATCTGGACTTCCATCACCTCCCTCCGGACAGGTTTGTGGAATCTTCGTGTCCAATGCACAAGAAGGCAGCATTGGAAGCTACCCTGGTGAGGCTCCTGTCCTTGAAAGCCATCATCCCAGTACCTGCATGGGAAATGAATTCTGGACACTATTCCATTTATTTCATGGTACCCAAGAAAGAGGGCACTTTCCGGCCCGTATTGGTCCTCAAGTCAGTCAACCAATACTTAAGGGTCCCGAGGTTTCGCATTGAAACTCTGCGCTCAGTCAAGACCGCAGTACAGCCAGGAGAATTCCTCACGGCCTTAGACTTGTCAGAAGCCTACCTGCATATCCCGATCCATCCGGATCATCAGCGCTACCTACGCTTCAAGGTTCTGGGACGCCATTTCCAATTCCGGGCTCTGCCCTTCAGGTTAGCCACGGCGCCGCGGACCTTCACCAAGGTGGTCGTAGTGGTAGCAGCGGCGCTCAGACGGGAAGGAATCCTTGTCCATCCCTACCTAGACGATTGGCTGATCAGGGCGAAGTCAAGAGAGGAGAGCCATCGGGCAACCAACAGAGTGATCGCCCTTCTGGAAAGCCTGGGATGGGTAGTCAACCTAAACAAGAGTTGCCTACAGCCGTCTCAATCACTGGAATACCTGGGAGTCCAGTTCAACACCCAGGCAGACAAAGTCAGTCTCACCACCAAGAGAAGGTTAAAACTTCAGACGAGTCTCCGGTCCTTGATGGGAGCCAGCCGGCCCATAGCTTGGGATTATTTGCAGGTTCTCGGCCTCATGGCATCCACCCTGGAAGTGGTACCCTGGGAAGGGCCCATATGAGACCTCTACAAAGCTCCCTGCTCTCTCGCTGGAGTCCCCGCTTCCGGAACTACTCTGTGCATCTACCTCTACCAGTCAGAGTGCGGACCCAGTTACGGTGGTGGTTGCAGTCCAACCACACGAGCAGGGGGTCGAAGATGTCCTCCCCCACGTGGATTCTGCTCACCACAGATGCCAGCCTGAGCGGATGGGGAGCACACTGCGAAGAACTCACGGCCCAAGGGCGGTGGAACAGAGAACAAGCGGGGTGGAACATCAACCGCCTAGAGGCACGGGCAGTCCGGTTAGCCTGCCTGCAATTTGCTCACAGACTGCGGAACCGGGCAGTCAGAGTGATGTCCAACAACGCCACCATGGTGGCATACATCAACCGTCAGGGTGGAACCAGAAGCCGACAGGTGTCCCTAGAGATAGCACCGCTGATGGCTTGGGCAGAGGCGAATCTTCAGGACATCTCCGCCGTCCACATTGCCGGATGGGACAACACCACGGCAGACTTCCTCAGCAGAGAAAGCCTCAATCCGGGGAAATGGCAGCTGTCACCTACAGCCTTCCAGATGATTGTGGATCACTGGGGGATTCCGGACATGGACTTATTAGCGGACAGGTCCAATGCTCAAGTACCCAGATACTTCAGCCGCAAGCGAGATCCGTTCTCTCACGGGATCGACACCCTGGTTCAGCCATGGCTCCCAAGGGCCCTGCTATACGCCTTTCCTCCGTGGCCCCTGCAGGGCACCCTTATCCACAAGATTCAGAAGCACCGGGGCCTAGTTCTTCTAGTGGCACCAGATTGGCCAAGAAGACCCTAGTACGCAGACATGAGAAGACTACTGGCAGGGGAGGCCCTTCCCCTGCCTCCTCTCAGGGACCTGCTACGTCAGGGTCCCATCCTCCACGAGGTTACTCGGAGCCGGTGATAGATACACTCCTCCGAGCTCGCAAGTTTTCCACATCCCTCACCTATGTAAGGATCTGGAGAGTATTTGAAGCCTGGTGCGACACTCACGGCACCAATCCACATGCGACCACAATCCCTATTGTTCTGGATTTCCTGCAGGATGGGCTTCAGAAGGGTCTCTCCCTAAGCTCCATCAAGGTTCAGGTGGCTGTGTTGTCTTGCTATGGTCCCAGGAGGGATGGCAAGACCATTGCCACGCATCCAGATGTTTCTCGCTTCCTGAAAGGAGTCAAGCACATTCGTCCGCCACTGAAGTGGCCAGTGCCTTTGTGGAACCTCAACATAGTTTTGGATTTCCTCGCGGGATCCACCTTCAGACCCCTTCGGGGCCTGTCTCTCCGTTCTCTTACTTTGAAGATGGTGTTCTTGCTGGCTGTATGTTCAGCACGCCGCATGTCGGAACTACAAGCGCTGTCTTGCCGTTATCCCTTTCTCAGAATCACTCCAGAGGCTATACATCTTCGCACGGTTCCATCCTTCTTGCCTAAGGTAGTCTCACGATTTCACCTCAACCAGACCATATCCTTGCCAACCACGGCGGGTTTGAAGAAATCTGAAGAAGGGTGTTTGCTACGCCATCTCGACATAGGCAGATTGCTGCCCAGATATCTGGAAATGACAGAAACAGTACGAAAGACGGACCATCTGTTCGTCCTTCACAGCGGGAAGAAACAAGGAGAAGCGGCCTCACGGCCCACCATCGCCCGCTGGATCAAAGAAGTTATCAGAGCGGCCTATGTAGAGGCCGGGAAGTCACCGCCTCTGCAAGTCAAGGCTCATTCTACCAGAGCCCAAGCAGCATCTTGGGCAGAATCTAGGATGCTGTCACCCACAGAAATATGTAAGGCGGCGACATGGTCCTCCCTCCATACCTTCTCCAGGTTCTACAGTCTGGATGTCCAGGCCAGGGAGGACACAGTGTTATAAAACCCAGCCGTGGCAAGCCGCGAACGGCACTTACCCCCATCCCTAGGGGCCGGTCGGACCGCCGGCACTAGGCATCCCGCGGGACTTCTCAGCGGCAGCATTCGCTGCAAGTCCAAGATGGCCGCGGTCTCTCTCCCCGCGTGGCTTAGCTCCGCCCCCTGACTTCAGCTAGGGCCGCGCGGGCGGCTCTGGTCCCAGATTTAAAGGAACACTCACCGGATATGAGCTGGTTCCTTCCTGCGGTTCCCTATTGGCTGGGGACTATTTAAGCAAGGTCTGGACCTCCAGTCCTTGCCTTGTCTTCTTGGCTCCTGCGTTTGTTTTGTTCCTGGTTCCTGTTTGTCCTCCTGAGCTGTTTCCTGGTCCGGCTGACGTCCCTTCTGGTTCCTTGATTCCTGGCGTGGCTGCGGACTTCTCTGGCTTCTGACCCCTGGACTGGCTGCGGACTTTTCTGGCTTCTGACCCCTGGATTGGCTGCGGACCTCTCTGGCTTCTGACCCCTGGACTGGCTGCGGACTTCTCTGGCTTCTGACCCCTGGACTGGCTGCGGATCACCCTGGTTCACGACTTCTGGATTGGACTTCTTCACGAGATCCGCGGGGTTTGCTCCTCGACCTGCTGGAGGCGCCAGCATCTGGATTACACGACCTGCAGGAGGCGCCTGCGTCCAGATCTTACCCTTTCCATCTGCAACCCCGAGAATCAGCCTCACCTAACGACGGTGGTCTACTCGATCATCGTCGAACCAAGGGTCCACCACTCGGTTCATAACAGTGATCTTACCCTTTCCATCTGCAACCCCGAGAATCAGCCTCACCTAACGACGGTGGTCTACTCGATCATCGTCGAACCAAGGGTCCACCACTCGGTTCATAACAGTAAGACAAGGCCATGGACCCGGCGGAGGCCTCTGCTCTGCGGGCCATTCCCGGCCTGGCTCAGAAGATCATGGAGCAACAGGGTATGCTCGAAGCCATGGCCGCCTCCATGGAGCGGCTCAACGCTCGACTAGATGCGGTGGTAGCCAGCCAGCCCAGTGCATCAACCATGGCTCCACCGGTTGCTCCTGCTCCATTTTCAACGTCCAGCAGCCTTCGTCCAGTCCTTCCACTTCCAGCACCACCACGATACGCCGGAGATCCCCGTCTCTGTCTGGGATTTTTGGACCAATGTACTATGCATTTCCGGCTACAATCACCCTTCTTTCCAGATGACGCCACTAAAATTACCTACATACTATCCCTGTTGGAAGGCAAAGCCCTCACATGGGCCTCTCCTTTATGGCAACGTTCTGACCCGGTATTACAGAACTACCTCCAATTTATTGAACTATTCCGCACTACTTTCGAAGAACCCGGAAAACAAGCCGCTGCCGCCACGGATTTACTACACCTCCGTCAAGGCGGACGTTCCCTCACGGATTACAACATTGATTTTCGCACTCTAGCCAATGAACTCCACTGGGAAGAGAGAGTTCTTCGGACCATATATCTTGAAGGACTTTCTGCCAAGATCAAGGACGAACTGGCTGCCCGAGAACTCCCGTCCTCCTTAAATGGCACCATCGAACTGGCCACCAGGATCGATCGCAGATTGCAAGAATGAGCACGAGAGGGCGGCAACTGGAGGAGACGGTCTACTTTTTCTCAGATCTCTCCAACCCCCAATCCTCCGCCTCAAGGAGCCCATCCCAGTGAGGGTTCCAGGGACGAACCCATGCAGCTCGGAAGAGGCCCGCTGTCTACAGAGGAACGCTTGAGACGGCGCAGATCGGGGCTTTGCTTGTACTGTGGAGGCTCTGGACATCGTTTAGCTAACTGCCCTATTCGTCCGGGAAACTTCAAAGCCTAGGGACTTTGGGGGGTGTTTCCCTGGGTCAGTTTTCTCCACAACCCCCACTCACATTACCAATCACTCTCCATATGAACGAACATGAATTCTCCACGCTGGCGCTAGTAGACTCAGGAGCCGGAGGAAATTTCATTTTACAAGCACTGGTGGATAAGCTCCACGTTCCAGTTCGACTCTGCCTGCAACCTCTAATCATTTCTTCCATCCACGGGGAACCATTACCCGGCAGAATCACGCATCAGACGGAACCCCTGAATTGTTTTATTGCACCAGACCATTCTGAACAAATTACTTTCTATGTCATCAACAAAGCCATTCACCCTGTGGTACTGGGCATACCTTGGCTGCAGCGCCATAACCCCCAGTTTGATTGGACTTCCTTACGCCTGACACAGTGGGGTCCCGAATGTTCTGGGACCTGTTTCAAGGACTCCGGTTCCACTTCCAATTATGTCTGCACCTCGCCTTTGGGAGAATTACCCTCTTCATATCACCAATTTGCAGATGTTTTCTCTAAGAAGGCGGCTGATGCTTTGCCGCCTCATCGGGCGTTTGACTGCACTATCAAGTTGATTCCAGGTTCTATACCCCCGCGAGGACGAGTCTACCCTTTATCTGCTACTGAGACTCGAGCTATGACCGAATATATTCGGGACAATCTGCAAAAAGGATTTATTCGACGATCCACGTCGCCCGCGGGGGCTGGATTTTTTTTTGTGGAAAAGAAAGATGGGACATTACGCCCTTGCATCGACTACCGAGGACTTAATGCTATTACTATCAAGGATCGTTATCCTTTGCCTCTTATTGCTGAATTGTTTGATCGTCTGCAAGGAGCTCAAATCTTTTCTAAACTTGATCTGCGTGGTGCATACAATTTAGTACGTATTCAAGAAGGGGATGAGTGGAAGACTGCGTTCAACACCAGAGATGGACATTATGAGTACTTGGTAATGCCGTTTGGTTTAACTAACGCACCTGCAGTGTTTCAGAATTTTATTAATGAAATCTTTAGGGACCTGTTATATACTTGCGTTGTGGTGTATCTTGATGATATTTTGATTTTTTCTAAGGACTTACTTACTCATCGTCAACACGTGCTACAAGTACTACAAAGACTCCGGGACCATCAGTTGTACGCTAAACTGGAGAAATGTATTTTCGAAACAGAGTCTTTGCCGTTCCTGGGATACGTTATTTCTAAACACGGGTTTCAAATGGATTCAACTAAATTAAAAAGTATACAAGAATGGACTCAACCGAAGGGGCTAAAAGCCTTGCAGAGATTTCTTGGTTTTGCGAACTACTACCGACATTTTATTAAGGACTTTTCCAAGCTATCTGCGCCCCTCACTGCACTCACTCGTAAAGGGGCTAATATCACTACTTGGCCCACGGCGGCCGAAGAAGCATTTCAGGCCCTTAAGGACTCCTTTTTACGACAGCCCTGTCTTCGCCACCCGGACCCAAGTCGCGCATTTACAGTTGAAGTTGATGCATCCACCGAAGGTGTAGGAGCAATATTAAGTCAGACCACTGTCAAGGGTACGTCTCATCCCTGCTCCTATTTTTCAAAGAAGTTCTCTCCCGCGGAGCGCAACTATGCTATTGGCGACAAAGAATTATTAGCCATCAAACTCGCATTGGAAGAATGGCGACAGTGGCTGGAGGGGGCCCAGCATAAAATCACCATCTTCACTGATCATAAGAATCTGATTTACCTACAACAAGCCCAGCGACTTAACCCACGGCAAGCCCGCTGGGCTTTATTTTTTTCCCGTTTTGATTTTGAGCTCCGGTATCGACCTGCCAGTAAGAATATCAAAGCGGATACACTATCTCGGTCCTTTGTCTGTGAGGATGGCGAAGAGGTGTTACAGACCGTCATTGATCCTGCCCGTATCATTCTGGCACCTACTGTTCCAGTTCCGATAGGAAAGACGGTGGTTCCCAGCCGACTCCGTAACAGGGTTTTGAAGTGGGGACATGATTCCCAATTCGCTGGACATCCTGGACGCAAGAGGACACAGGACCTCCTTCAGCGCTTCTATTGGTGGCCGGGGATGTACAAAGACATTCGGGCATACGTGGACTCGTGTCCCGTTTGTGCCCAACATAAGACTCCAGTGGGAAGGCCGTGGGGACGGCTACAACCCTTGCCGGCACCATCCAAGCCTTGGACGCATATCTCTACCGATTTTGTGGTTGATTTACCTGCTTCTGAAGGACACACAGTGATTTGGGTAGTAATTGACCGCTTCTCTAAAATGGCTCATTTTACGCCCCTGCCCGCTCTTCCCTCTGCTCCTCGGTTGGCTCAACTGTTTATGTCCCATATCTTCCGCCTTCATGGACTGCCGTCCCACATTTCCTCCGATAGAGGTTCCCAGTTCACGGCCCGGTATTGGCGGAGCCTTTGTGCCAAATTTCAGGTTTCCTTGGACTTCACGACCGCCTTCCATCCGCAAGCCAATGGCCAAGTTGAGCGGACTAATCGTACTCTCAAGCAGTTTCTGCGTGCGTATGTCAATTCTAGGCAGGATGACTGGGCGGCTTTGCTGCCCTGGGCGGAGTTTTCCCATAACTACCATCGGTGTATCTCAACCGGCTCCTCCCCGTTTCAAGTTGTGTTTGGCTACCAACATACTCCTCCGGTGCCTCTCCCTCTGGCAGTACCCTCGCCGGCGGCTCAGCTTACTGCCACTCAGTTCCAGCAATTATGGGTGCACACTCGCCGCATGCTCCGCAAAGCGGCTCTTCTGGCTAAGAAGTTTGCTGACCGGCATCGGAGGCCGGCGCCTCTGTTTCATCCGGGCGACAGGGTATGGCTGAGCACCAGGAACATTCGTTTGCGAGTCCCTTCGATGAGATTGGCTCCCCGGTATATTGGTCCTTTTTCCGTGGCCAAGCAGATCGGTCCCGTCACTTATCGACTGCATCTGCCCACCTCTCTGCGCATTCACAATGTTTTCCATGTCTCTTTACTGAAACCTCTGCTCCTCAACTGGCCATCTCGGAAGGCTCCTGTCTCTTCGCCCGTTCAGCTGGAGGACGACCCTACCTATCAAGTCCGTGAGGTTCTCGATGTTCGGCGACGAGGACGTCGTTGGGATTATCTCTTGGCATGGGAAGGTTTTGGGCCTGAGGAGAACTCCTGGGAGCCCGCTACTAATATTCTTGACAAGGGTCTTCTCCAGACGTTTCACACCAACCATCCGGAGAAACCCAAGCCTTCTAGGGGGAGGCCTAAAGGAGGGGGTACTGTTATAAAACCCAGCCGTGGCAAGCCGTGAACGGCACTTACCCCCATCCCTAGGGGCCGGTCGGACCGCCGGCACTAGGCATCCCCGCGGGACTTCTCAGCGGCAGCATTCGCTGCAAGTCCAAGATGGCCGCGGTCTCTCTCCCCGCGCGGCTTAGCTCCGCCCCCTGACTTCAGCTAGGGCCGCGCGGGCGGCTCTGGTCCCAGATTTAAAGGAACACTCACCGGATATGAGCTGGTTCCTTCCTGCGGTTCCCTATTGGCTGGGGACTATTTAAGCAAGGTCTGGACCTCCAGTCCTTGCCTTGTCTTCTTGGCTCCTGCGTTTGTTTTGTTCCTGGTTCCTGTTTGTCCTCCTGAGCTGTTTCCTGGTCCGGCTGACGTCCCTTCTGGTTCCTTGATTCCTGGCGTGGCTGCGGACTTCTCTGGCTTCTGACCCCTGGACTGGCTGCGGACTTTTCTGGCTTCTGACCCCTGGATTGGCTGCGGACTTCTCTGGCTTCTGACCCCTGGACTGGCTGCGGACTTCTCTGGCTTCTGACCCCTGGACTGGCTGCAGATCACCCTGGTTCACGACTTCTGGATTGGACTTCTTCACGAGATCCGCGGGGTTTGCTCCTCGACCTGCTGGAGGCGCCAGCATCTGGATTACACGACCTGCAGGAGGCGCCTGCGTCCAGATCTTACCCTTTCCATCTGCAACCCCGAGAATCAGCCTCACCTAACGACGGTGGTCTACTCGATCATCGTCGAACCAAGGGTCCACCACTCGGTTCATAACAGTGATCTTACCCTTTCCATCTGCAACCCCGAGAATCAGCCTCACCTAACGACGGTGGTCTACTCGATCATCGTCGAACCAAGGGTCCACCACTCGGTTCATAACACACAGCATTTGCGAGGGCAGTCTTACACGGTCCTCGGAAGAGTTGATCTTCTTATGGTTCTTAAGGAAGTCTCTGTTGTGTCTCTGTTGTGTAAAGAAAGTAAGCTGTTTCCAAACATTGTTTGGAGGTAGACAGCGTCTTGGTTTTTATTATTTTGTGTGAGATCACCCGGTGATTTTGTTTGTTGAGAAGTGCCGACTGTTTGAAGACTGTGGGATTTGACGCATCATTTCCGGTAGAGGGATAAAAGGCTCCGTGGATCCGCCATGTTTTTGAATGTCTGTGTCTGAAATCAGACTGTGGGAGAAAGATATGAAAATTAGCCGTTTGAAAAATTTTGCTGATGGAATGGAGTGAAGATTTGAGAATGCATTTCCCCTGAAGCAGGACCTGTTGGTTCGAAACACGATTGTGTTGGGACTTGGGACTTTCATTCAATGTTTTGAGATGAGTATTCTCCTTATTATAAATGAAAATTGAGATCAGGACTTTCATTCATTGCTTGCCAAATGAAATGTGTGTTTACATTGAGCATTCATCCCAAGATATATGATATTGAAGTTGGTCAGCATACCGTGAGATTTTGCATATATTTTAACAAAAATTTCAAAATAAAAAAAATAAAACAAAGTGGATTGAAAATAAAGTAAAGTGACCTATTACCAACACTGAGTTTGATTAATATACAAACTCTGTGAGTATGGGTCCCACATCAAATGATAGAATCATATATTACTTATTTATAATATGGCTATTTGAAATGGCATGAAAGATATACCAGTGAAACCAATTGAGCATTGCTTGTATTACCACTAAAAGGTTTTCTGGAATACACGTAGTGTACATTGGGCTGTGTTTGTGATTGATAACTTACTAGCACACCAGCTCTGTTGAGACCATTGTAGCCATAAAAGTTAAAGCCAATACTACTCATAAGTACGTCAGAATTTGTGATCCCCTTACAGTTGGTATACCGATTTCTTAGTTATCTCACATATCTTAGATATCTCATGATATCCTCTTAGATCGTCTAACAGAGATTGGCATAAAAAACACCGCACTCAATTGGTTCTCATCTTTCCTCCAGAACAGATTCTACAAAGTCAAGATCAACAGCAAAGAATCACCACCTTTCAGATCCACTATGGGAGTCCCACAAGGTTCTTCTTTATCCCCAACATTATTCAACATTTATCTTCTCCCTCTGTCAGCTCCTCTCCAAACTTAATCTTATTCATTATATTTATGCTGATGACATCCAAATCCTTATCCCGATTAAAAATTCTTTGCAAAACACCTTACAATTCTGGAATTCCTGTCTTATATCTATCAATAACCTCCTAACAAATCTTAATTTGATTCTCAATTCCAACAAGTCAGAGTTTCTGCTCATCACTCCAAATGGTAACTACACTGCTCCCTACTCACACACTTTATCTTCCCCAGCCTTTTCCACCCATGTCAGAAACCTTGGGGTCACCATGGACAGTCAGTTGAACTACAAAAGCTTCATTAACAACACCATAAAAGAATGCTTCTTTAAACTTCAAGTATTAAAGAGGCTAAGACCACTCTTATACTTCCAAGATTTCAGATATGTATTACAAGCAATCATTTTCTCGAAGATAGACTATTGTAATTCTTTGCTGCTTGGTTTACCCGCAAACACTCTGAAACCTCTGCAAATGTTGCAAAATGCCACTGCGAGGATCCTAACGAAATCTAATAAAAGGGACCACATTACTCCTATCTTAAAGAACCTTCACTGGCTCCCTATCAAACAAAGAATCCTCTATAAATCCCTATCAATAATCCACAAAGCCATCTATAACTCCACTCCAATGGACCTCACCATCCCTTTACAGCTTCACTCCACCTCCTGTCCGACGAGACAAGCTCAAAAAGGCACGCTAAGAGCCCATCCTCTCAAGACATCACTTAGCAGAAGAGCCCTCTCCACCGCCGGTCCTAAACTTTGGAACTCTCTCCCACCAGACCTTAGAATTGAACATTCGACTCCCACCTTTAAAAAAAGACTAAAGACCTGGTTGTTCAAACAAGCATTCTCTTAATCTTAATCTCAACATCTAAGCTTTGAACTCCATGACAGTCCACTACTTTGCATATATTTATGCTCCTTGCCCTTTGTAAATTATTATTATTTATTTTTCCAAGTTCTAATTACCTTGTTCACTGTAAGACAATATTCTTTATATTGTCAATCTATTGTTATAATGTAAACCGAAGTGATTAGTAACTTTGTTACCAGAACTTCGGTATATAAAACTGTTAAATAAAATAAATAAAAAATAGAACTGACAGGTTAGGCCCTGTCATTGCAAGATTTCCAGAGTCTTTTATTATTATTTATTATATTTGATAAACTGCATATAGAAAAAATATATCCAGGTGGTTTGATTTATTAAAACATTCATAATTAAAATGTAAAATTTTGAAACAGAATTATAAGACAGACAAAATAAATACTTAAATCATCTAGATCAGATGTAGGCAACTCTGGTCCGAGTGCTACAAACAGGTCTGGTTTTCAGGATATCTACAATGAATATGCATGAGATATATTTGAATACAATGGAAGCAGTACATGTAAATCTGTCATGCATATTCATTGTGGATATCCTGAAAACTAAACATGTTTGTGGAACTCAAGGACTAGAGTTGCCTATCCCTGATCTGTACAATATCAACAGCAAAACTTTACAGTAATAGCAAAAATTTGCCCCAAAGTTTGCATAGCTAAGACAAAGCAAAAGAAAAGTGGGAGTATATAATCAACAAAATTCCTCCTTGAACAATGTGCTCCTAGACTCAAATTTTGATTTATTATAGAAAAAAGAGATCTAGGTTCTTATCCTTAACCTATGCAATCAAGGAGTAAGTATTACTTATTTTTATTTTTTTGTTTAAATATATCACCTGTAAAACAAGGTTATCCAGGCAATTTAAAATAAAAGCATACATAATAAATAAAAAATCAATACAATAAAATCAACAAACAAAATGAAAAAAAACCGAATCATTATACTAAGAAGCCAAATACGAACAAATTAAAACAGATGACAAAAATATCAGATAAACATTAGTAAAGCTAACCTAAAACAAAGGCAAACCTTTTGTACACAATACTAAAACTTTAATTATATGCCTGGCAAAATAGCCAAGATTTTTACAGCTGTTCTAAATTTTAAGTAGTTTGTTTTGGTGCAGATATCTATGGGGAGGGTATTCCATAAAACAGATGCCTGGTAACCAAAGGACTCGTGAATAATCTCAAGTCTGATTTGAACAGAAGTGATTTGCAAAACAATCTTTCTGAGATGATCACAAAGCCTTTGTTGGTATGTAAGGGATTATCAACTTAGCCAGGTACATAGGAACACCAGAGCGAAGTGCACAAAAAGTTAGACAAAGGATTTTAATCTAATGTGATAGATCACAGGGAGCCATAGTGTTTGAAGAACAGGTGACACATGGTCAAATTTTCTTAAACAATAGATTACTTTTGTCGCAGTAATTGGAAAATGCTTGGTTGAATAGCCAAGCTTCAACTTTCTGAGCTTCAAATAATTCATCCTTCCCTTCTTAATGATTGACCTGCTACCTTTTTTAAAGCTTATTTTATTCCAAGGAGGAATTTACAATAGAAGTTACCTCAGGAGGTCCCTTCTTTGGTTAAGTGTTTAACTATTTTTGCTGATATGGGGTCCAGCTTAATGGTTTTTACATTAATAGCACCAAATATCTAGTCCCATTTCCAGGAATGTAGAATTCCTAAAGGAAATAAGTTCTATCATATCAACTGGCACACGCTCTCCTGCTAGACTGTCTTCTATTCCGTTTTAAATGTCATTAATAACCTCAGGTAGTTTTATACCTCCTTTTCTTAAACTCACATCAAAGACTGTGAGCTTCCTAGGCAGGTTCATCTCATGTCCATTGTCAGAGGCCTCCAGCTGTGCAGTGGAACTCAGAAAGGATGCTTAAATGATCTCAATTAAAGAAAAGAGCAAAATCCTTGCTGGGCAAACATGGGCAGGTCACAAGCTGATTTCCCACCTCACTTTCTGCAAATTGATTTACTATCTGGTACAATTCCTTTAGATTTTATCTATCTATTTATTTAATAAATTTATATTACTCTGATCTACAAGAGTTCTCAATTATTAGTAACTCCCATTTTATTTTAGCTTCTTTAATAATTGCTTGATAATATTTAATGTTGGCTTTACAGTCAGTATTCTTTATCCAGCAATTATTACTTCACCATTTCCTCTCAAGCTAGTGTGATTGACATCTTTCTTTGGTTAGTATACTTATTTTTAAGTGGGAGCTATCTCGTCCCATGTAGTTGTTAATCTGGAATTATACTCTGGTTCAATATTATCCATGCTAAAATCTCAAATTAAGATCAAGAGAATCATTTTCAGCAACCCACATATGGCTAAAGTTAGGGACAAAGTGCCTGCAATTTTAGCATGAATTTTGAAAGCAGATTTATGCATATAAATCGGCTTTGAAAATTCCTGGTTTAGGTTGATTCACCGTACATGTAGGAAGTCACACTTGCTCCCAGTGGGTGTAACTGTCTGTATATACCTATATGTGGGTGCTTTCATAACTCAAAACTATACATGTATATGCCTTCCCTGCCCCTTGGAATGCCTAATGCAAGTGTAGGGAAAAGTACGTACATTTATTTATTTATTTAACAGCTTTTCTATACCGGTATTCTTGTGAACATCATATCGGTTTACATCGAATAGGTGGGAGAAACTGGGGCAAGGAGGGATATAACTAGAGGGGAAAGGCAGGAGGAGTATGACGGTTAACGGAGAAAGCAAAACAATGAGGTTGAAAAAATTCAAGGTAGAATAAATAGTTAAAATAGATTATCTGAAAATGCGTTAAGATGAGGTAGACGAATCAAGGCCGGGTAAATCAAATCCGATTCGAGGCAGTTGGGGGGAGAGATAATGACGTACATAATAGAGTTCCCCACATACTTTTGGAAAACTAATTTACACATATAAAACCTTTTGTAAAATTACTCCCTAAAGCATGCAGGGCAGGCATTAATTTCTGAGCAGCCCTGAAAAGTGTACAGAAAAGCAGAAAATACTGCTTTTCTGTACATCCTCCGACTTAATATCGTGGCGATATTAAGTCAGAGGAACCAAAAGGTAAAAAAAAAAAAAAATATGCTGGCAGGTCAGGTTAGGAAAACGGATGCTCAATTTTATGTGCGTTCCTTTTCCTAACCTGTGGTTGTTCACAGGTTAGGAAATCGGACACTTGTAAAATTGAGCGCCCGTTTTCCAAACCTGCTGACAGCCACTCTCCTGGGCTTCCGCTGGCAAGGAGGCACTAGGGCCGCATTATTGCCCCTAGTGCCTCCTTGTCAGTGCGAGCCCCCCCCCCCCCTCATTTAAATACGGTATCATGCGCCCAGGAGAGGTGTTAGGAAAGTGGGCACTCAACACTTTACTGTATCGGCCTGTAAGTCTGATTGGGGTACATAATTAAGATTCCTATTCCCATTTAGAAGTGTGCACAGCAGTAGCTTCAAATGCAAAATAAAAATGTATCATAGAATGGACAGACCAGATTACTGGCTGGATCATAAATGAAGTCAACTAAGCCTATATCGCACCTAGAATAAATGCTAAATCTGTTTTTATTTTCAACATTACTGTGATGACTAGCTGCCAGTAATAAAAACTCATGCAATAGAAAGAATATGTAAAAGCTGTTGACCACTTCCTTCATAAGTCTGTAGGAGGTATTCCAGATTTTTGTTGGCTACAAAACTGTGGTTTCCTTAGTTAAGAGCTTGTGGGAGAATCTACATGTCTACAGTTGTGTAGCGTTCTAACTATTGTGGTGTTTCCAGTACTGCTTGCCAGATTTCATGTAGTGCATTAGACCAAAGCCATGCAAATAAACGTTCCAATAATTGTGAACAGATTTGCTTTTCATTGTGTTACAGTGGTTTGGAAGCTCCTTAGACACTGGTCTTTCTTACATTTTTGTCTTGATGATATGGGGCCAAGACGATGTTCATTGTATTGCACTCACATGAGTTTTTCAAATGCTCCTTTATTTCACAAGTAAAGCTTGTCAAAACTTAAGATTTACTTGGAGGACTATAAGAAAGTTTGATTGGGATTCCTTCTTAGATGTACACATTCTTGCATGACTTTGAGTAAATTTTCAAAACTGTCAGAGGTGCACTATTTGCGTGTGTGAGTGGACATGTGACTATTTATGCTAACATTTTATAAACCATGTAACATAGTAATGACTGCAGAAAAAGAGCAAAATGGTCCATCTAGTCTGCCCAGCAAGCTCCCCAAGACAGTAACTGCCGCTTCGTGCAGGTTATCCCCATGTTTCTCTTAAGGGTAGTAACTTTCGCTCCGTGCAGGTTATCCCCATGTTTCTCTTAAGGGTAGTAACTGCCTCTCCGTGCTGGTTAAGCTTTTTTATTTATTCCCATCCTCTAGCCCTTTAGGGATCCACAGTGCGGGAGCCGCACGATTTATAATATACAGTGTATTTCTGCCTCAAAAGTATGTGTGAATGTTTTGGTACATATAAATTTGTAAAGCAGGAACAGTATGCTTTCTCTTCTCATCTTACAGAAATGCGTGCATATATTGAAACCATACATCATAACTCAGAATTAAATGTGGAGGCAGATATTTTATAAAGTATGCATGTACTCTTCTGAAAATACTTGCAAACATATTTGGAATCACCCGTTCTCTGCCTCCACCAGTTCACCTAGACCCTCCAGCACTCACCCAGACCTCCCTCTTAATAACTACAGACAAAAGACAAGTGCAATTTCACTTGCACATGTCAAGTAGCAGCTGTAAACGTATACAGGCAAGTTTGATAATGTATATGTACATACTGCTTACAAAATAGCAACTTGTGTGCATACTTCCAAACCCCATCCTGTAGGCTCCTATACTGCCCCTTTCTTTTCTGTTCCCATTCATGCACTTCATTGCAAGTATATGCATACTCTTGAGGTTTATATAAAATAGCATATACAGACATACTTGCTACTTACTTGTATATATGCTATTTTTAAGCACCCAACCTTCTTATAATTCTTTGAAAATTACTTCCTGTTCAGCTGAACTTAGGTACCTGTGTTTTCAACTGAAAATGTACATAAATTTAGGAGCCTAAATTTAGGCCTGCTATTTATTTTCCTAGATTTAGGATCCTGAATTCGGTACCTACTTCTCAAAATCAGTGTTAAGTACTTAACTTTATTTCCCTGTCCTTACTCCACCCCGATAGCCACCCAGTTTTTAGACCCCTAAATTTGAGTCTACTGAAACTAGGAGCCTAAATTTAGGAACTCAGTCTTAGTACATTTTCAAAAGGACTAATTTAGAAACTCCAAACTTTAGGAACCTAAACTCTTGGATAATTGGCCCCCATATAGCAAATTTGTACTCTGATTTAATGTAGCAGTAGTAGCAACAGAGTTTGGGGTGCTTCTCTTGTCATTTATAACTAATAAATCACCAAGATTCTCCTCTTCATCCCAGGACAAGCAGGATGCTAGTCCTCACATATGAGTGATGTCACTGACTGAGCTCTATCATGGAAAACTTTCTGTCAAAGTTTCTAGAAACTTTTGACTGGCACACTGAGCATGCCCAACATGCCATGATCCCTCGAGCCACAGGGGTCTCCCTTCAGTCTTCATTTTTCCGCGCTGCAGTTGGCAGCGCGGAGAAGGAGCCCTGTGTGTGAACTTCGTCATACAATCTTGTGTAGAAAACCAATTAAAATCCCTCACTTCTCATTCCCCACATCGGGCTCTCTCTTCGACCACCGGCCGGTGAGTTCAGTTTTACTTTCGACTCGATTCGAGTTAAAAAAAATTTTTATGGTCACAAAGCCATTGACGGCTGTCCTGGTAATTATGGCCTCAGGATTTAAAAAATGCCCTAAATGTAATCGAACTATGTTGATTACTGATCCACACCTTGAGTGTGTCTTATGTTTAGGACAATCCCATGATGTTTTTTCATATCCAAAACACACAGAAATGACCACCAAAAGGAAGAAAGGCACATCAGGAAAAGATGGAACATTTTTTCCACATCCAGCTAATGCCTTCCATGTCGACGTCAACTCATATGTCTCCAGCCGGAGCGTTGAAACGCTTAGTGATCCGAAATCGTCAAGTGGAGGGCTCGGGAAACCGGTTGTCACCGACCCCCGTCTGCGGCATCGACAAAATCAACGTCCAGGCTTGAAAAAGCCACCGAACATCGTTTAAAACATCGACATTGGAATCGACACACTTGATTCCAGAGGCCCTGTTATCAGAACAACCAGGAGCCAAAAGACCTCATCTACAAGAGTCACGATTGCCTACTACCCCAAGGCGTTCCCCACCTCTAGAGGTGCCGGACATCGAGCCACCACAGGGCCTTGTGCTAGAGCCGATGACACCTTCACTGCCACCACCTACAACTGCTCTGACTACACCAGCTATAGAGGAGGAACTGAGCGGATTCATCTGCCAGGCAGTGCGAGAAGTGCTTCAGGACTTACATCCATCAACACTGATGACTTCTCTGATGCCGGTGCCCTCACCGAAGCAGACACCATTGTCGATGCCGGTGCCATCCCCGATGCTGGGACCATCACCCATACCATCACCATTCCCGATGCCGGTACCTGTACCACTACCAGGGACTCCAGTACAATCATATGTATCGATTTTTCAACCTCTAATGGAAAAACCTGATGCCCTCATCGGTGCTATACCTTTACAACCTGTCCCTACTAAACCAGCAGGTATGGGAGATATTTCTGGTACATCCCCATTACACGAACCTCAACCAGGACCTTCAGGACTGTCCAGACCAGTTATACCATCGATGCCACCGAGGCCTTCTCCTGCTTCTCCTTCCAAGCATACACCATATGATTCCTGGGAGGATAGAAACACTGATTCCTTGTCAGAAAGCTTTATGTCTGAACCATCTCCTCCTGAAGGAAGAAAGAAATCACCTCCAGAGGACTTATCCTTCACTACTTTTAGAAAAGATATGGCAGACACCATTCCTTTTAAATTAGTGTCTGAGGAGGATACAAGACAGCAAACCTTAGAGGTTCTTCAATTTGTAGATCCCCCTAAGGAAGTCCTAGCCATCCCTATTCATGAGGTCCTGGTAGAGTTACAACAAAGATTGTGGGAACATCCATGTTCAGTCCCGCCAGGCAATAGAAGAATGGACACCACATATCTAGTACAGCACATCCTTGGTTATCAAAAAGCACAACTACCACACCAATCAGTAGTGGTCGAGTCGGCTCAGAAAAAATCTAAAAGAGTACGACCTCATTCCTCTACCCCACCAGGGAAAGAACATAGATACTTGGACACTCTAGGAAGGAAAGTCTTCCAAGGAGCAATGCTTAATTCCAGGATAGCGTCTTACCAACTTTACATGACGCAATACTAGAGAAATCTCTGGAAACAAATGCAACAGCTCACTGATTCCCTACCTCAGCAGTATCAGGATGCAACTAATGCAATTATCCATAAAGGATTAGAAGCTGGAAAACAGGTTCATGCTGCATATGACAGTTTCGAAACTTCTTCAAGAGTGGCAGCTTCTGGAATTAGTGCACGCCGTTCGGCCTGGCTTAAGGCCTCTGACCTTAGGCCTGAGTTCCAAGACAAGTTGGTAGACTTGCCTTGCGTGGGCGACAAACGTTTTGGATCAAAGGTTCAGGACGCTGTGGCACAACTTAAAGAACAAACAGAGACACTGGGTCAATTATCTGCTATCCCACAAGACTCTTCCACAGTGTCATGCCGTCACCCACAAAAAGATACAAGGAAGCCGTACTACAGGCCAAGAAGGTACTATCCACCAGCACCTCGGGGCAGATCCTCCTCACCACAACAAAGATCTCAGCCCAGACAACCTAAAACCGCTAGGCTTCAACCGCCACCACAAACAGGCCCAACTGCAGGTTTTTGAGACAAAGCCAGAGAACAGCAGCCAACTCAACAACCCCAACCCAACCATACTAGTAGGAGGTCGAGTCTCCTTCTATTACAACCATTGGTCAAGGATAACAACAGATCAATGGGTACTCTCCATTATATCACGGGGTTACCAACTCAATTTCCTATGAATTCCAAAAGACTCTCCACCA
Source organism: Rhinatrema bivittatum (assembly GCF_901001135.1). Lineage (NCBI taxonomy): Eukaryota > Metazoa > Chordata > Amphibia > Gymnophiona > Rhinatrematidae > Rhinatrema > Rhinatrema bivittatum. The sequence continues at coordinate 139,195,780 of NC_042620.1, forward strand.
AAGTCTTTTTGGATAAACAAAGATCACATCACTCTTCTGCAAACAGAATTATCCACCCTTCTGAGAGCCAGGGCCATGGAACCAGTTCCCCGGCCTCAGCAGGGCAGAGGATTCTACTCCTGTTATTTCCTCATTCAAAAGAAAACAGGAGGCCTACGCCCCATACTAGACCTCCAAAATCTCAACAAATTTCTATGAAAAGAGAAATTCAGGATGGTCTCTTTATACACCCTGCTTCCCCTTCTTCAAGCAGGAGACTGGCTCTGTTCTCTGGATCTACAAGACGCTTACGCTCACATTCCCATATTCCCTCCTCATCGCAAGTTCCTGCGATTCCTAGTGGGTCATCAGCATTTCCAATACCGGGTTCTACCATTCGGACTTGCCTCAGCACCCAGTGTTCACAAAATGCCTAGCAGTAGTAGCAGCACACTTACACAAGGAAAGTGTACACGTTTTTCCCTACTTGGACGACTGGCTCATCATAAAGCAATCTCAACAAGGAGCTCTTGCTTCTCTCAGACTAACAATCAATCTGCTCCACTCGATGGGTTTTCTCATCAATTACCAAAATTCCCACCTCATCCCATCTCACCTACTGCAATTCATCGGAGCAGAGTTGAACACCATACTATCAAGAGCCTTCCTACCCGAGGATCGGGCGGAAACCCTCTCCTCATTAACAAATTCGCTATGCTTACAGAAACAGGTGACAGCTCATCAATTTCTCATTTTGCTAGGCCACATGGCCTCCACAGTTCATGTCACTCCTATGGCCAGATTAGCCATGAGAATAACCCAATGGACATTGAGATCTCAATGGATACAAGCAATTCTCAACCACTGTCGTCTCCAGTTCAAATAACCCACCAACTACATTCATTTCTCCTATGGTGGGCAAACAAGGACAACTTGCGCAAGGGCCTACCCTTCCAACAACCAGTTCCACAGATATCTTTAACTACAGTTGCATCCACCTTAGGTTGGGGAGCTCACATAGACAATCTCCAAACCCAGGGTACTTGGACAAAACTCGAAGCAACATTTCAATCAATTTCCTGGAACTACGAGCTATACGTTATGCTCTAAATGCGTTCAAGAACTGCCTTTCACACAAAACTGTACTTGTGCAGAAGGACAACACAGTTACCATGTGGTACTTGAACAAATAAGGAGGTGCGGGTTCGTAACTCCTTTGTCAAGAAGCCGCTCAGATTTGGGATTGGGCCCTGACACACTCCATATTTATATGGGCCACTTATCTAGCGGGCATTCACAACGAAGTTGCATATCGCCTCAGTCATCAGTTCCAACCTCACGAATGGTCTTTGGATCCATTAGTAGCGACCAAGATATTCCAATGTTGGGGTCAACCAACAATAGACCTCTTTGCATCCAAGCTGAATCACAAAGTGGACAAATTCTGCTCTCTGCACAAACAGAAACACCAGTCAGCCGCCTTTGCTCGCCCTTGGACCTCAGGTCTTCTATACGCGTATTCCCCGATACCGCTAATAACCAAAACTCTAGTGAAGGTACAACAGGACAAGGGGTCAATGATACTCATAGCCCCGTATTGGCCTCGACAAATGTGGTTTCCCATACTTCTCGACCTCTTGATCACAGAGCCAATTCGCCTGGATATAGCTCCCACTCTCATAACTCAGGACCAGGGCAGGTTGCGCTATCCAAACCTTCAATCCCATCTCTGACAGCCTGGATGTTGAAAGCTTGATCTTACAACCACTCAATCTTTCAACTAATGTCTCTCAAGTGCCTATAGCTTCACGTAAACCTTCCACACGAAAAAACTATAGTTCAAAGTGGAAAAGATTCACCTTGTGGCATACACAAAAAGGTATTGACCTTTTTCCTGACCCACATAGTCTTTACTAGACTACCTATGGCACCTTTCAGACTCTGGTCTCCAGACCTTGTCTGTAAGAGTACACTTAAGTGCAATCTCAGCTTACTATCATACAATAGGAGATGCACCAGTATCCGTGCAACCTCTTGTCAGTAGATTTATGAGAGGTTTGCTTCACCTGAAACCCACCAATATGGCCACCAGTCACAGAATGGGACCTTAATGTGGTATTAACAAGACTCATGCGTTCTCCTTTTGAACCCATGGATTCCTGTGATATTAAATTTCTCACGTGGTAGACTATCTTCTTAATAGCCATTACATCGGCTAGAAGGGTTAGTGAGTTACAAGCACTGGCCATATACTCGCCCTATACAAAATTACTGCATAACCGAGTGGTACTTTGTACACATCCAAGATTCCTTCCCATAATAGTTACAGAATTCCATTTGAATCAGTACATAGTTTTGCCCATCTTCTTCCTAAGGCCTCATTCTCACCAAGGTGAGAGGGCTTTGCACACCTTGGACTGTAAACATGCACTAGCATACTATTTAGACCGTACTGCAGTCCACAGGAAATCCACTCAACTCTTTCTTTCTTTTGACCCAAACAAACTGGGTAATCCAGTGGACAAACAAACTCTCTCTAACTGGCTAGCAGATTGTATAGAGTTCTACTATGAAAAAGCAGGCCTTCCTCTCCAAGGACGAGTAAAGGCTCATTCAATAAGAGCAATGTCAACCTCAGTAGCACATTATCATTCAGTGCCAATTCTTGACATATGTAAAGCTGCAACATGGAGTTCTCTTCACACCTTTACAGCTCATTACTGTTTGGACAAAGAAGGAAGATAAGATTCTGCTTATGGACAATCTGTCTTAAAGAACTTGTTTCCAGTATGATCCCAACTCCTTCTACGTCCAACCTGCTGTGATTTTAGGCTGCCTCAATTTTTCCAACAATACTTCAGTGTTGGTTCACTACAAAATGACTCAGCCTCTAGCTTGCTAATCACCCATATGTGGAGACTAGCATCCTGCTTGTCCTGGGATAAAGCAAAATTGCTTACCTTGTAATAGGTGTTATCCCAGGACAGCAGGATGTAGTCCTCATGAAACCCACCCGCCACCCCGCAGAGTTGGGTCCAATAAGTTTTATTATTTTATTTTTGCTAATGCTTATTGCTACATACGAGACTGAAGGGAGACCCCTGTAGCTCAAGGGATCATGACATGCTGGGCATGCTCAGTGTGCCAGTCAAAAGTTTCTAGAAACTTTGCCAGAAAGTTTTCCGTGATAGAGCTCCGTCAGTGATGTCACCCATATGTGAGGACTACATCCTGCTGTCCTGGGATAACACCTATTACAAGGTAAGCAATTTTGCTTTATTTAGATTTTAATGTAACTTTTGAGAGTTTTGGAAAGTTTCTCCTGCCTAGGCAATCTCTCCAATCTTTCAAAAGTTATTATACAGACAAATGCATGTTTATCCAAGTAAAAACAGTTTTTGAAACTCACCAGGAAAAGATGGGTTTTTATGTGAGAAAGTCCTACTTTAGTTATGCACGTAAAATACCCAAGCAGATATTTTTTTTAATTGGTAGGATTAGGTCATTGGAGGGAAAATATATATGGGAAATTCATTTTTAATTCCCTGCAAGTGCATGTACTTTCTATCCAAGTTCCCCTATCATGAGGAGTTTCCCTTTGAAAATGAATTTGCAGGTCCGCAGGTACAAAGAAGCTTGCAAGTCTCATAGGTATTTTAAAACTTTCTCCCATAAGTGAATCATGATGTTTCATTATTCCATGCTAGTGTCTCACTGAAATAGAGCATAAGCAGCCAAAAGAGCACATCTGAGAAAGAGGCTTAAAGGGAACAAAATATAATAAAAGCTGCACACTTTTTAATCCAAAAATATTTAAATTGTCAATAATGTATTAAGGCAAAAAGGAAAGGGAATTTAAGCATGAGATTGAGAGGGCACAATTGAGTCAAGTTTAGTTTAGTTTATTGGTTTTTCTATACCGTCACATCGGCAATGCCATCACAACGGTTTACAATTACATTAAAATAGAGAAATACAATAATATCATAAAATAGATGACAACTAAAATTAATAAAAAGAGACATATACATTAGCTGCTAAAATATATCATAAAACTACTACTATAAAATATAACAAAAACATGATACATTATCTAAGAACAAATATTTAAGAACTTAATAAGATATTCTAAAGTCAATTAATCTTTCCTAAAATGAAAGTTAAAATTTTAAAAGAAGAATTAGAAAAAGTTGAGAGGGAAACTATAAATGGAGTGGGCAGCAGAAATAGGGAGAGAGGACTCAAGATGAGGACACAAAATAAGAGAAAGGATTCAGGTTAAAGGGACAGGGCTCAGAATGGGAATGGAGGAAATGGAGAAGAGAGGACAATGGACAGAAAACTGGGATTGATGGAACAGAGAGGGAGATAGGTCCATATTTGGATGGAGAAAATATTGAGTGTACAGGGGAATGGAGATGGGGCAAACCAAATATAGAGAGGAAGGTGAGACAGAAAGAGAGAGAAAAAGGACATGGAGATGGAGAGAGCTTGAGAGAGATGAGAGGATGAAGAGGGAGTGAGGTTCTGAGATAGCAGAAGAAAGGGACTAGGGGAGAGGTTGAGTGACAGGGAGGAGTGGAGTAGAGGAGCAGTCTAGTGGTTAGAGCAGCAGGCTATGAACTAGGGAAGCCAGGGTTCAAATCTAACCACTGCTCCTTATGACCTTGGGCAAGTCACTTTACCCTCCATTGCTTCAGATACAAACTGAGTAAACAACTCTGCTGCTTTGTGATTCCTCTGATATTTTTCCTTGCGGTTCAATACCGCAGTGATGAATGCCCTCCAAACAACGTACAATAGTGGCTCTGGGACTGTGAGACCACTATTGCTTAAAGGGGCTGATAGCCCCAAGAAAGTTCCCCCCCTGTCCCACTCCTCCCCACCACCTTTCGAGGCAGCCATCATTCATGAGTTTTCTTTTTTAAGTTTAAGCGTTGGGGCCAAGCCCCACCCCCCACAACCCCTTCAATAAAACAAATTTTGGCCCCCAGACCTCCTTATACACAAAGGAGTCCCTGCTAGGCCAGTAGAGGCCTGGAGCACCCCTAAGCTCCTAGCCTGGACACTACCTTTTCTTAAAATGGTGCAGGCTGGTGAAAGACAAAGAAACAGGAGCCAGGCAAAAGAATGAGAATGGGGAGGAGATGAGAAAGGAGGAGGACTAGGAAGAGGGCTGAGATCAGGAGCTAGAGCAGTGGTTCTCAACCCTGTCCTGGCGACCCCCCCAGCCAGTCGGGTTTTCAGGATAATCCACAATGAATATGCAGGACAGGGTTGGGATGATGGCAAGTAGGTGAGACATGAAAATAGTAAAATTGTGAGGATTGCAAGGACAGTGAGGTAAGAGACAGAAAGGTAGAATGGGAGGAGGCAAAACAATTGAAGTATGGAAATGACATGGAGAGAAAGAGAATGTTTTAGGAGAACTTAAAGGTGGGATGGTTGGAGAAAGTCAGCTTAGGTATGGTGGGGAGTGAAGGAGGCAGAAAGTTGGCAGCAGTTATGGGATAACAGAGCTAGTTATCTGGAGAATGATGAGATAGAGGGCTCAGAGTAGGCAATGAATGGGAGAGAGGATGGTGAAAAGCTGGGCAATGAGAACTGGAGAGGGGAAAAGCAGAGAGTGAAATCTAGCTATGAGTGAACAGAAAGACAGAAAAATTAAATGAAAGGAAAAGATCAATTTGAAGGAAGGAAGGAGGGAGAGTAGGGGAGAATGCCTGGAGGAAGGGAATACCTAAAGGAAGAGAGGAGAGAATGCCTGGGGGGGAGGGGATAGAGGAATAAAGTGCCTGGAGGGAGGAGGAGAAGGGAAAGAGAGTGTGTACCTGGAAAGAGGGAGAATGCCTGGAGGGAGGAGGAGGATAGAATGTCTGGAAGGAGGAGGATAGAATGTCTGGAAGAAGGAGGGGGGACAATGTCTGGAGGAAAGAGAGAATGCCAGGAAGGGAGGAGCGATTGCCTGGAGGGAGGGGAGAATAGGAAGAGAATGCCTAGAAAGAGGAGGAGAAGGGGAGGGCACCATTGACAGTTTTCGCCCAGGCTTCCATTTGCCCATGAGACGACCCTGTTTATTACTTTCAGCAATCCATAATAACAGACTTTCAGAAGTAGAAATTTAGCAGGCCAGTGAGGGGGAAAGTTGCCCAGGTAATTTGATCCAGATATTCAATGGCACTTATCTAGGTAACTCTGCTGCTGAATATACGCAGATAAAGTTATTATGGTACTTTAGTATAGGTATTTTATCAATCAAACTTATCTGGCTAACTTTAGGCAGATAGAACTTAATATCAACACTCACCAACTAAAATGTAACTATGCCTTTAGAGCACTATCATCACCACTGGAGTTAAAATTTAGCCGAGGGGCAGAGAGAATTTTTCAGATCCACTTTTTTTCAAGGTAAGTCCAACAGTTAGCTAAACAAAACCTTTGAATACTGACCTCTAAGTTAATCCCTGTATTTTCTTTCTGTAATAATTAGATAAAATAATAGTACAATCAGTGGACTTGAATGTCCCAAACTGAAATTTATCTCATTCATACAAACAGTAATTTAATAAAGTATGATCTAATGTAAACAGTACATCATGTCCACTTTGTCCTGCTGCAGGTCATACCCTGATTATAGTAAGATTTTTGAAGGCTGCCAAAAAACAAATACCCTTTCAGCATGCTTAGATCCTTCAAGATTCTACCTCATTTTTAAAATAAGTTATTCTCCTAGAACAGTGATTATATAAAAACCCTTTACATATTCTATTTTGCAATTATATTTGTTGTTCTTGTCTTCCGTATTCCCCATGTTGGATTCATTCGGCTTTTTTTTAATTTTTATTTATTTTATTTATTTATTTAACATTTTTATATAACGACCTTCATGAAAAAAATTCATATCAGATCCGTTTACATGTAACAAGGGGTATAACTTAATCAACCATATAACAAGAGGCGAAAGATACATATAACAAGGAGGTATTAACTTGGAGGGCTAAGATAGCCGAAGATATAGGACAGCATAACTGAATAAATTAGATAATGCAATAATATAAAGAAGGGAGGCATAAATATAATGCCTAAACTTGGAGTGGCGTTTAGTTAGGAGTCAGTGTCCGGTCTGGTGGAGAAAAATTGTTGGATATGCCAGTTAGGGGAAGGCTTGGAGGAAGAGCCATGTCTTGAGTTTTTTCGGAAGGTTAGAGGGCATGGTTCTAGTCTGAGGTCTGTGGGCATGTTGTTCCAGATGGCTGGGCCAGCTGTAGAAAAAGCTCGTTCTTTGGTGGATGATAGGCGAGTGGATTTCATTGGGGGGGTTTGCAGGGTGCCTTTATATGCTTCTCTGATAGGTCTAGAAGATGAGTATAGTTTGAGAGGAATCTGGAGGTCTAGTTGTTGCTGATTATGAATGGTTTTGTGAATTATGGTGAGGGCCTTGTGTAATATTCTGTATTTTATTGGCAGCCAGTGAAGGTTCCGAAGTATGGGGGTGATATGTGCTCCTCTGTTGGTATTGGTCAGGATTCTAGCCGCAGCATTTTGAAGCATCTGTAATGGTTTGATAGATGAGCTGGGGAGCCCGAGAAGGAGAGAGTTGCCGTAATCTGTTTTGGAGAAGAGCGTGGTTTGGAGCATGGTCCTGAAATCCTGGAAGTGGAGGAGGGGTTTGAGCCTTTTCATGACTTGTAATTTCTAAAAGCAATCCTTGGTAGTGTTATTGATGGATTTCTTGAGATTCAGATGGTTATCGATGATTACTCCTAGGTCCCTTACTTGCGTGATCTGAGTGTTGTAAGTTGGTGGATTGATTAAGGCCGAGTGGTTGGGGGAGATGAGTAGGAGTTCTGTCTTGGTTGCATTGAGAACTAGATTCAAGCTGGTGAGCAGGCGGTTAATAGATTGGAGGCAGCTTTCCCAAAAGTCGAGGGACTTAGGGAGGGATTCTGTTATGGGAATCAGAATCTGCACGTTGTCTGCATAGAGGTAGTGTGTTAATTTTAGGTTAGTGAGCAATTGACAGAGGGGCAGGAGGTATATATTGAAAAGGGTGGGTGACAAGGAAGAGCCTTGTGGTACGCCTAATGTTGATTTGACGTCTGGGGATTCATTGTTATTGATTTTTACTTTGAAGCTTCTGATACTGAGGAAGGAGTTAAACCAACTGTGGGCAGATCCTGTTAATCTGATTTCTGAAAGGCGATTTAGTAGGATGGAGTGGTTCACGGTGTCAAAGGCTGATGAAATGTCAAGGGGGACTAGGATGAAAGAGCGTCCTTTGTCAAGGCCCATGAGGATGTGGTCGGAAAGGGAGATGAGTAGGGTTTCTGTACTTGATGATTTACGAAAGCCATATTGGGATGGGTAGAGGATATTGTGTTCTTCCAGGTAAACTGAGAGTTGTGTATTTACCACTTTCTCCATGATTTTTGCCAGAAAAGGGAGGTTGGATATGGGGTGGAAATTTGAGGGTTCTCTTGTGTCCAGATTGGGTTTCTTCAGGAGGGGTTTGAGTGACGCCGTTTTTAGCCTTTCCGGGTAGATTCCTTGGGCGAGTGAGCAATTTATGATATTGGCCAAAGGTCTAGAGATAGCATCCAGGATGAGAAGCAGTAGTTTAGTTGGGATGTGGTCTGCTGGGTGGTTAGATGGTTTCAGCCTCTTAAGTATAGATTCGATCTCCAGTGGGGTTGTGGGTTCGAAGGAGTCGAGGATGGCACCAGTATGAGGAATGGAATTGGAGAATAGGGAGGGGTGGGGTTGCATTGGTGGGGAGGCGCGCTAATGTGTCTGCAGTTTTTTTCTGAAAGAAGAGTTCTAGGTCGTTTGCTTTGGATTGAGCTTGGTCGTCTGGTATGGTGGGGGTAGAAGATTTTGTAAGTTGGGAGACATAAGAGAACAGGGTCCTGGCATCAAATTGAAGATCGTGTATTCTGCTGGCATAAAAGTCTCTTTTTGTCTTTAAGATGGAGTTCCTGTAGATGTGGAGGGTGCGTTTGTAGTCGAACAAGTTTGTGGAGTTGAGGAACTTACGCCATTCGCATTCTTTGTGTCTGAGGTCTTGTTTCATCTGCTTAAGTTCTGGGGCGAACCAGGGTGGTTTCTTCTAATGTGTCGAGTTGATTATTTTCACAGTTTTAGGGCATAGTTTATTCGCTATTGCCTCAGTGATATTGTGCCAGGATAGAAGGGCTGTATTGGGGGTGGAGGTGTCCAAGTTGGGAAGTTCTTTGGTAAGATGATCACTGAGCATGTCTGAGGTGCAGGTTTTCCTAAAGTGGATGGTGGAGAGGGGCTGAGGTGGCTTAGGGCTTCCTTGAGTCATGAAGGTGGTTGAAATCATTGAGTGGTCTGACCAGGGAATGGGGGGTACAGATCGGATCATTATTGTAAGATATGTTGGAATTGATGAAGATGAGGTCAAGAGTGTGTTCTGCTTTATTGGAGAGATTTATCAATGATTTGCTTGAAGCCCATAGCTCCAAGAGTGGTGAGGAGCGCTTCACAGTTGGGGGTGAGAGGAGAGGCGTCTACATGGAGGTTGAAGTCCCCCATAATTATGGCTGGCGAGTCCATGTTGATGTGTTTAGCTATTGTTTCTATGAGGGGGGAAGCATCGGAGTCCAGTAGTCCTGGAGGAGCATATATTAGTAGAATTTGTAGGTGCTTAGATTTTAAAAGACCTAATTCGAGTTTGGTGGGTGTGGTGGTTTTGATTGGAAATGAGTTGTTTGAATTCCTTTTTGGTAGCTAAAAGAAGACCGCCTCCTCGTTTCTTTTGTCTGGGGATCGAGATAATGTCATAGAGGTGTATAGGTAATTGATTTATTAGGGCTATGTCCGAGCTTTTTAGCCAGGTTTCCGTGATGGCACAGATGTCCGGCTTTGAGTCCGAGAGGAATTCATTAAGGACATGGGTTTTCTTCGTCAGAGATTGTGCGTTGAGTAGAGTAAGAGAGAACATGGTGAGACCTAGCAGCTTCGTGAGGGGGGACGTCATGATTGGAATAAGGGATCTAGTAGTGTGTCTTGATGGTTGTTGAAAAGCCTTCAACTGAGGAAGGTGGCGGTGATATATGATAGGAAAGGTTTGCATGTTGACTTCTCTAGGCGGGGAGTGTGTCGTGGTGGAGAGCTAGTCCGACTGTGGACGGAAGTGTCTCCTGGAGAGCTGATTGGTTGCGAGAGCCTGGAGCTGTTTGAGAGTGATGCGTGTGTCTGTCTGCTGGAGAGCTGGCTGAATGGGAGTGCTGAGAGCTGTTTGAGCCTGATATGTCCTGATACGTGCGACCATCTATTGGAGAGCTGGTTGAGTGAGAGCGTTGGTTGAATGAAAGTGCTCTCCGACTGCTGGAGAGTGGGTTGAATGAGAGTGCTGAGGGTTGTGAGCTACGGGAGTGCTGTGGGTGTTACCATTTACATGGGAGGCTTGGAGGTGGCTGGAGTCCAAGGGTGGGTACGTTGCCGTTGGAGTGGAGGAGGGGGAACACTTGGTAACCGCACTCAGTTGCGCACTAAGGGGCGCACAAAGGGGCAAGCCCCTTTGTGCGCTCTGGGCTCCGGGATTACGTGGTGCCCAGGGGGCGGGCTTAACGCCACTGTAATTTTTTGTTTAGGGTCCCTTCCCTTCCCTTTAGTTTCGGCTAGGGTAAGGGCTCCGTCCGCGTGTGGGGGGTGGCCGGCCGCCTCACCTGCTTCTCAGTGCTGGCCTCCGGTCCTGGTCCACCTCCCCTGACCCCGACGGGTTCGCGCCGAGAGCGCAGGGAGGGCAGACCAGTTGGCTGAACGGGCGGGAGGAAAGAGGGCGTCTGCTGCCGTCTCTTGCCCTATAAAGGGCTCTGGGCTCCGGGATTACGTGGTGCCCAGGGGGCGGGCTTAACGCCGCTGTAATTTTTTGTTTAGGGTCCCTTCCCTTCCCTTTTGTTTCGGCTAGGGTAAGGGCTCCGTCTGCATGTGGGGGGTGGCCGACCGCCTCACCTGCTTCTCAGTGCTGGCCTCCGGTCCTGGTCCACCTCCCCTGACCCCGACGGGTCCGCACAGGGAGGGCCGACCAGTTGGCTGAGCGGGCGGGAGGAAAGAGACATTACAAAAATAGACATTGGGGATAACTTTCAAACAACTCCATATGGCCACATATATGCATGTTTATGGCTAAGTAGAGATCTGCGATAATATTTTAGATCCCAAGTGTATCAGATATGCATATATTAAATATGCATATGTTTAACCCACAACATATGAGCATATATATATACATGCATGCAATACACACAATGCATTAAAAGCATATGCTTTTCCTACCAATTTAAAAAATATCTGCATGTGTATTTTGGGCCGGATTTTAATACCTATGCCCGAATTTATAACGTGAGCGCAGCCGCGCGCATATAATAAAATCCAGGGTCGGCGATCGCAAGGGGTGCACAATAGTGGCTTCAGAGCGGCCTCGGAGGGAACTTTCCTTTCGCCCCGCCCACCTTCCCCTCCCTTCCCCTACCTAACCCACCTCCCAGCCCTACCTAAACCCCCCTCCCCAACCTTTGTTTTATAAGTTGCTCCTGCCTCCGGGTAGGCGTAGATTGCGCGCGCCAGCGGACAGCCGGCCCGCGATCCCGGGCACAGTGGCAAATGGCCGCTGTGCCTGGAGGCTCCGGAACACCCCGCCCATGCCACACCCCTTTTTTCAAGCCCCGGGATTTACATGTGTCCTGGAGCTTTACGCGTGTAGGTTTTTGAAAATCTGCCCCTTTACGTGCAAAATTAAAGTAGGACTTTTTCAATAAAAACCCGACTTTAGAGGCTGTCAGTATATTTTAAAACGTGAGCATTATTGAAAGTACCAGTTTTCCACTTTCTCTAGCAGTTCACCCAGTTCTTCTCCAATTCAAGGCTCTCCTGGTTTGTCACCTGAACTCCCCCCCCCTCCCCCCAAGTTCACCCAGACCTCCTACCCAACCAGTAGTACACAATAAACAAGGTTGATATCATTTATGCAAGATAATTAACAAGTGTAGAATTATAGAAGTAAGCTGCCAAATGTACGCACGTAAGTTTCTTATAAAATGGCAATTTAAGTGCATAGCTGATGGCCATGCCCATAGACCACCCCTTTTTTTTCTACGTATGTGTGCATGAAAACTAAATACGTAAGTACTTTCTATCTTTATAAAATGATTGCACCAGTACAGGCTACCTACACACATATATGTATCTCTTTGCACATGTATCTCTTTGAAAATTCACCATGTAGCCTCATCTTTTATCTTGCTGCTGGAGGTAATTATCTCTTTGAAGCATTCAGTTTATAGGTCACTGTACAACTTAATAAGTTGCAAATGTACTTTTTTATGAATAATGCTGTTGTGGTTATCTTCCCTTTCTCTTGTAATTCTGAATGTTGTTCTTTGGAATGTTTTCTCTTTCTGTGATTCCTTTCCAGCTACCGCATTTAAAATCTGATAAGGAACATCTAGTGCTTCAAAGACCATCCACCTTTTTCTGGTGTATTAATGAGACTTCAGCTCCATGTTTAGATATCTGTTCCATAACACTTACACCTATGAACTCTCCTGATTCCCGACAGTCATCTGGTCTACTAACTCCTCCACCGCCTTCAAAACTTGGTCTTCCAAAGCCACTCAATGAATACAGCATCCCCAGGCCTCGTGTAATCCCACTATGCTCATATGTCTTCCATTGCATGCATTTTGGATTAAAGCATGCATTTTGTGCCGTGATTAACACAAAAGCATATTACTTTTGGATTGTAAATATGAAAGCTCTTAAGGAAGCACAATTCAAGCCTTTGCCTGGCCACATATTAGAATTTTACTCACCAGAGTATCCTGGTCTGATTAAATTTAATTTTGAGGTTTTATAGAGAACAAATATAAAATATTTAAAATGAGCCAATATAATGCACTTATGCATAACTTATGCATCTTTATAAAACTTATATCTTCTGTATTTTCTTTCTTTGTACACCCATACATTAATGATTGCAATAGTTTCTGTTCTGAATAAAGTGATAGTAGTAGCTACATGAAACACCTTTAAAATCTAGTTGTATATTTAAGAATTTAAAACAGAAACCCCTTGGTGAAGTGATTATTATGGATCCCCTCACCACTTTCTTTTGATCATATTTTCTGTAAAATCTCTGCACAAAATGAATATTCTAAAAGCAAGCATGATTCCTATTCTAATTAAAACATGCTAGTCTTCTGCTTTTTTCATAGTAAAAATAGTATTTTCCAAAGATTGGCAAAATGTTTTGCATATGGTATTGATTATATGTATTTTCCATGTTGTTCATCCAGATTTTAATTTGTCTTGTGTGTTTTTCTTTTGAATTCATCCAACTTCTATTTTTGCTGCAGTTAGCAAAGATTGGTTTTGAAAGGTCTGTGTGTCAATGATACTTTAAAGTTATTTAGTATAACTGTAAAATGTAAAACAGTTATTTTATAAAAGGCTTATTTACTAGTGAGCCCAGATTTTGTGTTATTAGTTATCTTGGATTTTTAATAGATTGCAAGCATCTATTAAATTAACAATTAATTAAATTATTCTGTATAGGTACCAAAACAGTATTATACTTTAGCAGAAATATTTACTCTTAATTACAGAAAAAAAGCACATTACATTTGATGTCACCATAACATATTAACTAATGTGCTATCTTAAACTTTTTATTAATTTCAATTGTAATTTAGTAATGATTTTATGTTCTCTTGTATGATTATGTGTGTTTACTTGTAACCCACCTAGCATTTTAGATAGGCTATAAATTTTGTAAATAAATAATTTCTTAAAATATATTGCACACTTGTAGGATTAGATAGTCTAGAGGGTTCTGGATTACTACCACAAATATATCTTGGGAAACAGGCCTGCCTTACACAGATTGTGTGTTTCCAGCTCAATCCCTATTTCTTTTTCTTGCTCTCCCTTCCCCCTCTTTGGCCCACATGCATGCCTATTGATATTGTAGTACTAAAGCAGTTTTCAGGGAATAATGGCCGCAGCTTTATTAAATATAATAATAAAAGATAAATAGTACAGCTTATTCATCCTATCTGACTGTCTAAGGCTCGGCTTATACAAACATGATAATTATCATATAGTCATTTTCCTAATTCCTTGTTTGCTGCCGGCACAGCCAGTATACGGAGCTTGCTAGACTAACTCAGCTATGCATAAGAAAATGCCATACTGGGTCAGACCAAGGGTCCATCAAGCCCAGCATCCTGTTTCCAAAAGTGGCCAATCCAGGCCATAAGAACCTGGCAAGTACCCAAAAACTAAGTCTATTCCATGTTACCATTGCTAATGGCAGTGGCTATTCTCTAAGTGAAATTAATAGCAGGTAATGGACTTCTCCTCCAAGAACTTATCCAATCCTTTTTTAAACACAGCTATACTAACTGCACTAACCACATCCTCTGGCAACAAATTCCAGAGTTTAATTGTGCGTTGAGTAAAAAAGAACTTTCTCTGATTAGTTTTAAATGTGCCCCATGCTGACTTCATGGAGTGCCCCCTAATCTTTCTACTATCCAAAAGAGTAAATAACCGATTCACATCTACCCATTCTAGACCTCTCATGATTTTAAACATCTCTATCATATCCCCCCTCAGTCGTCTCTTCTCCAAGCTGAAAAGTCCTAACCTCTTTAGTCTTTCCTCATAGCTGAGCTGTTCCATTCCCCTTATCATTTTGGTAGCCCTTCTCTGTACCTTCTCCATCGCAATTATATCTGTTTTGAGATGCGGCGACCAGAATTGTACACAGTATTCAAGGTGCGGTCTCACCATGGAGCGATACAGAGGCATTATGACATTTTCCGTTTTATTCACCATTCCCTTTCTAATAATTCCCAATATTCTGTTTGCTTTTTTGACTGCCGCAGCACACTGAACCGATGATTTCTCGTATACACAGCCTGCCCGACCAACCTAGCTGTGTTCTTGTTTGGACTAAGCTTGAACTGCACAATGCATCTTTCTAGCTTGCCTCAAACTATGGAACCTCAGAGTATCATATTGTCCATTTTTCCCACCCTTGTCTTGCCACTGTCATGCCAAACCCAGGAATCTATAAATTCCTCCACTACATGATAGGGCAGTACCCCTGCATGCCCTAGTTTCCCCACCATCTGTGACTTAGATACCAGGTGTAAAGCAGTATGTATTGCATCCTGGTTTGTGCTCAATAGTACATCCACTCCAACATCAGACAGCTGCACTTCATCCAGTCTGTAAAGCCCTGGGCAATCAATATCAACTCATGTCTTACATCTATACCACCTAAAAGGGAAACAAACTTAAACATCTCCCAATCTCCCTTTTTCTTCTGGTTTCAATATGTCTTTTAGTTCCATATCTGATCGCCACAGTCTGCTTAAGATGATATAGGGTCATGTAATAAACAACTTGGGTAATAACCCTGTTATTTGTGCTATGTTCTGCTTGATCCTCAGTCAGTTCCCCACCTTTAGTTCTTCTAAGTCATTACTTCCCAAGTGTATCAGAATATTCCCTGGTGTTGGCTTTGTTCTAGCTATGTTGATCAGTGTTAGGAGTAAATGGTCTCATTTATACTATAGTTACCCATCTATTGAATTCTAGCACCTGATGCTGCGAGCCCTAGTTGCTCCACTTGAAGCTTGCCTACCACCCTCTTCCTTGCCAAGAAAGACATACATGTGGCCACATATCCATATGTATCACATCTGGCCTAAAACATAAACCAGAATGCTTGATCAAATACTGCCCACTTTTTCCTGCGCTCCAACCCCTACTCCCCCATCCCAAAGCCCTTTACATATCTTCTTATATATCCCCTTTGTTTCCTAGCATAGTTCTACTTATGTGCAGCCTCACATAGCTCTGGAATGTGCTTGACTTCCATCTCCCTGTCTTTTTCAACTTATTGGTAGAGGCCCCTTCCTGAGCTGCAAATGTTGCTGGTCTATGCGAAAATGTGTGTACCGAATATTACCAGGTCAAACCTCACTGCACGTAGACATTTCTTCATTACCACTGTGAACTAGAATCTAGAAAGGGCTGATCCATCTCTGCACACCAAGAATGCTCTGCCTCTTCCTTTTGTAATCTGCAAAAAAAGACATTATATTAGCCACTGGACAGGCTTCCATACTTGGGACTTCACGCAATCTGGCCCAGATTACCTTTTCCTTTTGGTCTGTTTTAGACCACTAATCCTGCTTCACAAACAGTCCTCTTGAATTACTATGTCATCCTGCCTCAATCCCCTATCAGTTTCTGCCTGCCTTGCTGAAGGCACCAACTCGCTGACCCTTGGTGCTACAATGAAAAACAGGGAAAAAGCAGCCCTAAATATGCTTGTATTGTATCTAGATGAACATATGACTGCTGCTACTGCTTGCCAATTTTTTTCTAGAGTTCGTTGAACAATTGGCCTATGTATATTGTCATGTTTTAGCCAGCCTCTCTATGTCCCTGAGGTTTAAAGCATGTTTTTTTCACCAAGAAAGATACCATTATGTCAAATTGACCCTGAAGCTTGGTGAAGAAAATACCAGCCATGGCTCTCCTTGTCATATCAACCATTCACCCACATTCTTGTATTAACTCATCTGGGTTTGCATCTTCTTTGTCCCAGAAGGACAAAAAGAGCCACCATACACTTTGATAATCTCTCTAGGTGCTTGGTCTAAAGCTTTCTTCATCAAACTCAATGCTCTGTCCCCTAAGGTCCATCATTGTTCCTTGCTTGCTTGCCACTGGTGCCAACATTCTGAGCAACAGCCACTTAAAATAAGATAAAGCATCAGCAACTTTATTTATCCCTGTGCATGATTTGCTTTCATTGTTGGGTTCAAATAGAGAGCCTACAAAACCACCTTCCATATTATTGTAGCTATATATGAACATTTCACTATTTGCTTATTGATAACTGCTACTACTGTCATAAATTAAATTTCTTCGCTCTCCGGCGCCAGCCATCTTCAGCTTCGGAAGGAGTGCAAAGCCAGGCCTGCGCTTTCGGCGCCCAGGACCTGCCGGGGTAAGGCCTCAGTACCACCCTTACCCGCAGCCTCCCAGGCGCCGACCACGAGGCTCGAACTCCGCCCGCCGGCCCAAACTCCGCCTGCAGACCTGAACGCACCGCTGCCGTTGGCCTGCCGAGTCCCGCCCACCAGCCAGGACAGCCAACCAGCAGCCGCCCCAGCCAGCCTTTAAATTTCTTCGCTCTCCGGCGCCGGCCATCTTCAGCTTCGGAAGGAGTGCGAAGCCAGGCCTGCGCTTTCGGCGCCCAGGACCCGCCGGGGTAAGGCCTCAGTACCACCCTTACCTGCAGCCTCCCAGGCGCCGACCGCGAGGCTCGAACTCCGCCCGCCGGCCCGAACTCCGCCCGCCAACCGGAACGCACCGCTGCCATCGGCCTGCCGAGTCCCGCCCACCAGCCAGGACAGCCAACCAGCAGCCACCCCAGCCGGCCTTTAAATTTCTTCACTCTCCGGCGCCGGGCGTCGCGAGCACGAAGGAGTGCAACAAAGGGGCCTGCCCCTTTGTGCGCCCCTTCGTGCAGCCCCTGAGGAAAGCCTGCATGCTACCATCTCGCCGGACCCAGTAAATTCCTCGGGAATTAAACCACCTCACCTGACTGTTACCCTGCAACAATTTTCTCCACAAGACTGATCCCGGCATCCACGTGCTACATCCCGGCCACCTATTGCAACGTTCAACAAACTGCCTGCAGCCAATAGCACACAGCCCAATCTCGGCCTAAGGTGAGATTGACTATTCCCCTGACCCTTAAACGCTACCATAGATCAAGACACCCACTCGCAACATCCCTCTTCGAATCTCCTCTAGCCACTCCTAATAAATAGAAGGGTCTCTATCCACCCCTTCAAGATGCACCCACTCCCCATACCCACAATTCCTTACACTCCTAAACTCAAGACCAGCAAACCCAGGATTCTAGGTTTACGTCATCAAAGACTGCTCCCAATCATGATATCCCCTATTGCCCAAACCCTCGGGCTCACTCTTTTCACCCTAACCTTATTCAATGCCCAATCCATCACAAAAAAGATCCATCTCCTCAACGACCACCTGATTGACAACAACCCTGACCTCTGCGCCATTACCGAAACGTGGTTGAAACCCTCAGACTCGGTTCTACTAAACCACCTCCCCAACCAACTCTATGATATCCACTCAATCCCCAGAATCAAAAAAAGGGGAGGAGGCCTACTGCTAGCCGCTAAAAAAGGACCTGGACTCTCACATCAATTATCCACCAGAATCAGTAACCTAGAAATCTCCCTTTTCAACTCGGACCATCTCCAAATTGCTCTGGTCTACTCACCCCCAGGAACCTTAGACTCCGATCTATCCCCACTTATCGAATTCACAGCTAAACATCTCAAGAGGGACAAACCAGCAATTCTATTAGGAGATTTTAATCTCCATGTGGACACTTTTCCACTATCCCATAACTGTGACATCTTACTTACAGCCCTGAACCACTTGGGCTTCAGCCAGATTGTTAATGGCCCCACGCATAAAGCGGGACATACCTTAGATCTGATTTTCCTCAATGACGATCTATCATCCACAGCTGTACCTTCTTGTGTCCCAATTCCATGGTCAGGTCACCATATTATCTCCGCCGAACTCTGAATTATTGACCACCCGAGACCTGTTCCCCCCACAACCACATTACAATATAGGAAACCGTGCTCCACAGACCTCCTCAGCAATCTGCTTTCAAAAGAGCTGGAGCGACTTGATCTCTCTGACGCACCCGCGGCCATCAACTCATGGATTAAGATAACCAGCGAGGTGGCTGACCAATCCTGCCCAACCACTACTAAATCCTTAAAGCCACCCCAAGCCAACAGAAATCCGTGGTACACCCCGGATCTTAAAAGCATCAAGCAAAAACTCCGTAACAAAGAGCTCAAATGGCGCAAGACCCCATCTACCGACTCACTTTTAATTTACAAAGCCCACCTCAATGCATACAGGACAGCCATTCTCAAAGCCAAAAAAGACTTCTTTGCCAAAAAAATCCATAACTTCTCATTCAACCCTAAAGCTTTATTTTCAATCGTATCATCTCTTACAAAACCTTCGCCACCTATCATCCCTGATGAGCAAGCTTCCAGTAAAGTCAATGAACTTGCTATCTACTTCGACAAAAAGATATCTAATCTCCTCAAGCCTTTCTCTGCATCTCAACAAACACTTCCTTCCAGCACCGCTCCACCCACTAGAAGCGTTAACCTTACATCCTTTGAGACCCCATCCGCAATGGAGATCGCTACCATCCTCAAAAAGTTAAAACCTTCTTCTCACCCGTTGGACGCCATACCCTCTAAACTTCTACTCTCCATTCCCAACACAATTTCTCAATCGTTAGCAGACATCATCAACTGCTTTCTAACACAAGGCAAGGTTCCAGATCAATTAAAACTAGCCATACTAAAACCCTTATTAAAAAAACCTAACCTTCCACCAACTGACCCTGCCAACTACCGTCCAATAGCCAATCTTCCCCTGATCTCAAGAGTGATGGAAAGATTCGTAAACAAACAACTGTCCGACTATCTCAAGGAGAATAACATACTCTCTCCCTTCCAGTTCGGATTCAGAAAATCTCAAAATACTGAAGCCCTACTTTCATCTCTATCTGACACCATCCTTCTCAACCTGGAAAAAAAACAACCCTACCTTCTCGCACTTCTCGACTTATCCGCAGCCTTCGATACGGTCAATCACTCCATACTACTGGAACGCCTAGCAGATATCGGCATTCTAGGAGAGGCACATGATTGGTTCAAATCGTTCCTTGAGGATAGGTTCTATAAGGTCAGAATTAACAAAGAATCTCTTCCAATCAAATCAAACCGGGGAGTCCCACAAGGTTCATCCCTCTCCCCTACGCTCTTCAACATTTATCTACTACCTCTCTGCCATCTACTCTCCAACCTCAAACTAACATACTACATTTTCGCTGATGACGTTCAAATTCTTCTTCCAATTACCAAATCCCTGCAAAAAACCTGGGCACACTGGAATTGCTGTTTACAATCCATCACTAACCTGCTTACCAGCCTGAACCTCATCCTTAACTCAAATAAGACCGAAATCCTCATCTCTCCAGATGAAAAACACAATCTCCTCAATTCACAAAGCGCATCCCAATTCACAAACACATTCATCAACCACACCTCCTCCGTCAGAGACCTTGGGGTTCGGCTCGACAACCTATTCAACTTAAAATTGTTCGTCCACTACACAACCAAGGAATGTTTCTTCAAACTACAAGTTCTGAAAAACCTGAAACCCCTTCTACATTTCAGTGACTTCCGGCTAGTAGTCCTTACAAAGTTAGACTACTGCAATTCTCTTCTCCTAGGCCTCCCTGCAATAACCACCAAACCTCTACAGATGGTCCAGAATGCTGCAGCTAGGTTACTCACCAATTCAAACAAAAGAGCGCACATCACACCCATACTCTACGGGCTTCACTAGCTTCCCATAAAATACAGGATCACCTTTAAAACACTGATGATTCACAAGGATATCCACGGTATCGCCCACCTCAAACTAAGCTCTCAATTTCGCACTCAAACATTGACCAGACCAATCAGAAATGCCTATAAAAGGATCCCTATACGCACCCCCAACCAAAACCACCTTAAGAAAACGCGCTATCTCCACAGCCGGGCCCAGCCTTTGGAACTCGCTACCACCCGAGCTTCGCCAAGAACCCTCTCTCCAAATTTTTAAGAAACACCTCAAAACATGGCTCTTTAGACAAGCCTTCCCAGATTCTCAACATTACTCGGACACTGGTCAAAAGACTTAACAGGCTACCAGGGAACCTCCAGACTTAAGACACATCAGGACTCTAAAGAGATACTTGCCCATCCATTACTTCCTTAACATAGTCCTCCGATCATGACTCTATGCCCTACTTCTTTCCCCCTCCCTCCTCCCCCTACCCTCCATCCTCTAGCCAAATTCTCATTGCTACCCCATGCCTTAAAGCCCCTGCCACGCCCTACCCATGATGCAGTCCCATAATGATACTCCATTAAACGTATTATTGTATGTTACGCCCACAGCCGCCCCAGTTGCTGCGGCTCTATATGTTATGTTATTATGTGGCTCTATTTATTATGTTATTCACTGATGAATTATTTTACTGTTGCCTGTATTGTTGACTTGTTATTGTTGACTTGTTATTGTTGACTTGTTATTGTTGACTAGTTCTATGTGCATTGCACAAATGTTCAATTGCTCAAATGTTCTATGTAACGCCATAGCCGCGACTGTTCTGTTCTATGGAAACCGATATGATTTGATATTTTGTTCAAGAATGTCGGTATAGAAAATTCTAAATAAATAAATATTATCTGAGCAAAACATCACCCTTCTGTTGGCTAACTATTCTTTCCACACCACTAATGGCACAAATATGGGGAAAAGCTCTACAAAAGCCATTTTTGTTAAGCCTGAGTTGTATCACTGCTTGAGCCAGAGCTCTACACAGTCCAAAACCCTGTCTTCCTAAGGCGTCAGAAAAAAGTTCCATTAAAAATCTTATTATATGCCATTATAGCAGTAAGGAATTCATGCCAGACTCTCAGTTCATCCTTTAACCCATGTCTCCCAAAACCAAATAAAATGATGCTTTCCTCTTATCTCAGCTGTCAATGCTGCTAACCTTTTAATGAACCCCCTACCCATCAGTATAACCCTACATGCAAAATTCAGCTGCCCAACTAGACTTTCTGAGGGGTTAACTTCTTAAGTTCTAATGCCTGTTACACAGCCTTAAATAACTTCCAAACCATATCTACTGACAGCCGAGAAACCATTTCTTCCAAGTATAGTTCAGTACCCAAGAAAACTAATCTTTGGCTAGGACCTTCAGTCTTCTTTCTGCTAGCAGAATCCCAAATTCTTGCACCATGGTTCTGAATTTATTCAAGAGACTCAAACAAATTTCCAACTGACATTAGATGGTTTTCTGTTTGTTGGTTAAATGAGGCATCATTCACCCTATCCCTGTGCATTGTTCATTTACTTGGTGCAAAAATTGTAGGGATGTGAATCGTTTTTGAACGATTAAAATTATTGTCAGATAATTTTAAAATTGTCCAAAATCGTTAGATACGCGATACAATACAAATGCCCCCGATTTATCGTCAGGGGCATTTGTATTGTATCATTAAATAGGGTGCGGGAAAACCGGCACACCAAAAAAACCCTAAAACCCACCCGAACCTTTAAAACAAATCCCCCACCCTCCCGAACCCCCCCCCCCCAAAATGTTTTAAATTACCTGGGGTCCAGTGGGGGGGGTCCCGACGCGATCTCCTCCCGCTCTCTGGCCACCGCTGCATTGAGAAATGGCGCCGGTGGCCCTTTGCCCTTATCATGTGACAGGGCAAAGGTAGCGCCGGCGCCATTTTGTTTCCTGGCTCCCGACGTCACGCGTGCGGGAGATCGCCCCCGGACCCCCGCTGGACCCCCAGGGACTTTTGGCCAGCTTGGGGGGGGCCTCCTGACCCCCACAAGACTTGCCAAAAGTCCAGCGGGGGTCCGGGAGTGACCTCCTGCACGCAGGCCATATTGCCAATCTTCAAAATGGCGCCGGCGCTACCTTTGCCCTCACTATGTCATAAGGGCGACTGTCGCCCGTATGACATCTTGCCTCCCATTTACCCCACTAGCCCCGACCCCTAAAACCCCGCTGAGTACTCTTCTTTTTTTTTTTTTTAAATTTAACTACTTATACGCTGTCCATAGCAGATGCAAGTTATGTGGTTATAGGATCCCAGTGCACGTTATTGTGTGTAACTGACTTCATGAGTGCAGTCCCAGCCCACCCACGCCCTGCCCAAACCTGCCCCTTTTTTTGCCAAACCTTTTTTATCCGCATAGCGGGAGATACGCACATGTCTGCGGCCCTCTTAAAATCAGCGCTGCCCAGTCATGCTCATATCTCCCGGATTTGCCATGTGTAGGACTTTTAAAATTTGCCCTAAAGGTTCTGCCCAGCTCCGTCATACTTCCATTGGTTGATTGTAAGGAAATGTACCATTGATGCTGTTGATAACCTTTGAAAATAAAACTAGAAACTAGAGCTTTTACAGTACTCCTTAGGGCTGCCATTCTCTGAACTACATTTATTTCAAAGGAAGAGCTTTACAATGAGACAGTTATGCCAGTCTATTTGTCTGAATTACTGTCTGTCATACAAAGTAGTAGAACGTGTGTGACCTACATTTTCTGCCCTTTGATTGTACCTTAATCGGGTTTTTGTATGATGTTATTGCATAGCATTATCATTTCTTTCAAAACATTTATCCTTCATTTTTGTGAGACTGTTTGCATTGCTTTTTATATATATTTGAAGATGCATGTTAACTTGTGAAGGCTTGGACTTTAATGTTTTTGCTTATTTCCTATAATTATTTAGCATGCTTTTTTGTACATATCATAGTTCTTTTCTGCACAAAGAGTGTGCTGTGTGTTGTAATTTATTTCTGGCACTATCCTAACATTTATTATTCTTTTTGCAGGTAAATAGTGTGACGCCTAAATCGCCCTCCACTGACATCTTTGATATGGTTCCATTTTCTCCCTTATCCCCTCCATTATCATCTCCCACATGCATCCCGTCTCCTCCAGTACCCCCTAGATCTGCAGAGATCAGTAAGTCCTGTAGCATTCAGTCTAGTCTTTACTTAATTACTTCAAGTTGCATGTTTATCAGTTGTGGAAAGAAAAGCCTTTAAACTGAAAATCTGTCAGTCACTTACTGGAATATATTTTGGATTAATGAGTATGTGTACTCTCTCCTTCTGTGCTGATAACTTTTGTACCAGCTGAAACCATATCAATCAAGAGAAAATGATATGCAGAAAGCTGATTCTACTTTCTTAGTTATACATGAAATAAAATAGTTGTGTGCCTTCCCCCCCCCCCCACCCTATATTATATAGTGTTTAGTGCTGACTGGCATATCATTCTGTAGAATATGTTTTGATAAATTCTGTTAAATGATTCAGCTATTTCAATTCTTACAATTAGTGCTAATGCGAATTGTTGTTTTATTAATTTTAGAAAGGGATCTTTTTGGAGCAGAGCCGTTTGACCCTTTTAGCTATGGAGCAGACAATTTCCCGCCAGATATTCAATCCAAGTTAGATGAAATGCAGGTGATTATTTTTTTTTTTCAAATAAATATTTACAGGGTAAATTTTCAAAGGTAAATGTAACATACTGTCATAGCAATTTTCAAAATCCCATTTTATGCCCATTGAGTGTACTTAACGTACACTCAATGGGCATAAAACCTATTGACAATTCGATAGCATTTATTGTGGCAATTTTAATTGAAAATTGCTATGATAGTATGTTAAATTTACATTTTCCTTTAAAAAATTATCAGCAACTCCTCTATTAAGACATAAATGTCTGGAAAACTTGAAGAAATTAATTCTGCATAGTAATGGACTATGCATTTATATCAAATATTTGTCCTTTGTGTATTATGAGAAAAATGTGGACTTTGTATTCAGCATGTAGAATATTACCAGAAAAATTTGCAATAATATGGCTAAAGTGTAACTGTCAAATAGACCAAGAGTATGTGCAGGATAAATTCAATGTCCACACAATTCAATGTCCACTCCCAGTGATGCTGAATGTAAAACTGGTTACAGAAGAAATAAAGTATTGTTTGTCCCTCCCGATGCAGCCTCGCGGCGAAACACTGGTCTGTGTCGGGAAACCTACCTTGAATTATATCCTGTTATAACACTGTGGAGTTGCCATTTCAAAAAGAATATATTTCCTCACTCCAAATTATGTGTGGACATTGAATTTAACCTGTACATTCTCTTGGTCTATTTGATTGTTTGCGTGCAGTAGTGCTCCTTTCTTTTTTTTTTTTTAAAGCCTAGCTGTGCAATTTACAATATTTTGCTGTATTTCATTTAACTGTAATCACATCTACAAGTTAATTATTTAAGATCTGTCCAAGCTTTTTTTCAATTACATCTTGCCTTAATGCATGTGCGACTGTGTAAAATATCCCAGAACCAATGAAAATACAGATATAGTTTTAAAATAACATTTTAATCTTTTTAACATAAATATTCAAGTGATTTACTTAAAATCTATTAGTATCTACAAAGTATTGTGCTTTTATTAGATTTATTAATTTGTAATCTATATTTCCAGACATTACTGCTCAAGGAAGAAGTTTGGGTTATACGATCATCTATACGCAGATGATATTCAGGTGTATCTCCCATTGAGCAGTGGAGACTTTCAATCTATATTTAAGAGTAGTAGCAGAATGGATGCAGGATAATAATCTCGTAACCAGTAAAATCCATATTCAATAAATGGAAGTCATGAACATGAGGTCCTCACTGACATGAGTTATCCAGATAAAGCCCACATTTCCAGATATTTTTTCTAGCTAAGTCATCATCTAGATAAAATGTATCCACATAACTTGAAGGTATTCCAGGTCAGAGTTCAATTAGCCAAATAACTCATCCAACTAAATCTGATATTTAGTTAGCCAATTAAGTTATTCAGCTCAATTAAGATGTATATCAGAGTAGAGATAAAGTTATCTGGAAACATGTTCCCAGATAACTTTACCTTAACTGACTACATTAAAATGATATAGCCAAATTAAGTGGTGCCCCAAATCCTTCCAAATAAAACCCTTGCAGCCTGCCAGCCCAATGCTCTGACTCCTGTGAAACTGTTTTAGTACACTATGCCATGTTCCTCCTCCCTCCAAGCTCCCCCAAAAAAGCGCTATAAAGTTTAGGACCTCTCACACTTAGTAGCCAGCTCAAACCCCCACTCCCTACGTCTGTCCCATTGGTCTTGTGCTCAACTATCAGGGGAGGCAGGAGAGTTCAGGGAGAAGGCAAGGAGTCCTGGTGATAAGTGTTCTCACAGGACAAGCAGGATGGTAGTCCTCACATATGGGTGGCATCAGGATGGAGCCCAATCACAGAACACTTTTGTCAAAGTTTCTAGAACTTTGACTGGCACCACTGAGCATGCCCAGCATGGCACCAACCCTGCATCCAGCAGGGTTCCCTCTTCAGTCTCTTTTTTTTTCGCGCAGCTTTTGCCATGCGGAGATAAGAGCTCTTCTACGGTTTCCTGACAGGAAAATATTCTTCAGCAAAAAGTTCTTCAAACATTTCACCCCGACTGGGGTCCCCCTTGTATACCGTCGATACCCGTGCCCGTTCGGTAAGTTTTTACTACCTTTTGGTCGGTTACTTTCAGCTCCAACTTTTAGGCTCGGAGGTCACCGACCATGCCACAGCCTAAATTGTCGACGGCAACGATGGCGACAGGTTTTCGTTGGTGCCCGGACTGTCTGAGGATAATGTCCATCACCGACCCTCACCAGGTTTGTGTGTTGTGCTTGGGCCCTACCCATGATGTAGATTTCTGTACCAACTGTGCCCAAATGACCTCTAAAGGACGTTGGGCTCATTTGGAAAAGATGGCTTTATTGTTCCATTCCAAACAAGTTTCCTTGTCAAAAGCGTCGAAGTCATCGACACCATCTCCATCCAAGTCCCGTCATCGGTCGGGTACTGATGACTCTCGACCCGCATCGAGGACTTCAGTTTCTGCTTCTTCGGCGCCGGACACTAGTAAGGGAGAACATAAGGAAAAGCATTGCCATCAGCATCGCAAACCCTTAACATCTGATCCAAGCGCACCGGTGGCTTCCACTTCTACTTCCAAGGAGCCACCGAGTAAGAAGGCCCGTGCCGAGGAGCCCCAAACCTCCTCTGTGCCAGGTTCACCGAGGCGTCCCTCGCCTTCGGGAGAGGCACTGACCGATGCTCCACCTATACAGGTAGTTGTTCCGGCGGTGCCTATCCAGCCTCCCACTCCGGACCTGGCCTTAACAACGCCAGCGTTCCGTGAGGAACTGAACCGGATGGTTCAGGAGGCGGTGCAAGCTCTCTACGGATACCCGAATCCATCGGCACTGATACCAGCTCCGATTCCGACGCTGGAACCGATGCCACCAATGCTTGCACCGTTGCTGGACAGGATTGATGCCCTCATCGGTGCTTTGCCTTCAGCACAGAGGAAAACACCATTGCCTCCGAGTCCTTTGATGCCCATTCCCCTCTCTGCAGATGAGGGTGAATCGCTGATGCCAGACCCGGTGCCGGGCCTTTCTGGAGTGTTACCACCGAGGAGGCCATTGAGGCCTTCCACACCGCTTTTACCACCGATGCTCCATCGACCTCTACCGATGCCAACACCGGTGCCACCCATATAGCCACCGGGCCCTACGGTGCCTCAACCTTTTCCGGCCAGGGGAGGTCCATTTTTGCCCTCTGGAGAACCGTTGGGTGCTGGGGATCAGCACTATCATCCTTGGTCTGATGACTCTTCCGATTCCCAAGACACAGGAAATATTCCATCAGAACCTTCTCCTCCTGATGAGAGAAGAAAGTCTCTGCCAGAGGACCTCTCTTTTATAAGTTTCATCAAAGAGATGTCTGAGTCTATTCCATTTACACTCCAGACTGAAGAAGACTCCAGGCATAAAATGTTAGAAGTCCATCAGTTTGTTGATGCACCGAAGGAGGTAATGTCCATACCTGTCCATGGGGTCTTCCTTGACCTCCTTCAATGCAATTGGGAACATCCAGGGAAGGTCCCTGTGGTAAACCGTAAGACTGATGCTACATATCTGGTCCAAGCAGCACCTGGATTCCAGAAGGCTCAACTTTCCCACCATTCAGTGGAGGTCAAGTCCACCCAGAAAAAAGCCAGAAGACCAAGACCTCACTCATCCACACCTCCAGGAAAAGAGCAGAAATTCCTCGATGCTTTTGGGCGTAGAGTCTTCCATGGAGCCATGTTAATCTCCTGTATTGCAGCTTACCAGCTTTACATCTCGCAATACAACACAAACTTGTTCAAACAGTTCCAGAATCTTTCTGATACTCTTCCTGACAAGTTCCAGGACCAGTTCAATGCCATTCTAAAGAAAGGTCTGGATGCTGGTAAACATGAGGTGCGCTCAGCTTATGACATCTTCGACACAGCCACCAGGGTGTCAGCAGCTGGAATAAGTGCTCGGAGATGGGCCTTGCTCAAGTCTTCGGATCTGTGTTCAGAGGTTCAAGAGAGGTTAGCTGACACTGTTGCTCAACTTAAAGGCCATAATGAAACACTACAGCAACTCTCAGCTGGGCACATGGACTTCTCCACTACTTCTAAATGCCCATTCCTTAAGGAGGCTAAGCGAACCACCTTTAAAGCATGCAGATACTACCCACCTCAGACTCGGTCTCACCTGTCTAGACCACATCAGAAGCCTCAAACTCGCCAGTCTAGGCCTCAGAAAACGCATCCTCCTCCACAGCCTGGTCCTTCCTCTGGTTTTTGACTGCCCAATAGAGAGCAAATGTCCACCTCCGCCTCTGCCGCAATTACCAGTAGGCAGCCGTCTCTGCCACTTTATCAATATCTGGCACACGGTCACCACAGACCAGTGGGTCCTATCTCAACTTTCTGTCCATTCCGTCGGACTCCATGCTTCATCCGACATGGAGTTCCTCCAACCACTCTCCACTTCTAGAGGAGGAAATAAATTCCCTTCTTCAAGTCATTGCCATAGAACCAGTTCCTTCTCCGCAAAAGTGAAAAGGCTTCTACTCCCGGTACTTCTTGATACCAAAAATGTCCAGAGGCATTCGTCCGATATTAGATCTTCGGGCCTTGAACAAGTATTTATGAAAGGAAAGGTTCAGGATGGTAACCTTGGGCTCTCTACTCCCTCTGATTCAACAGGGGGATTGTCTTTTCTCTCTAGATCTAAAAGACACGTACATGCACATAGCAATTACCCCATCTCACAGGAAATACCTCCGATTCCTCGTCGGAAGCAAGCACTTCCAGTACCAAGTGCTTCCATTCGGCTTGGCATCGGCCCCTTGTGTCTTCAAGAAATTCCTAGCAGTAGTAGCCTCATACTTAAGGCAACTGGGCACTCACATCCATCCTTATCTAGATGACTGGTTACTGAGGGCTCATTCGGTGGAGGCAGTGCTTCAATCCCTCCAGCTAACCTTGCGATACTACTGTCTTGGGATTTTAGTGAATTATCAAAAATCCAGTCTCACTCCATCCCAATCCCTCTCCTTCATTGGAGCGGATCTCGACACTATCCAAGCAAAGGCTTTTCTTCCCAGGGACTGAGCTCATACACTTGCAGTGCTTGCGCACACTATACAGTCTCACCGAACCACGACTGCTCGTCTATTCTCGTCTTGCTGGGCCACATGGCGTCCTCGGTCCATGTTACACCGATGGCTCGACTCGCCATGTGAGTAATGCAGTGGACCTTAAAATTCCAGTGGTCTCAGGCCCACCAGCCAATGTCCAACATTGTCCAAATCACCAGGCAGCTTCATCTCTCACTAGCGTGGTGGGTCCAGGAATCCAACCTGCTCATGGGATTACCCTTCCAAGCTCCAGAACATCAGATTATTCTGACTACAGATGCTTCCACTCTGGGTTGGGGAGCACATGTCCACAACCTACAGACTCGGGGAACCTGGTCTGCAGCAAAACACAACATCAGATAAATTTTCTGGCGCTCAGGGCGATCAGATATGCCCTTCTATCTTTCAAAGATTGCTTTTCCAACAAGGCAATCCTAATCCAAATGGACAATCAAGTAGCGATGTGGTATATCAACAAGCAGGGTGGAACCAGCTCCTACCTGCTGTATCAGGAGGTAGCGCAATTCTGGGCTCTAGCTCTAGATCAATCCATGCTACTGAGAGCAACTTACCTGGCGGGCGTGGACAATGTACTAGCAGACAAACTCAGTCGCAAATTTCAACCCCACGAGTGGTCCCTGAACCCTGCGGTTTGGGGAACGCATATTCCAGAAGTGGGGGTATCCAACGATAGATCTCTTTGCGTTGATTCACAATCACAAAGTGGACAACTTCTGTTCCCTACGTCGCAGTCCCAGACTCCACCGAGGGATGCGTTCGCTCTCTCTTGGAGGTCTCCTGTATGCCTATCCCCCGCTTCCACTCATAAGTAAGACTCTCATGAAGCTACGTTGAGACAAGGGTCTCATGATTCTCATAGCCCCATACTGGCCGCAGCAGGTGTGGTTTCCCATCCTTTGCGACCTCTCCATCCGCCCGCAAATTCTTCTGGGCACAGATCCATTACTGATCTCTCAGAACGCCGGGTGCCTCCGACATTTGAACCTCCAAGCCCTGTTGCTGACAGCTTGGATGTTGAAAGTCTAGTCTTGCACCCTCTCAACCTCTCAGACTCTGTATCCCAGGTCTTAGTAGCTTCACGAAAGCCTTCCACTAGAAGATCTTATCATTCTAAATGTAAATGGTTTTCCTTGTGGTGCACATCAAAGGAGTTAGATCCCTTTACTTGCCCCACAACGAAGTTTCTGGACTACCTCTGGCACCTCTGAGTCAGGTCTCCAAACTTCCTCCATTAGAGTTCATGTCAGTGCGGTGGCCGCCTTCCATAAGGGTGTAGGGGATGTTTCTGTTTCAACACAACCCTTAGTGGTGCGCTTTATGAAGGGTTTGATTCACCTCAAGCCCCCTCTCCGTCCCCCTGCCCCTGCTTGGGACCTTAATGTGGTATTAACACGGCTCATGAAACTTCCTTTTGAGCCTCTGCACTCCTGCGAGTTACGGCATCTCACTTGGTAGGTGCTCTTCCTTCTTGCTTTAACATCTGCTCGCAGGATCAGTGAGCTGCAGGCGCTGGTTACTTACCCACCTTACATGAAATTCCTTCATGATCGAGTGGTCCTTCGCACTCATCCTAAATTTCTACCGAAAGTAGTGTCTGAGTTCCTTTTAAATCAATCCATAGTTTTGCCTACTTTCTTTCCAAAACCCACTCACATTCAGGTGAGCGAACTCTGCATTCCTTGGATTGCAAGCGTGCGCTAGCCTTTTATTTGGAATGCACTGCAGGCCATAGGAAGTCCACCCAGCTATTTGTCTCCTTTGATAAAATTAAACTGGGAATCCCAGTGGGCAAGCAGATCCTGTCCTCCTGGCTGGCGGGACTGTATTTCCTTCTGCTACCAGCAAGCAGGCCTTCCGCTCCAGGGACGCGTTAAAGCGCACTCCATTGAAGCAATGGCAACGTTGATAGCACATCTTCGGTCTGTACCTCTTGCTGACATCTGCAGGACTGCTACATGGAGTTCTCTCCATACCTTTCCAGCTCATTATTACCTGGACAAGGCTGGCACCCAAGACTCTATCTTTGGCCAGTCTGTTCTGTGCAATTTGTTCTCAGCTTAATACCCAACTTCCTTCCAACGGCCCGTTGGGAATTTCAGGCTGCCCTCTTATCCAAAATCACCCCTGTTGTTGTGCCTGTTGCACGTCTTTGGGTGCTTTTGGTACATTGCTCGGGCATCCTCAGCTCGCTATTCACCCATATGTGAGGACTACCATCCTGCTTGTCCTGTGAGAAAGCAGAGTTGCTTATCTGTAACAGGTGTTCTCACAGGACAGCAGGATGTTAGTCCTCACGAAATCCACCCGCCACCCCGTGGAGTTGGGTACGCTTGCGATTTATTTTATTTTTCGCGCGTACATTTTACTATACACGAGACTGAAGGGGGACCCCTGCTGGATGCAGGGTTGGTGCCATGCTGGGCATGCTCAATGGTGCCAGTCAAAGTTCTAGAAACTTTGACAAAAGTGATCCGTGATTGGGCTCCATCCTGATGTCACCCATATGTGAGGACTAACATCCTGCTGTTCTGTGAGAACACCTGTTACAGCTAAGCAACTCTGCTTTCTCTGAAGAAGAAAAAGGTTGTCTTCCTCGGGGGGGGGGTTTCAGCTGTGATATCATAAAATATTGTTAATCCTACATTGCCATGCCTTTTAACGTGCTGACTTTGTAGGGCTTGATTGCCAAAGTGACTTATATACATAGAGGGTAATTTTATAAGCACTCTGATTTTCAAAGCAGACTTAAACACACATGTCAACTGAAAATTAGCAGGATAGCATGATCTAGACACACATTTACACCTGCTAGAGAGTAAGTGCAAATGTCTACACAAACATTTTTTAATGATTTCCCTACCTCAACTTTGCCCTCAGGAATGCCTCTGTAGCATGCATAAAAATATGTGCAATATCCCTTCTGTGTATACCTTTATTCATCAAACCCTGGGGCACTTTTCAAAATCCTCATCTATGTGCATAAGAGCTTTTTGAAATGTATTTCCATAAACCTTGTTTTATGCACATAAGTGGAATGTTGAAAATCAATTGGTTGTGTATATAAAAGTTTGTAAAAAAAACCCATATCCACACAAAGGAAAAGGTGTTTCAGTGGGGGGACAGAGTGGAGGCAAAGCAGGGAAAGAATTTCTATGCATTCTTTCTATTTTCAAAAGTATGCCCATACTTCTGCGCAAAAGTCCACTTTGAAAAATTGGGATAAATTCTGCAAATACAAAGTTTCTGCACACTTTAACTTTATGTGGGCTGTTTTAAAATCACACGAGATCAGAAAATACAACTGATTATTATCACTTGTGTTGTAAGGTTTTCTAAAATATATATGACATCGGTAGACAATTGACTTAGAATTTTTTGTACAGTGAAAGTCTAGTCTATGATTTTATTTGGAGTGATGTTACATTACTACATTCTGTATTCATGTTTTTAACACTTCTTTTATCTTCTTATGCTTTCATTTGCTGGGTAGCGTCAGCGATGGTTAGTATATCATAATATAAATATGAGATCAGCATCTTACAATTTCTAGAATATTTTGCATGCTTATTGATATGGTCTTTTAAAAATAAAAAATAATGTATGCCTTGTATTTGTTGTTTGCTCATTGTGCAAAGTTTATTTGCCTAATTGATAGATTCCTGTCTTTTATTTATTTAGTTTATTTATTTAGTAACTTTTATATACCGGCATTAGAGAGGCACATCATGCCGGTTCACATATTAACAAAAGCGAAGGAAATACATTATAACAGGGAAGGTGAGTCTGGTTAGAGCAATAGAAAAGCCGGAAAAGGGGAAACTACATCTAGAAAACAAATAAAACAACTGATAAATATGTATTTACAATAAATAATAATTGCAAATTCTAATATAAGAGGCTACATAATGATATGTTAATATAAAGGGAGAGGTGCGGGTGAGCTCCAGAATGCTTATTTTTAAATATTTATAAGCACTCTGATTATATATTTTTAAATATTTTTAAATATTTTCAAATTGTATTTTCCATATAATCCTAATACTACCTTGTCTGCAGTGAGGTGATTTTAATAAGACACCATGGAATGGATTTTCAAAAGATTTAATCAACTGATTTCAGAAGTTAGCCAGATAAATCTAATGGATAAACATTATCCTTCTCTAACAAACTACATTTGAGAATCTTCAATTTCAAGGCATACAGATGTGGCTGATCAAAATAGGGTGCTCAGGAACATTTTCAAGGCGGGATTTTATTTAGCGTGATTAGTATGAAATTGTAGTGCTAACCAGCTAAATTTGACTGTCCTAATATATTGTCTGGCTAGTTTTAAGTGGATTATCAGCCATATATCTTGCTGGTTAGCTATGGCTGAAAATCTGGATAGCTGGATAAAGTTACCCAGTTATCTTACTTGTTGAGCGGGGTTTTGAAAATTAACCTGTGTGTAACCGTTTGTAAGTTTAATTGGAAATGGCAGTGCTGTAATGTTATGTTTCTTCTTGTGATCAAGCAACTACAACTCATTTTGACCAGGAAAGTAACTTATGTTACTTTTATACATTCTCCTCTGGAATCAAACTATATTCAAATTTGAGGTAGTGTTTATTTATGAGCTCATAATAAGCAGCTTCTAGTTCTGAGAAAATTCTTAAGGTTACTGCCACATAGCCTCCTTTCCATCAATTATTATTGTATTGTATATGCTACCATATAAAATAACTTCTAGATTATTACAAATCAGAAATGCCTATGGAGAATGAATATGGATTCAGTTTACTTACAGTGGCAAAGTAAGCTCAGAATTAGCATCTACTTTTTGTAGCATTTGGCGTATGAGCAATTAAAGGGCCAGTGATAAATTATAAAACAAAGAAGTTAGTGTTTGAAGGATTATCACTAGAAGACACTGCATCCAAAAACAAAGAGACTGGTTAAGAACATAACATAAAAAATGCCTTACCTTTACTGAGACAGACCAGATGTTCACTAAGCCCAGCATCTTGTCTCCTACAATGATCAACTTAGGTCACTTGGAAGAAGTACTCAAAAGAGCCTAATGGGGAGATCCAATCTCTGTTGTTCACTGCCAGCAATAAGAAGCTGTAGTCCCCAAGTCTACCTGGCTCATAGTTGTTAATGGATATATCCTCTAGAACAGTGGTTCTTAACCCTGTCCTGGGGACCCCCCCAGCCAGTCAGGTTTTCAGGATATCCACAATGAATATGTATGAGAGAAAATGTGCATGTTGTGGAGGCAGTGTATGCTAATTTTCTCTCATGCATATTCATTGTGGATATCCTGAAAACCCGACTGGCTGGGGGGGTCCCCAGGACAAGGTTGAGAACCACTGCTCTAGAAGCTTGTCCAAACCTTTCTTAAACCCAATTATACTATACTATACTAGTCTTGATGACATCCTCAAGCAACAAAATCTGTAGTTTAATTGTGCATGGACTGAAAAAATGCTTTCTTAAATTTGTTAGTTTTACATAGGGTCCATTAATCCTAGTATTATTTAAAACAGTAAATAACTGTTCTCACATTACTCATTATTTTATAAAGTTCTGTCATATCTACTCTCAGTTGTTTCTTCTGCAAATAAGCTTGACAGGTTAGTGCTCTTCTTTCTTCATAATGGTGCCAAGCCTTACCCATTTTTGTTGCCCTTCTTTGTACCTTATCCAGGTCTTCTATATTTGTTTTTTATTTTTTGAGGTGGCGTGACTAGAACTGCACGCAATGCTCAAAGTGTGGTCACAACATGGATTATACAGAGGCATTATGGGGGCGAATGAGCACTCATGAGCTTTAATAGGATAGACACTTAGAAGCTTGGTTCTGCAAACAGATACAACTTTCCACAAATTTACTGCACCACTTGAGGTTTTTGGATTGGAGGGGATGCTGTGTGTTGTGTGGCCTAAAGCTTAAATATGGCTAATGGAAAACCAGTTAAGATCAAGGCAGCTTACAAGGCAGGATCCAATATGAAGTGGACCTCTTTCCCATTGTCCCCAGGGAAAATGGAGACCTGTTAGTCGACTTGATAATAGAGGAGTTAAAAGCAAACTGGTTTTTCAGAGAATCACATGGCTACTCAAGAAGTTAAAATAGAGGTAGTAATCTGAAAGTTTTTAATTTTCAGGCAAGACTGTAAGAGATTGAAACTTAGGATACATGAAGGACATGATACAGAGAATGGCTAGTAAAGTTACAATTTTGTACAAGATAAAAATAACTTGAGAACACTAATAAGAAATTGGAGGAACAATATATGAATCCTTAAACTGCCAGAAAGCCTTGAAAAACTTCTCCTGCAAGGGTTCCAATATCCTTCAACTAGCAGTTTGAAGTAGAACATAAATACTATATCTCCTCATATTGGTGCAATTTTAAAAAGGATTTACATGCTTAAAATTGGATTTTATACATGTAAATGCAGTTTAAGCATGTAAGTGGGCTTTTGAATATTGGTACAATAGTATGTTATGTTTCCATGCATAACTCCTTTGAAAAATTACCTTCATTGTATGCCTGGAAAGACTTTTTTCCATTACCAATTTTGCATAAGGTCTTGCACTACCCTCAAGTGCTAGTGATTTTTAAAGTAGTCCCTCTGCTCACTCCAAAAATGTGGGTTAGCAGCAAAAAAAATTATGGCAGATTTCTCAAAGGCTGCAGCAGATCAGAGAAGGTTACTGCTTGTCTTTTACCCATAATTTAAAGCAATTGGGATGAGATTTGAGATGTACTATGCTGCAACCCTCAAAATGACTTTGGACAATGCTACAATGGTGTCTTAGTGCCCAAAAGAAATGCAGTGGTACCTTGAAGAAATTGGTGACCAGGTTTTGGTTGCTCAAGAGTGTCAGCCCTTGCCTGCATTTGTTTCAAAGATGATGCTCCTAGCCTCTCCTCCTGGTTGTTAAACATCTGTCTACTGTGTCCTAGATTTTCTAGGTGGAATTTTTTTTTAAATCGCTTCATTAGCTACATGATGGCGAGCCCTTCTGATGTAACCCTGATGGATATTAAGGCTGTTGTCATGACTTTTCTGTCTTGTGGCGCCATGTTGTACTAAGGATTCTTTTGATCGTTCCATTACAGGGTGTATTCCAGTGAATTATTAATTTCTAGACTTTATTTCTGACACTGTAGGTGGTTTTTGTCAATAATTTGTAGTTATTTTTGGAGAAGAGGTTGAATGGGTGCAACTTGGAAAATTGTTGTATATCATTATTATATGCATTTACTGACCAATTATAGGTTGATTGTAAAATAGGTGATGTGTAAAATGTATGATTTACCTGTAAATATATTTCTGAATGGGGTGAAGTTGGCAGCTCATTTACCCCTAGATTCATCAAAACGCTGTAATATCTCAGGCCTAATGCCCGTGATAGGAAAAAGGGGCGTGTTTAGGGTAATTTTTAGTGCTACTGTACCACGGGGTAACATAGCACTTCGCATAGCGGTAAACTTTGTGCACCCTATGATACTTCCTATTTCATATCTCAGAGAGAGAGAGAGAGAGAATGAAACTATTTATAAGGCCTTCATAGTAGTCAAGAATTTATATGCCTATAGGAAAGCCAGCTAATAGCTCAAGGTAAGGTGTTGGTGGTGGTTTAGGGGCCAGTTTTTCATGCAGATTGAGAAGTATGAACAGCACAGTACATCTCGGAGAATATTTGACGTCATTTGGAGTGAGGAAAGTCTCACAAAGGTGACATTTCTACTATGTTCTCTCACCCTAGCTCAATGGACTCTATAACAGGATACCATCAAGCTAGGGCGAGATAACAGTACAAAACTTCATCTTTGTGAGATTTTCCTCATTCCAAATGACAACAAATCTTCACCAAGGTGTATTGTGCTGTTCATACTTCTCACTCCGCATGAAAAACTGGCCCCTAAACCACCACCAACACCTCACCTCGAGCTATTAGCTGGCCCTCCTATAGGTATATAAATAGTTGAATACTGTGAAGGCCTCCCCAGAGTCTGCGTCTCTCGCTCTCTTTCGCACGCTCTCTCTCTCTCTCTCTCTCTCTCTTTCTACTCCACTCCCTCTCCCCCTCCCTAGCCCAGAAATGGTCAAAATACAATTTTAAAAATGTAGCGCGAATTGAGTT
Source organism: Rhinatrema bivittatum (assembly GCF_901001135.1). Taxonomy (NCBI): domain Eukaryota; kingdom Metazoa; phylum Chordata; class Amphibia; order Gymnophiona; family Rhinatrematidae; genus Rhinatrema; species Rhinatrema bivittatum. The sequence continues at coordinate 139,233,240 of NC_042620.1, forward strand.
AGACGTTTCGGTCATATCGCACAGCTTAACGTCAGGAAAAAAGGTGTAGTTATTTCCGGTATTAAAAACCGTGCAGGGGGAGAGAGAAGGAGACGGAGGGGGCCGCTGGCCACCTCTCCCTGGGACCTTGCACAGGAGGAAGGCGCTTTAACCATTTCCAGCCGGTGAGAGTTGTGGACTTGAGCCGAGGGAAGCCCCTGATCCGATTACCACCAACAGCTGAGGACGTCCCTGCTTGCGTCAAGGGGCGGGGCTACGGCTTGAAATCGACCAGTGACGTGGCGCGTTGCCTAAGCCGCACGCGTGGCTTAGTCCGGCTTTGTCCGGGAGAGTTTGGGAGTTTGACCAGGAGATTGTTATGGGTAATCTCCTTTTTCATAGATGGGGAAAAAGAGAAAAGCCAAGACAGCTACCTCATCACCAGTGCCTCAACTTCGCACCGGCCGCATGGATCAGCATGTCGTAAGACAGAGGTCTGATCCAAATGAGGATGGATTGGGAAGCCTATCCTTCGCTTCCCTCAGTCCAGAAGGAGGTCCAGTTTTGCCACCTCAGCCAAGTAAGTCTTCATCTACTGAATTGGCTACAGAACTAGGGTGACTCAATCCATTGGAAGTAAGCTTGGTTTCACAAGCAGGAAACCATGGGACTGAGAAATCGTTACTTGAAGTTATAAATGTATAAATGTGCAACCCACTTTAGTTCTTAGTAGTAGCATTGTTCAGGATGTAGATCCAAACAAAGTTACATTATCAGATTTATGGAAAGCTATTTCAAAAATGGATAATAACATTGCACTTATGAACAGATCTTTGTCTTCTATTATAAATATAAATTCTGAAAAAATTAATGAACAGGGGATAAAAAGTTTGAAATTTGAGAAAGATATATCTGAGGTAAAGGAGAAGTTGCATCTAGTTCAGTCATCTCAAAATACTTTTATGTCTGATAGTTTGAATATTCATAAAGAGCTAGAAAGAATGGAAAATCAGTTGAGGATAAGAAATCTGAGAGTAGTAAATTTTCCTCTTACTCGTCTTTTGTCCCCACTAGAAATGTTTAAAAAATTTTTGAAAGAAGTTTTAATGTACAAAGATGAAGAAATTCCTAGTTTGTCAAAATTTATTATTTAAGGAAGAAAAGGGAAAAGAATAAACTCGGTGACAGTCCAGAATCACCTCCAAGTATTGGTATATCAACCTTCTTGGAGGAATCTCTGGACTTAATCGAGAATAGGGCAACCCTTTTTATTACTTTTATGTCTGAACAAGATAAAGACAAACTGTTCAGAAAGTTCTTTGTATATAAAAATGTCTCTTTTTGTGGATCTAAGGTTCAAATATTCCCTGATGTTGCCAGAGCCACCCAAGCCAGAAGGAAAACCTTTCTGGCGTTAAAACATCGAGTAGTGGCTCTGGGAGCATCTTTCTTCTTAAAGTTTCCTTGCTTATGTTATATCAATTATAAGGGGAAAAAATTTGGATTCTCTGATCCAGTTCACTTAGAGACATTCTTGTTGGATAAATCAGTAAGTGAAATTGAAAATTAATGGTAAAAGGACCTTGTTAAAATAGATTGACTCCTGTCTCCATTTATGGTTGTATTGACTAAAGAGAGCCTCCTTTTTTGATTATAGGGGACTCAAATTAGACATAATTTCCTTGCTAATTGTTGAATATTCTCCCCCGTATTATGTAATGTGTATTGCGGTGAATGTACTGTGATATATATTTGTTATTATTTACATGATGTAATCATTTAAAAACTAATAAAGAATAAATTAAAAAAAAAAACTGTGCAATATTGCCTCTCGTTTTCATAAATCCTGCCCAAACTCCTCCCTAGTCTCGCCCCTCCCCAAAATTTGCATTCGCACCATGGGATACTGTTATCACATGCGCTACTGCATTCTCACGTGCGTTAACGCCATAACGCATTTTGATGAATGACCCTATTAGATGGAGAACTTTGGGGCTACATGTTTGGCTGATGCTTTCTATCATATCCTTCCAAGTAAGTGCATGGCTGTCTGGGTGTGAGAGTTTAATCCTCTGAGTTTGGTTTTCGACTTTCTGGAAAGGGAGGAATTTCATGTTAGAAATGTTTGGAAGATGCTTGAAGTAACAAGGAAGGCAGTAATGAAAGCCATTTCCATGGGTAAAATTCTGTTTTACTACTGCATGGGTAAAAATAGATGCATAAGCTCCAGAGTAATGCCTCTTGTTTGATGGACAAGGGGAGGGAGAGTCTCTCCAGCCTGAGGCTGAGGTTCCCTTAGCCCCAGGGAACGCGAGACTCCCTCAATTCCAGGAAGTGGCAGCAATATTGGAAGGAAAGAACTATTGCAAGGTGTCCTTGCCAGGAAGATTCTTCCTTCCATGGTTTTGAAGATGGAGGCGGGAGCCTTGGTTGTCCCAGATTCTGTTGGAAGGCCTGATGTAGAGCAGCAGCAGCCTACAGTGGATCAAGGGACCTTGCTGGAAGGAGAGTCAGGTTCGGATTCAGTGCAGAGTCATATGGACTTATGACTGCAATGGATGATATCATGAGGCCTGGTTCTGTCACTCTGGAGACGATCTGGAATGCCATTACCAAGCTGGACAAGACTGTGAGTACAAGATTTGAAAGGACTGAGACCTCTTTTAGAGAATACAAAGAGCAAACTTCTAGACTGGATAATACTGCAGTTTTACATGGTAGAAAAATTGAGCAATTAGAAGAGCAATTGATTGAAATACGGAGAGTGAATTCCAGCTGCATACATGATGATATGTCTTTGCGTTGCAAATTGGAAATGCTAGAAAATAGAATGAGAAGTCTGAATTTGAGTCCTTAATTTTCCTCAGCTGTCCATGACAAGTCCCGGGTAATTGCTTAAAAGATATTTGAGAGAAAATTTTAAGATCACAAGTCACTCTTCTCCTCTCAATAGTCTACTGTTTACCATCTCGTAAGTGTTTAGCTTCTGCTTTAAGTGGGAGGCAAGAACAAGAAACTGGGCAGTCTGGACCTCACTGTCTTCCTTTAGAGTACACAAGATGAAGGAACCAGTTGTGTTAGTCTTTTGGTGTCCTTCGTCTTTAAATCTGATAATTCAATTATGTGACTTTTCTTTAAAATTAGAGGTAATAGGCCAGATTTTAAAAGGCCTGCGCGCATAAACCCCAGGGTTTATGTGCGTGGCCGGGCCTTGCGCACACCACAGAAATTTTCAAAGGGGCTCAGCCACACATGTAAATCCTGTATGTGCTGGGCCTCTTCAAAGGGGCAGGCCAGGACAGCACCATTGTATGCTGTCCAATGACTCACGCGCCAACAGCCAGTCGGCGCGAGCAACTTACTTCAGCTTCGGAACTGAAGTGAGTTGAATAACAAAAAAAAAAAAAATAAAGGATAGATAGGGTTTAGGGGTGGGAAGAGGGAGTGAGTTTAGGTAGGGGGCTCTCAGTCTGCTCTTAATTTGCAAAAGTTCACCCGCACATGCGCGTGCGGTTTGTAAAATACGGCACATGTGCATATGGCCACCTGATTTTATAATATGCAAGTAGTTTGATTATCCCTCAATGTATATGTTAAGTAGCAGTGAGGCTGCTTGTGGATTGGGGTTTATTTTCTCTTATTTTTCTTCTATGTGGGTATGTTTCTTTAGCAGTATTAAAATTCTGTTAGGATGTCTGCCTGATTTGCTTTTCCCTCATGCCAGTTGTAATACTCCCATAGTTCATTTTTGACATAGTGAAACTAGAACAGATACAGGGAAGGGCTATTCAGCTTGGAAAAGAGATGGCTGAGTAAGGATATTATATAAGTTTAGAAAATCGTGAGTGCGATGAAATGGATAAATAAAGTTTGATAATTTACCCTGTCAAATACTAAAACAAGGGAACTCCACAAAACTAACAACCAGCAGATTTCAAACAAATCATAGGAAGTACTTTTCATTCAGTGCACAATCAAGCAATGGAATCTGCCAGAGAATGTAGACAGTCAAAGTGTCTAGGTTAGCAGGTTTAAAAATAGTAATGATGATTTTTCTATACCAATTTTTAATACATTTCAAAACAGTGTATAATAAAGTATAAATACAAAATAACAGTATATATTAAAAACAAATCAAAAACATAAATGAAACAAACATCCCATAAATTAAATCAGCTAATAAATAGTTTAAATATTCTGGAAATCAATCAAAAACTTGCTTATACAGCCAAGATTTTATCAACTTCCTGAATTTCATAAAATTGTTCTCCCTACTAATATCTAGCTGGAAAGAATTCCACATTAGTACGTATCTTGTTCACTTCAGAGTAATTTCTCATGGTGAGAGCATTCGTAGTAATTTCTTTTGAGATGATCTCAACATTCTTACAGGTTTATAAGGCATGAAAAGATTGGTCAAATAATAATCCTTTCCTTTATATAAAGCCTTAAACATAAGAAAAAGTAGTTTAAAGATAATCCTACAGTGGACAGGTAACAAGTATAAATCTTGTAGTAAAGGAGAAATATGATCAAATTTAGATCCCCAAATATAATTCTTGCTGCAGTATTTGGAGCAATTGGATTCAGTTCAAATTAGCCTCAGTAATGCCCAAGTATAAAGAATTATAGTAATCAATTTATGATAGCGTAAGAGGATAAGCGAGCATTGTCTCATTTATACAGTCATGTAGCTAATATCTGAATCATCTGAAGGCTATACAAGACAGATAGATAAAAGAGACACATGCTTCAGCATTAAAAAATCATTGCCATTCCTGGTATTTTAACCAAGTCAACAAGAGGAATAGTAATATTTTGCATACAAGAGTCAAATTGATATTAAAATTGCACCTCTGGAACCAAATGTCTTCCAATTTTGGGGGATTTTCTTGTAATTTATGATCAGTTAGCCAATTGGCAATCTTGTCCAGACAGTGATTAAATTTTTCAATATCCAAAACTGAATCCAAATTAAAAGATGATTGCACTTGAATTTTATCAGTTTAAAAGTAACAGCTAAAACCTTGTCCTTGAATTAACTTAGGTAATGGCTCTAAGAGCAAGTTAAAAAGTAAAGGGCATAATATAGAACCCTGGGGAATGCCGCATGTTACTTCTTTCAATCATGAAGTGTGAGTCTCCCAATTTACACAAAAATAAATGACACTTCAAGAATGACCTAAACCAATTCGAAACACCTACAATACCTAGATCCTGTAACCTTGGGGCCAGATTTTCAAAAGGTTATGCGCACCAGGCCTATTTTAAAAAGGCCCAGCGGCGCGCATAAAGCCCTGGGACGCGTGTAAGTCCCGGGACTTGCAAAAAGGGACAGGGTGGGGGCGGTGCGGGGTCAGGCTCCCCGGCACAGCGGCCATATTTGCTGCTGTGCTGGGGATCACGTGCTGGCAGTCAGCCGGTGCACGCAAAAGTTAAACAAAACTTTTGGGGGCAGTTAGATTAGGGCTGTGGGGGAAAGGTAAATGGAAGGGGTGGGAAGGTCAGATTAGGGCGAAGGGAAGAGGGGAAGGCTGCGCGGCTCGGCGAGCACAAGGTGCACAATTGTGCACCTCCTTGCGTGCGCCAACCTCTGATTTTATAACTTGCGCCTGCGCACGCAGGTTATAAAATCAGGTGTACATGTGCGTGCGCTGGGTAGCACGCGCACATGTACGCCCATGTGCAACCTTTTAAAATCTACCCCTTGATCTTTACTTTTATCAATATTTAACCTAACTTCGTTTACCATAGACAATAATGCAGTCTTCATAGCAAAATCTTTACAAAAGCCTGACCTTCATGGAAGGCATAGATTAACTTTTTCAGCAAAATTGCTCAACTGTGCAAAAACTACCTTTTCAGCTACCTTCATCACAAAATGTATATTAGGTATTGGACAGTAGTTCTTTTGGTGAGCAGGATCTAAAAACTTTCCCTTGGATGCACAAGTGACAGCTTCAAAGATGCTGGAATAAAACCAGCAACAATAAATGCATTGACTATGGTCATGAGAGGCTTAGCAAGGTCTCACTCCTTGTCTTCAATCAAGATTGAAGGCATCAGGTCCAGTTGTGAGGTAAAATTGTTCATGGAAGCAAGGACCTTTTCCATGATCACAGTTACTACAGGATTAAAAGCTTTCCACAAGGTCTGACCCACTAAACCTCCATTACTCTTAGCCGAAAGGTTTTCATCAACAGAATCCCAAAATTCATTGAGCTGGTTCTCAATAGCCCTTTGAGTTGCCTTCTTGACCATATTTAAAAGAAGGAAAGGACTGTTGAGCATTTATTATTTTTTTGTTGAAAAAAATGTGTTAACTTTTCAACTGAAAGTGTAGAGGAATTAGAGGAAGTTACTGGTCAATCGGGCAAAAATATTCAAAAGACGCTTAGATCTTTTATCAGCCAATCTCAGTTGTTTAAAGTATTCTCATTTTGCTTTCTTGACCTCGCCCTTGTAGAAGCTAATAGCTGTTCTATAGGCCATAAGGTTATCCACTGACTTATTTTTGCACCACTTCTCTCAATGACAAATCTAATGTTTTTAGCATGACTAAACCAGGCATTAGAATGTTTATTAATTAATGTTTCAAAGGGCCAGTCTCATGCAGTTTTTTAGGATTGTATTCCATTCATTAACTTGCATTTCTCACAGGACAAGCAGGATGGTAGACCTCACATATGGGTGACACCACAGGATGGAGCCCAATCACAGAACACTTCTGTCAAAGTTTCCAGAACTTTGACTGGTCCCTACTGGGCATGCCCAGCATGGCACTAAACCTGCAGCCAGCAGGGGTCCCCCTTCAGTCTTCTTTTTTTCCGTGCAGCAGTAGTCACGCAGTTAAGGAGCTCTGCAGAGATTCCTGACAGTAATTCTGTGAGGAAAATTCCTAAAATTTAATTTACCCCACAGGGATCCCTCCTTCAACTTTTTCAAGCCTCGTTACTCCGGTAAGTTTTTTACCTGTTTTCTGTCGATTACCGTCGAATTTGGCCCTCGCGGCCTACTGGCCGTCGACCGTACCGCAGCTCAATATTTTCATGGCCATGGCATCGGGGTTCCGCCGGTGCCCGGACTGTAATCGTACCATGTCCATCACAGACCCTCACAAAGTCTGTGTAATGTGTCTCGGATGTGAGCACGATGTCCTAACCTGCACCAGATGTGCCCTTATGACACCAAAAGGTCGCAAGGCTAGAATGGAGAAGATGGAACTTCTCTTCCATGCTCAAACCCCGATGCCGTCGATTGCATAGATGTCATCAGAACCGGCACCGTCAACTTCGCACCAACATCGACCTCCGGCCGGTGACTATCCGGCATCGATGACTTCTTGGCCTTTGACACCCTCTACTCCCCCTCAGGACCGAGGGGATCGTAGAGATAAACATCGCCACTGGCATTGAAAGTCTCGGACCATTGAGGGAGTGAAATCATTGACCTCACCATAGTCTGAGCCACCATCGAAGAAGCCCCGTCCAGAAAAGGCACTGACCTTTTCGGCGACTGGGTCGCTGAGGCAACCCTCACCGGACAGGGTATCGGGAGCCGCGACTCCGCCTTTAACGGTGGCCCCTCCAGCTATGCCTCTGCCTCATTCTTCTGTTCCGGAGCCGGGGCTGCTCTCTCCAGGTCTCCGAGAAGAACTGGACTGGATGGTTCAGGAGGCCATCGACAAGGCGATGCATCGACTCCAGGTTCCTCCGGCACTGGCACCGACCACTGACCCGATTCCAGCAACATTGGCACCTCTGCTCTCGAGGATGGAAGCGCTTATGGCCGCTTTTCCACCGATGGACCCCGGGTCACCGATGGCTCCGGTGCCCTCCCCACTTGCTTTGTCATCGGGAGGAGAAACACCGTTCCACATCCCTCCATCGGGAGTTCTGCCGATGCCGATATGTCCGGTGCCACCGATCCTCCCAACGGTTCCAACGAGTCCATAGGCACCACCGAGCCATCCATCGATGCCCTTGATGCCTACACAGGTGCCTTCGATGCCCTCATCGGTGCCTCCAGTTATTCCTTTGAGTCCTTCGGAGCCTCGACCAGGACCTTCAGGGATCCCACCTCCCTGACCTCCTCTAGTCCCTAGAGGAGCAGGTGCTGATCCCTATGACACCTGGACTGATGATTCTTCACCAGACACCGATGATTTGCCTTCACCACCTTCACCTACTGAAAGCAGAAAGTGTTCTCCTCCAGAGGACCTTTCCTTTATAAATTTTGTGAAGGAGATGTCTGAATTGGTTCCCTTCCAATTGCAGACTGAACAAGATGACAGGCATCAAATGATGGAGCTGTTACAATTCCTGGATGCTCCCAAAGAAATAACCTCCATCCCTATCCACCACGTTCTTCTGGATCTCCTAAAAAAGAACTGGGAACATCCTGGCTCTGTTGCAGTCCACAGGAAAGCTGACACCACCTATCTCGTTCAGTTGGCTCCAGGCTTTCGCAAACCTCAATTGGATCACCAATCTGTGGTTATCTAATCTGCCCAGAAAAGAGCAAGGAGATCAAAACCTCACACTTCCTTTCCCCCCAGGCAAGGAACAGAAATTTCTAGATGCCATTGGTTGCCGTGTCTTCCAGGGATCAATGCTCATCTCCAGAATTGCCTCTAATCAGCTCTATATGACCCAATATAATAGGGTCTTATTTAAGCAGATACAAGACTTAACAGACTCCCTGCCTCAGCAATTTCAAGAGCAACTCCAAACCCTAGTAAACAAGGGTTTTGAGACAGGCAAGCATGAGATCAGATCATCTTACGATATCTTTGACACTGCTACCAGGGTATCTGCAGCTGCTATCTCATCAAGACGATGGGCCTGGCTCAAGTCTTCCAACCTTCGCCCTGAAGTACAAGACAGATTATCCGATCTGCCTTATGTAGGAGATAATCTGTTTGGTGAGCAGATTCAACGAACGGTGGTGGAACTCAAGGACCATCATGAGACCCTAAGCAGCTCTCTCTGATGCATTCTGAATACTCTTCAAAACAGCCCTTCAGAAAGGACTCTTAAGAGGTCATTCTTCCGCCCGAAGAAGTCCTACCCGCCACCAACTAGAACCTGTTCTACGAGACAGTTTCAAAAAGCCCAGTCTCGTCAGACACGAAAACAAAAACCGCAAGCGGCTCCTCAGCCGGGCCCTGCTTCCGTTTTTTTACTCCTGCATAGAGAGCAGCAGCCAGCTTCCATTGCCCCACATACCAGTGGGAGGTCGATTGTGCCATTTCAACAACAGGTGGCACTCAGTCACCTCAGACCAGTGGGTCCTAGCAATAATTGCTCAAGGTTATCATCTGAACTTTCTCTCCATTCCACTGGACTCCCCACCTCTACAGACATGGAGAACATCCAATCACTCCATCCTTCTGGAACATGAGGTCTCCCTCCTCCTCCAGTCCAAGGCAATAGAACCAGTGCCCTATTCCCGGTACTTTCTAATCCACAAAAAATCGGGAAGTGTTCGTCCAATTCTGGATCTACGTGCCCTCAACAAGTACCTCCAGCGAGAGAAGTTCAAAATGGTAACCTTGGGCTCTCTTCTTCCTCTTCTACAAAGAGGAGACTGGCTCTGCTCTCTAGACCTCCAGGACGCATACAATCATATCGCAATAATTCCATCTCATCGCAAATACCTGAGGTTTCTAGTAGGCCCCAAGCAGTACAAAGTGCTTCCATTTGGCCTCGCGTCTGCACTACGAGTCTTCACAAAATACCTCGTCGTAGTTGCAGCCTTCCTCAGGACTCAAGGTGTTCACGTCTACCCCTATCTAGACGATTGGTTAATCAAGGCTCCCACTCAGCAAGCTGCTCTGTCGTCCCTACATCTTACTTTATACACTATAATTTCACTTGGATTTCTCATCAATTATGACAAATCCTACTTAGTCCCATCTCAAATCTTATTGTTCATTGGGGCAGACTTGGACACCTTGCAGGCAAAGGCTTTTCTGCCTCGACAACTAGCTCTCACTCTCGTGTCTCTTGCACACCAGCTGCAGTGTCAGCACTCCACGACTGCACACCACTTTCTCATCCTCCTGGGACACATGACGTCCTCAGTTCAGGTCACCCCAATGGCCCGCTTGGCCATGAGAGTCATGCAGTGGACTCTAAGGTCACAATGAACTCAATCCATTCAGCCCCTGTCGACCATTGTCCATGTAACCTACTCATTCCGTCAGTCTCTCGCCTGGTGGAGAAATCAGGTCAATCTCCTCCAGGGCTTGCCCTTCTAGGCTCCAGACCCTCAAAGAAGTCTCACCACCGATGCTTCCAACCTCGGCTGGGGAACCCACGTGGCCGATCTGCAGACACAAGGATCTTGGTCTCCAGAGGAAGCCAAACACCAATTAAATTTCCTGGAGCTGCGAGCAATCAGATATGCTCTCAGGGTATTTCAGGATCACCTCTCCAGTCAAGTCATCCTGATCCAAACTGACAACCAGGTGGCCATGTGGTACATCAACAAACAGGGAGGGATGGACTCCTACCTTCTGTGTCAGGAAGCTGCGCAGATATGGGCGGAGGCCCTTTCCCACTCTATGTACCTCAGGGCCACCTACTTGCCAGGAGTGGACAATGTGTTGGCAGACAAGCTGAGTCGCACCTTTCAACCGCACGAGTGGTCTCTCAACCACTCAGTAGCGAACTCGATCTTCCAACAATGGGGTTATCCTCAAATAGACCTCTTTGCGTCACCTCAAAATTGCAAAGTAGACAACTTCTGCTCTCTCACTCGCAGCCAACACTATCAGCCAAGAGACGCGTTCTCCCTATCATGGGCAACCGGTCTCCTATATTCATTCCCTCCACTTCCACTTCTCCCCAAGTCTCTCGTGAAGTTACATCAGGACAAGGGAACCATGATCCTGATAGCACCCCACTGGCCGCGCCAAGTGTGGTTTCCAATACTTCAGGATTTCTCCATTCGCAGGCACATTCTCTTGGGAAAGGACCCGCTTCTAATAACTCAAAACGACAGGTGCCTACGCCACCCCAATCTTCAAGCCTTGTCCCTGACGGCATGGATATTGAAAGGTTAATCCTTCAGCCACTTAACGTTTCTGAACCAGTTTCCCGTGTCCTGATTGCTTCACGGAAGCCTTCCACGAGGAAATCGTATTCTTACAAATGGACTAGGTTCACGTCATGGTGCTCTTCTCAATCCCTTGACCCCTTTACCTGTCCAATCACAAAGTTTCTGGACTATCTCTGGCACTTGTCAGAGTCAAGTCTAAAAACGTCCTCCATCAGGATGCATGTCAGTGCAGTAGCCGCCTTCCATAAAGGTGTCGGGGATGTTCCCATATCAGCACAACCCCTTCTAACATGTTTTTTGAAAGGCTTGCTTCACCTCAAGCCTCCTCTGCGTCCTCCAGCCCCTTCTTGGGACTAGTTTTGGGTCGGCTCATGAAACCACCATTCAAGCCTCTTCAATTCTGTCACCTTCGATATCTTACATGGAAAGTGATTTTCCTTTTGGAAATCACTTCCACTCACAGAGTTAGTGAATTACAGGCTCTAGTTACCTATCCGCCTTACACTGAACTTCTGCAGGACCGGGCAGTAGTCCGCACTTACTCTAAATTCTTACCTAAGGTAGTTTCGGAGTTTCATCTCAATCAATCCATTATACTACCTACCTTTTTTCCCAGGCCCCATTCCAATCCAGGAGAGCAGGATCTGCATACCCTTGCCTGCAAACGGGCTCTAGCGTTCTACCTAGACTGTACAGCTGCCCACAGGAAAAGCACTCAATTGTTTGTCTCTTTCCATCCTGTCAAATTGGGGCAGCCTGGGGGGTAAACAGACTCTCTCCTCCTGGTTGGCGGTCTGCATATCCTTTTGCTATCAGCAAGCAGGCATTCCACTTCAAGACCGTGTTAAAGCACACTCTCTGAGGGCCATGGCGACTTCAGTAGCACACCTAAACTCTGTGCCGCTTCCTGACATTTGCAGGGCTGCCACCTGGAGTTCTCTCCATACCTTTACAGCCCATTATTGCTTAGACATTGCCAGAAGACAAGATTCCATCTTTGGTCAGTCTGTCTTGCGCAACCTATTTACAACGTGACGTACCAACACCCTTCTGCCTGCCCGGTGGGGTTCAGGATGCCCTCGGCCAAATTTCATCCTAGGCCTAGTGCCTTGCATGCCTGAGTACATTTGGTGCATACTCTGACATCCTCAGCTCGGTACTCACCCATATGTGAGGACTACCATCCTGCTTGTCCTGTGAGAAAGCAAATAAGAACATAAGAAAATGCCATACTGGGTCAGACCAAGGGTCCATCAAGCCCAGCATCCTGTTTCCAACAGTGCTAATCCAGGCCATAAGAACCTGGCAAGTACCCAAAAACTAAGTCTATTCCATGTTACCATTGCTAATGGCATTGGCTATTCTCTAAGTGAACTTAATAGCAGGTAATGGCCTTTTCCTCCGAGAACTTATCCAATCCTTTTTTAAACACAGCTATACTAACTGCACTAACCACATCCTCTGGCAACAAATTCCAGAGTTTAATTGTGCGTTGAGTAAAAAAGAACTTTCTCCGATTAGTTTTAAATGTGCCACATGCTAACTTCATGGAGTGCCCCCTAGTCTTTCTATTATCTGAAAGAGTAAATAACTGATTCACATCTACCTGTTCTAGATCTTTCATGATTTTAAACACCTCTATCATATCCCCCCTCAGCCGTCTCTTCTCCAAGCTGAAAAGTCCTAACCTCTTTAGTCTTTCCTCATAGGGGAGCTGTTCCATTCCCCTTATCATTTTGGTCGCCCTCTCTGTACCTTCTCCATCGCAACTATATCTTTTTTGAGATGTGGCGACCAGAATTGGATACTCCCTGAAATGCCATGCCCCGCCCACATCATGTCCATTTTTTAAATCAAGTGAGATGTGCGTGCAACAGGAGATACGTGGGCATCTGTGTAGATTTAAAAATTCGGTGGGCATGTGTGAGCCCGACCTTTACGCATATCTCCCAATTTTGGCATGTGCCAGGCTTTTAAAATTGACTTACTTTCTAAATCTAAAAGTATGTGTGTAAATGATTTCTCTGTCCATGTTCTGCCCCTAAGTACGCCTCTATGCAGTACATGTAAAGGTATGCAAAATTCCTTGCCACTCCTCATTAAACACTCTCTCAGACCCTACCACCATATCTGCCTCTTTATGCCAGCCCATGACTTCACAGCTCTTCTCTTTGGCAGCCTCTTTACCATGTGACTTTCTCCTCTAGCCTAAATTTCAAGGGCACTCCTCTGGCAGGAAAGCTTTGCGGGCTATCTCCTCAGCATAAAAGTAGCATTGACCATTTTTAATTTCTTGATCTCTGTGGTCTTTCATCTGATTCCTCTCAAATCTTCAGGGTGTCTGTCCCAGGTAGAGGACACAACTCTAGATGCCACAAATGTCCCAAAAAGTCCGAGGGACCCATGTTGAGCAACATGTTTTGTTGCTTCTGTTCCAATATGTTCCTGAGTACAGGGATTCAAGGACAGGCTCCATGACCACCTGAGTTGCCACACAGAAGGAAAGAAGTCTATTTTTGAGGGCCCTTGGGATTGTTTTCTCACTGGGGCTCTTCTGTTCATCAGCCCAAGTCCAGTACAAAAAACATCAGTCAGCAAAACTGTTCAAAATAAAAGTTCTTTGCTAGCACTAATGGCAGGAAAAACAAAGTCCAAATGAATTGATACACTAATGGCTAGTACACAAAACAATAAAACAAAGTCCAAAAATCACAAAAAAAATAAATCTCAGTATCTTTGCTTCTCTAACAATTAAATCAGTTCTTGGGACAGAGACCCTGTTCCCTTGGGTTTTCTCAAGTATCTACTTTGAAAACAGCCCTCCCTTTTCTCTGAGCAACTTCTGCCATTCTGGTGAGCTTCTTGCTGATTCCTCTTTTAATAATTGGCTCATTAAAACATAAGAAATGCCTTACTGGGTCATGCCAAAGATCCATCAAGCCCAGCATTCTATCTCAGACAGTGGCCAACCCCAGTGACAAGTACCCAGCAGGGTCCAAAAGAATAGGTCTTAATCCTCCATATTCATAACCAGTAATAAGTGATGGCTTTCCCAAGGCTTCCATAGAATGCCTTCCTCAGTTGGGCAGGATTATTTTTTCAGTTTCCACCTAGAACATAATCCCTTCTCGGAGAACCGTCTCCAAGAATTCTCAAAAATCAGATGAGGTCTTTGCCATCTCGGCCTCCTGACAAAAACTTCTCCTCTTCTGACTTCTTAGGATTTCCCTATTGAGACTTATTTCCTTCCTGGAACTAATGACAACTCCTACCTTGGGCCCTAATCCCATTCTCTGGACAGACCTTCCACAGTAATGAGAAGGTCCCATGTCTGGTACTTTCCTTGTGAAAGGAAATACTACAATAGCACACTCCGTGGAGAGTTGGCACCTTCAGACTATGATTTGCAGATTGGCTTCTCCTTTCTCGGAATCAAACTTCTCTTCATCATGCATTATGTAAGGACAGGAGTTTTATCAAACTAATGACACCTTCCATCAGTGTGTGTCAAGCCTCCTTAAACACTTCCACCTACACTGACCTCACTAGCAGGGGCAGTTTCTGTTGAGACACTGACTAAACTTTAGGACTCTTAAACTTGTAAGGGGCAGATTTGGAATTCTCCTTACACATAGAAATGAGAATAGATAAGGACCACTTGATCCAGTCTGTCCATTTTGTCCCTCTTACTATGCTATCATAGATCTTATTTGATCTGTATTGGTCTTCCATTCTCTCTGCACCACTAAGTTCCCTTTGTGTTTGTCCAATGCATGTTCAAATCTTGTCACTACCCAGCTTCTCACACTCAAGGAATGCACTATACTCTCAGTGAAAAAGTGCCTCCTCCATTTTCTTATCATGACTCTGTGACCTTGAGATTTTCATAGTCAGGATGCACACATAGCAGCAGAAGCACCTATTGTCTTCTCTTTCCCCAGTCAGCATGGAACATGTGCTTTATATAATTAATCGGTGTGTGTCTTTTAAAATAATATGTTTAGTTAGTTTCATTCAAAATTATGTATAGCTTTAACCGATATTATATTGTAAGTCTTATAACAACCAGTAATAGTGGCTTCATCAAGGATATTGTAAAAGCATGTGGAAACTGCAAGTATATCTAGGATCAATTTATTTTTGCCAAACTCTAGATATATTAAATATAAATTAAGAACAGCTTGGTGATTTAAGTTTTATTTCTGTTGTGCATCTGATGAAACTTTTATAAGGTTTAATCACCATCTCCTATTTTGCAGGAGGGGTTCAAAATGGGACTAACCCTTGAAGGCACAGTATTTTGTCTCGACCCATTAGACAGTCGGTGCTGATGCCAAGTACAAAAGGTTGCTGTTATATGATTATTTGTTACTGCAATATATAATAATTGTATTATGTATGATGTGCCAAAAAAGTTTTATATGTTATTTTTGTTGGATTTTTCATCTGTATGCTTCCAGTTTAGATCTAATACTTACATCTTTATGTAAAATATAACTTTTTTGTCTGTTTTAAAAAATGGTGTGCTATAAATTACTGTTTTCAACTTAAACTAGTCAAGATAGCTTAAAGAATCTGTATATGTCACACATTCTTGTTTTGTTTTATATTGTTTTTCTTGAAATTTACCATTGCTCATAATTTAAGTCAAAGGTCTCGCAAAACCATTTGATTTCAGTTTAAATATGGTTTTACTATCATTTTTAATGAGGAAGAAGAATGTTTTTAAATGTAATATGTCTGTTAACAGATTTATCTTTTCTCTTATACAAGTCTAAATCAAATTGCTGCAATTAAGCAATGTAAGTTATATTTTCAAACTAAAATATGGCATAGTTGGTAAAATTGTGCATTTCCTGGTAGCCAGTTGCATTCTTTTTTTTTGGGAAAAAAATTAATACTTTTATAATTTCAAACCAGCCCAAAGAGATATGTAAAAGTGATAAACTACACTATGAAAATGATGGCATTAAGTCGGTATTTCCACAGAACATGATTTCCGTTGTGCACTTAGGTCCTAATGCATTAAGCATTTTTTTCTTGTAGATACAAAATAAGGGAAAAGCCTACAAGGTCAATTTTTGGTAAGCCCAACGAACAGCAAAAAGTGTAACTGGTTATCTTTAGCCAAATCTTTGGTCACACACAATTGCCTACATTATTGGATGAAAATCCTTTTCTCACAGGACAAGCAGGATGGTAGTCCTCACATATGGGTGACATCACAGGATGGAGCCCAATCACGGAGCATTTTTGTCAAAGTTTCTAGAACTTTGACTGGCACCTACTGGGCATGCCCAGCATGGCACTAAACCTGCAGCCAGCAGGGATCCCCCTTCAGTCTTCTTTTTTCCGCGCAGCAGTAGCCACACGGGTTAAGGAGCACCACAGAGATTCCTGACAGGAATTTTCCTCATGGAATTACTAAAAACTTTCATACCCCACAGGGGTCCCTCTTTCGAATTTTTGACTTCGCGGTACTCTGGTAAGTTTTTTACCCGTTTTTGGTCTATTCCCATCGAGTTTGGCCCTCGCAGCCTACTGGCCGTTGACCGCACCATGGCTCAATTTTTTCAAAGGCCATGGCGTTGGGGTTCCGTCGGTGCCCGGACTGTACTCGCACCATGTCCGTAACAGACTCTCATAAAATCTGTGTAATGTGTCTCGGGTGCGACCATGATGTGCTGACTTGCACCAAATGTGCCTTAATGACACCAAAAGGTCGTAAGGCCAGAATGGAAAAAATGGAACTTCTCTTCTGTTCTCAAACTCCGACTCCGTCTGAACCGGCACCGTTCACTTTGCGCGAGTATCGGCCACCGGCCGGTGACCATCCAGCGTCAACGACTTCTCGGCCTTCGACTACCTCTACTCCCCCTCAGGACCGAGGGGATCGTAGAGAGAAACATTGGCATCCACACCGGAAGTCTCGGACCATCGAAGGAAAATCATCGACCTCGCCATCGTCCGAGCCGCCATCAAAGAAACCCCAATCAGAAAAGGCATCGACCCTTTCTACGACCGGGTCACTGAGGCAACCCTCACCCGGACGGGTATCGGGAGCCGCGACTCTGCCTTTAATGGTGGTCCCTCCAGCTATGCCTCTGCCTCCTTCTTCCCTTCCGGAGCCGGGGCTGCTTGCTCCAGGTCTCCGTGAAGAACTGGACCGGATGTTCAGGAGGCCATCGATAAGGTGATGCACAGACTCCAAGTTCCCCTGGCGCCGAAATCGACCATCGACCCCATTCCGGCAGCATTGGCATCGCTGCTCTCGAAGATGGAAGCGCTTAAAGCCGCTTTTCCACCGATGGATCCTGGGTCACCGATGGCTCCGGTGCCTTCCCCACTTACCCTGTCATCGGGAGGAGAAACACCGTTCCGCATTCCTACATCGGGAGTCCTGCCGATGCCTCAACCATCGATGCCGATGCGCCCATCGGCGCCACCGATCCATCCATCCTTTTTTTCAGCAACCCTCCTCCATCTGACCTTCCCGACCCAGCCATGCTCCCACAATCGGCGACTGACCCATCGGGGTCCGGAGCAGGCCGCAACGCTTCGCGAGGCGCATGATCCGACCCTAAGCCGCGCCTCCAACCACTTCGCCCAGCCTACCTTCCGGTGACCTCAGCTGTGGGAGGCACTCCTCCAGCCTGTTAAAAGTAAGGCTGTGACCTAGGCGTCGTGCACCGTGCGTCGCGCGCCTAAGGGACACGACCAAGGAGCAAAGCCCCTTGGTGTGCCCCTTAGTGCAGCCACTTCTCTTCTGCTCTACCTCTCCCCCCAGGAACCCACTAGATATAACTCCCTACCTCTACTACCATACTCCCCATTCACAGGGTCTTCACTTGATTCCTCCTCCCTACAAACATAGCCAGACTTCTCCAGGGCTTTAATCTAGCCCATCATCTCTGATTGCTAGGTCCCTCCATTATTTGCTACCCTTTACTAAACACCCCAACACCTCCCAGCACCCTGATCTGGGGCCTACCATATCTCCTTCCCACATAGAATTCTCAGATTACACACATCCCTTCACCAACATGACATATTACCCCATTCCCACACTTAACAGCCTCATCCTCGAAAACAACTCCATCCTTTCACCCCCTCATCCAGCCTCAGATCACTTGTCCCAATTATGATTTCTCCACTAGCGCAATTCCTCTGCCTAACTACGCTATCACTCCTTCTCTTCAATGCTCAGTCCCTAACCAAAAAATCCCTATTCTAAATGACCTTTTGCTAGACACTCAGCCAGACATCTGTGCTGTCACAGAAACTTAGCTCAATCAAACAGACACTGTACTAGTGAATCAACTCCCTACCCATTTATATGATATATATTCCCTCCCCAGACATAAAAAAAGAGGGGGCGGTCTCCTACTGGCAGCCAAGAAAGAATTTAAACTAATCTCTCAGGAGGTTAACACCACTCATAAGTTCGAAATTGTTTTTTTCAAATCCCCGCAACTTCAAATTAGTCTAATCTACACTCCCCCTGGTCTCCTCAATAGCAATACTTCCCCCCTCATTGAATTCATTGTGGATAAGATTGACATGGACACCCCAGCCATCATCCTTGGGGACTTCAACCTGCATGTGGACTGCATCCCCTTATCCCCCTCCTGTGAAACCTTCCTATCCATGATCTCAGCCATGGGTTTTACACAAATTATTTCCAGCCCTACCCACAAAGCTGGCCACACCCTAAATTTAATATTTACAAACTCCCACCTCATCACCTCTGAAACTCCCACCTGTACCCCTGTCCCCTGGTCAGATCACTCGCTTATAAAATCTAATTTCGCCATAAAGCTTACTGCCCCAACCAAAACAATATCATACACTACAGGAAATCATGCTCCCAAGAGGATCTAATCCTCTCCCCCTCAAATGCTCTTGAGAATCTGGCCCTCTGTTCATGGAAGGAGATTACTAAACACATAGCAGACCAAATTTGTCCAGTTATCTCCAAGGAAATAAACCCTTCTAAAACAAAAAAAACCTTGGTTCACGGTGGAACTAAGGACACTTAAACAACAGTTACGAGCCAAAGAAAAGAAATGGCGCTTCCTCCTAGCATCCTACAAACACACTCTCCACTCATATAGAACCTCCATACAAAAAAACAAAAAAGACTACTACGCTCAAAAAATCCACAACTACCAATACTATGCTAAAGCCCTATTCGCTTACGTCTCACTCCTCACCAATACAGTTCCCTCCCCTATGACAGATAACGATGCAAAGAACAAATGCAATGAACTAGCAACCCTTTTTCCACTCCAAAATCACCAACCTTATCTCGAAGAGCCCAAACAACACTCTCGACTCCTTCGAAACAGCCTCCACCTATGAGATAACAGTTCGCCTAAAGAAAATGAAACCCTCCACACACCCGGAGGACTCCATTCCTACAAAATCACTCCTAACTATACCTGATGTTATAACCAAACCAATATCAGAAATTATTAACCTTTCACTCACCCTTGGATTGGTCCTCCCCGCTTTGAAACAAGCTATCCTCTAACCTATATTAAAGAAACCAAATCTAGACACTTCAGACCCGGCTAATTATTGATGGAAAGAGTAGTCAACTCACAGCTTATAGATCACCTTGAAAAACACAGCATTTTATGCCCTTCACAATTTGGTTTCCAGAAGTTTTTCAATACGGAGACCCTTTTAATATCCCTAACTGATACCATCCTCAAAGAACTAGATAAAGGCCAATCATTTATCCTAGTCTTGCTAGATATCTCCGCAACATTCGACACTGTCAGTCAATAACATTCTAACTGACCGCCTTTCGGACATTGGTATCTCAGGCACTGCCCTGAGCTGGTTTACTTCCTTCCTAAACAACCATCATTACAAAGTCAAAATTAGCAACCATGAATCCAACCCCATTAATTTAACACACGGGGTCCCACAAAACTCTTCTCTCTCCCCTACCCTCTTCAATATTTACTTTCTACCACTATGCCAACTCCTCGCTGACCTTGGGCTTACCCACTATATCTACGCGGATGACGTACAGATACTCATCCCTGTCACCGATTCAGTGCCCAACACTCTTAAAATCTGGGACAACTGCCTCACCTCAATCAACTGCCTCCTCACCAATCTCAAACACTTTAAACTCATCTAAAACTGAACTTCTTCTTATCTCCCCAGCCCACCACAACCCCCCTCCCTCACCCATTCCCCTCTCCTTCTCGCAACATGTCAGAGATCTAGGTGTCATTCTTGATAACCATCTTAACCTAAAAAAATTCATCAACAACACGGCTAAGGATTGTTTCTACAAACTGCAAGTTCTTAAGAAATTAAGACCGCTACTACATCACAACGATTTCCGGACAGTACTCCAAGCTACCCTTTTCACGAAGATCAACTACTGCAACTTCCTACTCTTGGGACTTCCCTCAATCTCAACCAAACCTCTTCAAATGCTGCAGAATGCTGAAGCTAGAATCCTCACCAATTCACGCAGATCGGACCATATCACACCAATCCTTAGAGAACTCCATTGGCTACCAATCCTAGCTAGAATCCTCTACAAGAGTCTTACAATAATTCACAAAGCCCTGCAAAACAAGAATATACATTGGCTTAATGACACCCTCCAGTATCATACCTCCGGCAGACCAACCAGATCTGCTTACAAAGGTACCTTGTTTACACCCTCGCATAAGCTTACCCAACACATTTCAACGAGAGAAAGTGCGCTATCCATAGCTTGACCTACATTATGGAACTCGATGCCACCAGACCTACACCAAGAACATTGCACAATGACTTTAAAAAAAAAGGTAAAAAACTTGGCTTTTCAAACAAGCCTTTACTTAATCTGCAGCTCACCTGGACCTTATTGTATCTATAAAATAGTTTTTTGTTTTTCATCTTCGCTTTTCGTATTATTCTCTTCCTAGGTCATCCTGACCTTTTATTTTCTCACTCTACCCAAGTTCCTCTGATATCCCTGTTATATGTAACTTTATTCTTCCTCTCTCTTTTTTTAAGGTTATACACCCCCAGTTATTTGTAAACCGATGTGATATTCATTTGAATATCGGTATATAAAAGTACATAAATAAATAAATAAAACTAAATCCTCCGGTGGCCTCGATGCCTTCATCGGTGCCTCTGGTACTTCACTCGATGCCTTCAGAGCCTAGACCAGGACCTTCAGGAATACCATTGTCCCGTCCTTCTCACGTTTCTAGAGGGGCAGGTGCTGATCCCTGTGACACCTGGACTGACTATTCATCTCAAGACACCGATGATTTACCATCGCCACCTTCTCCTACTGAAAGTAGGAAGTGTTCTCCTCCAGAGGACTTGTCCTTCATAAATTTTGTGAAGGAAATGCTGAATTGGTTCCCTTCCAATTACAGACTGAGCAAGATGATAGGCACCAAATGATATAGCTGTTATAATTCCTGGATGTTCCCAAGGAAATAACCTCCATCCCTATTCACCAGGTTCTTTTGGATCTTCTCAAAAAGAATTGGGAACACTCATAGCCCCAGTCAACCGAACACTCATAGCCCCAGTCAACCGAAAGGCAGATACCACTTACTTGGTACAGTCAGCCCCAGGGTTCCAGAAACCTCAGCTGGATCACCAATCTGTGGTTGTAAAACCTGCCCAAAAGGGGGCACGACGCTCAAAAGCCCATTCTTCCTTCCCCCCAGGTAAGGAGCAGAAATTCCTGGATGCCATTGGCTGGCGGGTCTTCCAGGGTTCAATGCTCATCTCTCGAATCGCCTCTTATCAGCTCTATATGACCCAATATAATAGGGTCTTATTCAAGCAGATACAGGACTTTGCAGAGTCCCTGCCTCAGCAATTCCAGGAAAAGTTTCAAACCCTGGTACACAAGGGTTTTGAGACAGGGAAGCATGAAATAAGATCCTCTTATGATATCTTCGACACCGCTTCCAGGGTATCTGAAGCTGCAATTTCTGCAAGAAGATGGGCCTAGCTTAAGTCTTCGGACTTGCGCCCTGAAGTACAAGACAGATTGTCTGATCTGCCCTGTATAGGAGACAATCTGTTTGGCGAACAGATTCAACGGATGGTGGCGGAACTCAAGGAGCATATTGAGACCCTTCGCCAACTCTCTCTGATGTCTTCTGAGTATTCCTCCAAACAGCCATTCAGGAAGGATACTAAAATGTCATTCTTCCGTCCAATGAAGTCCTATCCACCACCATCTAGAACTCGTTCCACGAGACCTTTCCAAAAGGCCCAGTCTCATCAACCTCGGAAACAAAAGCCGCATGCAGCTCCTCAGCCAGGCCCTGCTTCCAGCTTTTGACTCCTGCATAGAGAGCAACAGCCAGCTTCCACTGCCTCAGATACCAGTGGGAGGTCGATTGTGCCATTTAAACAACAGGTGGCACACAATCACCTCAGACCAGTGAGTCCTTGCCATAATCTCTCAAAGTTATCACCTGAACTTTCTCTCCATCCCACCGGACTCCCCACCTCTGCCGACGACCACTCAATATTCCTGGAGCAGATGGTCTCCCTCCTCCTCCAGTCCAGAGCAATAGAACCAGTGCCCTACTCCCAACAAGGCCTAGGATTCTATTCCCGGTACTTTCTAATCCCTAAAAACTCAGGCGGCATTCGTCCAATTCTGGACCTGCGTGCCCTCAAGTACCTCCGCCAAGAAAAGTTCAGGATGGTAACCTTGGGTTCCCTCCTTCCTCTTCTGCAAAGAGGAGACTGGCTCTGCTCTCTAGATCTCCAGGATGCGTACATACACATTGCGATAACTCCATCTCATCGCAAATTTCTGAGATTTCTGGTAGGCCCCAAGCACTATCAGTACAGAGTACTACCATTCGGCCTGACATCTGTACCACGAGTCTTCACCAAGTGCCTCGTAGTAGTAGCAGCCTTCCTCAGGACTCAAGGTGTTCACGTCTACCACCATCTAGACGATTGGTTAATCAGGGCTCCCACTCAGCAAGCTGCTCTGTCGTCCTTACGTCTTACTTTACACACTCTGATTTCGCTAGGATCTCTCATCAACTACGCGAAATCCTGCTTAGTCCCATCTCAAACGTTATCATTCATAGGGGTAGACTTGGACACCTTGCAAGCAAAGGCATTTCTGGCTAGACAGTGAGCTCTCACTCTCATTTCTCACTTCCGGAAAACCTGAGATTACAAAATAACACGAAAACATTTTAAAAAGATCTCAAAACATGACTCTTCAGACAAGCCTTCAAAGATGGAATCAGCTAATCGCCCTTACCACACTAATCACCACATACAACAAGTATAACCCTTTCTAATACAGACAACTGATCTTTATAAATATTTACTTAAACTATCCCACTACAAAATATCTAATCCTCATAACGGACTGACAAACACATCCCCACCAAAGACAGGCCAACTTGACGCTAGGATAACTGACAATATGAACACACAAAACTCTGTTGTTTTACTCTATGCCATATTATTTATTTTATTTATTTATTTTTATATTATGCCCCCTTTGATTATTTATCAGATCTTACTGTTGTATATATGCTGTAATATAAGATATACCGTTATATATAACACAAAGCGTATAGATATTCCAGTTTACTTTCATGTTTTTTATCTGTTTGGCCGCTACAAATGTAATATGTTGTTTCAAATGTAAACCGGATGAAGGCAGCTAGTAAATTTCGGTATATAAAAATGTACAAATAAATAAATAAATTTCTCTCGCACACCAGCTACAGTCTTAGCACTGCTCAACTGCACGCCACTTCCTCATCCTGCTGGGACACATGGCATCCTCAGTATAGGTTACCTCAATGGCCCGCTTGGCCATGAGAGTCATGCAGTGGACGCTAAGGTCACAATGGACTCAATCTGTCCAACTTCTATCGACCATTGTCCACATCACCGACCCACTTAGTCAGTCTCTAGCCTGGTGGAAAAATCAGATCAATCTCCTCCAAGGCCTACCCTTCCAGGCTCCAGACCCTCAAATAATTCTCACCACCGATGCTTCCAACCTCGGCTGGGGAGCTCATATCGCCAATTTGCAGACACAAGGAGCTTAGTCTCCAGAGGAAGCCAAACACCAAATCAATTTCCTGCAGCTGCGAGCAATCAGATATGCTCTCAGGGTGTTTCAGGATCACCTTTCCAAGCAGGTCATCCTGATTCAGACTGACAACCAGGTGGCCATGTGGTACATCAACAAACAGGCAGGGACGGGCTCCTACCTACTGTGTCAGGAAGCTGCACAGATATGGGCGGAGGTCCTCTCCCATTCGATGTACCTCAGGGCCACCTACTTGCCGGAAGTGGACAATGTGTTGGCAGACAAGCTGAGTCGCGCCTTTCAACCGCACAAGTGGTCCCTCAACCCCACAGTGGCAGACTCAATATTCCAATATTGGGGTTATCCTCACTTAGACCTCTTTGCGTCACCTCAAAACCGCAAAGTAGAGAACTTTGCTCTCTCACTCACAGCCAACAATCTCAGCCAAGAGATGCGTCCTCCTTCTCATGGGCAACCAGTCTCCTATATGCATTCCCTCCACTTCTATCGAAGACTCTCGTGAAGTAACGTCAGGACAAGGGAAGCATGATCCTGATAGCACCTCATTGGCCTCGCCAAGTGTGGTTTCCAATACTTCAGGACCTCTCGATTCGCAGGCACATTCCCTTGGGAAAGGACCCACTTCTGATCACTCAGAATGACGGGTGCCTACGCCACCCCAATCTTCAGGCCTTGTCCCTGACAGCCTGGATGTTGAAAGGTTAATTCTTCAGCCACTTAACCTTTCGGAGCCAATTTCCCGTGTCCTGATTGCTTCACGGAAGCCTTCGACAAGAAAATCTTACCTTTACAAATGGAACAGGTTTAGATCATGGTGTTCTTTTCAGTCCCTTGATCCTTTTACCTGTTCCACCACGAAGTTTCTAGACTATCTCTGGCACTTGTCAGAATCAGGTCTAAAAACTTCCTCCATCAGAATGCATGTCAGCGCAGTGGCCGCCTTCCATAAAGGTATCGGGGACGTTCCTATTTTAGTACAACCCCTTGTAACACGTTTTCTGAAGGGCTTGCTCCACCTCAAGCCTCCACTGCGTCCTCCGGCCCCTTCTTGGGACCTCAATCTGGTTTTGGGTCGGCTCATGAAACCATCATTCGAGCCTCTCCAATCCTGTGATCTTTGCTATCTCACATGGAAAGTGATTTTTCTTTTGGCAATAATATCTGCTCGCAGAGTTAGTGAGTTACAGGGCCTAGTTACCTATCCGCCTTACTCTAAACTTCTGCAGGACCGGGCAGTACTCCGCACTCACCCTAAGTTCTTACCTAATGTAGTTTTGGAGTTTCATATTAATCAATCCATTATACTACCTACCTTATTTCCCAGGCCCCACTCCAATCCAGGAGAACAGGCTCTGCATACCCTTGACTGTAAACGGGCTTTAGCGTTCTATCTAGACCGTACAGCTGCCCACAGGAAAAGCACTCAATTGTTTCTCTTTCCATTCCATCAAATTGGGGCAGCCTGTGGATAAACAGACTCTCTCCTCCTGGTTGGCGGACTGCATATCCTTTTGCTATCAGCAAGCAGGCATTCCACTTCAAGACCGTGTTAAAGCACACTCTGTGAGGGCCATGGCGACTTCAGTAGCACACCTACGCTCGGTGCCGCTTCCTGACATTTGCAGGGCTACTACCTGGAGTTCTCTCCATACCTTTACAGCCCATTATTGCTTAGACAAGGCCGGAAGACAAGATTCCATCTTCGGCCAGTCTGTTTTGTGCAACCTTTTTTCAACTTGATGTACCAACACCCTTCCGCCTGCCCGTTAGGGTTCAGGATGACCTCTACCAAATTCCACCCCAGTCCTAGTGCCTATTGCACATCTTGGGTACTTTTGGTGCATTTCTCGGACATCCTCAGCTCGGTACTCACCCATATGTGAGGGCTACCATCCTGCTTGTCCTGTGAGAAAGCAAATGTTGCTTACCTGTAACAGGTGTTCTCACAGGACAGCAGGATGTTAGTCCTCACGAAACTCGCCCGCCACCCCACGGTGTTGGGTTCGTTACGTTTTCTTATTTTATTTTTCGGCACTTCCTGTAGCTTTAAACAAGACTGAAGGGGGATCCCTGCTGGATGCAGGGTTGGTGCTATGCTGGGCATGCCCAGTAGGTGCCAGTCAAAGTTCTAGAAACTTTGACAAAAGTGTTCCATGATTGGGCTCCATCCTGTGATGTCACCCACATGTGAAGACTAATATCCTGCTGTCCTGTGAGAACACCTGTTACAGGTAAGGAACATTTGCTTTACCTCCAGCTGAACAAAATTTGTGAAGCTAGATTTACAACAGCCACTTGCATGACTGGAATTGTCTTGTTAAATTTAGCTGGTTAACACCAAAATATACACTAAAGGGTAGATCCTGGGGTTTACACACGTGGCTACGCCTTGCACTCGCTGAGCAAATTTTCGAAGGGGCCTGGACACGCGCGTAAACCCTGGTACGCGCATAAGTGCCAGGCCTCATTGAAAGGGCAGGCCGGGAGGGGGAGGTGTTCTGGGTGAAGAGGAGCGGACCGGGACAGCACCTTTGATTGCTGTCCCGAAGACTTGCGCTCTGGCAGCCAGCCGGCACACACGCAACTTACTTCAGCTCAGGAGCTGAAGTAAATTGTAAAACAATGAAAAACAAATTACAGTTTACGGGTGGGGAGGAGAGGAGAGGGGAAAGAGGGAGGGAATTTTAGGTAGGCGTGTAGAGAAGTTCCCTCCCAGTCCGCTCCTTAATTGGAGTCGACTGGGAGGGAACTGGGGAAAGTCCAAATGCATCACTGTGCGAAAATTGCAAAAGTCCCCCTCCCTTGCGTGCGCAAATTATAAAATTTGGCATGCATGTGCACACGGCCCATTGATTTTCTAAATTGCGTGTGCTGGCAAGCACATGTTAGAAAATCAGCACATCCATGTGTGCGCGCCGGGAAGCGCGTGCACATTTGAAAATCTACCCCTAACCAGGGAAATCTGAAACCCTCCCTAGAACAGCTTCCAAAGACATCCTATTTATGACCAGCTAAAGCAGTGTGCTCTGTGAATTTGGATGGACAAATTTAGCCAGACCACTGGAAGGAATTTTCTCCCTTAGCCAGGTAAACTTTATGAAAATTGACTTGTTAGAATATCACACCCTTAATCTATAATTCACATATTTGATTTAGAAAAAAATATACTAAAAAGTGCTTCACAGTGGAAAATGGTAAGTATGTCAATGTTTTAATTTGGTACAAAGCAACTAGAAAATTAGAGCATGTATACTAAATACAATTTTAAAAAGGGAATACAGTGATAAAGCGAAACAGAAGCTTCAGTGCAGACTTACTTAAAAAGTTTAAAATATTAAAATACTTTATTGGTCTTTACAAATAGTTTTCTATGGGTTCCACTGGTATTCTCAAATTATTTAACTTTATGTATAATTGTACTTAAGACTGTCCCCCCTCTTTTGTAAAAAATGGCAGATTGCCCATTTAGAAAACCATCGAACAGACTATTTTAGAAGTGAACAGTGGACATGAAACTAATATTTCATAAATATTTTCTTTTTCTTAGCACAACACATGCAATTTGAAGAGCTTTGAAAAAACACTGCATGTTTTCTGTTTACATGCTATAGCTTGGATCTCTAGTAAAGATAAATGAAATGTTTTCCCATAGAATTAGGTTTACTGCTTAGGAGCTAGAGAAAACCTTAGTAAAGGGTCTCTTGAGAGCAGACTATCTTATCAGTGAGTGTTTCTTTCCCCAGAAAAAGCACTCCAGACAGAGCAAGTTCATAGAGGAAACTCTTTTATTGAACAAACATTTGCTATGTTGTGATACATTTCAGCTGCTTAGTGTCATTTGAATTATAAGACGATTATCCAGACAACAGCTTGCTTGCTTTTCAGTCTAAAACCACGCCAACATTCTACAGAATGCTTTGCATTTGATATTTAAAAGAAATATTATGACAAATAGTTATCAGCTTGTAGCTAATGTTTAATACTGAATGTTCTATCTTATAGTATCTCTATACTGATTAGTTACTCTGTAAAAATTAGATTTACAAATTGCATATGATTTGTGATTTCCTATTTAGATGTTTCCTGGTTAACCATTAAAAAAAAAAACCATCAAATCTCATTTACATGCTATCTTCTATAGGAACTTTATACATACAGTTTCTATTGTATTATATTATAACTTAAAGGAGACAGTGCCCCCATACTCCTTCCTGTTGAAAAACTTCTGGATTTATTTAGCCCCAAGCTGAAGTTTAGGTTTAGAACACATAATAAAATTCAAAATGTTCCATATGGATTTGGTTTGTATTATGACCTTAATAATTTTGGCACTTATATGGTGCCTTGCTAGGTGCCTTATAATAAGTATATAGCATAAAGTATGTGTATATACACTTATAAATAACAAAAAAGGAACACCAATGGCTTAATTAAATACCTAAACTATTACAGAAAATTTATGAAGGAGTATAAAATCATACAAACAATATTTATTATTATACAAAATAATTGCAGTTTACAAAAACTGCAGTTTATAACATTTTTTTAAATCTATTAACAATTAGATTAAATATAATAAAAGCCTAAAATATTTATTAGAAAAATAGCATCTGTAATTTGCTTCTAAATATGTAGAGCACAGTTCTTTGAGCGAACAAAATGATCCAATCCAAGCTCTCAAGTTTCTGATTTGTCTTCTTGTGAATGCAGCAGCATTTCCAAGATGTTTGTGAAGGCGCAAATATCAGCTCTTAATTATCTGTGTGTGTTCTTAAATGCCATGGCATTAAGGTGCTGTTTTTCTATCTACACACACATATACATATAGTTATGTTCATAAGTTTACATTCACATGGCAGAATTTAATAGGTGTAGCATTTTAAGAAAACACAAAATCAGGTGATCAGACAAAACAGGTTTATTTTTAATGTGTTTCAAATTAAGCTATTGTGCATCACAGAATAGCACAGTCATTAAACCATAGCAATAAAATGCTCCTGTTCAAACGTTTGCATACCCTTAATTCTTAATATCATGTATTGCCCCCTTTTGCATCAATGACAGCTTGCAGTCTTTTGTTAGAGTTGTGAATGAGGCCCTTTTTTTTCTCCTGTGGTAAAGTTACCCATTCCTCTTGGCAAAAAGCCTCCAGATGCTGTAAGTTCTTTGGCTGTCTAGTATTAACTGCATGTTTGAGTTCTTCCCAAAGTGGCTCAATGATGTTGAGTTCAGGAGACTGTGATGGCCACTCCAGAACCTTCACTTTCTTCTGCTACAGCCACAAACAGTCAACTTAGCCTTATGTTTTGGATTATTGTCATGTTGGAAAGTCCAAGTGATGGATGATGAATGCAAATTCTCTTCCATTTTCTGATGCTGCCATCAATGTTGACTAAATTCCCTGTGCCACTCTAGTTCACACACACAGTAGAGACTCATCTCCGTGCTTCATTTTTTTTATTATTTATATTCTGCTTTTCGCACTTTATTTTCAGCGCTTCAAAGTGGATTACATTCAGGTACTATAGGTATTTCCCTATCCCCAGAGGGCTTACAAACAAGTTTGTACCTGAGGCAATGGTGACTTGCCCAAGGTCACAAGGAGCGACAGCAGGACTCAAACCCTGGTCTCCTGGTTCGTAGCCCACTTCTCTAACCATTAGGCTACTCCTCCATGCCTACTACTCCTACTGCTTCATAGTAGGAATAGTGTGCTTCTCTTCATAGCATTTATGGTTGTGACTATAAAGTTCAATGTTGGTCTCATCACTCTAAAGTATTTTGTTCCAGAAGTTTTGAGGCTTCTTTAGATGCTGTTTGGCGTATTGTAGGCAGACTGTTTTGTGATATTGGTACAGCAATGGCTTTTTTCTGGCAACTTTACCATGCAGTCCTTTTTTGTTAAAGTATGCCTTATTGTATATGCTGAAATACCCACACCACTTTGTTTCAGAGAAGCCTGTATTTCAGTAGAAGTTGCTTATGGGTTTTTGTTTGCATCCTGACAAATTTTCCTGGCATTTGTGACTGAAAGCTTTCTTGGTCTACCTGACCATGGCTTGGTATTAACAGAACCCATAATTTTCAACTTCTTGGCATTTTCAGATCTTTGGCTATCTTTTTATATCTTTTTCCTGTTGTATAAAATTGAACTACTTTTGATCGCAGATCTTTAGACAGTTCTTTTGCTTTCCCCATGCTTCAGTAACCACTAAAGTCAGTGCAGCCCTGGAGAAATGCACAAGGGTTGCTCAAAAGCTAAGAAACTCATTGACTGTTTATACACAGACACTAATTACAATCAAACAAGGCACAAGTTGGATACCTGCCCTTCATTGCCATCTTAACCTCTGTGTGTCAGTTTGAGTGTATATTATCAGCCCTAAAATTCAAGGTTATGTAAACTTTGATCAGGTATTGTACAGATACTCAGGAGCAAGCGCACTATGTAGTGATAATACTTAATGTCAAAAATAACATAAATGCAGAACTAATCAAACTTAATAACAAGTAAAATGAATACATGGCTCTTTTTAAAGAGAATATTCAAAAATGTCATTGATAGTCACATGATAATGAGCCAATACAAAGCAATTCAGCAGTGATGTAAAAAACGTGTATGTGAGCAACATAACGACAACCAATATGCTGAAGAAATTCAATTAAACACCAACCTGTCAATCCCTTGATTCAGACCAAATTCCTCTGCGAATAGATGGCATCAAAATGTCTGAGATCCCTCATGACAGTGACTCACAAGAATGCTGTAATTCCGTACAATGTTGAACAACTAGAGCTGTAGAATGATTGTTTTTCACACAACTGTGATGTTGAGTAATTCTTGTTTGAAAGGATTAAGAAGTCTTTCCAATATATAGGAGTGCACAGGGACATGAAATACAAGATATCACTCCCTTAGAAGTGCAACTAAAAGTATGGAGAATAAGATGGCAGTCCTGTTGAGAAACACCAAAGTAGCTCTCGTAACTGCTTGACAGCAAGTTGTACAATCATGTTAAATAAACCCCTCAGTAGTATTTGTCATGTTTTGTGTGGGACAATTAGCATCCTCCGTTACACATGAGCGCACTAGCAAATCTTTCAAATTCCACACATGCTTCAAAGCAAACATGGGAGGGATCCTAAATTCAGTATGTACAGAAAGAACTGGCCAACATTGTAAAATAATGTGCCAAATAGCTTAGCTTGAGCAGAAAATGGAATGAGACAAATTAATTTGCCTATCAGTTCCCTTTTCTTCTGTAGCAATAATAAATCCTGATTTACAAGCAAACCACATTTATAAGCCTTCTTCAGTCAGGAAACAAGATACCCTCTGTCCAAAGATTAGTCCATCGGTTGAAATTGACACTTATAATCACCAGTGGTAGATCATAAACTCCGAAAGTGGAGATATTGGCTCATTAATTAGTAAATTGACTTTGAGATGGCGCTGATGGCAACTGTCAGAATGCAACATGTTGCGATCAGTGGGTTTCTTAAAAATACAAAATTGTCCCACAAAATAACTGATATTAATAATTCAAAAATGCCACAGTATGTAAATCTATATGGTAAGTAAATTGTAAATTCAAATAAAAAAACTCATGCAAGGTTCCCATTGAACCAGTCCAGAATATAAATACAGTATCGATATACCATTGCCATTAAAATAAAAAAATGTTTAAAAGGATGGTTAGTTAATTTTTGCAAAATTCACTACAAGCAAATTGGCAAGTGATGGCGGCCATGGTGGCGGCCATTGCTGTTCCCTTGACTTGTAAAAAGAACTTATCTCAAAAAAAGAAAATAGTTTCTCATCAAGCCAATTCAGCTAAACGGCAGAGAAATTCAGTAGGTCTCCATGGACTCAGCCATAAGTCAAGAATTTCCCGAATGGTGTTCAATGCACTGTCCTGAGGTATATTGGTAGACAAGAATAACTGTCAGCTATTACCAAAATGGTATGAAGAGGCACATCCTCTAAATTCTGTGGATCCCCAATGATATGACTAGAATCCCTCACAAAATAAAGTGCCAA
Source organism: Rhinatrema bivittatum (assembly GCF_901001135.1). Lineage (NCBI taxonomy): Eukaryota > Metazoa > Chordata > Amphibia > Gymnophiona > Rhinatrematidae > Rhinatrema > Rhinatrema bivittatum. Next base: position 139,265,411 of record NC_042620.1, read on the forward strand.
TGGTACAAATTAATTTAAACATTTATTAAATAATATAGATAGCGATTCTAGCAGAAAAGCCATTCAGGGAAATGATTGGATGACCCGATGGATTCATCAGATCTTTAAGGATTTTAAGAGGGAAATAGATTACTGGAACCACTGGATGATGCACAATTAAAAAGTCATGTTCTTTGCTGGTGATCACCTTATTTTCAAATGCCAAAGTCACATGCTCACAAATGAATGTCTGTAGCTCAGAAGTTAGATCATGATCCAAAAATGAATAAAATGAAGTATCATCTAGCCGAGTTTGAATTTCAGCAAAATATTTTACCTTGTCTTGCATTACCAAAGCACCCCCTTATCGGCAGATTTAATCATCAAATGGTGATGTGTGCGAAGAGTTGAAATGGCAAGCTATTCTACTTTGGTTAAATTAGAAAACTTCTTAACATAATTTTAAGAGGCCAATTTGCAATCAACCATTTTGATAAAGGCTGCAATAGAAAGGTCAACAAGGACCGGAGGATTCCAAGTGGAAAGTCATGACACCAAATATGAAAACTGTGGTGAACAATCACCAAAGGGATCTGAAAAGGACAAATCACCATTACGGTCCACACAAAAAAAAAAATCTTTAATCACAACATCCGATAGAAACATTCTAAATTGGCACGTGTTTGAAAAAAATCCCCATCATTTGATGGACAGAAATATAAACCCTTGGACAATTTCTTAATTTGTGCTGCAGTAAACACAGATGAGATGTGATCACTGAACTCTGTTGATTCCATTGTCCGGTACAAGGCCGGTCACAATTTGGTTCATTGTGCAGTGCTGAATCTGGAGGACATCCCTGATATTTGAAAAGTGTCTGATGTTGATCTAAAAAAGACTCTGAGGGGCTGATGCAATATTATTTACGGAAAGCGGGCACTGACTTTTCAGCACCCACTTTATTAACACATGTATGACTCCCACAAGGGGGGTGCCATGCAGTACGCAAATTAGGGGGTCACGATAGCAAGGAGGCGCTAGGGTCGCTAGTGCGACCTTAGCGCCTCCTTGCTAATGCGACCCCACGGTTACCGGTGGTCTGCCGGTTATGAAAACAGACACGGAGCATATCGGCGTCTGTCTTCAAAGCAGCTGGCAGAGATTTTTTTTCTTTTTTTTTACTTTTAAAAAAGTACAGAAAAGCAGTTTTTCTGCTTTTCTGTACTTTTTTTCAGTGCACTCAGTAATAGCCTCATTCACATTTGCATGTGATGAGCGCTAACTCATTCACTCTGTGTTGGACGTTCATTAAATAGGCGCTAATCCCCCTATTGCATTAGGGGGTTGATTAGCGCCTATTTAACCTACGTCCGACAGCTGGTTAAACAGTATGCTCAGCTGAGTGCACTATATTGCATAAGCCCCTGAGTTTCTTCACCTGAGGAATCATTGGAACTATTTGCAAATGTAATCTGTTTCTTGTGAGGCTTATCTTATGATTAGACATTCAAGGTTACACAGTCCCTTTCAGATAACTGATTTCATCTCTTTTGAACTTCAGAAATTTTAACCTTTTCAGATCTTTGCAAAAAGATTGTATTTGTTCTTGTAATGATTTTAAACTAGAATCAAATTTATTGACCACAGATTGTAGTTTTAGAGTCGACAAGGCACTATCAATGTTCTCCTATAACTTGCTCATATTCAATTTAGCTTGATCAATGATGAGGATCATCTGATCCAATGAGCATTTATTGAGGACATTATTCCCCTTGGTTACAAATTCTGGTATTTCAGTGAACAACCGAGGTTCCTTGAATACCCTTAATCCCCTTGGGATACATTCACATCTGCAATACTTAAAGTATGAGAATGTAATTCAGTTCTAAACAGTTGTTTCTATAGCTGTTCAACCTGAGGCCAATGTGCAGAAAGCTGTTCTTGATCATCAAAAAATGGAGTAGCTTCCAAAATCCCTTTGAGTTGATCATTACTAAAGCTCCAAATATTCTGCCATGTGGAAATCGCCATAATGCTCCAATAAACCAATATTGTACAAATACTCAGGAACAAATACACCATGTAGTTATAATACTTAATGTAATGTAAAAAATACTATGAATGCAAAATTAATCAAACCTAATAAAAAATTATTAATTTTGCATTTACATTATATTTTACATTAACTTTTGAACAGGACCATTTTATTATTTCCCTTATTGCTATGGGTTGTTTAATGATTATGCTATTCTGTGCTGCATAACAGTTTTAATTTGAAACACAATAAAAATAACATGTGTTTTGTCTGATCACTTATGTTTTCTTAAAATGCTACATATCTTACAAATTCTGCCAGTGGTATGTAAACGTATGAGCACAACTGTATATTTTTGTTGTCATGGTAATATTGTGTGTGTACGTATGTGTGTGTGTGTGTGTATATGTATATATATATATATATATATATATATATATATATATATATATATATATATATATACACACACACACACATACTATGGAGCAGATGTAATATCTGTGTACATTTGTACACATACTTTCAAAAATTTAAAGTATGCACAAAAATGCTTTCCCTGCCTCAACCACCCCCCAACTAACACGTCTGTGCGCACAGAACTACATACAGAATCCCTCTGTGCTTACTTTTACATGCTCAAATTACTGGACAGTTGTGAAAAGCTGATATATGTGCACTAAACTGAGTTATGTGCATAAATACTTTTTAAAATCAGGCCCTTAATGCAGAAAATATGACTTAGAAATACAAAACATTGGTTATGTGCACAAACAATGCCTTGTTTGTTTGTCATGGTTAATGCAGACAAAACTTGATTTTGAAGCATAAACCATTGTTTATTAGAGATGTGAATCGGAACTGATATCGGATCCGATTCTGGTTCCGATTCACATCTATAGAGATGTGAATCGGAACTGATATCGGATCCGATTCTGGTTCCGATTCACATCTCTATTGTTTATGCACCTTGAGTGCAGAAAAGATGATTTTTGCACATAAGTTGTGTGCCCAGAAGATGAATTAAGTACATAAGTCATGCTCCTAAAAGCTGTGCACATAAAACATACAGCTTGATTTATGCGCATAAATGCCAGGTATAGGATCCTTACACCACAAGCATCAGTTTCAGTCCCATAGACTAACACTGGCCACAGAAACTTTACTCCACCTCTGAGCAAGAGTTATATTTCCAGTGTTAAGAAAACATGAGTAAGAACTGCACTCATCTCTGCTTTGGGGAGTAATAGCTAATGCCTTGAACAACATGGGATTTGTATGGAAGAACCCAAATCTGTGCACATATTTTTGTGAGAAAATCTCCTTGCTATGTTAAGAGTACAGTTCTACACACAAAATCATGCTCAGAACCATTTGTTGACATGTGTGCAGTGCCTAGTGCATCTTATTACATTAGGACCTTAATTTGGTTCTGAGAAAAGGAATGTTAACTCCCAAAAGTTAGTCAAAATTGTATTGAATTAGCCCATTAAAAAAAGTATGACCTCATGATGTTATCTGTTTTTATTTTTTTTTATTTAATGCTATGTTCTAATTTTGATATTGGTTTTATACTTGTGATTTTGGTTTTATATATGTTACTTTATATATTGCTTTGGGCTTCAGTAGAAGTGAGTAATAAATGTTAGTAAACATAAACATGAGGGTAATTTTCAAAAGCCGTTTACACGGGGAAATTGTTTACTAGGTAAAAGGCCTTTTTAATATTGCTTACCCTCCTTGCAGGTAAAAGTACACGATGTTCTACAACACATGCATTTTTCCCCCCACACTGAATGGAGGCATTCCCTGAATCTGGGAATGCAACAACGTAAGAAGTTCTGCATTTTTAAAACTATGTGCGTTAAAGGAAAAAAGCTGTAAAAAAAAAAAAATAGGTGAAAATATCCACAGGTACTTTTTCCCTGGGCAATTTTCAACAGGAAAGTCTGTGTGTACTTTCCCTGTGAAAACTAATGCAAAGACCGTGGACCATTGCAGCTGCGTGAGCTGTTTTGAAAATTTTCTCCTGTTTTTTTTTTTTTTGTTTAACCTTTCTTTCCATGCACATAATAGAAATATGACCTCTAAGTATGCTTGTAGAAAAATAAAAGAAAATGAAAATATTTTTTGGGTAATGTTTATTTGAAGAAAGGTGTTCATTATATTATTTTTCCATTGAAATGATTTACATATAAAAATACATTTGAGTAATGTTACATTTAAACTTAAGTTCTACCATATGTAAGTCTTCCTTTTTTGTTCTTTAACATTAGAACAGTATGTGTTTATCAAATTTTGTCTATCAGATGGTAGTTTGAAATTTGTATAATGAGAATGTTTTAGTAGCCATATCGGTGATGTTTATATCAAATAGAATTTGTATTTTTTTGTATTTTAAAAAAGCTTTATGCAAGAGGCAGTATTACCAGACATTTACTAAAAATAAACATAACACAAGACTATACTATTTACACATTCTAAGAAGCATCTTGAGTTTGTCTTTTTTTTTTTTTTTTTTTTATAAGTATTATGGTTAACATGTCAAGATAACTGATCAATCAGTACACTCATGCTGATAGTGCATTTCTAACATGAATTCAATGATATGGCTGAAAACAGTTATATTTCTGTGTAATGTAAATTGGTTTTGGTATTGTTAAAATAAATTTTTTAAATAAGTTACAATCAAGTGATAATCATTCTTTCATAAACACTTTTCTATGAAACAGTTCAGCATTATGAGCACTACCATTCTGGTTGGCTTAGTCACCTGAAATGAACAACAAAATGAAAAATATTGGGTTTCAGCAGGAAGTCCACAGCTTTAATACTTTATTGAATGTAAGTCCTACAAACTCATATGGGGTTAATACTAAAGAAAAATTACTGTACAATTGTGGAAATTCCCAAAATGCTGCTAAATCCTACCTCACCCCACCCCAGATTTTTCATTGTCCATTATACTGTCGTCATTTCAAATCAAGTTTCATACAGCTACTAGCCTGAATCATAGATTGCTGGAGTCGGGTTACTAGCCCAAGGCCATGGTCTGCTGCAGATTCAGCCACCCTAGTCAGTAGCTGTAATGAGGCAGCTGTATCTTCTGAACCCTGTGAATTTCATTTACAGATATGCCACAGCCTCCAGAGAGGCAGTATTGGTTGCTCTCCAACTGACTTTGATTGTGTTAGGTCATGTTATATCTCAGAGCCCCAGGCTGCTTCTAGATCTACAGAAGTATCACTTATAAAATCCTAGGCTGTGCCTGGTACTACATCTGAGACGAAGGGTGATGAGGCTTTTGACGAACATAAAGAAGTAGGTGAGGGAGCATTCTCACAATAAGCGAGGACACACGTTTGCTTATCCATGCTTACTACCCAACTACTGTAGGCCTAGACACTTCTACTCCTGCTTCCGGACTATCCTGAAATGTGTTGAGTAATATGTCAGTCCCGATATCAGAAAGATGAACACTGTCAAGCTGGTACAGGTCCATGTGGTCCTGTGTGATCAATGCATAAGAGACAGCCAGATCCCTGTTCAATATGATAAACTAGGATATCTCCCATTTCAGTCTCTTGTGTATCTTGTTTACGTCTCATATTAACTGATATACTTAACTGATTCCTACCCTCCTTATAAACATTAAGCATGAATGCCAGCATCTTATATGCGAAAAGGATATTTTAAGGAGAGCCTGAGAGGCTGCATAAATTGCAACCCTTATACAAAATGAGTGAGTACCAAAGAGACAGGTATATGCTGTGCATTTTTTTCTGATGACAGCTAATTCAAATTTTACGAGTAAAGATGCATCCATGTACACTAGCCAAAATAGGCTATGGGATTGCCAGCAGTGCAGGAAGGTCTGTGCACTGGTGACTGAATAGGCCAGGGATCTAATAAAGGCAAACCTATGAAGTAAAATTTAAGACCCGCATGCGCTCGTAAACACGTCGATTTTATAACATACGCACCTTTATGCGCCCGTGTTATAAAATTGGATAGCCACGCACAATTTTATATCAACGCACACTTGTGCACGCAAATGCCGTCTCGAGCACATAAATGGGGGAAGTTTAGTAGGTACATGCAGCGATGCAATATGCCTTTTTACCAATTTGCTTATATTTCATCCCAGTAAAGGAGGACTTCCTAAACTACCTAACTAACTTGCCTCCTTTTACCCTATTAGCTCCAATACTTAAAACCCCGCTGACTAGCCTCGTTTTTTTGTTACATGACTTACACGTTGTCCATAGCAGAAGTAAAGTTGCCTGGTAGGGAACCTCAAGCGTAACTACTTATGCACTGACTCCATGGTGCAGTCCCGGCCCGCCCAGACCACACCCATGCCCTACCCCTTTTTCTGAAAACGTTTTTTATGCACTTAACTTTTAAAGCCGGGCGGTGCGCGTGTGTCCGAATAATATGTGTATCTCGCTTTTTTGGTGCGTGCAAACCTTTGAAACTCAAACAGTATGCCTCTGACAAACACCTAGATGTCCCTTTATAAGGGACTCATGGCCCCTAAATTTGGTCTTGCAAGGGCAGCTAACTGTCTGGATCAACGGGGTTTGAACCCACAGTGTTGGGAGTCCCAGGCTGGGATCCTGCAGCTCAACTAGAAAGGGTGCTGACTCACCAGGAAATCATGGCATTTTTACCATATATGCTAGAGAGAGAGCCACACCGCTGCAGCATTCCTATTGGACCAGCACTGGATTGCCCCAAACTGAGACCAGAAAGCACACAGTGCTTGTCCAACAAACCACTTGGCAACCACTCTGCAGAAGCTCTGCTCTTCTGGCCTCTGATTCCTGACCATATTCCTGCCTTGGTTATCCAGTTTTGGCTTCAGAGTTCCAGCCTTGTAATCATGTTCCAGTGTTCCTGCTCTACACCTCTTTCCTGACCTTCTGTCCAGTCCTGGACTCCACCTTCATGGCTCAGGCCTAACCTCTCCACGTACACACCCTCCTATCCAGGGCTGCCCCTGCTACCTGAGCCCTGATAGCCCTGACAGCTTGGACCAGCTGAAGCCTGAAACTAGGCTGAAAAGGAGCCCCTTGTTGGCTTTTTTTTTTTTCTTTGATAATATGAATGACTATGTGAAAGCATGTTAAGGGTTACAGGCCCAGCACCATACCTATTTGCAAAAAGTTGTTTCATCTAGCCAATCATTCCCAGGACCATTGCTGCTCCTACATTATGGAATTCTCTCCATGAACACATTAGGTTTCAAGATTGCTTTAAAACATTTAAAAATATGATAGACTTTTTTTTTCTTTAATCTTGTTTATTTTTAAATGCCTGGACCTGAGTGTTGCATGACATGTATAGTTTACTGGACTTTGCCATAAGCAGCTTAATGTCGCTGAGTCTCTGATCTTTGTTTCTCTTGACAGATTTTTTTTTGTTTTAATTTTGTTTTAATTATGTATGTAAACATTTTGTATATTACCTAGTTATTTAGGCAATTCAAACATTTTTAATAAAGATAAAAAAAAACCACTTAATCTATCTTCCAAAAAGAGTGATAGTTCAAGTGAGGAATAATGTGGGTTCTTTTCTAGTGTCTGTGGGAAGCTGCATGGAAATCAGCAACAAATCAAATGCCTGATTGTCTCCAAGTCTTGACTGTCCCCTGTGGAAGAATGAGGAATTCAGAGCCATAGTCATGCACAACTTCTTGCTTTCAGTCAGCTTTACAGAATGGGTTCTTGCCCCACAGCAACAAGTTCCAAAGACTCCACTTTAGGCTATGCCAGCCCTTCTAGAGACTCCACTTTTGTGTGAGCTATGAAATCTAGAAAGTCCACTCCAGACTGTGCCAGCAAACCCAGAGATTTAATTCTGGCCAAGCAAGTTCACCCAAAGATTCTGTTCAGGGCTGCACCAGCAAATCCAGAGACTGAATTTCTGCCAGCTTTAGTGGCCTGAGTCAAATAGCTGCTCCAGTGGCCCTGTTACAGGTGACGGCAACTACTCCAGATGCCCTGCACCAGGGAACACCAGCTAATCCAGTGAAGACAACTCCTCCAGCAAATCTGTTCTGGACAACGCCAGCATTCCAAGAGACTCCACTCTGGGAACCCATACCGATGGTTCATGGATTGCTAAAACAAACTCAAGATGGAGGGTTCCTTTGAGTTCATGGAACAATGCTGCTTCTTGCTTCAGAAATAACCTCAGAACTACTCCAGTGGTGGGGCTAAGGTAAACGTGCTGATTAGCTTGCTTTCTGGAAAGGCTTTAAGATGGGCTTTCCCTTTCCTAGGACAGGACAACCCCCTTCTTGAAGACGACCCAGAGTTTGTGTGAGTCTTGGCTCAAGCCTTTCTGGGGCCTAATCTGGAGAAATTTCCACTTCTGTAATTATCCTCTCTTCTTGCCATGTTTGTACTTGCAGCCAGAGGAAGTGACATTCCATCAGTGTCTTCAGTCCCCACATCAATGAATCCAGCACCAGTGGATCATGCAGCCCTGCTCTGAAGAATCCATCTGTATCCTGCTTATCCATCACTGGCTGTTTTTGGAGCTATGGCTCCAGCTAATCTAGCACTGGCTGTCTTCATAGCCCTGGCTTCAGTTAAACTACTGCCAACTATCTTTGCAGCTCTAGCACCAACCCATCAAGCACCTGCTGTCCATGCCACTCTGGCTCCAGCAAATCTAGCACTGTCTATCCATATCACTCTAGCTCCAACAAATCTAGTACTGATTATCCTGCCACTTGGGCTCCTGCTTCTGTTCCTGTAAATCCTCTTTGGGCTACCCAGATACAGTAGATCCTATGGAGGCCCTGGCAAGCATCTTCGAGAATCTGTTTGGCTGCCACCAGGATTCCAAGAGAAGATACTGCAATGTTCCTTCAGCCTAGCAGAGTTAGATCCAGCACCAGAGTTGCCAGCTTCTTCACTGGAGAGTCCATAAGAACATGCCATACTGGGTCAGACCAAGGGTCCATCAAGCCCAGCATCCTGTTTCCAACAGTGGCCAATCCAGGCCATAAGAAACTGGCAAGTAGAGATGTGAATCAGAACCGAAATCAGTTCTGATTCCGGTTCCGATTCACATCGTGTTTTGTTTTGTTTTTGTCCGGCCCGATTGGGTTTTTTTATCGGCTGCGCCCGAGCCAATAAACAAAAAACCCACCCCGACCCTCTAAAACTAATCCCTTAGCTTCCCCCACCCTCCCGACCCCCCCAAAAAAACTTTTTACAGGTACCTGGTGGTCCAGTGGGGGTCCCGGGAGCGATCTCCCGCTCTCAGGCCGTCGGCTGCCACTAATAAAAATGGCGCCGATGGCCTTTGCCCTTACCATGTGACAGGGTATCCGTGCCATTGGCCAGCCCCTTTCACATGGTAGGAGCACTGGACCACCAGGTACCTGTGTAAAGTTTTTTGGGGGGGTCAGGAGGGTGGGGAAAGCTAAGGGATTAGTTTTAAAGGGTCGGGGTGGGTTTAGGGGTTATTTTTGTGTGCCATTTTTCCCACCCTCCCCCAAAATAAGAGAACCCCCACGAACAATTTTGTGGGGTTTTCCTATCGGTTTCAGGGAACCCCCGATTTCTGACGATTTTGAAAATATTGTACAATATTTTCAATCGTCAGAAGCCTGATTCACATCCCTACTGGCAAGTACCCAAAAACTAAGTCTATTCCATGTTACCGTTGCTAGTAATAGCAGTGGCTATTTTCTAAGTCATCTTAATTAATAGCAGGTAATGGACTTCTCCTCCAAGAACTTATCCAATCCTTTTTTAAACACAGCTATACTATACAGTGCCCACTAGTCTTTCTATTATCCGAAAGAGTAAATAACTGATTCACATCTACCCGTTCTAGACCTCTCATGATTTTAAACACCTCTATCATATTCCCCCTCAGCCGTCTCTTCTCCAAGCTGAAAAGTCCTAACCTCTTTAGCCTTTCCTCATAGGGGAGCTGTTCCATTCCCCTTATCATTTTGGTAGCCCTTCTCTGTTCCTTCTCCATCACAATTATATCTTTTTTGAGATGCAGCGACCAGAATTGTACACAGTATTCAAGGTGCGGTCTCACCATGGAGTGATACAGAGGCATTATGACATTTTCCGTTTTATTCACCATTCCCTTTCTAATAATTCCCAACATTCTGTTTGCTTTTTTGACTGCCGCAGCACACTTAACCGATGATTTCAATGTGTTATCCACTATGATGCCTAGATCTCTTTCTTGGGTTGTAGCACCTAATATGGACCCTAACATTGTGTAACTATAGCATGGGTTATTTTTCCCTTTATGCATCACCTTGCACTTATCCACATTAAATTTCATTTGCCATTTTGAAGCCCAATTTTCCAGTCTCACAAGGTCTTCCTGCAATTTATCACAATCTGCTTGTGATTTAACTACTCTGAACAATTTTGTATCATCTGCAAATTTGATTATCTCACTCGTCGTATTTCTTTCCAGATCATTTATAAATATATTGAAAAGTAAGCCACTCCACTGAGCCACTCCACTGCCCACTCCCTTCCACTGAGAAAATTGTTCATTTATTCCTACTCTCTGTTTTCTGTCTTTTAGCCAGTTTGCAATCCACGAAAGGACATTGCCACCTATCCCATTACTTTTTACTTTTCCTAGAAGCCTCTCATGAGGAACTTGTCAAACGCCTTCTGAAAATCCAAGTACACTATATCTACCGGTTCACCTTTATCCACAGGTTTATTAACTCCTTCAAAAAGGTGAAGCAGATTTGTGAGGCAAGACTTGCCTTGGGTAAAGCCATGCTGACTTTGTTCCATTAAACCATGTCTTTCTATATGTTCTGTGATTTTGATGTTTAGAACACTTTCTACTATTTTTCCTGGCACTGAAGTCAGACTAACTGGTCTGTAGTTTCCCGGATCGCCCCTGGAGCCCTTTTTAAATATTGGGGTTACATTAGTTATCCTCCAGTCTTCAGGTACAATGGATGATTTTAATAATAGGATACAAATGTTAACTTATAGGTCTGAAATTTCATTTTTTAGTTCCTTCAGAACTCTGGGGTGTATACCATCTGGTCCAGGTGATTTACTACTCTTCAGTTTGTCAATCAGGTCTACCACATCTTCTAGGTTCACCGTGATTTGATTCAGTCCATCTGAATCATTACCCATGAAAACCTTCTCCAGTACGGGTACCTCCCCAACATCCTCTTCAGTAAACACCGAAGCAAAGAAATCATTTAATCTTTCCGTGGTGGCCTTATCTTCTCTAAGTGCCCCTTTAATCCCTAGATCATCTAACAGTCCAACTGACTCCCTCACAGGCTTTCTGCTTCGGATATATTTAAAAACGTTTTTACTGTGTGTTTTTGCTTCTACGGCCAACTTCTTTTCAAATTCTCTCTTAGCCTTATCAATGTCTTACATTTAACTTGCCAACATTTATGCATTATCCTATTTTCTTCTGCTGGATCCTCTTTCCAATTTTTGAATGAAGATCTTTTGGCTAAAATAGCTTCTTTCACCTCCCCTTTTAACCATGCCGGTAATCGTTTTGCCTTCTTTCCACCTTTCTTAATGTGTGGAATACATCTGGACTGTGCTTCTAGAATGGAATTTTTTAACAATGACCATGCCTCTTGCACACTTTTTACTTTTGTAGCTGCTCCTTTCAGTTTTTTCCTAACAATTTTTCTCATTTTATCAAAGTTTCCCTTTTGAAAGTTTAGCACGAGTGCCGTGGATTTGCATACTATTCCTCTTCCAGTCATTAATTCAGATTTGATCATATTATGATTACTATTGCCAAGCGGCACCACCACCGTTACCTCTCTCACCAAATCCTGTGCTCCACTGAGAATTAGATCTAAAATTGCTCCCTCTCTCGTCTGTTCCTGAACCAATTGCTCCATAAAGCTATCATTTATTCCATCCAGGAACGTTATCTCTCTAGCATGTCCCGATGATACATTTACCCAGTCAATATTGGGGTAATTGAAGTCTCCAATTATTACCGCACTACCAATTTGGTTAGCTTCCCTAATTTCTCTTAGCATTTCACTGTCCGTCTCATCATCTTGACCAGGTGGACGGTAGTATACTCCTATCATTATAGTCTTCCCCGACACACAAGGGATTTCTACCCATAAAGATTCAATTTTGCATTTAGTCTCATGCAGGATGTTTATCCTGTTGGACTCTATTCCATCCCGGACATGAAGTGCCACACCGCCTCCCAGGTGCTCCTCTCTGTCATTGTGATGTAATTTGTACCCCGGTATAGCACTGTCCCATTGGTTGCCCTCCTTCCACCATGTTTCTGAGATGCCAATTAAGTCTATGTCATCATTCACTGCTACAGCAAAAAGAGAGGAAAAAGGATATAAATCCCATATATTGAAAATTCTATATAATAAGCAACATATGCTAGCAGATGACAATATCATCAATGATTGCCTCAAAGTTTCACTCTGCAGCCTCTCGCCACTCAATGGGCCGCAAGCCGTGATCGGTCACTGAAGCATTTTGTTATTTGTAATCATTTATTGTCATCATGCTGCAAAGTCATTACTTTAATTGCTTTATTTTAATGTATGAAAAAAGTTATTTATTCTTTTAATTTATAAAACTGTGATAATCCACCACTAAAGAAATCTAGAAACCTAAATCAAATTCTAATATATTTCCCACATTAAACTACCCCAAATCTAAAATCCTAATACCCAAACGTTGAAGAAACATATACTTAGCCACTTAGTATAATATGGCCCAAAACAGGGCTCATAAAATATGAAACGCAACCATCTAGTTTCATTTAAAGTTGTCCCGACATTCAATGAATGTGATGAGAGAGACAGCTATTCTGTCCGGGGTTGAAGAACATTTGCTCAATATTTATATCTTGTTTAGATCTCCTGAAGAAGATTGTGTATCAATCGAAACATGTCGGGACAGCTTTAAATGAAACTAGATGGTTGCGTTTCATATTTTATGAGCCCTGTTTTGGGCCATATTATACTAAGTGGCTAAGTATATGTTTCTTCAACGTTTGGGTATTAGGATTTTAGATTTGGGGTAGTTTAATGTGGGAAATATATTAGAATTTGATTTAGGTTTCTAGATTTCTTTAGTGGTGGATTATCACAGTTTTATAAATTAAAAGAATAAATAACTTTTTTCATACATTAAAATAAAGCAATTAAAGTAATGACTTTGCAGCATGATGACAATAAATGATTACAAATAACAAAATGCTTCAGTGACCGATCATGGCTTGCGGCCCATTGAGTGGCGAGAGGCTGCAGAGTGAAACTTTGAGGCAATCATTGATGATATTGTCATCTGCTAGCATATAAGTTGCTTATTATATAGAATTTTCAATATATGGGATTTTGTATCCTTTTTCCTCTCTTTTTGCTGTATTGATCATTAATTGGAGAGGGTTTTTGCTTCTTTGTTGTTGATTACTTATCATTCACTGCTATACATTTTAATTCTCCCATTCTATTTCTCCAGTTCAAGCAGTTCCAGATTCCAAATCAGAGAGTCTAATCTAAGAGATTCTAGATTCTGTCCTTTCAGAGGACGTACAGGTGTCCATATGCTACCTGCTTCTGAGCTTGCTTGGGTTGTCTCACGGATTGTATCTCCTCCTGACTTTGCTCCAGATCTAGAGTCCAGACCAGATCATGTTTTTGATACCAGGCCAGCCAAGTCTGATCCTGTTCCTGATTCTGGTCTACACCAATCACCAACCCAACTTCTGGGCTTCGACCTTATAGAAGCACAGGAGTTCGGGCAGAACCGATAAGTATTTAAAATAAGGAGCAGGAATGCTGAATCAGGCCGGGTTAACTGCCAGGGGGAGGACATTTACTTAAAATGAAAATGATGGACACTGTTCACTGTTGAACAAGAAATATATGGTTGCATTATAAAAACAAAGAAAAGAAAAATTAAAAATAGAATATTTGAAGAATAAAGCCGGTAACTATTGAAAGAGGGTATCACAAAGGGTTCCCTCAGATATAGCAACCGCACATTACCATGCATCGGGGAGTTTCCTTGATGGTTGGTTATTGATCCTGATTCTGGTCTGGCAAAATCTGTCCTTTTCCAGGCTAGGTCTGGTACCCTGGGGGCTGTTTAGGGTGTATGGTGTCCACCAATTCGGGGGGAGGGGTCATTTTGCCACGACCCTTGGGGTTTGAACCTACGGCCTTGGAAAGGCTGCTGGCTCACTGGGGTATCATGGAATATTTACCCTGTATGCTAGAGAGAGATGGCTACACCTTTGCAGCATTTCTATTCGACCAGCAATGGGTGTGCCCCAAACTGAGACCCACATATAAAGAACTCCCAGAAAATACACAGTGCTGATCCAACAAAATTCTCTCCATCCACCCCATGGAATCTGTGCTCATTTGGCTCTGATTCCTGACCATGTTCCTCCCTTGCTATCCAGTTCCTGCTCAAGTATTCCTGCCTTGTAATCCTAGTCCAGTGTTTCTGCCTTGCAATCTAGTTTGTGTTCCTGCTGTACACCCTTGGCTCTACCCTCACACCTGAGGCCTAGCTTCTCCAAGTCTGCACCTCCTGTCCAGGTTGGCCCCTATTAGCTGAGCCCTTATAACCCTAATATCAACTTGCACTGAGAACTGCATGAAAGATCAATGAAAGTGCTGCCCAGAATAGTGATGTTCCATAATGTGACTCTCACACCTCTTTGACTGCCTTCCATAAGGCCATTGGAGTGTTATGTTAAGGTAAAATAGGTTGATATACAATCTTTACTCCTTCGGAGTAAGTTTAACTTCCTGTGTCCTTACTTGTACACATGTTATAAAATCCGATGGCCGCACGCAAGTGCGGGCGGCATGTGGGGGGGGGGGGGATTTTGCTAAATACACGCGGCGACACAATTGGGCCTCCCCCAGTTCCTTACCAGTCCGATCCAATTAAGGAGCGGACTGGGAAGGAACTTCCCTACCCCCCTATCTAGCCTTCCTCCCTCTTCCCCTCTCCTCCCCACCCCCTAAACCCTAGACTAACTATCCCCAAATTTTTTATTTTTAGTACTTACTACTCCTCTGCTGACGCACTCTTTCCCGGGACAGCAGATAATTGCTCTGTCCTGGCATGCCCCCCCTCCCCACCCAGACCACATGCCCTGGTTGCCCCTTTTCCCTTGGCCAGCACTTCTGCGCATACCAGGGTTTACGCGCATGACAGGGCCAGCTGTAAAATGCGGCGGCATGCACAAGGCCCGGCCACGTGCTTAAATTTCGAAATTTACGTACGTAGCCCTTTTAAAATCTGGGCTGTAGCCAATTGTGGACTAGTAAGTTTTTTATCTGTATCAATCAGACTTCCATTTCTGCTGTAGTACCTCTGATTCTTCAACATGGATCTCATTAAGACTCCTTAAAATTTTCCGCAGAATTGAAACTGAAACAGTTTTCTAATTGATCTGCCTTTAAAAAAAAAAAAATCTTCTTCTAATTACAAGCTTCATCCCCTAGACAAATTCTCCTTTCAGAACTTGGCTGCACAGATGTCCCTATTCAGACACTATCCAGCTGCCTAGCAGGGTCTTTTATCATTTCGCATTAGGGTCTTATCGCACGCGATAATGCCATAGTGCATGAAAAATAATGCAATGCAGCATGTGAATGCAAATAAAAAATTGAATATTCGAGTGGGAGGAGTTTGGGCTGAGCAAATGGAAATGAGGGTGTGCTGGCAGGCGAGTGATAGAGTAACGCACACTATCACAAAATTTAACTCCGGAAATAACTACACCTTTTTTTTTTTGTGGTATGGTGAAAAACTATCACACTCCCGTGGCCGAGATCGCAGTGGTTATCATGTGCGATAAAAAGAGAAATTACATAAGAACATAAGAAATTGCCATGCTGGGTCAGACCAAGGGTCCATCAAGCCCAGCATCCTGTTTCCAACAGAGGCCAAAACCAGGCCACAAGAACCTGGCAATTACCCAAACACTAAGAAGAACCCATGCTACTGATGCAATTAATAGCAGTGGCTATTCCCTAAGTATAATTGATTAATAGCCATTAATGGACTTCTCCTCCAAGAACTTATCCAAACCTTTTTTGAACCCAGCTACACTAACTGCACTAACTACCTCCTCTGGCAACAAATTCCAGAGCTTTATTGTGCGTTGAGTGAAAAATAATTTTCTCCGATTAGTCTTAAATGTGTTACTTGCTAACTTCATGGAATGCCCCCTAGTCCTTCTATTATTCGAAAGTGTAAATAACCGAGTCACATCTACTCGTTCAAGACCTCTCATGATCTTAAGGACCTCTATCATATCCCCCCTCAGCTGTCTCTTCTCCAAGCTGAACAGCCCTAACCTCTTCAGCCTTTCCTCATAGGGGAGCTGTTCCATCCCCTTTATCATTTTGGTTGCCCTTCTCTGTACCTTCTCCATCGCAACCATATCTTTTTTGAGATGCAGTGACCAGAATTGTACACAGTATTCAAGGTGTGCTCTCACCATGGAGCGATACAGAGGCATTATGACATTTTCCGTTCTATTAACCATTCCCTTCCTAATAATTCCTAACATTCTATTTGCTTTTTTGACTGCTGCAGCACACTGAACTGACGATTTTAAAGTATTATCCACTATGATGCCTAGATCTTTTTCCTGGGTGGTAGCTCCTAATATGGAACCTAACATTGTGTAACTACAGCAAGGGTTATTTTTCCCTATATGCAACACCTTGCACTTGTCCACATTAAATTTCATCTGCCATTTGGGTGCCCAATCTTCCAGTCTTGCAAGGGCCTCCTGTAATGTATCACAGTCTGCTTGTGATTTAACTACTCTGAATAATTTTGTATCATCCGCAAACACCACTTGTCCACCAACACTCCTCCTCACTCCTCCACACAACTCCTCCATCCTCCACACTACTCCTCCTCATTCCTCCACTGCACCACCACCACTCCTTCACACCAAAAAAACAACAATCAAAAACTTTGACTCAACAAAGAACACAAAAGACCATGGTAAAGGGAAACAGATGGCAACAGAAAAAAAGATAACTAACTCAGTAATCACTATAAAGAACCTCCATCTAGCCACCAACAACACTTACCTACCTCCTCTCGCCAAACTCCTGACACACCCTCAAAGAGGCATCTGCAGGAAACCGGGATATAGACACTGAAAAAATAACCCACCATGCACTAATTTACGCTAGCCGCGTAAAATGACACGCCATGCGCTGACATAATGCTGCGTGCGGTATTTACCTATGCGATGTGACAGGCTGGAAATTAGCTTAACCACGCCTTTTTTAAAATCATGGGCACTAGTTTCGCTATATTTATAGCGATTTGATGAATCTAGGTCTGTTAGCCATGTACACTAGTTCAGCTAACTTGGCTGAGATATTCAGCAGTGCAGCTGCATAATGGGGAATACAAATTCCTACAGCCAATTTTTTAGATGATTTTAATATTGTTAGAATTAACTTTATTAGGTTGTTTTCTGAATTTACTAAAACTAGAAATTTTTTATGCTGCACACTGAAACTGTTGTACATCTGTAGTAGGGGGGCACTAGGCCAACATAATTTTTTTCTTCTTTTGAGTATATTTTTGCTGTAAAAACACAAAGATTTAGAAATGCCCATCTGCATATGTACTTTTTCTCTCCTGACCATTGCACAACATGGGAAGGGCCTCCTCAATGCAGCTGAATATATGTGCACTGTGGAACAAATGCCTGTCTTTTTAGCCACATTGAGGGATGGCAATTTTCAGACAGCTTTTTACCCACTTAGAAAAAAAACAGTTCTATATGATCATACCCATTTATATATATATATATATATATATATATAGCTTTGTATGAATTGGATATATGTACAGCATCTCTCATTTTATCATTTCCTGTGGTTAATGGACTGCCAGCCCCCCCTCCCGAAGCAGCAGGTGCTGCTGGTAATGGAGAGACTGCTGTGTCTCCCAGCTCCCAGGGATGGCGATCCCTCCACCCAGGCTGGCACCCCCCCCCCCCCCGCCTTCTATCAGCCAGGTGGCCCAGCCGCTTGCTGGCAGCAGAGGGGTGGAGAGTTGGTGGGGTGCCCCAGGTTTACCTGGCTCTGGGGGCCTGTTAGTAGGCTTGGGAGGGCGTGACATAGTCGGGGGGGGGGGGGGGATGCATGCTCATTCCCCGCCTTGCCTCGTGGCGTAGCGTCATGGCAGCCAACCTGCAGGGACTAGGGCATGCTGGGGGATCTCCCTGCAGCCCGCGCTGCCGCATGATGACACCGGTGGGGATTGGGACCAACGGCATTGGGGGCGGAACATCGGGGGGGGGGGAGGGATTTAAACTTTGGCTTCAATTAGCCCTTTTGCAATCACTGCCACAAGTGTGCTGCTCACATCCCCCCATACAGGAAAGGGGACAAATGGAAATTCAGGCCCCGTGTAGACAGCTCCTCGCTGGCTCAGCAGCTGGAGAGCTGCCTTACAGAGGTTTCGAATCCATCCTAAAATATAAAAGAGAGGAGAGGAAAAGCCTATTTGACTTTCTTATATTTAAAAAAAAAAAAAAAAAAAAAGCTGCTAGCCAAGACAGTAAGAAAAAAAAAAAAAAAGAACCCTCTGCTTTGGTGACCTGCTGCTGTTTTGGTGAGTGCTTTCCACTCTTCCCTCCATTCTTTCATTTCCTAATATGCTCCGTAAGTCAGTGACCACTGAACAGGCCTGTCGGGACCCTACAATGAGCTTGGCTCCCCTGATAAAAGGGGCAGCCCCTGCAGGGGTGGGGTTCTGGGCAGGAGTGTCAGATCCCTGCCCCTGTGGAACGCGTGGACGCTTCAGTCATGCAGGAAGCCAGATGTGTGTGGTGCCGCACTAGGACGAGACCCCAGGAATCCAGTGGTATTGGGTCATTGAGAGGAGGGGAGGCACCACCAATCAGAGGCAGGAACCCTATCCCTACTCATGCCCCTGCTGAGGGTGCTCAGGGTGGGCATAAGCGAGGTTGCTCATGGAAAAAGGCTGACCCCATACCACCAGGTCCACCTATGAATCAGGATAGTGACCCCCTGGTTGCAGTCAGTGTCCTGCTGTCTGGTGGTGGCGATCCACACTGTTGAGAGTGAGGGTGCGAGTAGGGCTGGCTCCACGTACAGTGGAGACGCATTCTCTGCTTTGTCGCCTGAAGCCTTACCCCTTGGGCAGGGCCCCTTCCCTCTCTGACTTGGAGTGGAGGCTCCTGTCCCAGGCTAAGAAAGATCCCATTTATAGGTCCACCTGGAGATTTTCTGACAGCCCTTGGCAGAGGCGCTAGCAGTTCTAGTCCTGGCAGACATTCTCCTGAGTATCCAGTGCACCCGGATAGGTTTCTGCAATCACTGCAGGAATATCCACATAGGTGGTATGATTTCGAAGGATCCCACCCCCAGTCACCCCGGTGGGGTGTTCATGACTGGGAGCCCTGCTAGGATTCCCCAGGACGAATTGGGCCTCAGCCAGGAGTTTTTTGATTACCTCTCGCTGGGCCTTTTTGCTTCACTGTTACAGCAGCTTCCATGATCCCCCGATGGCTGGCAGGTGCCACTACACCCCGGCACAAGGAGAGGCTCCCCTTATTTGTATTCCCCCTCCTTCCTCTATTCCAGGTCCCTGCGAGAGACGGGATCCACTGGCACCGGGTCAAAGTCCATACAAGTGGTCTTCAGCAGCTTCTCCTCAAGGGGCTCATCAGGTTGATGCCAACATGGAGACAACACATCTATAGTTGTCCAGGAACTCGCCTGCTGCGGTGTCTAGTGGGAGTACACCCATCCACCCCCCACCTTGCCTCGTGGTGTGGTGTCATGGCAGAACCCGTGTCGTCAGCTACCATGGAGGTCAGCAAGCAAACACCTGGATCCTCCGCAGAGGCGCATCCCAAGGTAATTCGCGAATATTGGCTTTGAGGAAGCGGAAGCTGCACTCCAGGAGACGATCCCATAGTTCTATCAGCGACAGCTCTTTAAGCTTCTCATCTTCTGCCTCTGGTGAATCTAGGGGCTTCCTTTAATGGACCGATTGCATCTGATTACCCACATCTATGAAACAACATCCCTAGGTCTCTTCACAGGATAATTAGGAGATGCCATTTCAGTGACATCTTCCACCTGCTGCAAGGGCATAGGAAGCAGAGTCAAACCAGGTGTGAAAGGCGCCGTGAGGAGCAGTCTGCTAAGCCAGCCCAGCATGAGGCTATTAATTGGGTAAGGGCCTTTGCATGTTTAGCCACAATCATCTGTAGGTCTGACATTCCCAGACACTCCTTTGAGCACATCTGGATGCAATTGTGGGTGCATACAAGCAATATGAAGGATTTGCATGCCTTAATTGTTATATGAAGCCTTTAGGGAAAAAATGGCGGGTAAGGTGGCTGTTTCATGGGGGACCCAAGATACCAATTTATGGTTAACCCATATGACCAAACACGCACCGGATGCATGGACACCTAAATCCAAGTCAGGCACGTGCCCCTTTCGGGCTACCATTGGTGGATCCGGGCAAAGCAGGAGGAACTCTGTCTCAGTCAGTGTCTGCTGGCGTTTTAACAGGAACAATGTTTCATGCCCGATTGCAGATTCAGGCACAACTGCTCTAAGTGTTTTGGCCCTCACCCATTCTGTCGTTGCCCCAAAAAGCAATGACAAATGGAATTGGGGGGGGGGGGGGGCGACCGGATCCCTAGCCCAGTTCGCTAACAAAGCAGGCAGTGTCCAAGCTGCTGGCCGGCTTCACAGAGGGCTTCAGAATTCCCTAAGGTGGTCCCCCCCACAGAGTCAGACCCCCCAAATTCCACATTCAGCTGCCTCGCCGAGATTATCTGGGATAAGCTGGATAAAGAGTTGTAGCTGGGCTACGTAGGCAGGCCATACGCAATCCCACCATTCCAGCAGATGAACACCTCCCTGCTTTCAGCAGTGCCCAAGAAGGAAGTGGGCAAATACTGGTTGATACATAACCTTTCGTCCCCAGTTGGTTCCTCGATTCACGACTTTATCCCATGGGATGAGTGCTCTGTAACCTATGCCTCCTTTGATAGCACCCTGGTCATCCTTAGGAGATGTGGCAGAGGGTCATAGATAGCTAAGGCAGACATTGAGTCCACTTTCTGCCTCTTACTGGTACATCCGGAATCCTTCCCTTTGCTAGGTTTCAAATTTATGCCAATAGACTGTTCCATCTCAAGCGCATACTTTGAGATGTTCAACTCATTTCTACACTGGGTAGTTGCCCTTTGGGAGGAGGTGGACTCAATCGTCCATTACCTTGATGATTTCTTGTTCCTTGGTCCAGGCGGATCTTCTGTCTGAGACAGACTGTTCCAAGTATTCCAGTCAGTGGCTTGAGAATTCGGTGTAAGAACACAAGAAATTCCCATACTGGGTCAGATCAAGGGTCCATGAAGCCTAGCATCCTGTTTCCAGCAGTGGCCAATCCAGGCTACAAGTACCTGGCACGAACCAAAACACTAAGTAGATCCCATGCTACTGATGGCAGTAATAGCAGTTTCTCACAGGACAAGCAGGATGGTAGTCCTCACAAATGGGTGACATCGAGGATGGAGCCCTGTACGGAAAACTTTTCTGTCAAAGTTTCAACAAGCTTTGACTGACACTGGCACACTGGGTGCACTGAGCATGCCCAGCCTGCAATTATCCCTGTGAGCCACAGGTGTCTCCCTCAGTCTTCTTTTTTCCACTCTGCAGTAAGCATAGCGGTTGGAGCTCTGTGAGGATTTTTTAACTAATTACCTCATGGAAACACTTAACTTTTCACTTCAAAAAACACTTTTCCCTGCACAGGTCTCCCTCCGCGTACGTTTTTACGACGCTCGGTGAGTACTAATTCTTATTTTTCGGTCGGTTCCTGTCACTATCTTAAGGCTGTTAACTGACTGAAGCCTTCCCTTCCCCCATTTTTCAGTTAACTTTAAACAGCTTGCGAGTGTCTCTGTGACACTCTGCTTGCTTATGCTAGTGGGGTAGGGATTTTTTCCTTAACTTTAGGACCTCTGTAGCTTCAAGTCCTTCGTTCCCTGGTACCCTCACGCAGTCGATACCTATCACTACACGGGTACCCTCCTAAACCGCCCTGGGCTTTTATATGTCATCAGCGCCCCTCCCCCCACGGTGCCCTGATGCCTTTATCCATGTTTTTTGCTTTTCAGTGCTACCAGGCTTTTTTCCTCCTACGCACTGTTTTTTTCCCTTGGGCTTCCTCGGTGCCATCCCTACCCGGATGCATGCCATTGACGCACACGCTGTTAGTCACTGCCATGCATACTCGGGTCGCCGCCACCGTTGCCCGAGACACTTTTTAACGATCCCAGGGTCACTTCATTGATGCCACCCCCTTTTTGGGGATGCCATCGATGCCCCATCCTCCCCACCGATGTCCGGCCCTTTTCCGTCGGTGGGCATCGGTGCCACATCGATTTCGTCGGTGGGCATCGATGCCGGATGGTCCCCATCAGTGGACATCAGTGCCGGATGGTCCCCATCGATGGACATCGGTGCCGGATGGCTTGTCCATCGATGGACATCGGTGCCGGATGATTTGTCCGTCGATGGCATCGGTGCCGGATGGCTTGTCCGTCGGTGGCATCGGTGCCAGGTCCTTTTGCATCGATGGACACCGATGCCCAGGTGTTTCATCCATGGGCATCTGTTAGAATGCATCCATCGAGGGCAGTCGATGCCAGGCTGCTCCCATCGGTGAAATTCGATGCCCAGGTGGGTCCCATCGGTGGGTATCCATGCCGGCTCGATTCCGTGGATGGGCGTTGATGCCAATGCCAGCCTTATGGCTGGCATCGATGCCCATGCCGATTCCAGGACTGGTGTTGATGCCGGGATGGAATTCATCGACTGGGAGATCCATGCCATCGATTCCATACGTGTCCATATCGATGCCACCGACACACGTGTCTGGGGCACCGATGCCATGTACACTTGGAAATCTGAGTCTGTCCAAATCGATACCGTCAACGTCTGTGGCCCTATAGTTGATGCCCGTGGCCATGCCACAAACGGCATAAATGCCCGCCTCCATGCATCGATGCCCTCGACACCTCCATTTTCCTTCGGTGTCCTTGACGCCCTATTGATTCGACTTCGACTCAGTCGATGCCGGTATCTTTTTCAATAACGGCAATGTTTTTCGATTATTCGATTCCACATCGTTTCAAAGATACCTATGCCAGTGCTGTCAGTGCCCGTCACTGTCATCATTCTCCTGGCCAGTCATCGACGATTTTTCATACCCATTTTGATGATATCCTCGAAGCCCCTTAGGTTGCCTTCAATATCGTCAATACCGACATAGCACCGCCACATAATACCCTCGCCTCCTCACATTGCTCCACGCTTTGGGTACTTTTTTAAGCCCCGTATTAGCTTAAGACACTCCATTGTGTCAGGAGCAGAGCAGGCGTGCTGACAGTTCGTCATCGATCGCCTTCCAGGACGACGAGGGCTTCCATCTCGGCGCTGGGGAAAGACCGGGCCGAGCACCGTGGCACCCATCATCGCCGACATCGTGATCGTCCGCCGCTGACGCCATCCAGCACATCGGTGCCATCCTTCTCCAGGCTGGACAACGCTCGGGCAGAGCGACATCACCACTGCCATCAGCACTGTTCCTACAGTTTTGGCAGTCCTTGGTGATCCAGAACTTCCGGATCCAGGTCCGACGGCTTCTGCATTGGCGTCACGACACATCGAGCCGCTGTGACGAGGGAAGGGAACATGAGTTCCGTTAGGGCTCCTCTGTTCCTGGCGTGCCCCACCGTCAAATGGTGTGGGACTATGGCCATCTGTTACACTTAGCAGTCTAAACGCCACTCACGCCTGGCCTGTCTCCTCTGTACCTGTGCCACCATACCGGGTTTCAGAGCGAGATGGACGTTTACGTCCCCGGCCTTACCCTCGAGGACTCCGGAGACCGTCGGAGTCAACAATCTTCACCGGCTCGTCTTGCGGCGATCCACGTCGGATGGTAAGTACCCGCTTCGGCGGCATTCCCATAGAGTTGTGTTCTCCCATTCGGACCGTGGTTCGAAAAGTTCTGGGTCATGTGCCTTTTAGAACTGTATTAGTGTCACATATCGCTATGTTAGCTATGTTAGCCACAATATCAGGAGAACCCCTCTATCTTCTTGGGATTGCAGCAGGGCTTCTTCTCTTGTCAGTAACAAGTCCCTGTGCCGACCAATGCTCTGACTCTTGGTTCCCTCCCAACCAAGGTCCAGCTGCATTGGCTGATCTGCTAAACATGAGATTCAGCAACCATTGCCCCATGTACAAGTCCACCTTGAGGCCTGGCCACAGGTCTCAGTGTCTCCTTGTACAGCATACAGAAATGCGGGTACCACTTACCGCTCACACACCTGCAGGAGCCTACATGATATCCTCCATTGGGACACCTCCTGGTCTCCCATCTGGTCAGATATCAGAGCGGCCACCCCACCTTGTACCAAAGTCCCGGTACACTCCCCCAGGCGCTACGAAGTGCAGAGGGGAGAAAGGAGGGGGGTTGGGGAGTTTTAATTGCACTATTCTTTCTTTTAACAGAAAATAGTTACTCTCCGCACATCCTGGACCTAAGAAAATCCAACTTTCTTTAGACGTCACAGGTACAATGGTATCTTTGGTTACCATCACTCCATACTGCAGTAAGTACATTATTTTAATGTTTCTATGTGCTTTATGGTGAGTCAACATTACAACCCCAAGCTCTGCCGCTGGCACCAGCTTCGGTAAGTGAACTGTCTCTTGCATCACTGTTGGTGAATGCTGTTTTCTCTGCGGAGTGTAACATTCACTTTCCTTGCATAGACTACTGCTAACCACTTTCAGTACATGCAAGGAGCTCTCACTTTTTTCAGGACTCACTATACATTTACTAACTGGGATTACTGTCACTGCCATAAATCCCTTCTGTAACACTTCTGGACACCACAGTCTTAAGACCCTCTTGTCCAGCATGCGCACAGACATTCTGATACATTGTTATATGTCCCTGCGCATATTTTCCATAACCTCAGCCTTTCAACTTTTCATGGTTGGGCTATGGGGTTTCTTCCCACTATGCATTTTTCTCATAATTCAAAACTGCTATGGGTTATATTCAGTGACATTCTATACTCAATGGACCTAAGTGGTTTCATTGCTTTCGTCCCTGATTCTTATCCCAGTTCGAACTAGGACCTAGTCTCCTTCGACTCATGCTCGCAATTCCTTAGGGTTATAAAGTTTCTCCTGAAAGCTTTCAACCCATTATGCATCTATTGCACTCCAGCATAGTTTCTCATAAACTTCCTGGACGTTGCACCCATGAGTTATGCCCTTATGCCTTCCAATACTGCTTTTGCAACAATTCTTTGTGCATACAGACAGACAGCATAGGGACAATGTGCTTTCCAACTCATAAGCACGCATTACCTCTTAGCTGCTCTGCTAGACAGCTGCGCAGCTCTACCCTTGGCCCTTGTTCACTTCATGCGACCTTGGGCCACATATCTAAGAGATTTAATGAACGCTCTATCAGACCTTCTCCACATAGGTTCTATCCTCTCGAATGGTCTCAATTACATGTGTACAGGGCAAATCTTTTAACGCTGAGTTTAACTAAACTTTCCTCGGCGTCTGCATCATTCCATACGATGCACAGGTTCTGCTCCCTGCACATGTTTCCTATGCGTTCCCTTAGATGCCTTTTCTTCCATCAAAGGCCTCTTCAATATATCTCTTCTGCTGCCTCTCGTAGCCAGCATTCTTCTAATGTTGAACTGGGATGGGGTTCAGTATTCTTTTCCCCACTCCCTGACTGAGATCAGTATGCTTCCCATACTTCTCAATCCATCATATCAGTAACCTTTTATTCCCTCACCAGTCAGTCCCAAATCATAGACTTACTGATGTTCTTAAGTTCTGATAGCGTCACATAACCTTCTAAACATAAATCTTGCCGTTTAATATGGCAGGCTTTACCTCCTGACGCTTAAAAAAAAAAAAAAAAAAAGAGGTATTACCCCTTTTACTTTTCCACCATTTTTTCTTACTCCCTCGGATTCTGTTCTCCAGACATCCTCCACATAGATACACCTTTCTCTTAGGAGGTGTATCGTTTTGGGAGTTGGGTTCCCGTTTTCGGTAATCCTCTCTGAGTCGGCTTACCATGGATTATCCACTGATCAAGCCGCCTCTATTTCTCTAATCACGGAATGAACATATATATTCTCCTTATAAGTCTCATACATTCTACGTTTGAGCCTTTCCATTCCTCTCTTCCACAGTTTGGCAAGGGAACTTCTTTCCCTCTTAATGTCATTCCTGCCAGCAGGGTCCGTGAGTTATGCACTCTTTCCATACTCACCTGACTCCGTTCCTCTGCCACTGAGGAGTTCTACGCATTCAACTTTCTATCCTTTTCAGGTAGATGTTGTATCTCCTTTCCTCAGGAAATACTCTATTAATTTTTCCTAACCTCTCTCTCTCGCCCTAGGGAGAGAGTGGGTTTTCCACATTCCTGGACAGTAATGCTGCGCTTACATTCTATCTACATTGCACTGCATTCCATGTGAATTCCACTTGACTCTTTCCTTCATGCAAGGGTCAAGCTGCTACTTCCAGTGGCCACACAGACCTAATCCTTCTGATTAAGTGGTCTATATTTCCTTTCCTACCAACAAGCAGACATTTCACTACAACACTGTGGGTATCCACATACTGTTGTGTCCGTCTTAGCCTTAACAGCTTCCCTTTGGTTACTGCTGCTTGTACTTTTTTATCAGGTTGCAGCCTGGAGTCCTCTCCATACCTTCGCAGCCTATTATTGCTTACATTTGACTAGCCGGCATGCTCCATGTTTGGCCAGTCCGCCTACTCTTACTTTTTTCAATTCACTACCCAACATCCTTCCACGAACCCATTATGGTGTTGCGGATGCCCTCCGTTCCCATTTCCACCTCAGTCGTTACGCCTTTGCGCATCTGCGGTGTATCTGGTGCATTCCCGGGCATCCTCAGCTCGGTACTCACCCATTTGTGAGGACTACCATCCTGCTTGTCCTGTGAGAAAGCAAATGTTGCTTACCTGAGGTAACAGGTGTTCTCACGGGACAGCAGGATGTTAGTCCTCACGAAACCCGCCCGCCACCCCGCGGAGTTGGGTCTGTATACTTTTATTTTAGTTTCGCTTGCGCTTTTTAGCTATAAGACGAGACTGAGGGAGACACCTGTGGCTCACAGGGATAATTGCAGGCTGGGCATGCTCAGTGCACCCAGTGTGCCAGTGTCAGTCAAAGCTTGTTGAAACTTTGACAGAAAAGTTTTCCGTACAGGGCTCCATCCTCGATGTCACCCATTTGTGAGGACTAACATCCTGCTGTCCCGTGAGAACACCTGTTACCTCAGGTAAGCAACATTTGCTAGCTATTCTCTAAGACAACTTGATTAATAGCAGTTAATGGACTTCTTCTCCAAGAACTTATCCAAACCTTTTTTAAACCCAGCTACACCAATTGCACTAGCCACATTCTCGGGCAACAAATTCCAGAGCTTTAATTGTGCGTTTAGTGAAAAATAATTTTCACTGATTAGTTTTAAATGTTCTACTTGCTAACTTCATGGAGTGCCCCCTTTGGCCGACAATAAATCACAGAGCCCTTCCCTACACTCACATTTCTGTGAATAGAACTGGATTCTCAGGCTATGGTTTTCAGGCTCCCTCAGGATAAATTGAGGGCCCTCCAAGGCCTCCTGACAAATGCAATTCACTCTCCCAAGCTCTTCTTGATGCAAAACCGGTCCTTGATTGGCAGCTTGGTATTTGCTACTAAGGTGATCCCTATGGGCAGGGTCTTTCTCTGGCACCTCATTCTTGCTACCAGCAGCATCGGGAAGGACCATCTCTGTGTCCAGATCAGATACGGGAAGACCTAGGAGTATGGTCTTCATTTCTGAAGAGGTTCAATGGAATAACAGCCTGGTTACCACCACCAATTTTCAGTAATGACCTTAAATTGTTTTCGGATGCAGCTGGCTCCACCGGATTTAGAGTATACTTCCAAGGTTCTTGATGTGCCAGTGCATGGCCACTGGACTGGGTGCAGTGTAGGGTGATGAGGAGCATCACTTTCCTGGAGCTCTTTCCCATTGTAGTTGCCCTGCATATCTGGCGATCCGAACTGAGCATTGAGAGAGTGGTGTTCTGGTGTGGCAATGCTGCTGTGGTTGAGGCCATTAATTTACAGTCAGCCAAGTGCCTACTTGTTTCCGAGCTCTTGCGCGAGTTTGCGTTAGCATGTTTGAAGTTGAATGTTGCAGTTAGGGCTGTTCAAGTACTGGGGTCAATAATGAGATCACTGATTCACTTTGTTGTTTCAAGTGGCACCGCTTCTGCGAGCTGGCCCCGAATGCAGAGGTGGAAAGACAGCCAGTGCCAACATTCCTCTGGTCCTGCAAAACAGTGCTGCATTCGAACAAGCTGTGGAAATCTATGGCCCCTGGAACATGGAGAGGATACACAAGAGGCTTTGAGGCAGTAGACACCCTCCCTGTGGGATAGTTGAGCAGGAAGTGTCATTCCTGAGGACCCGATTGTGGAGTACATCCTTGAAGCTAAGAGGTTCTGTAAAATCCCACGGGATGGCCCAATCCTGCCTCCTACTTCACTGATAAGCACGTGATGGTGGGATGGGCTTGCAGCGAGACCTCCTGGCCGGATGGCTCGTGCCCTATCACACACAGTCAACTGCTTCAACTGTGCCTGGCTATTCTGTGGTGGCAGCTTCCCCTTATGAAACTCTCCTCTTTTGAGTGGCCTTTAGCCTGGCCGCCTTCACGGTTCTGAGGGTGGGAGAGCTGGTGTCGTCCACAAGGCATGCGTCTGATCTCTCTGGCCCACCCTTTGCAGCGGTGGCAATGTCAGATGATAGAATTGTTCTCTGTTTCCAGATATCCAAGACTGACCAACTTGGCAAGAGCCAACAGCAAGTCTAAGCTGCAGTACAGGGTTTATCCACTTGCCCAGTCAAGAACACTGCTGCTTACTTGTCGTCAAGGCCACAGGGCGGGTAGCACTTCCTGGTGCTCATTGACCTTAGCCCCCTCAGTCGTTTTCAATTCACTGCAGTACTCAGCAAGACGCTTCAGGTGGCAAATTCTATGGCACCCATTTGTTTAAAACTGGAGCTGCCAGCAATCCAGCAGCTGTTGGTCTTCTGGCATGTGCTATCCAGTGCCTGGGCAGATGGCAATCGACAGTATAAATCCTCCTATATTCGGTTAGAGGATGGCATCCCAGGAGGTGCTTGTGTCTAACTCTCACTATGTACTCCTTCTACAGGCACCTCTAGGAGGTCAGATTTTATATGGGTGCTGGGCCACTCGTTTGTTGCCAGAGCTGCAGGAAGTGTATGGAAACAAAGAACCCCGGGCTGTTGGCTGAACAACCTGCTCCTATTGAAAACTTGATGGTTTAGCAAACCAGGGATGCGATGGTCAGAGGTGGTGGCATTCCTTCAGCAGCTGTTCGGAAATGTCCAAGAGCCTCACAAAAATCCACATTTGATAGTCATCCATTTGGGGGGGCAATGATATCGGTTGATATCTCACATCAGACGTTGCTAAAGGTTATAGTCTGCGACCTTGCCCTCATCACATCTTGGCTACCCCGTGTCACCTTAATGTGGTCCAAGATTATCCCTCGCTTCAGATTTGCACACCAGCGGCTGTGGACAAAGGGGGGTGGCTAAAGTCAACAGCCAGGTGGGCAAGGCTGTGTCCTTTCCAGTCAGTGTCACTGGATAGTTGTCTCGTGTGCAGACATGTATGAGAAGGATGTGCATGTTGCTATTTTTAAACTCCATAGATGAAAGTATAGCACTATAAAGGTTCATGGATCCTTATTTTAAAGGATTCAATAAATCAAACTTGAGAAATTGATGAAATCAACATATCCTTCATTTATTAAATAATTTGCTTGCGGAGAAATCTTTAGGTCCCCCAACACGGACCATGTTTCGTCACAAGGGCTGCATCAGGAGGGAAAAAGCCCAATGGTAAAACGGTGAAGTGTGTGACCTGGCAAAGTGGAATATGTTGAACGTCGAAAGTAATGTAAGTGTTGAGCCCTCTGGAGGGAATTCAAAACAGCTGAAACAAAAAGGCTTGCATATTTATTAACAGCAGCGTCTCCTTAAGGGAGGGTTTCAGAAGGTACCCCAAAGAGGAAGAAACGTACACATTTTTAGCCTGGGTAAAATGGGATGAAAAGAACAAAGCGATTCAGCGAAAAAGTATGGCGGCTCCGCAGGGCTATTTTTAAACTGCCTGGCAAAGGCGTTGTTAACTACCCTAACTTAATCTGATGTCTTTTAGGTCTTTGAACGAGTTTTGTTAAAGACGTTGTGCTCCATTGGTAATCAGTTGGGGGTTGGGCCTTCTCCACAGACTCACAAGCTGGTCTGTTGTTGAAGGCCCAACCTTGGCGGGTGCTGAGCCACAAAAGGGGGGAGGAGCATTTGGTTAGACCGGTATTGGGTCTATTCATACCACCTTTCTAGGAACAGGGAGGGAAGCTAAGGATTGTCAATCCACCAGCAGACCTTGGAAGTCCTGCCTAGGGGCAGGTTTCTGCCTCATCGCTGGAGCGTAGGGCAGAGGGTAGGGCAAACAGTGGTTCAGGGCTTGTGGCCCTGGTAGTGGCTCAGAGAGATGGGGCAAGAGAGACTGGCCGGTCCAGCACAGTTCGGGGGAGGGGGGATAGTAGGCAGGGTCTGGGAAAAAGGGAGGGTGTTGAGGCTCAGCACCTGATTGTACAGTTGTCCTTCTGTTAAGTTAATAAAGCTGTGACCATACATTTCCAAAAGTGAAGCCGTGTCTACCCCCCTTTTTTTGTCTCATTGTCTCTGGGGTGAATAGGAGTAGGGACCAAGGGGAGGGGAGGCATTCACGGTGCCTTGGTTACTAAGCACTTGCACAACAATGAAAGAATCCAAAGTATATCCAAGTGCTGTTTTATAGGAAATCTTCATGGGGACCATTGACAGTAAAACTGATGAAAAGAGAACTGTCATTTAGTTTAGTGGTATAAATGCAGATGTTTTTCTCATGAGATTTACTTGCATGATTTATTGAAACTACATCCAAAACATTTTCAATCTCAGCAGTAAAATGGGACCTACTAAATCTCCAACGGAAATAACAAATGCATGAGTAAGCAGGTATTATGGCATTTTATTTCCTTGAGGATATACATATTGAAAACATATATTTTAATTATATCTGTTAATGCAAACTCATCTGCTTTCTGCATATGGATGCAATCAAACCACAGATGTTAAGTCATCAAATAGGCACCTTAAATTGAAAATTGCTAACAAAATTCTAAGTAAATAAAGGGAAATGTTAATGTCATAGGCAGTAGCTTTCTTATATAGATAGATAGATAATTGTAGAAATGCATTTTCAAAATACAAGATTGCATGGGTACATGTGTATATCCCTCAACCTGAAATTTCAGAGACTGCTGTGATTAGACTAAACCAGATCAGATAGTCAGATATAATTTCCACTCTCATCATCAAAAGTCATTAGACTGTTCTGAAGCCAGCATATTTTAGTTGTTTTTAGATTGGTATTACTGGTGCAGCTCTAAACAGAGTATGAACATTGCAATTTTCATGCAGTATTTTGTGCATATTCAGCAAGTATGATGTGAGGCAAAT
Source organism: Rhinatrema bivittatum (assembly GCF_901001135.1). Taxonomy (NCBI): domain Eukaryota; kingdom Metazoa; phylum Chordata; class Amphibia; order Gymnophiona; family Rhinatrematidae; genus Rhinatrema; species Rhinatrema bivittatum. Next base: position 139,297,199 of record NC_042620.1, read on the forward strand.
GAAGAGGTAACTATTACAAAAATTTGTTCCACCTGTTGAAATCCTTTCCTCATCTCTTAGACACAAAGGAAGACATTGGGAGGGCAATTTTCAAAGTCATTTACCTGCGTAAATTGGCCTGTTTGAAATTTGTCCTCATTCAGTCTGGTTTAAAGTTTAGGCAGTCTTCCTTAGCATGAGTACCTTTAGCCAGACTTCAAGGAGGCATCCCAGAGGTATTTCTAGGTTTTGATGATGAAAATAGCATGTAGCTATATGACATTTTCACAAACATGTTATTTTCCCCTTCCCAGCACCCCCCCCCCCCCCAGATACACACACAAAATAAGCAGGTGCAAAGTATGCAACCATGTTCTTTCTCTTGAAAATGAGATTAATGTAAATACAGTGAAAGTGTCAGTGCACTTTATAACTGCATAGGCTAATTGATTATTGCCCCTTATTGTATGGCTGGCAGTCCATTGTAGATGATGCAAAGGATTAATGAAATGTAGGGTGTTTGATACCAGTAAACTCTCCTAGGGACCTTGAGTCTCAATGTGTAACTTACTAGAGGCAAGGGCTCCACAAAGGAATTTAAAAAATGGGTCCGTACAATCTTCTGTCTGCCTACTTGCCAAAATAGCACAAGATGGTAACAAGATGATGAATGAACATTTTATGATGCCTAGTTCCCTTCTTTGGTATGGAAATTTGCAAATAATTATAACTATTAACCAATGAAAAGGATGTCAACCAATGACATTAATTTTTTTTTCCTATAAGAAAGCAGGCCAGTTCAGTTGGTTTAGACATATTTATTTGCACACTAAGGAATTATTTCTGATTTTAGAAAGTACATTTTCATCCCACAGAGGGCAGGGCAGGCCTCTGAAGTAAAGCATCTTCTAGTTCTCAGCAGTTGTTTTACATTCATATCCTCTTCTCAAGGAAAATGTTGAAGAAAGTGAAAACTGAACCATTGTGTCAGCTGTAAAATTGATCAACAAAATTTATGGATTATGTAACGCCATCTTCCTTGAGGATCATCTTACCAGCCCTGTGGAGCACTAGTCCAGCTCTACCAAGGTGAAGAATACTCTAGGTACCATGGGTTGGGAGAAGGATCACCTTCAAGGCCTAAACTGGGCTCAGGACATTTCCCTGAAAAAACTCAGTCCAAAACACACTGATAGTTTATTTTGAAAAATAAAACAGTTCAGCAAAAGAAACATCAAGTTAAAATCACAGTCCATCCTTGGTAGCAAATTCAGAAGGAACATAGTTCAAAAAAATCCCAAAGATCACTTCCTTCCAACCTTCCTATTGCACCACAGGTACTCCTCTCCTGTATTTTCCCAGGCCATTCCAGTCTCTACCTACAATTTCCCATTTCCAGGATCTCTTTCCTTACCTTGGGCTTTCATTCACACATTCTCATCTGTTTCCTTGCTCCCAGACTCCGTCTCCAATCTGGATCTCTCCTGAGGGCTTGTGAAAGCTCTCAGCTACTTCTTACTTTTCACACTCTCTCTGCACTTGAAGCACCACAGTCTATGGAACCTTATTCCTCTCCAAATATACAGAGACTCCTAACCTGAGACTCCTTCCTCAGAGACCAGCCCAGCTCTTCATAGAACATTCCTTTTATTAATACCTCCCCTCATTGGGTGGGATCACTTTGTCACTCACACACTGAAGCCACTTATATTGTCCCCCAATTGAATCCTCCAAGCTGAAAAGTTCTATATTTTAACACATTTGCAAACATTTCCTTAAACTGTGCTACTAATCTGCCATCTAGTGTTCAGTAATGCCACAATTACAACTGTCCGGGATACTGAATACCAAGATAGATTCAATCATAGAGGTATCTGCTGTGTGAATGTCCATCCAAATGCAACCTCCTGAAACTTTATCATACTTTGCTCCAAAAGACAATAGGCAAATTATTTATGATTTACATAATTTTGCAATACAGAAAAAAGTATTTTAGTAGTATTTTTTTCTCTTCTTCCCTATTTATTTAATTAATTCCATATACTTTTTAATTGCTTCCCCAGTTTTGATCAGATTGACCAAAGCAGAATACATGACCAAACCTGCTAAATGTTTTTAAAAAATCACACAAAATACACCACAAAAATTCAATAGTTTAGTCTACAATGAAAATGTAGTATTGTTCTAATATTCATTAATTAAAATTAAATTATATTCTAGCTTTATTGTATTCTAGGTTCAACTGTTAACTCTTGTCCTTGAATCAAAGAGAATCAATGTAATTGTTTAAAAAAATTGCATTTTGTGGTAGTATATTAAAACAGTTATGGACAGCTCTGTCTTGACTCTACTCCCTCTAGCATATGCGCATGCAAATAGCCTGTATTTCCATACATGCAATTTTATAAAATTAAAAGTACATGTGTATTTTTCATTTCATGCATACATTTACCAGCGCAAAAAAGGGTCTATCTAGAGTTGTTCCTGAGCGGGCTCAAGAGGTACCTGCAAAAGTTATTGTATAAGAGATATTTGTGTATAAATTATAATTTTTTACAATTTAAACCTGCTAATTAACTAGTACAATTGATATCAAACTGGCCAGTTGTCTGGGTGAACAGTTGAGGGGTCCGAATGAAGTGTTAGCGAATCTAGGTAAACTGGAAATTGATTGGGTGAATTGGCAGAGGTATCAGCAAATGTGATTTCAAATACATCTGCAAGAAATTATTTATATATGCATTGCTATACCTGTTTTTATATGTATATATTCTGTTTTTTACTCACCTAAACTATATATGCATATGTATATAAAATAAGAAAAGTAAGAGCTTCCATTGCAGTGGAAATATATGCGTATTCTGAAATCTACTGTGTATGCCTACTTTCGAAGCATTCGTACCTGGTATTTTATAAACTATACAGTTCCCACTATGCAGTTTATAAAATGTTAGGATAAATCTCCACGCATCATTTTATATGCACACATGCAATAATGCGAATAGGTTTGAAAGTTCTCCTCTTTAAGGTGAATTTTAAAAGCTCGGTATGCTCTTAAACCAGGAGATACGTGCACAAGTTGCGCCAGCATGCACCATGCAGGTTTTAAAAGCCACCCGAATACACGCGTACTTGCTGCTATGTATACAAATGAAAAGTTCCAAAAAAGGGGCTGGGCTTGGGCATTACTAGATTGTAACTTTTAATTTGCACGGAAATACGCACACAGGCACGTACTGAGGTCCTCTGTTGTGTAACTTAATTTCTGCTATGGATGACATGTAAGTTGTAAAACAAAAAATTCCTGGTAGATCAGTGGGGTTTTAAGGACTGAGGCTATTAAACTAGGGTGGTTTTAAAGTCCTATCCCTTACCTGGGAAAACTGTTAATGGTGTTGGTGCACGAGTTTATTAAAATCTCCCCACTTATGTGGTAGTAATGGCATTTGAACACATAGACACATGTCCACTTAAAATTGCACGCACATATGCACGCGGTCAGGTTATTTTATAACATCTGCATATACGTGTGTACGTTATAAAATGGTTGCATCCTTGGACATGGACAGGAAAGGAGGGGAGAAAGGGTTGGATAAAGGGAGTAGAGTGGCTCTTCTTTGTGATGCTCTGTCTGCTCTAGACTCAACCCTCCTCTCCTGTTTCCTGCATGTTGCCTGGGAAGGGAGGAGCTGCAGCAGGAAGCAGAAGGCTGATCTCTATTTACTGAGATTCAAGACAGAGCCTTGTGTGTATATGCACTGCAAAGTCCCTGATGCCACCCCAAAATTGTTGCACTTCATTTGATCGCCTAAGTCTCCCTAACAGAAAGGTTAGATCTGTGTAATGGCGTAGCTGCATCCAGCGTGTGTCATTTTCCATTCCCCAGCCCCCATCCGCCACATGCTATTACCATGCCTTCAAGTTAGGATGCCCTCTACCGCCATGAATGTACCCACTGCATTCCCTTTAGGCTTCAGCCAAGCATCTAAGCTGAGATGTTCTCAAGCAGCCATGGCTACACCCAGCATACATCAAACTCCTTTTGAGGCTCAAAGTGAGGATGCTCTGTCTTTGTGCCTGCACCTAGCCAGGCCTCTGACCTAATACCACAACAATTACCTGGTAACCAGTTGTCATGGCACTACAACATATGCATCAAGCTGCCCTCCAAGAGACAGTTCACTGAGAGACAGGCTTGCCCATCAGAATAGGCAATCTGAGTGATAACAAGCTTTGTCTCATTATTCCCTTCCAGTTTGGCATGGGTACACTGCCCATCCAATACTGTGACAAATTTAGTTAATTTGATACAAGAGCACAGCAGAAGAAAATTCACAGTGAACAGTAGCCATAAGCAGAACAAAACAAGTGTACAAGTGTCATAACTCAATCAATATTAAACAGCATGAAAGAGTTATTGAACAAGTTGTACTGTATATCAGAGACACACAGTCCATGGTCACGTATACTATATGAAGGGGAGTAGATTCTTATTGCTGTAGTGGAGGAACAGCTACCCTTATCTCTGCTGATGTCCCTGGGTCTACAATATCCTTTGCATTCCCCTTACCCACTCTTCCAGTATGAACTTTGACCCCATAACCTCAGCAGAAAGTTACCTACCAGAAACTTAGGAAACAGAGGCCTGAGGTGAAGGGGGTAGGGTCTTGCTGGGGCATAGACACCTTGATAATTTTAGACCTTGTGCACTGGAACCCAGGGCCTCTTAATTGTGCAATATTATTTAAAAACTATTCAGGAACACATGAAGAGTGTCTCTCACAATAGTAGCAATCATTCTCTATTTCTCTCTAGCCTTCAGACATTCTCCATTTCTTCCTTTTACAACCTTCATGCGGCAGAATGACTTAAATGCTCTAGGCCATACACTGCTTCCATTTCATGTAATGTAGCCTTCATAGTTATGATTTCTGCCTGCCAAGCACAACTTTCCTCTCAGGCCATTTTCTTATTACAAGCACAGCTTGTAGCCTGGCAGTCCCTCTTTCCAAACTTTGCACAAACCTGTTTCACAAGATCTGTGTGCATGTTTATTCTCTTTTGCCAAAATCAAACCATACACAGCACAAAAAAATAATCTGCAAAATCAATACAGCAATAATACAGAAAAGGATATATTCTACTTATTTCACTCATTTTCCTATTTATATGTAACATTTTTGGGCCTACAATTGTCCTGAACTAGAAAACAAAAAAGGTAACTCAGGTACTGCATACAATTACATTCAGCACCAAGGATTTCTACATTGGTTCACAGCATGAAATTTAAAATGAGTCCTAAATTGGAATTTCATTTTTATCATTACTTTTGTATATACTTTGTTCTTTTAAATCAGTTTAATTATGGAGTAGAATGTTTACTGTATGTTATCCACTCAGTCTGCAACACAGTTTTAAGATATAACGTATTAGTTCTGTGTATTGCAACTTCATTTTGTTAAATAATGTAGATGTTTGTTCATTTTATTGCACAGCAAATAGCAGATGCATCTGTATGTTCCAGGGATATTTACAAATTATATTACAGTATTAAAAGAGAATGTTCCATAACCAGCAGCTTCTTATGAAAGAACTTGTTAAATCCACATGCAATTTAGTCACTGTTTTCTGTAAAAATGCCATTTGTAAATGAAGTCAATTGACCGTGGCAAGGTTATATGGGTATAAAGTTAATTCTTTTCAGGCTTAAGGAATTTTGGTTAACAGCTGTAAAATATACATTTGCAGCTATATTCAATAAGCTCGTCTTGGAAAACTCAACATTGCCAAATGGCTTAACATTGCTAAGTTAATGTTTAAGTAAAGGTGTAAATATTTGTTTAATACAATACTAATGACAAAATTCTCATTGAGGAATACATATTTCTTCTTTAGAAAGGCTCATCTTTAAAAAAAAAAAAAAAAAAAAGTATTCTTCACACAGAGAAAGAAGTCAGTTCAGCCATAATCAGGACTTAGAAAAAACTAATGGAAAAATATATTTGCCGATAGTGTGAACATGCTTAGGTAGATTTTAACACCAAAACAAACATAGCATTCAAAGCAAAATAAGATCAATTACAATGAATAAATTAAGTAAATTGTGATGGTGACACTTTAATATAAGCTGCTGAAGGACCTTCAAAACACCTGTACATGCTAATTGTTTATTACCGCAATACCAGAGTCATATATTTAATCATTAGTCCTAAGGTGACTTCATTTTTTGGAGTTTTTTATGCAAAATAAGAGGAGTTACTTCCCTTTTCTTGTTGGAAGATAGTGCTCTATTGAAAAGCAGGGCAGCAGTGAACATTGTGTTATGTTGCACCAGACATAACATCATGTTTCAAATGGTGGGTTGCATCAGGGATGTATATATCATCAGTGTCTGTGTCTCTTTGCACAGCAACAAATTTAAAAGATGTAATACAATAAAATACACTCTTCGGGTATAGTTACCGATATTAATAAGGAGAAGAGCAAATTATATCCAGAGTAAAATTGCCTCATTCAAATAATGCAAATAGCTATGTTGTGCAACGGTGTTTTGCAGGTTTAAAGGACTTAATGTGATGACATGAGCAAACACATGATCAGTTGGACAGCTGTCAAATGAAATCTCAGAGTCAATTAAAGAAACTGTCAATTAGAATAACTGACACTACTCTATGGCAATAATCATCCCAGTAGTATATACCAACTTGAGACGAAAAATCTACTGCTGTTCATGTTGTATTAAAAGATTTCCCCGATTCCCACCTGCCCAATCATTTTTCAGTTTTTCCAAGCGAGACTTTTATGACATTAAAGGACTGTTCTACAGCAATAAAATGAGACCATAAGTACCTGTATTTTCCTAATTTTAAGGCATCTCTTGTGCTTAAGTAGCCATGTGCGAAACAATGTGAGTTTGCCCTACATATTGAAGACCACATGGGCATTGTAAAATATATACAATGTATCTCAATTTGCATGTAGGGATGTGAACAACTTTAACTATTCTCCTACTCAAAGTGGTAATATGACCATCTACATTTTACATCTCACAGATTGCGTATTGATTGCACTGTACAGATTCTTCTCAGATGACTGTCTCTTCCGGTGGGGAACTTGAATGGATGACCTAATCATTAATATTGGGCCCTCTTGCAAATACAAAATGGTTAGAAGCCTGTGTGCTGATAAAATTATCAAGTATGCTCCATTGCTTGCATATGACATGACAAATTTTGGAGTCAAAGGAAGTGTGTCTTAGCATGCATGTTTGCCATCATCGGTCTCTTTATTCATTGGAGTTAACAGCAGCTTACAATAGTTAAATAGGGCCCTCCGATAGGCCCGCTTAATCATACAGTATGGGTATCCCTTATCAAGAAATCTTGCAGCTAACATTTTAGCTTATTATTGTATTCTGATGTGTCAGAACATATCCGGCGAATTCTTAAGAATTGTCTCACAGGAAGATTTTGTTTAAAAATGGTAGGATGACAACTCTAGTAGGAGAACAGATTGTTTCTGTCATTGGGTTTCCAATCAAGTCATTTGTAGAGGGGACCCAGACCTAATGACTAGGATGACAAGAAAGGCAATTTGCGCGCCTGAATAATTCAAAGTAAAATTTCAATGAGTGCTGCGAGTATTTAACCATTGGTGAAATTGATTGCGAGAGTCAACAGAGCCTTTCCAGATGATGAAAACTTCATCTATATAATGTTTGCAACATGCAACGTGCTCCATCTTTTCGCTTTCATAAATGTGTAGAGATTCAAAAGCGGTCACAAAATTATTAGTGATGTTAGGGGCCATAGCGGCATCCATGGCCATTCCTTGAATTTGTAAAATAAAATTGGTCTTTGAATACTAAATACTTCCTTGTAAGAACTATATTGGCCAATTCCGTAATGAACTCCATAGGGATTCTTTGCAGTGAAGGTCGTTGGGTCAATACATGCTTAATCTCAACCAGTGCTTCATGCTGGGGAATCACTGTGTATGAAAACTCAATGTCAAAAGTAACCAGTAAAAATTCACCATCTATTTGTATTATCTTCAGAAAATGGAGGACGTGTGTGCTGTCCTTCATATAGCTGGTTTCAAGAGGCAGTATAAGAAAATGCAAACTGGTTCCAGTATGGAGTCTCGTGCTGAGATGATGGGTTGACTAGGTGTTTTTTGTAGACTTTTGTGAATTTTTAGTAGCATGTAAATTACGGGAACTTGAGGATGTTCATTTATCAAGAAATGTTCTCTTTTTCTGACAAAAAGCCTGCTTCAAAGCCTCACCATACCATATCCCAGATTGACATTTGGATGGAAAATGTGGGATCCAGGGATTTGTAAAAATGAAAATTGTTTAACTGATGCCACGCTTTAGTTTCAAAGTCCAACCGATCAATGGCAACAATAGCTCCGCCTTGGTCAGCCGATATAATCACATTGTTACTCTGCTGCTGAAGCTCAATTAGTTTCCATTCTTCTTTTTTAGATAGGTTATAGTAGTGCTTCATTTTGTTCTTCTCTATTTTCTTAATATCATGCAATACCTTTTGCTGGAAGGTGTAAAGCATCGGATTCATCAGGCCAGGAGGGACCCAATTAGATGGATTTTTTACCAATGATAAATTGAATGAAACGTATGGATTATTTTCAAAATATATTTTCCTCTGAAGTTGTCAAATTTAAAGAAATTGCATCTAAAAGAGAATGGGTCATGAGACTGGGTGGGGTCAAATAATGAGCCCGACTTAGTAACGTTTCTTGATTTTTTGTAAGAGATACTTAAGACCTGGCTATTTAAACAAGCGTACCCCCAATAACCCGCTCCCTTCTCTACTCCCTTTCACGCCAAATATTCATTGTTTATAATTCTGCTATGACTCTTGCTGAAACTGGCCTGTGGTTGTGGTTGCAATCACATTCTCAACTTCTCTGTTGTGACGGTGGCTGTAATCGTAACTACAACTTTTGTTGAATATTTACCTCGTTTTTAGTACTTATTTAATGTTGATGTTGCTGTCTGGTTCTCATATTTCCTTCGCTAATCTCTCTGTTCCTATTTATCCACATGCCCCCCTCCTGTTCATTGTATTTTCACCCTGTTTTTACATTGTAAACCGATATGATGTTGCCACGAATATCGGTATAAAAAGTTTATAAATAAATACTGAAAAAAGGTTGATAATTTAATGTCTCACCTAATCAGTTGTTCGATCCATAGATGATATTTAGGCATCTGAGAACGTGTCCATGGATGATTCTAGCCTGTGTCTTGGCCCTGAAAGTAATGCGATTGACCTCTAACAAGGCATTGATCTGAGCAGTATGAGTATACAAACATCAGGGTAACTTCTCGTTATGAAGGTTACTCCCCTCAAACATTAAGCCTTATACTTCACTTTGATGCAGTTCCAACACTGCTCTCTGCATCAAGGGCGGGGGTGAAGGAAATTGGAATCAAAAAGTTACCAATAAGGGCCCTGAACTCAGCCGTTGGGGTAACAGAAAGATATGGGAAAATAAGTGTGAGAGCTTGCTGGGCAGACTGGATGGGCTTGTTGGTCTTCTTCTGCCATCATTTCTATGTTTCTATGAACTCTCGCTTGGTGCCCTCTTTATGGAGGATGGCCTAACATAGATGCAGAGTTGTTGACAGGCTCCTCAGGTTCACAGGAAGATTTCAAGCCAATTAAAACTCTGCCTGTACTAATACACACAACCATATCAAAAAGAGACCTTGGGGTGTATATTAAGCACACATGCTTTTGAAAGGTATGCATGTAGGCAGCATAATTTTATGCATCTGGCTTTATAACCCCATAGTGTGTCCCTAAATATATGCATGTATATTTAATCACATAACCCAATTTCAGTTTAGGTAGGTACCCTATATTTGAAAAAAGCTTATTTTGTGCATGTATGTACCTTTGCAGTAAGATGCTTACTTGAAAATTTGGTCCTGTAAAGGGACTTTAAAGGCATTACTGGCTTACCTAATGTTCTCTTTAGTTTATATATTTTGCTGGTGCCATCTTGTGAAAGGGAGGTGATGTACCAGAATTTGAAGCACTTTAATTATCTAAATGTGCCTATTGGTTTCTGATGTGCACAATGAGAACTCTGAAGGTGATGGCCAAGCACCCTGCATCCTACCAAGATTCCATTATCCTGCACCAAACTGGTCTCTGCTAGGGATGTAGGGTCAAGACGAAGAGTGACTCTTCATTTCTAGCACTATCTATAAATAAGTCTCTATGACAAGTGACCATGATACACCACCACTATGCATGATTTCAAATGTTAGGCCCCTTACTGTGATCATTAACATAACTGATACACATAGAAATGACTAAAAAATAATTTCTTATCACAGGAAAAACAGTTGGTGCATTTGGAAACCTCTAAGATGCACTGCTGCCTAAGAAAGTTTTCACAGAATTGTGTGCGCTTTTAGCTTCAAAAGTTATGCTGAATATAGCAGTCAGACAAGGTGTCTTATGCCTTTTGAATTTTAAAGGAGAGCAGCAGAAAGGAAGTATAATGAGATATACACCCACAATCACTCACTCTGTCATCAGATACACATTTTGACTGTTAAGTTGTTTCAGATGTTTAGATAAATTAGGAGATGTCTTATAATGTACACCTGAGCAAGTGACACAGATAGCGCTGATCTGTCTTCTCCAGTATAGTAGTTGTACATAACACGTCAAGAAACATTTATTTATCTAGCTTTAACCTGACATTCCTCTGTTGCAACCGTCCCTTCCCGACGGCTTCACGCCGCCTACATTTCTTTCTTTGCACCTCCTCTCGTCATGGATGGACACCTGGCTGCTGTGGCGTCTGCCTGCCGTCCTCTCCGGCGTCCCCAGACCAGCTTGGGCACTGCCTCCCACCATGCTCCGCTGGTACCTTAGGGCGTGCGCGCCGCATGGCCCTCACTCTTATTTCCTCCTTGGCGCGAACCTCAGGGGCATCCCCCAGTGATGACATCACGCTGCCTGGATATTTAAATCCTACAATGTTTGTTAGCCTTTGAGTTAGCAAAGGGGAATCTTATAGATGGGATTCGCTCTCCGTACCCAGCTACACTGCCTCCAGTTCTATTGGACTCTTAACGCTAACGGGGTACCCGCTCCTCGGGGGCCTCACTTGCTTTTCAGGTCACTATCAGGAAACCAGTACTCACTCCTCGAGGGCCCATGTTCCCTGACTCGCTGCCTGCTCCTACCTTCTCTTCTGCCTGGAAGGATTCACTATCTTCAACACTAGTGAGAACTACCATCTTCACCTCAGAGCTGTTCCCTGGAACCAGGTACTCGCTCCTCGAGGGCCTGCCTCCATTCCAGCCCTAGTGCCATCTCCTACGTGGAACCGCTGTGAGAGTACGTTACCTTCAAGGCTCTCAGAGATCAGGTACTCGCTCCTCGAGGGCCTGCTCTCCCTATCCTGGGGTTCTCCATACTGAGGCTTTGTGCATATTCCACTGTACTCATTATTCTCAGTTCTTCCCACTACAGCACTGTTACCGGAGGAGTCGCTGTTCCAGCGCCTGAGGGATACTAGCCTAGCTGGGCTACTTCAGCTGCTCACTACTGCCACCTCTGGTGGCTTCATCACATTGTCTAATAAAAGATCAATCTCTGTGTTTGTGTGTCCTAAGCTGAGCCTGACCTGTGGCCCCTCACGGGACTGCCCCCGTGGGCGTGGTCAGCTGCCACAGTGTCCAAGGGTCCACGCAAACCTTACTATTTATAACATCCGCAAAGCCTAAGGTGAGGAAAAATGTCAACCAGAATATGGAACGTGATCCAGAATAAGTAAAATGTGCCATGGATTTACATAAATCTTTTATACAAAAGGCTGTTTTCTCTCCTCCACATTGATTTCATTCTTGATGAACTGAGTGTGAATTCTGTTTGTTCTGGCTTCCTGCAAGTACATGTCTTTGATGGGAGTAACAGAATATGCTAACAAAGCAAAGCCATACCAATACTTTTCTCCATGTTTGTGTATATTATTGTTGGGATAGATTTATAATAAGTAACCCGAACCACAAAAAGAATATAGCCAAGATGTAAACTTACAATATAGATTGCTTTTAATACAAGGCACTAATGAATGATGGCAATAAAGGATATATATTTCAAATGCACTTTAATTACATGTATGTAAGTATTTTCAAACAAAAGCTAAACAAACGCAGCTTGTGCATAATCATTCTTTTTTTTTTTTCTTTCAAGAGATCAAGTGGTACAGAAATGAGCGCACATAACAGAAAATGAGTGGAATTGTCACTGTGTGCACTGACAGCTCAGTAGACAGAGTGCACTCAACATAGAGGCCAAGCTAGATAATCCAGAGAGCTGCAAGTAGACATGCAATTTTTAAGGACCAAGCCATCTTCCCCCAAGAACGCACCGATAACTATCAGATCCATTGCTACCACTTCTGGGTCTGGGTCCCCAGCATCTTGGAATTTCTTGGGTTTGGATAATTTCATTGAGGGCATGGATAGTTCAGTATGGAGCCTAAGTACCTCCAAGTACTAGGACCTGCACAAAAGGGAGAGGATTACAGAGAAGGGGGTGGATGCCTGGAATGCCCTTTCGGAGGAGGTGGTGAAGACAAAAATGGTGAAAGATTTCAAAGGAGCATGGGATAAATACTGTTGATCCATAAAGGCTTAGAGGATGGAAATGAGGAAAAGAGCGCAGGGGAGTAACTTGCTGGAGTAGCGGTTACTACCCTTAACCAACAAGCCTTCATACCGGTGATTCATAAGAACATGCCAAACTGGGTCAGACCAAAGGTTCATCAAGCTCAGCATCCTGTTTCCAACAGTGGCCAATCCAAGCCATACAAACCTGGCAAGTACCCAAAAATTAAGTCTATTCCATGTTACCGTTGCTAGTAATAGCAGTGGCTATTTTCTGAGTCAACTTAATTAATAGCAGGTAATGGACTTCTACTCCTCCAAGAACTTATCCAATCCTTTTTTAAACACAGCTATACTAACTGCACTAACTACATCTTCTGGCAACAAATTCCAGAGTTTAATTGTGCGTTGAGTGAAAAAGAACTTTCTCCGATTAGTTTTAAATGTGCCACATGCTAACTTCATGGAGTGCCCCCTAGTCTTTCTATTATCCGAAAGAGTAAAAATCCGACTCACATCTACCTGTTCTAGACCTCTCATGATTTTAAACACCTCTATCGTATTCAATTTATTATTGCTGTACTTTAATGGCAGGAGGAAAAGTAGAATTAATTTCGGACAGCAACCAACAAGGACATGAAGTTTACGGTCTGGGAAAACAAATAAACATGGGGGTAACTTGCTGTTGCGGCTGTTACTACCCTTAACCAGTAAGCCTTATACTTGTGATGTAGCTCCAATATTGCTTTCTGCTTCAATGGCAAGAAATAAAGGGGAATTGAACTCAGACAGAAACTAACAAGGGCCATGACTTTAACAGTTTGGGAAAATAAGTATGGAGGGTAACTTGCAAGGCAGATGCCACCCCTTGATGATCCCTTTGTGGGGGAGGCCTGTGTACGCAAGCCAGTTGCCACCCCCTGATGATACCTTTATGGGGCAGACATGCATGGCACGGCTGGTGCTACCATAAACTTGCTGGGCAGGTGGGACTGAGAGGTGAAAGGGATGCACATTACCTGAATCGCAGCTGAGTTAATCCCGGGGGTAAGCCTTTGAGTTTGCCCCGACGGCTTGAACACCGCCAGCTTGCAATTTCCGACGCCGGAGGGGCGTGTCCTTGGCCGGACCCGGAAGAGGGTCCCTATAAGTAAGAACTTTGTGCCTTTCTTTACTGGGACTGAGAGGTGAAAGGGCTGCACATTACCTGAATTGCAGCTGAGTTAATCCCGGGGGTAAGCCTTTGAGTTTGCCCCGACGGCTTGAACACCGCCAGCTTGCAATTTCCGACGCCGGAGGGGCGTGTCCTTGGCCGGACCCGGAAGAGGGTCCCTATAAGTAAGAACTTTGTGCCTTTCTTTACTGGGACTGAGAGGTGAAAGGGCTGCACATTACCTGAATCGCAGCTGAGTTAATCCCGGGGGTAAGCCTTTGAGTTTGCCCCGACGGCTTGAACACCGCCAGCTTGCAATTTCCGACGCCGGAGGGGCGTGTCCTTGGCCGGACCCGGAAGAGGGTCCCTATAAGTAAGAACTTTGTGCCTTTCTTTACTGGGACTGAGAGGTGAAAGGGCTGCACATTACCTGAATCGCAGCTGAGTTAATCCCGGGGGTAAGCCTTTGAGTTTGCCCCGACGGCTTGAACACCGCCTGCTTGCAATTACCGATGCCGGAGGGGCGTGTCCTTCGCCGGACCCGGAAGAGGTATCTCCCCAATAAAAGTTGCCTCACAGCGGCGCACTGCTAAGCCGCGCGCGAGTAAGGGGCGCCCGGCTAAGCTGGGATTCGACCGGGATTCGCCAGGTATTTCTGGACTCAAAAATTTTTTTTCAAAAAGGACATTAAAATTGAATGTATTACTTTATATTGCTCAATTTTATGTCTTAGTCCCCCAAGTGATCACTTTAACAAAGTATTGCATTTCTGTTCAGAGATGTTCTGTGCCTATTAATTAAATTTCCTGATATTTATTTCCATTTTTGCAATGCCACACACTAAACGAAAGGCAAAATTGAAGCCTCTCGCTGGTGTGAATACGGCAGAATTAGGTCAAAGGACCGTTTCAGAATGGTTGACCCTGAATGATACCCCAGTAGGAAAGACCGCATTGGGGGAGGCATTAGAGCGGAATTCTTCCCCCTTGGTCGAGGAAACATCACTTAGCCCTGGGGCTCCCGAAACACCACCACCACCTGGACTAGCAGGGGACTTCTCCCCTATCGAACCAGAAGGAGAAAGAGAAGGAACCCTAAGTCCTTTAGCTGTGAATAATCAAGCAGAACATGGGGAAACATCAGTCTTAATTGGGCAAATAAATCAAGAATTGCCTCAACTAGGTAATGTTGTTGGTATTTCCCTTGCGGAGACTAGTACTCCAAAAATAAAAGCTTTAGAAAAGAAGTCTCAAGAGCAAAATATAGAAATTGTCATTAAATCTGACATCCCATTAATAAGACCTGGGAATATAACTCTAGAAAATGTGTGGAACTTCTTAGTAAAAATGGATGCCTCAATTAATAAATTGATGGAAACTGTGTTGAAAACAACTAATACATCAGTACAAAATTCCATAAGGCTGGAAGAACATAAAAAGGAGCTGGTAGCCCTAGATAAAAGAGTTCAGCAAATAGAGAAAGTACAAAGTTTTCAAATTAAGGGGGAAGTAGAAATAAATAGGAAGATGGAAGATATGGAAAATTCTATAAGATCGTTAAATTTAAGAATAAATAATTTTCCAATTATTAAAAAATTAAGTCCTACAGAATTATTTAGAGACTATCTATTGCAAATACTAGGTATACCAGAAAAATGCCTCCCAGTTATTGTAAGAGCTTTTTATCTGGGAAATAAGAAAGAAATAGAACAAGTAAAAGTAATTAAAGGAGTTCAAGGAGAAGAAAGTGCTGATAAAGATAATTCCATAGATATTTCTGATTTACTGATGAAGTCACAAGATGAAATAGAAGTTACTCAAAGAGGTACATTATTGATCCAGTGTGCTTTTATAACTGATAGAGATAATATCATGAAATTTTTCTTTCGCAATAGGCTAAAAACTTTCTATGGACAAAAAGTCTGGGTTTTTCCAGACTTAGTTAAAACTACCCAATTGCGAAGGAAAAACTTTTTGCTCATGAGAAAGAATGTATTAGATAAGGGAGGAACGTATAAATTGAGATATCCATGCTGATGTTTGATTAAACTGAATGAGAGAAACTATGTATTCACTGATCCGGAGGACCTTAGGGCACTTCTCAATCCGTAGACGGGAATTTAGTTAAAAAAGTTGGGTCTTAAAGTGCAATTTTCTTTATTTATTATTATTTCCTTAAGATACCGCCAATATTTGAAGTGATCTACTTAGTCTTTTCCTTATATAAATAATGACTTGTTTAAGGATTGATAGAGTAATGATGTTGATTCCTGGAGATATAAGTTGGATTTGTACAAGTCATTATTACATTGCTAAGTATACTTGTTATTTGTTGTATTTTATTTTAAAACAATAAATAAAGAATAAAAACAAAAACTTGCTGGGCAGACTGGATGGACCCATTTGGTCCTTTTCTGCCATCATTTTTATGTTTATATGTAAAAAAAAAAAAAAATAATATAAAGAATAATGCTTCCTTCTGTGATGTATTTCCAACTTCACGTATATATTTGTGAGGATTCCTCTAGACGGGATAAGGTCTGGGTTTTTGGCTTTATTCCAAGTACACCACTGATAGAATCAATGTGATACTTCAACCAATAAATACTTCCTTTATTATTAGGTAGTTAGCAGAAATATGACAACAACCTCAAAGCAATAAAAACAAACAAAACAAAAACTTAGCTTTGTCTCAGCACTCTGACTGTACAGTTTTACCTGTCCTTGGCTACTGAGGCAGGCTAGGCCAGCTCTGTCACTGACTGCTTTGAACAATAAATCATCGGCTTTCTTTTACCCCCAGGTTATATACAATCAAAACTCCTTGGCAGCCTCTCTGGCTGTCTCGCTACTCCTGGTAATGGCCATAGCCTCTTCTCAACTCCTATTTTCTAGGCTCTTTCTGAGGTGTGGTTGTAGTATACATGGTCCAATGTGAAAAAGAATGCTACATCGATGAAACAAGCCAAACATTAAGGACAAGAATCAATCTTCTCAGTTGTAAAATAATATAGTGACGATCAGAATGATAGCCCAGTAGGTGAACCTTCTTCAAAGGAAGATCACTTCCTTAAATCTCACAATATGTATAGTTAAAGGGAATTTAGGCATATGCAAAAATGTGAAACATATTTAAAGAATTAAACTAATTTGAAAGAAACGCAAACAAACTTAATAAGGGCATTTGTTTTCTCACATATAGGCCTTTCCAGGTCTGTTGCTTCTATTAGGCAAGCCAGGTGCTTGCCTGAAGCACCACAATTTGGGAGAGTGGGGGGAAGTGTCGAATTCATGAAAAGAGGCCCAGGGCTGCCAGTAGAGCCCATCCTGATGGCAGCTGAAAAGCATAGCAGCTGCTACTAGTACATAAGTCTGGGGGGGAGGCATGAAAGACTAATGGTTGCCTAGGATACCTTATATCCTTGCACTGACCCTGGTCCTTTCAAGTCTAAAGGCCAATTTACATCATCTCTATCAACTCATCCCCACCCCCATTCCCTACCAAGTTCTAATAGCAAATGTCAAGCAACCTAAGACCTAGCTGACAGTACAATTATACTGAGTTTAAATAGTACAGTCTCCTCACCGACCTGATAAAAGGAGGATAACTCCCGAAAGCTGTTTACACATGCATTGTTAGTCCAATAAAAAGCTATCACCTACAGCTTCCTTGTTGATCCTTATGTCTACATAGGCTATATACAAAAAGGTATATAGAAACCAGCTTACCCTGATGTAAATGGATTTTCAACATTAAGCAACTAAGAAATGTCTGTCATCTTTATCCTGGCATTCTGATTAACCTTCCAATTCAGCCAAACTGTTATTCTAAGAAAAAGAACAACAAGCATGAACATTTTTCCTCAGGCAGCAAATTAGAACAGTGAAATAATGGTGTCCTTTTATCTGCACTGAAGGGAGCAAAAAAAAAAAATTGTTTGTGAATACACTTGGGTGCATATTCCTTTCAAATATTATTATTATATTACAATTATGTCACCTAATTTGGGAGCGCTCTACACAGCAAATAGTCTAAAAATGAAAAATTATATAATACATAAAATTATCAAAAGACATACCAAAGTATAACTACATGTCAACAATATTTAGTTTCATTTCTGAAATGAAACAATATAAAACATTTCACAATTTTCAGAAAACAAATTTTTGTGGACATTTAGCAGATATGTATACAGATTGAAAATTATTTCACTGTTATCTAAGTGGAGCTATGTTCTTTAAAAATTGGAGCAATTTCCATACATTTTTGCTAATTTTCTTATATAGGCTTTCGACAGTTATCTCCAAATAGTCATGGTTCACCATAGGTTTTACTGAGTAACCCAGTACTAAAATGCAAAACCTATGAATTTTGCTGAAAAAAATGTTTCTGCTGTTTCAGTAGATGTAATTAATAGTCTACAAGAGAAAAAGGGACCTCAACCTTTTCCAACATAAAAAGAAAAAAGAATAACATATAAATTATTACTTTCCTAAATATTAATCTGCCTTGTTCAGTGTCACTACTTCTGTAAGGAACCGGATCATTCATGAAAAGGAACCTTTCCCAGGAAATGTTTCCATCATACAGCTGAATGATGCTTTTCAATGAAAGTCAAGGTAGATAGCAATAACTAACAAGTGGGACATTGAAAAAAACATTCAGTAGTTCAACTAATTTTTATTTATTTATTTTATTTATTTAACATTTTTATATCCCGAACATTTGTTTATTACTTAATGTCTGTTCACAATATAATGGGGCCAGGTCTTAATCCTTAGTCCAAATACAGCAAATAAAACTTAACTATATAAAATTAAAATTAGAAATTAAAACTAGCAGTAAATAAATCTTTTAAGATGTAAAAGAACTTAAAACAACATAAACATAAAATTGAATAGAAAGCCCAGTAAAAATTCTATATTAACTAAAATTGCCTAATTTAATGAGATTACAAAATAATAAAATACAAACATTTTTTATAAAACCTGCATTGGGCCAGTAACTAAAATACTAACCTTCTAATAAAACTAAAAAAGCAATTAAATAGTGGGAGAGTCAGCAAATCAAAGGATTAACCAGTTGAAGAATAGGCCTGCTGATATAACCATGTTTTTAATATTTTTTTGAAAGAATTTATATTTGTTTCTTGAAGGATATCTAGTGGAAGTGAGTTCCAAAGTTTTGGTCTGGCTAGTGACAGAGCTCTTTCCCTAATTGAATTCAGATGGTTGGATTTTGGAGAGGGTATGGAAAGAAGTACCTTGCTTGAAGATCTTAGATTACGAGCAGGTGTATGTATTCGTAAGGATGCATTTAACCAATCAGTATTTTCTCCATGAACAGTTTTTTGAATTAATGCTAAACACCTATAATGGATTCAGGCATGGATTGGTAGCCAATGTAACTCCGCCAGAACAGTTGGTAAGAAGGCAAGCTGCTGCGTTTTGCAGAAGTTGCAGTGGCAATCCTAAAAGGAACGCATTACAATAGTCAAGTTTTGACAATATTAAAGCCTGCAGTACCGTCCTAAAATCGTTGATGTGAAGAAGGGGTTTCAATTTCTTCAATATTTGAAGTTTATAGAAGCCATGTTTAACTGTGGCTCTTATAAAGGCTCTAAGATTAAGCTCGCTGTCTAGAATACAGCCTAAATCTCTGGCTTCATAATTGATTCTGTGGGAAGGAAGGCATGAAGAAATAGTGAAAGTGATTTTTTTCTGTGATTTTATTGCTTATGATCAGGATTTCTGTTTTAGAATCATTAAGGACCAAAGACATTTGAGTCAGAAGTTGCTTAATAGAGTGGAGAAAGATTTCCCACAGTTTCAAGGTGTTCTGTAACGAATCTTTTATTGGTAAGAGTATCTGGACATCGTCCATGTAAATATAATGGAATAACCCCAAGCCAGTCAACAATTTACAAAGAGGTGCCATGTAAATATTAAACATGGTTGGGGAAAGGGACGAACCCTGAGGGACCCCAGAATTAAGTGGGATTTTGGCTGATTCTGCAGAGCCTAGTTTAACTTTGAAAAATCTTTTTGCAAAAATGTTTTGAACCAGGCTAAGGTAGTATCCTTGAGGCCAATTTCTTGAAGTCTGTCTATCATTGACTCAAAATTGATCATATCAAATGCAGAAGTAATATCAAGCAGAATCAAAAGATAGGAATTTCTGTGATCCAGCCCTCTTAACATAGTGTCTTGCAAAGACATGAGGAGAGTTTGTGTTATGATGTTTCTGAAACCCGAATTGGGACGGGAAGAGTAACTGATTGGATTCCAAATACTCCATTAAGGGGCGGATTTTAAGAGCCCTGCTCGCCTAAATCCGCCCAAATCCGGGCAGATTTAGGCGAGCAGGGCCCTGCGCGCCGGTGAGCCTCTTTTACATAGGCCTACCGGCGCGCGCAGAGCCCCGGGACTCACGTAAGTCCCGGGGTTTTCGGAGGGGGTGTGTCGGGGGCGTGTCGGGGGCGGGACCGAGCGCAGCGGCGTTTTCGGGGCGTGTCAGGAGCGTTCCGGGGGCGGGCTCGGGGGCGTGGCTACGGCCCGGGGCGGTCTGGGGGCATGGCCGCGCCCTCCGGACCCGCCCCCAGGTCGCGTCCCGGCGCGCGGGGATTTACTTCTCCCTCCGGGAGGCGTAAATCCCCCGACAAAGGTAAGTGAGGGGTTTAGACAGGGCCGGGCGGGTGGGTTAGGTAGGGGAAGGGAGGGGAAGGTGAGGGGAAGGCAAAGGAAAGTTCCCTTCGAGGCCGCTCCGATTTCGGAGCGGCCTCGGAGGGAACGGAGGTAGGCTGCGCGGCTCGGCGCGCGCCGGCTATACGGAATCGATAGCCTTGCGCGCGCCGATCCCGGATTTTAGCGGATACGCGCGGCTACGCGCGTATCTACTAAAATCCAGCGTACTTTTGTTTGCGCCTGGAGCGCCAACAAAAGTACGCCTATTCGCGGTATTTGAAAATCTACCCCTAATTGTATATGTACGACTTTCTCTATTAATTTCGCTAAAAAAGGGAGAGTTGATATGGGCCGAAAATTTGCAATATCCTCTGGGTTTAACTGTGGTTTCTTTAATGATGGTTTAATGACCGCACATTTTAAAGAATCTGGGAATGTGCCTTCTTCCAAGGAAAGATTGACAATGTCAGCTAATGGGCGGGCAACAATATCTGGAATAGCCTGAAGGGCTTTTACTGGAATCTTGTCCTGTGGATGAAGGGCCGGGTTCGTTTTCTTAAGAATGTTTCCAATTTCAATGGATGAAACTGTTTCAAAGGAGGACCAACTAACATGGATTTATGGGAAGCGAGATCACTTGTTTAGGTGTTGCTGTTAACTTATTTAAAATAGAGAGGATCTTTTCCTTAAAAAAATTTAGCAAATTTATCAGCTTTCTCTTTACAATTTTCCAGAGATTGTGCGGGTTGTTTAGACTTAATAAGGTCTACAACATAAGCAAATAAAACTTTCGGGTTAAATTGAAATTTATGAATTTTTTCAGCGTAAAAGTTGCGCTTAGTGCTGTGAATGGCGGATCTATATTTATGTAATGGTATTCTGTATTGCATCAAGGCACTGAGATTTCGATGTTTACACCAGGCTCTTTCAAGTCGATGAAGGCCTTGTTTGAGAGTTTTTAAATGATCAGTGAACCAAGGAGCTTTATATTTCTCAAATGGAGTAATCCATTTTTTAATGGTTGGACAAAGAGTTTTAGAGAGATCTGACGTAATCTCTTCCCAGGAATATGCTGCATTTGATGCAGATAAAGTATCTAGATGAGTAAGAGCTTCTGGAAGTGTAGCAGTCCAGTTATCTATACTACAAGGTTTTTATAAATTCAATTTCTATCTTGGAAGTAGGCTGTTCAACCGGAGGTGTTTTGAAATATAGTGCAGTGGTTATTAAATAGTGGTCGGACCAGGGTACTGGTGTAAGACTAGGGGAATCTTTCATTTCAAAGGCATCATTAATGAACAAAAAGTCTAATGAATGACCAGTTTTATGTGTGGCATTTTTTATCTTCTGGTAGAGACCTAAATCTTCCAGACTGGACAACAATAAATCACAAGTAGGAGTCAAGGGTGATTCGTCTATGTGTAAATTAAAGTCTCCAAATACAATGGTGGGAATATTAGGATCGGTGGTAGTGGATACTAATTCAACTAATGGAGAACAATTATGTTCTAGAAGACTAGATTTGAATAACTTTTGACTTGAGACAGCTATTTCATATTGAGAAGATATGTTAATATTTTGACAGATTACATTTAAATTCTTATTAGCTAAAAGCATTAAGCCCCCTCCTTTTTTATTTGTGGACCTAGGAATAGAAAAAATATATAAATCATGTGGTAATTGGTTCACTAATACAGTCAGTGGCTTTAAGCCATGTTTCTGTTATTCCACAAATGTTCGGCTTAGATTCTGAAAGATGATCCAGCAGCTAATAGATCTTAACTGGTAGTCTGGAGAGGGAAGATTTCAACTCTGGATCTTGTTGAATGTGGTTATTATTGTCACGAGGATATTATCTCTCCAGTTTTATTTAAAATTTATATTTGCCCCTTATTAGAGATCATTAGGTCATAGGGCTTTACAGTTCAATGATATACTCGTGACATTCAAATTTACTGCCCTTATTTGGATACTAGAGGATTTGGTT